>NC_040086.1:7200000-7810000 GCF_003369695.1 Bos indicus x Bos taurus | reverse complement strand
TTTCAGAAAAACTGATAACATGCTCAAGTCATTGATCCAATTATATGTATCTGATAAAACAAATCTAAAGATTTAGCACCTGGATTATCTCAACTTGCTGGATTTAGTCTGTCCCTGTGTGCTTTTTGAATAAACAGACTGCTTCATTAAAGATGAAATAAAGCACTCTCTTGACAGTTTTGAATATTCACCTTGAAGATTCGTGACAAGCTGTTCTTTGCAACTTGCTGAAGTATCTATTAAAACCCCACCCACTCTGTACTGCAACTGATGTGAAGATAAAAGATTATCCGGGGACACAGAGTATGGATATTTCGTGGATGTTCTCTTCATCTTGTGGATTTCACAGTGTGTATGTTTATGTTTTAAATTGGTTCTTAAAATAGCCAGTAGAACAGGGGAAGATTACAGAGTGATGCTTCTTATTAAGAATAAGGCACTTTGATGAGTAGAGGAGTCTAATGTTGCCCTTGGAGGGGCTTGACTGAGATTTTTAACACCACTTTTAGGCATTATATGCAAAAGGAGAGCAACGATTATGAAAATAGTTTCATATGAATTCCTGCCATCAGGCGATCATCATTCATACGGATATGGACGAAGAAAGATTATATGATTAAGAACTCTGCTGTTGTTCAGCCCCTCAGTCGTGTCTAACTCTTTGCAACCCCATGGACTGCAGCACACCAGGCATCCCTGTCCTTCACCATCTCCTGGTGTTTGCTCACACTCATGTCCATTGAGTCGGTGATGCCATCCAACCATCTCACACTCTGTTGTCCCCTTCTCCCAATGTCAGTCTTTCCCAGCATCAGGTTCTTTTCAAATGAGTCAGCTCTTCACATCAGGTGGCCAAAGTATTGGATTTTCAGCTTCAGCATCAGTCCTTCCAGTGAATATTCAAGGTTGATTTCCTTTAGGATTGACTAGTTTAATCTCCTTGCAGTTAAGGGACTCTCAAGAGTCTTCTCCAGCACCACAGTTCAAAAGCATCAATTCTTCAGTGCTCTGCCTTCTTTATTGTCCAGCTCTCACATCCATCCATGGCTATTGGAAAAACTATAGCTTTGACTATGCGGATCTTTGTAGGCAAAGTAATGTCTCTGCTTTTTAATATGCTCTTTATGTTTGTCATTGCTTTCCTTCCAAGGAGCAAGTGTCTTTTATTTCATGGCTGCAGTCACCATCCACAGTGATTTTGGAGCCCAATAAAATAAAATCTGTCACTGTTTCCATTGTTCCCCATCTATATGCCATTAAGTGATGAGACCAGGTATCATGATCTTAATTTGAGCATTGAGTTTTAAGCCAGGTTTTTCACTCTCCTCTTTCACCTTCATCAAGAGGTTCTTTAATTCCTCTTTGTTTTCTGTTATAAGGGTTCTGTCACCAGAAGAACTTTAGCTTTTTTTTTTTTTTTGGTAGGGATATGCTTATATTCAATCCTAAAGAAACTCAATCTTAAAGTCAGTCCAAAAGGAAATCAACCCTGAATATTCATTGGAAGGACTGATGTTGAAGCTGAAACTCCAATACTTTGGGTACCTGATATGAAGAGCCAACTCGTTGGAAAAAACCCTGATGTTGGGAAAGATTAAGGGTAGGAGAAGGGGTAGCAGAGGTTGAGATGGTTGGACGGCATCACCGACTCAATGAACATGAGTTTGAGCAAACACGGGCAGACAGTGAAGGACAAGGAAGCCTGGATGCTGCAGTCCATGGGATCACAGAGTCAGATACGACTCAGCTACTGAACAACAACAATGCTTACGTGCCTCCTCCTAAGTCCTATAGTCTGAAGTCCAGTTAATATTAAATACCAGCAAGGCAAAGAGATTTTTGCCTTACCTCCACAGAATCTTACTGAAATCAGGGTAGATATAGTGGAGGGGTCCAGAGCTGAAGACACAGTGCATAGATTTAACTAGAAGCTCTGTGAATACTGGCTGTGTAATATTCCTAAAGAGATCAGGATTCACCTATATGCACTACCATGTGTAAAATATAGCTAGTTGGAAGCTATTGTATAGCACAGGGAGCTCAGCTTGGTGCTCTGTGATGACCTAGGAGAGTAGGATGAAGGGGATGGGATTGAAGGGAGACCCAGAAGGGAAGGTATATATGTTTACATATAGCTGATTCATTTTGTTGTACAGCAGAAACTAATACAACATTGTAAAGCAATTATACTCCAATTTAAACAAAAAAAATTGAGTAACACCTTCATGGGACTTCATAAGACTTAAAGAAGAGAAGCTGTATCGGACCCAGTGGAGGGACATTCACCTGCTCTCAGCCCACCCTGGGAAAGCCTGGGAGTCCATGAACTGTGAGAGACATTCTAACCCACAGAAGACAGGAAACGAAAAAGAGCAAACAGATAAAATGAGTCTCCATTCCTCTCCCCCAACAGACATTCTGAGACACAGTGGTTCCATGTGATCAGTGCGGAAGACACCCCACCCAGACTGGAAACCAGCAGACGTTTCTTATAAGCAACAGCCTCTTTGTGTTTCTTTTCCTTACTTCCTGGTCTCGATTCCTTTTCTCCTTTATCCACACTTCTGAGTTTGCCCTCCTAATAAGGCCAAAGCATGCAGCTTTTTCTTAGGTTTAATTTTTAAGCAACTTAGACCAAGACAGATTCACGACATGGACCTGTTTGTTTGTTTTAAACTGTGTATTTTGAATTGGGTTATAGTCAGTTAGCAATGTTCTCTTAGTTTCAGGCGGACAGTAAAAGAGACTCAGCCATACATATCCACACATATCCATTCTCCCCCAAACTCCCCTCCCACCCAGGCCGCCACATAACATTGAGCAGAGTTCCCTGTGCTGTACAGTAGGCCCTTGTTATTATCCATTTTAAATATAGCAGTGTGTGCATGTCCATCCCAAACTCCTTAACAATCTCTCCAGGGGAAGATTTTGGATAACTAATACTATACAGTTTGGAAGAATTTAATAAGAACAGTTTTTTTTTTCTTCTGAGAAATAAGTCCAAAGATAAAACAGAAAATATTAAGAGCAATATTAGTATTAGAAAGAGAGATAAAAGATAAAACAGCAACACAATATATTAAAATGTATGGATGTAACAAAAGCAAAGCATGATAGGAAATGTATGGGATGAAATATGTTTAAAAAAGGAGAACTTTCAAACCAATGCATTTAGGATTCATCTTAAGAAACTAAGAAAAGGAGAAAAAATTAACTGTACATGAATATTCTAAAGGTTTTATTAATAATAAATCACCTAGCACTGTAAATAACACAAATGTCCTTCAATTCATGAATGGATTAGAAACACAGTTACATTCATGCCACGGAATATTATTATTCAGCTTTAAAGAGGAACACATTAGTGACCCACAAAGCAGTTTGGGTGCATTTGTGCTAAGTCACTTCAGTCGTGTCCGACTCTTTGCAACCCCATGGACTGTAGCCCGCCAGGCCCCTCTGTCCATGGGATTCTCCAGGCAAGAATACTGGAATGGGTTGCCATTCCCTTCTGCAGGGCATCTTCCCCACCCAGGGATCAAACATCCGTCTCTTGCATCGCAGGCAGGTTCTTTTCCATCTGAGCCATTGCTGCTGCTGCTGCTAAGTCGCTTCAGTCGTGTCTGACTCTGTGTGACCCCATAGACAGCAGCCCACCAGGCTCCCTTGTCCCTGGGATTCTCCAGGCAAGAACACTGGAATGGGTTGCCATTTCCTTCTCCAATGCATGAAAGTGAAAAGTGTCCGACTATTAGCGACCCCATGGACTGCAGCCTACCAGGCTCCTCTGTCCATGGGATTTTCCAGGCAAGAGTACTGAAGTGGGGTGCCATTGCCTTCTCCCTTCTGAGCCATTAGGGAAGTCCATAAAGCAGTATACTGGGAATTAATTCTTTCAGTTTTTCTCTGAGAAAGTATTTCTCCTTACATGTGAAGATTTCATTAAATATGCAATTTTAGGCTGTTGTTGTTTTCTTTTCTAATAATTAAATGATTTCACTCCAGTTTCTTCCTGCTTGCATGGTTTCTGAAGAGCTATCTGATTTAAAATGTATCATTGTTCCTGGATAGGTGAGATATACATTTTCCTGACTTCCTTCAAGACTTTGTTTTCTGTTCTCCTGCAGTTTCATACAATAAGCCTTGGTGTTTTGTTCTGCTTTTTTTTTTACATTTCTCCTTCTTTGTTTCTGAGTGTCTTGGTTCTGCTTCTGTCATGTCGATTTGAGGGAAAAAAAAATTGCATGATGTGAGAGTTTAGTTTTATCTGGGGCCAAATGAGGACTGCAGCCCAGGAGACAGCACCTCAGACAGCTCTGAGAAACTGCTTTCAAGAGGCAGGGGGAAGTTCAGGATATATGTGATTTTTGATGAACGGGGAGTACATGCAATCAAGCACATATTTTTCCAGAAGGTTTCTACTAGTCTCGTGAAGCCTCTGCTAGTCTCAAGGAACAGTCGTCACCATGAAGGATTTTAGTATCTGAAGAGATACAAGAATTGGGCTCATAAAATCAGCTCTTGAATATATCTAACTATCTGAAGATCTATCCTGCCAGTTTTTCCCCGAGCACAGAGGCCTCATTTCTGCTCTCCACCCTGAACTCCTTCAGGGGGTGTTAAAGGTACCAGCCGCAGCCCCACATGATTCAGTCCTTGGAGAGGTAGATGGCAAGTGCCAATTCATAGTTGACAATCATTAATATTGAAATCTTTTCAACCTCTATCACTTCAAATATTTCCTCTCCATTCTCTCTTCTGTCATTTTTCTCTTTCCATTTTTGTTTCCCAAGTTGTAATGGACCTCTCTTTTAATTCACTGATTCTTTCCTCACTCATGTTGAAGCAATACCATTTCAGTTACTGTTCTTTTCAGTTTTAGAATTTCTTTGTGGCTCTTTCCTAGAGTTTCCCTTTCTCTGCTGTTAGTATCTTTTGGATATTGCAAAGTATCCACTTTTTCCATTAGAGTCTTTAACAGAGTAATAATCATAGGTACTTTAAATATTTTCCATTCCAACGTCTGTTTTTATATGGTCTGTTTCCGACATGTCTTTGTCACTTCAGATGATGGTTTCTCTTGTCTTTCGGTAAGCCTTGTAATTTCCTGTAAACTGGACACATCGCGTTTGGTAAGAGGCACTGAGTTACACAGGCACGGAGGTGAAGCACTTACGCTCAGCCCTTCAGAATGCGGGGCTGTGTGTTTGCTGTAGCTCTTGATGCCCAAGGTCTCAAATTCCTCTGTCATTTTGCTTCCTTCTCCCTGCATGGCTTAGTCCTGGAGGGCATGGCAACCCACTCCAGTGTTCTTGCCTGGAGAGTCCCATGGACAGAGGGAGCCTGGCGAGCTACAGTCCATGGGGTCGCAAAGAGTTCATGCATGCAAAGACATGCATGAAGTGACTTAGCATGCATGCACACGTGGCTTGGTGGCTTCCCTTTGCACTGTTCCTCCGAGGATGGCTCTGCCTTTCACAGATTTGTTAGCTGTCTATCATTCTGAAAGTTTGTTGATGTGGAAGTGTACTGATTAGGTCTCCATCTTCTTTTTAACATTTTTATATTAATTTTATTTTATTTTCCATACTGTTTTTAGGCTGCGCCTTGAATCATGTGGGATCTTAGTTCTCCAACCAAGGATCAAACCTATGCCCCCTGCATTGGGAGCATAGAGTCTCAACCACTGGACTGCCAGGGAAATACCAATGAATACATACATATATATATATATATTCATATTCATATTTTGGCCACACCTCAAAGCATGGGGAACTTCCCCAAGCAAGGATGGAGCCCAGTGCCCCTTGCATTGGAGGCACAGAGCTTAACCACCGGGTCACCAGGGAAGTCTTAGTCTCCATATTTTAGTGGAGCTTGTTCTCAGGGGTGAGGGCTTCACAGGTGTTTCTAGTCCTTCCTCAAGGTATATCCTCACCCCATCTCCCTACTTCCTTCCCTGACTGTAGTGTTTCCTTCCTGTTTCTTTGAAGCCTCATCCTTCGCTGACTATATTTTTGCTTCTGTTTGATTTTATTTTTCCTTAGTGCTGTGCTAAGTCACTACAATCATATCTGACTCTTTGCGACCTCATGGACTGTAACCTGCCAGGCTCCTCTGTCCATGCGATTCTCCTGGAAAGAATACTGCAGTGGGTTGCCAGTTCCTCCTCTAGGGATACTCCTTAGATGAGAAGGGAAATCTGGGATGCACCTAGAGAGCTCAGTTTGAGAATATCTGGTTCACTTCAGTTCAGTTCAGTCACTCAGTTATGTCCGACTCTTTGCAACCCCATGAACCACAGTACTCCAGGCCTCCCTGTCCATCACCAACTCCCAGAGTCCACCCAAACCCATGTCCATCAAGTCAGTGATACCATCCAACCATCTCATCCTCTGTTGTCCCCTTCTCCTCCTGCTCTCATTCTTTCCCAGCATCAGCGTCTTTTCAAATGAGTCAGTTCTTTGCAACAGGTGGCCAAAGTACTGGAGTTTCAGTTTCAACATCACTCCTTCCAATGAATATTCAGGACTGATCTCCTTTAGGATTGACTGGTTTGATCTCCTTGTAGTCCAAGGGACTCTCAAGAGTCTTCTCCAACACCACAGTTCAAAAGTATCAATTCTTCGGCACTCAGCTTTCTTTATAGTCCAACTCTCACATCCATACATGACCACTGGAAAAACCATAGCCTTGACTAGACAGACCTTTGTTGACAAAGTTATATCTGGTTCAGATGAATCCTTTTCCTGAAGCACGAGGATTTGTTCCATTAGAACTTTGGAACTGTTTTCCTGACAGGTTGAGTTGCTTTAAGAATTCTGCAAAGAATAAAGTGTATTCCATCAAATAATGAAGATTTGAACTCCCTGTAGAAGATATTCATCACCATTATGTGGTTTGCATAGTAGAGTTTTAAAAAAAGAATCATGGGGCTGAAAACACTGGAAAAAATCTCAGTCCTAGATGATTTCTCTGGGCCATTTGAACAAAGGCAATACCCCTCCTCTACCTCTACAACCCCCGCCTCCCCAAAATGGAATAAATGGGTGTTAAGCAGTTTGTGTGATTAAATAAGATCAGAAACTATGTGCTTGAGTTACATGGATTATTTACCTTAGGAATCCAAATATGCTACTTTATGTGGTGAAAATTCAGCAAAAGGACTTAATAGGTGGTTGTTGTCTTTATTCTTTCAGATGAGAGCTGTGTGTGTGTTTCTTTGCTTTGTTTTGTTTGCGTTTTGCAGGACACCAATCAACATTAGTGAGGCAGAGTAATGATACAATTTGAAAAGCAGTGCTCTGTGATTGCTCTCAACAATAATAATTATGGCATCTTATGTATATTGAATGCATGACATTTTCTTAGGGCACTGAGTGCTTAGCATACAGTTTTCAGCATATCACAGGGAAGAGAAGGCATCATTACCCAGTTTTATAGAAGAAGCCTGAAGATGTAATGGACCTAGCATTATACGGCCAGTTAATCACCAGCATTTGAATCCAAGCTTGTTTGACTTTATTGTTCTAAATGCAGTGTATCACTTATTTCAATGTCTGCAAAATCGGCCTTTGGTTTGCCAGTTTCCTGGCCCCCTGCCTGCCCTTTGGCTTCAGTTTTGCATTTATTGGATTTTTTTTTTTTTTTTTTGCATTTATTGCCTAGGTATTAATATATCCCATCAGAACAGTTTCACAACTTTGCCATTGTAGCCAAGTGGACTAGATAAACTTAGGACATTTCTAATTCTGAAATTTGAACTTCTCCAAATATTCAGAGCACATGTGTATCTTGGTTCCCTAAGTTATTTTACCTTTACTTTTCATTTCAAAATTCTTATTTGTCCAAGCCAATTTTTTTTTTAACTTTTGTCTTTTGAGTCTCTAACAATTTACTTTCTTTCAACAGAAATTTGTATATTTCTCTATTTTATTCTGTGTCCCAACTTTCCTATGATAGAGTGCTGCTGCTGCTGCTAAGTGACTCCAGTTGTATCCGACTCTTTGCGACCCCATAGACGGCAGCCCACCAGGCTCCCCTGTCCCTGGGATTCTCAAGGCAAGAACACTGGAGTGGGTTGCCATTTCCTTCTCCAATGCATGAAAGTGAAAAGTGAAAGTGAAGTCGCTCAGTTGTGTCCGACTCTTCGCAACCCCACGGACTGCAGCCCACCAGGCTCCTCTGTCCACGGGATTTTCTAGGCAAGAGTACTGGAGTGGGGTGCCATCGCCTTCTCCAATGGAGACAAAAAGTGCTAGAGAACAGTAGCACAGGTTAATTAGCAAAATAATGACAATCTCAGGTGAGAAGAGGCTACTTTGAAGGAAAAAAAGCCAAAGTTATACTGTTTGTAAAGAAAAACTTTATGCAGCATGATTATTTTTGTCTTTATTTTTAAATAATTAAAAATTGCAAATTGGAAGTTGCAAAGAGAGGTCAAGGAAATCCCTTATAACCTTCACATGGTTCCCCTCAATGGTTACAACTTAACTGATTATAGTACAATATTAAAGCCTCAGAATTTTTATTATTGCAATGTGTGCTATGGGTCTGTCATTTGAGAATGTGTGTGTGCTCTCCGTCCTGTCCAACTCTTCTGTGACCCCATGTACTCCCCTTTACTCCTTCCTCTCTGGTAACCACTGCTCTGTTCTCTGTGTCCATGTATTTTTGGTTTGATTTAATCATTTATTTATTTTTTATTATTCTGCAAATGAATGAAATCATATTGTATTTACTTTCTCTGATTTATTTCACTTAGCATAATACCCTAAAGTTTATTCGTGTTGTTGCAAATGGTACATGCCCTGTCTTTTACAGTGCAGTAAATATTCCATTTTATATACATATAAGTGTGTGTGTATGTATACACTGGGCACTCTGTTTCCATACTTTACCTATTGTAAACAATGCTGCAATGAATATAAATGTGCATGTATCTTTTCAAATTAGTATTTTGGTGTTCTTTGGGTAAATATGCAGAAGTGGAATAGCTGGATCATATCCTTAATTTTTTCAGTTCAGTTCATTTCAGTTGCTTAGTCATGTCCGACTCTTTGTGACCCCATGGACTGCAGCACACCAGCCTTCTTGGTCCATCACCAACTCCCAGAGCTTGCTCAAACTCCTGTCCATCAAGTCAGTGATGAAAATCTCTATACTATTTTCTGGGCTTCCCTGGTCCTCCTGCCAGTGCAGAAGACTTGGGTTCAACCCTTGGTCAGGAAGATCTCCAGGAGAAGAGAATGGTAACCCACTCCAGTATTCTTGCCTGGGAGATTCCATGGACAGAGGAGCCAGGTGGGCTATAGTCCACGGGATGGCAAAGAATCAGTCATGATTTAGTGTCTAACAAACAACACACTATTTTTCATAGTGGCTCCATTGCACCACTATGTTATGAATCCCAGCTGACATTTTTGAAGCTCTTTTCAAGAAAACAAAACACATTGAGCAGTGGCTTTTAAAGAGCAGGAAGAGAGGAAACCAGTTACGGAAATATGGAGCAAAACTCTCGTCTGGCATCAGAGAACTAGAGTCAGCAGAGACCTCAGACAGACAAAACACTGCAACACTTCACTCTCATGGAGTTCCTTAAACTCCATAAAATGAAAAATTAACAAAATGAGCAGGATACAAGCCCTAAACTGAAAAACTGACCAACTTGCGAGGTCACGTGGCTGACCCCGTCCCTTAACACCCAGTCTCCTGCCATCTGACACTTTGGTTGCATCACTGCTTGTCTGCAGCTCACTTCTACATAAGGCTGCTCAGCCACTCCTCTATAACTCCTGCTATGCCCTCTGAGCATGGACTGTGACAGCAATACCTGGGCACCTGAGTAGTGAGGATTAACCCAGGTCTGCATTAACTTCTGCTGCAGGTCTACGCTTTCCCGAGCACCTCTTACTTGAGTCCTTGCTCTAAGTCAGGTCTAATACATTGCTATTTTTAGTTCTTCCATACACTTAAACTTACTGTAGCACCTTTTTAATTCTTTGGTGTAGCACATACAATTATCATTTCAGTAATGTATTTTGTGTCCACCTAGGTTTTAATAATACACATTTTAACTTTGAAATGTTGCTGCAATTTCAAAATCAGTGCTTTGTTGCCTTCATCAGTGGCTCTAGCGCTATTAGCTCTATTATATCAAAGACTGACAACATTCCTCAGAAAATAATGATTAGCTAATGCTCTTTCACCCTCTAGGTACTAACACTCAGTCCCAGATTTTCTAATAACAACTAATGTGAGGGCTTTTCTACTGAAGGTAAAATAGTCAAGATTAAATGCTAGTGTCAGACACGACTGAGCGACTAACACTTTCACTTTTTAGATTTCTTACTTATTTGTGAGGAATGAAGCATGGTTGGGGATGAACAGAATATGAAATAGACATAGAAACAAACATTTCCAGAAACACTGATTATAAATTTTACAATGAATAACTCTGAAATATAATCTGGAAGCCACTGTTTTATTTTGAAGTAATATTTAGTAAATAAATGTAGTTTCTAGAACTACTACCTGGGCTATGAAAAGATAATTCAAAATAATTAATTATAACTAATAAAAATGATAGGATAAAATGTTGCTGGGGCTTTACATATATTAAATAAATCATTTAATTGGAATTCTGCAACTTCAGCAAATATAACTCTTTTCTGCCCATTTCTTTTAGGACTTGTTTTATCACATTTAATTTTACATTTAATGATCAAACATAATTTCATTCTGAATTTTCTCATACTGTATTCCTAAATAAGCACTTCATGAAGTTTAAATTCTTATTTTCTTCACTTCAGTTCAGTAGCTCAGAGAGTCCAACTCTTTGCAGCACGCCAGGCTTCCCTGTCCATCACCAACTCCCGGAGCCTACTCAAACTCATGTCCATCGAGTCGGTGATGCCATCCAACCATCTCATCCTCTGTCATCCCCTTCTCCCGCCTTCAACCTTTCCCAGCATCAGGGTCTTTTCAAATGAGTCATTTCTTCGCATTAGATGGCCAAAGTATTGGAGTTTCAGCTTCAGCATCAGTCCTTCCAATGAGTATTCAGGACTGACTTCCTTTAGGATGGACTGGCTGGATCTCCTTGCAGTCCAAAAGACTCTCGAAAGTCTTCTCCAACACTACAGTTCTTATTTTTTTTAAAGAAGTCTTAATACTAATTTATATATTCTCGAATATTTGGGGACTTAGAAGTTATGAAGCTTTCAATGTTATTAAGTTTTCAATGCTAGTCACACTTTAAAGTATTTCCTAGTTTTCTGTTGTGAACTTCAGCACAACCTGATCACAGTTAACAATAGTTTTACATGTACCTTGATGAATAGAAGAGTAGTGTCTATAATTTAATGTTCTCCCTGGAGTTACAGGGGTTATTTCTCTTAAATGATTCTATGGACTTTAATCCTGAAACCTACTTCATTTTTATAGAAAAGAGTTCTTTGGGTTTCTAAGTATCAACTATGTTCTTCACGTTTCACGCAGCACAAATACTGGATGATATTTAGGGAAGGTATCTTCTAGAATGGCAACTTAGCAGAGATACTTTCAAGGTCAATACCAGGATGTTAATGGGCCAATTCCGCTTATTGCTGCCAGGAAATTACATCTGCCTTGGGAAGGGAAGTTTGTGTGGACCTGGGTTTCTAAGGTTTGTTGTTGCTGTTGTTTAGTCACTAAGTCACGCCCAACTCTTTGACAACCCATGGACTATAACCCACCAGGCTCCTCCATCCATGGGATTTCCCAGGCAAAAATATTGGAGTGGGTTGCCTTTCCCTCCTCCAGGGGATCTTCCCTACCCAGGAATCCAACCCATGTCTCTTACATGGGCTGGCTGATTCTTTATCACTGAGCCACCAGCGAAGATTTCTAAGGTTTAGACAAGGATAAGACTGTTGGTTAGAGAATCCATTCAGGTATGGCATCTTTTATCTTGCTATGATTTGACATGTTCTAATACTGTTTTCCTGGTTTTATAGACTATTAGTATTAAGTGATGTCATAATAATTAAAAACATTAGCAATGTTTTATTTTGATGTGTAATTGGTATTTTAGTCATTCATTCCATATTATTTTTTCATGATATACTTTAAAAGTGTATAAAATTGTGCAGCAAAATAATACAAAATAAAAAGCTATTTTATGAAAAAATAATAAAATATAAATAAAAATATGTTAACAGAACACATATGAAAGTTTAACAACTTATCGGTAATCATGTAAATCCAGCAAACTTTTGCCTAAAAGAAAGGATAGACAGGGAGGGTTGCCATATTTGCAAATAAATGTACAGAATACTCATTTAAATCTGGAATTCAGAAACAATTTTTGGTATAAGTATGGCCCATATAATTATTATAATCATACTAAAAAACATCATTTGTTGTTTATCAGAAATTCAAATTCAGCTGTGTGCTCACTGTTACCTTGCAACCCTATTTAAGACAGGACAATCACTGGGTTTCCAGTATTTTGGTGACCAATGCAAGAAAAAATTCATTTTACATTAACCCCTGCCTTCCTCTCTCTAGTCTCATGAATACACTACAGTCAAATAATTAAGTCATTACTTCTTTTAAAACTTAACTTTATCTTTTCCAAAATGCTTATATTTCCTGCTGCTGCTGCTGCTGCTAAGTCGCTTCAGTCGTGTCTGACTCTGTGCGACCCCATAGACGGCAGCCCACCAGGCTCCCCCATCCCTGGGATTCTCCAGGCAAGAACACTGGAGTGGGTTGCCATTTCCTTCTCCAATGCATGAAACTAAAAAGTGACAGGGAAGTCGCTCAGTCATGTCAGATTCCTAGCGACCCCATGGACTGCAGCCTACCAGGCTCCTCCATCCATGGGATTTTCCAGGCAAGAGTACTGGAGTGGGGTGCCATTGCCTTCTCTGGCTTATATTTCCTAACATTATTTTAACTCATGAATTCACTTCCCAGGTAGCACAGTGGGAAAGAATCTGCCTGCCAATGCAGGGGACATAAGAGACAAGGATTTTTGATCCCTGGGTTGGGAAGATCCCCTTGTGTACAAAATTGCAACCCACTGCAGTATTCTAGTTTGGGAAACTCCATGGACAGAGGAACCTGGGGGGCTATAGTCTGTGGTGTTGCAAAGAGTCAGATGCGAATAAGCGACACACACACAGACACATAGACACTCATATCTATAGAAACTGACAAGTTCTTTGCAATATTTTGAATCTTCTTGAAAGAAGAGATATATTTCTGTGATTGTTATTGCATAGTTATTTGTATTATAGTGTTTACAAAAGGCTCTACCAAGTAATGGAATGTTAGATGGCTTGTTTGTTTCAAATATCCAAACTTTAAAAGAAGTTTCTTATTACATATAAAGCATTTCTCCAAGAGCACAGCTGTGTAATTTCATTCTGTTGACACCTCCTCCCACTTAGCAAAATATTTAGATACACAGACATATAGATAGAACATCACAATAGGGCAGAAAGAAAACACACAAGTATTAGAGAATAATTTTCACTTGCCACACATATTTTTGAGATCCACACCCCCTCCTAGTCTATTGCCTTGGCGGTGTTATAGCATATTGTAGGTGAAACATAGTTAGGAATGGTTTACACCTCACCTTTCTTCAAACGACTCTCCTGCTTTTCGCATAAAAATATTGCAGTCAAATAATCCATCACACATCAGTCTTGGTGAACCATCACCTTTCTTTCCTAATGCTATCATTTGCAGCCCACAGAGCTGCTCGGCTCCCACAGCTGTGTTACAGAAAACACAGAATTCTGATCAAAGGTCATTGATACTGATAGCATTTACTTAGCAGGGGCCTTGGCAATCAGTTTTCATGCATCTGAGCTACATTCGCTTCTTCCACTATTGCTGGTCTATTGAAAAAAAAAAAGGAAAGGTGGCAGAGGTGTCAAAGATGTCAAAGGCACAGACTTCCTTGATAAGCTTTGATTTAAAGAGCTGAGAGGTAAAACCCAAAATAACTCCTGATGTGTCTGCTCCTGCTACAGCAGCAGTTAGAAGAGACTTGGGAACCTCATCTTCCATGAGTGATAGTCAGTAATGACTCAATATGACTTTGACCTCATTGTTATTCCATTAGGCACACCTGCAAAGTGCTTTCTCAAGGTGCAATTTGAAGTCATTATTTTAATCAAGAAGTGCCAAATGGCAGCAACATGGAGACTCACCCCATTGAAAATTTCAGGACCTCAAGGCCATTTTCACGAAGCTTATTTATTTTAGATAGAAATAAAAAGTCAAAATCTGCATTTCCTGCCCCCTATTGGGTTCTTTATCAATTTTTGTTAAAGCATCTGGTTTCTGTTGGGTGATCTTGGCCAGTAACAATACTAGACAAATAGAGTTGTGCATTGCATTGCATGTGCCATATTCTTGCTTACTCTGTCATAAATTCAGTCAGTTCAGTTCAATTCAGTTGCTCAGTCATGTCCGACTCTTTGTGACCCCATGAATCGCAGCACGCCAGGCCTCCCTGTCCATCACCAACTCTTGGAGTTCACTCAGACTCACATCCATCGAGTCAGTGATGCCATCCAGCCACCTCATCCTCTGTCGTCCCCTTCTCCTCCTGCCCCCAATCCCTCCCAGCATCAGAGTCTTTTCCAATGAGTCAACTCTTTGCATGAGGTGGCCAAAGTACTGGAGTTTCAGCTTCAGCATCATTCCTTCCAAAGAAATCCCAGGGCTGATCTCCTTCAGAATGGACTGGTTGGATCTCCTTGAAGTCCAAGGGACTCTCAAGAGTCTTCTCCAACACCACAGTTCAAAAGCATCAATTCTTCAGCACTCAGCCTTCTTCACAGCCCAACTCTCACATCCATACATGACCACAGGAAAAACCATAGCCTTGACTAGACGGACCTTTGTTGGCAAAGTAATGTTTCTGCTTTTCAATATGCTATCTAGGTTGGTCATAACTTTTCCTCCAAGGAGTAAGCATCTTTTAATTTCATGGCTGCAATCACCATCTGCAGAGATTTTGGAGCCCCGAAAAATAAAGTCTGACACTGTTTCCACTGTTTCCCCATCTATTTCCCATGAAGTGATGGGACCAGGTGCCATGATCTTTGTTTTCTGAACGTTGAGCTTTAAGCCAACTTTTTCACTCTCCTCTTTCACTTTCATCAAGAGGCTTTATAGTTCCTCTTCACTTTCTGCCATAAGGGTGGTGTCATCTGCATATCTGAGGTTATTGATATTCACTCCTGGCAATCTTGATTCCAGCTTGTGCTTCTTCCAGCCCAGTGTTTCTCATGATGTACTCTGCGTATAAGTTAAATAATCAGGGTGACAATATACAGCCTTGACATACTCCTTTTCCTATTTGGAACCAGTCTGTTGTTCCATGTCCAGTTCTAACTGAATAGCAAGAAGAGATAAGAAAGCCTTCCTCAACAATCAATGCAAAGAAATAGAGGAAAACAACAGAATGGGAAAGACTAGGGATCTCTTCAAGAAAATTAGAGATACCAAGGGAACATTTCATGCAAAGATGGGCTTGATAAAGGAAAGAAATGGTATGGACCTATCAGAAGCAGAAGATATTAAGAAGAGGTGGCAAGAATACACAGAAGAACTGTACAAAAAAGATCATGACCCAGATAATCACGAAGGTGTAATCACTCACCTAGAGCCAGACATCCTGGAATGTGAAGTCGTGGGCTTTAGAAAGCATCACTATGAACAAAGCTAGTGGAGGTGATGGAATTCCAGTTGAGCTATTTCAAATCCTGAAAGATGATGCTGTGAAAGTGTTGCACTCAATATGTCAGCAAATTTGGAAAACTCAGCAGTGGCCACAGGACTGGAAAAGGTCAGTTTTCATTGCAATCCCAAAGAAAGGCAATGCCAAAGAATGCTCAAACTACCGCACAATTGCACTCATCTCACATGCTAGTAAAGTAATGCTCAAAATTCTCCAAGCCAGGCTTCAGCAACACGTGAACCGTGAACTTCCAGTTGTTCAAGCTGGTTTTAGAAAAGGCAGAGGAACCAGAGATCAAATTGCCAATCTCCAATGGATCATGGAAAACGCAAGAGAGTTCCAGAGAAACATCTATTTCTGCTTTATTGACTATGCCAAAGCCTTTGACTGTGTGGATCACAATAAACTGTGGAAAATTCTTCAAGAGATGGGAATACCAAACCACCTGACCTGCCTCTTGAGAAACCTATATGCAGGTCAGGAAGCAACAGTTAGAACTGGACATGGAACAACAGACTGTCATAAATTAATTGACCATAAATTTGTATGTTTATTTCTGAGTTCTCTATTTTGTTCCATTGATCTGTGTCTATTTTTGTGCCTGCGCCATGCTATTTTGATTACTGTAGCTTTGTTGTATAGTTTGGAGTCACAGAGTGTGATACCTCCAGCTTTGTTTTTTTTTTCCCCCCAAGATTGCTTTGGCCATTTGGGGTCTTTTGGGCTTCCACATCAGTTTTAGGACTATTTGTTCTAGCTCTGTAATAAAGGGCTTGGACATTTTGATAGGGATTGCATTAAATCTGTAGATTGCAGGTGAGTACTTTTATTAGTCTGCTTTCTGCAGAGGAGTTTTGGGGGTCTAACAGCCCTCTTATTTTGTGCTCTCTCTGCCACTTTAAGTCCAAGCTAGGAATGTTTGTGCTGGTATATAATTCTCTTGAACCTTGTGAATTCTGTGTGGGTTTTAGAGGGACTCCTTTTATAAGATGGAAACCATGTCCATAAGTCTTTTTGAGATAATGCCTTCTGTATCTTTGGTTTCTACTGATATGGCTGAGGCTCTACACCATAAAGATTCTTGCAGACCCTCTGCTTTAGTTGAGAATGTGTGAGGAACATCACTAATCACTTCAAAGGGTCTTTTGTGTGACTCAAGGGGCTCATCTTTTGATGTCTCTGAGGTTTTAGTAAAAAGTTGTCCAGCTACAAACTTAGCTTTTACTCTACACCACGTTTTTGGAATTAATCCCTTAATTTTAGTATCTTTTACCATCTGGATAGGCCAAGAATTTTGCAAACAATCACGCCTTGGCTTCTTCCTCTTTAACAGTTTTTCACTCAATTTATCTCTCCTTGCACATTTTAGTATAAGCAGCATGAAAAAATCAAACAAAGCCTTCAACATTTATCTTGGAAATGCCCTCAGCTAGTTAACCAAGTTCACCTTTTTGACAAGTTATGTTTTCCATAGAACCACAGCACAAAATTTCACTGTGCTTTCTGCCACTACATAATAAGCATCTCTCTTCATTCATTTCCAGTAACATGTTCCTCACTTTCTTCTGAGTTCTCAATAATAGCATCTCCAATGACCATATTTCTACTAACAGTCTGTTCATGACAATTTAGGTATTATTTAAAGTGATGTCACTTTTCTAGTGCTTTTTCACTGAGCAAAACTGTTGTGAATTTATATTGATACTGGTTTAGTATACTCCACAGAATAATCTCTCCTTTCAGAAACTCAGTGATTTTATAAATAAAACCCTAATATAATTCTTACCTGATCTCTTTAATATAAACTCATGTGTACTATCTCCTCCAGTTACGGCAGATACTGTAACTGATAAAAGCATTCCTTCTTTCTAAGCCCAAACATGATTTCACCACCATTCTAAGCACTGCACTCCAGTTCATCATTAATAACCCCAAAGATTTGGCATGGGAAAGGAAACTATTTGCCAAATAATAGTGCCCCATTCTATTATCTGACCAAGCATTGTAAAAATACTAACCAAAAACATGTCTAAAAATACAAAACCAAAATAATTAAGAAGTCTTATCATTTGATGTAACTTATTTTAACTTTATATTATACAAAATAAAAATACAAACTATAAGTTTTACACATGATGTTATTATTTGTATTTTTAAATGTATGCTTATTACCAAAAAACTTAAGCAATACAGAATAATACAAACAGTGTAAGAGGGTTCCCTCTTACACTGTTGGTGGGAATGTAAACTAGTACAGCCACTATGGAGAACAGTGTGGAGATTCCTTAAAAAACTGGAAATAGAACTGCCTTATGATCCAGCAATCCCACTGCTGGGCATACACACTGAGGAAACCAGAACTGAAAGAGAAAAGTGTACCCCCAATGTTCATCGCAGCACTGTTTATAATAGCCAGGACATGGAAGCAACCTAGATGTCCATCAGGAGATGAATGGATAAGAAAGCTATGGTACATATACACAATGGAGTATTACTCAGCCATTAAAAAGAATACATTTGAATCAGTTCTAATGAGGTGGATGAAACTGGAGCCTATTATACAGAGTGAAGTAAACCAGAAAGAAAAACACCAATACAGTATACTAATGCATATATATGGAATTTAGAAAGATGGTAACGATGACCCTGTGTACGAGACAGCAAAAGAGACCCTGATGTATAGAACAGTCTTTTAGACTCTGTGGGAGAGGGAGAGGGTGGGATGATTTGGGAGAATGGCATTGAAACATGTATAATATCATATATGGAACGAGTCACCAGGTTTGATGCACGATACTGGATGCTTGGGGCTGGTGCACTGGGATGGTATGGGGAGGGAGGAGGGAGGAGGGTTAACCAATACAATAATGTAAAGTTAAAAACACAATAAAATAAATATATTATTTAAAAAAAGAATAATACAAACAATAAACCAATAATTATTCTCATTTCCTGCTACCCAGAAATGAACACTCTCAATATTTGTTCTGAATAATTTTGAATAGTTCTCTCTCTCTCTCCCCCTGTATGTATATATACATACATATATGAGGCTACCTAGGTGGCTCAGTGGGTAAAGAATCCTCCTGAAACTCAGGAGACACAGAAGATGCAGGTTCAGTCTCTGAGTTGGGAAGATCCTCTGGAGGAAAGCATGGCAACCCACTCCAGTGTTCTTGTCTGCAGAATCCCATGGACAGAGGAGCCTGGAAGGCTACAGTCCAAAGGGTCACAGAGTCTAACATGACTGAAACAACTAAGCAGGCACATGCAAATGCACACACAAACACACAAACATATATACACATATATATATGAATCAGTTCAGTTCAGTCGCTCAGTCGTGTCCGACTCTTTGCGACCCCATGAATCGCAGCACGCCAGGCCTCCCTGTCCATCACCAACTCCCGGAGTTCACCCAGACTCACGTCCATCGAGTTGGTGATGCCATCCAGCCATCTCATCCTCTGTCGTCCCCTTCTCCTCCTGCCCCCAATCCCTCCCAGCATCAGAGTCTTTTCCAATAAGTCAACTCTTCGCATGAGGTGGCCAAAGTACTGGAGAAAATTTCATTAACAGAATGTACTGCACATTTCATCTAAAATACCAAATTTGGTTTAGTCAGATAACAAAAAAAAGAATGAAAATAAAGTTGAAATAGTTATAGATGTTTATTTATACGGTACATTTTAAATGGAGACTTCAAAATAAAATAAAAAATGTTTGGGGGCAGCATTTAAGGTCATTTCTCTTTGTTTGGTAATTAAGTATTTCAAACTTAGCAGTACTTACTGTTTCTTTCTTTAAAGGGAGAAAATAATAAGTTCAATGACATTTTCTTTTACTATCTGGTATCATATTGTAGATTTTCTTTTAGATTGTCAACATGTTTAATAGTAACAGTATCTTACGTATCCATGGTTTTAAGACCAACTAAAGATCCCATGTGCTGTGGCTAAGACTCAGTGCAGCCAAATAAACAAATATTAAAAGCGAAAAAAAGAACTCCATGTTCACTTTCAGCTCTTGCCACAGGGTTTAGTTCTTATTTAGTTTCATATATTGGTTGGTTGAATTTCATCCTCAAATAATATTCTTTTATTTTCTACAGAAAAGATGATTGGTGTCAGTCTGGTGACTTGAACTTGAAGGAAATTTTATTTGACTGTAAAATTCTTGACACATTCTTTGCCTCAGCTATTTGTTGACAGATCTACTGTCTACAGGAATTCAGCATTATTATGAAGCCTAGCTTAAGATAGTCTTGATTTGTTTTTCTGCTTAATTGCTCATGTGTGCTGTGCTATGCTTAGTCACTCAGTCATGTCCGACTCTTTGCAAGCCCATGGACTGTGGCCCAGCAGCCTCCTCTGTCCATGGGATTCTCCAGGCAAGAATACTAGAGTGGGTTGCCATGCCCTCCTCCAGGGGATCTTCCTGACCCAGGAAACAGAAACTGAGTGTCTTGCATCTCTTGTGTTGGCAGGTGGATTCTTCACCACTGTGCCAACTGGGAGTCCCTTAATCATGAAAACAAAGCACAAAAAGCATGTTTAATCTTTGCCTACACCCGGCCTTTGCTCTAGTCTATGTATCGACGTGTCACAAGAGAAGAGCTGAAAATGTAGAAGAAAGAAAAAAGAGGAAATGACATGTGGTTTTTCCAAATCACCACTGGCCTCCCTCTATGCTAGAGGTTTGTTAGTGTGTATCTCAGAGCCACTCCTGCTGTTCTTGACTTCCTGACAAATTACGAGTTGTCATCATATTGTAAATAACAGTTGGGGAATATGTAATGGAAAATCTCATGGGCCAAGCAAAGCATCACATTATTAATTTGTCAGAAATGCTATTACCTAGAAAACTAGTTTTAGAATTGGAGCTTTTGTAACACAGCATCAGAGAAACTCAGCCTAAGCACTGAGCAATACCAGAAAACATACTGAGAGAGTCTCACCTAAATTAGGGTTTGCGGGAAGGGTTTCTGTTTGGTTTTTGTTTCTTTTTGCTTTTGTTCTTTGTTTTTAATAACGTTGAAGCAGTGACAGATTATATTTTCTTGGGTTCCAAAGTCATTGTGGATGGTGACTGCAGCCATGAAATTTAAAGATGCTTGGTCACTGGAAAGAAAGCTGTGACAAACCTAAACAGTATATTAAAAGGCAGACAGATCACTTTGCCGACAAAGGTCCACATAGTCAAAGCTTTGGTTTTAATGCAGCAGTCATGGAGGGATGTGAGAGCTGGACCATAAAGAAGGCTGAGTGCCGAAGAATTGATGCCTTTGAACTGTGGGGCTGGAGAAGACTCTTGAGAATCCCTTGGACAGCAAGGAGGTCAAATCAGTCAATCCTAAAGGAAATCAACCCTGAATATTCATTGGAAGGGCTGATGCTAAAGCTGAAGCTCCAATACTTTGGCCACCTGATGTGAAGAGTCAACTCATTGGAAAATACCCTGATGCTGGGAAAGATTTAAGGCAGGAGGAGAAGGGGATGACAGAGGATAACATGTTGGATGGCATCACCAACTCAATGGACATGAGTGTGTGCAAACTTCCAGAGACAGTGAAGGACAGGAAAGTCTGGCATGCTGCAGTTCATGGTGTTGCAAAGAGTTAGACATTACTTAGTGACTGAACAACAACTTTACCAAGTACAGAACTTCTAGAGACTTAACTTTGAGTATTAATCCTTACAAAACACCCCTGGTTAAAAGTTTTATTTGAAGAAGGAGTGTTTTCATGCTGGATCCAACAGACCACTCTTTAAAGAGATATTTTAAAATGTTCTTGGAAGAGAAAAAATTTACTCAGACAACCCCAAAATGAATCAAAACACTTTATGTGCTCTTTTAGACTTTAGTTACATTTGCTTGTAAAAAAACATATTAGATTTATGTTTCCCTCTTAAAATTTTTATTTTTCTAAATGATTTATCAGATAATTATGTGTGAGGAGGAATTGAGTCTGGACTTATTTTAGAAAAATTTTAAATATGCTTGAATAGAAATCTGTAAATAATTTTCAAGAGGAAGACTGTTATAAAAATAGTTTATCCCAAAGCAAGAATTTATCTAAATAGACAAAACAGGTCAATCTTCTATATATGGCCTCTAAGAAAAGAGGAAAACCTAACTTCTTACCTTTTTAATTAAAATAAAAAGATAAAAATGAAAAAAAAAATAATGAAAAGACTTCTTGTTCCAGCTCTAACATGTGAAGACATCAGTACTTTTCATTCTTGAACTTAGAACAGGAAAAGTTGAATAAATTAAAAGCCCTCAATTTTTATTGAACCCATTAGAGAACCACTAGCAAACCACAGTCCCAAAGTCTGGAGATAGAGGAAAATTCAGAGAGTCCCTACTGAGTTTGCTCAACTAGTTCAGAAGCCAATGGAGCCATAAACTGGTAGGAACTACACTTAAATACTCAAATCTGGTGCACCTAGAGGGGTGGGATAGGGTGGTAGGGGGGAAGGAGGTTCAAGAGGGAGGGGACATATGTATACCTATAGCTAATTCATGCTGATGTTTGTCAGAAACCAATACAATATTGTAAAGCAATTATGCTTCAATTAAAAATGAAGAAATTTAAAAAAGAAAAATAATTTTTTTTAATGATAATATTGACTAGCAGATGAAGACAAGTCTTGACCAGCATGAGAATGAGAAACTCCTGGGGTTGTGGTCTTAGCAGTTCCCCAAACTTTCATAGCCTTACCTCCAGGAACCCCACTTAGTACAGTGAAGAACTAAGAATTATCCATTGCTCTGGCAGGGAGAGGTTAATCGTGAAACACATCTAGAGGATTTTTTGTAAAAAATGCATATCCTAGAGATAAAAAAAAAGCACTAAAATCAATATTCTAAGTCCCCTCTGTAGAATACTGCAGAAACAAGAGCAAACTAAATCTGAAGTAAGAGAAGACAATGAAGAAAAAAAAGTTGGGCAGATAGATATCAATTTAAATTGAATACAGGGAAACAATAGAGAAAATAATCTAAACCAAACCTGATTCTATTAAAAAAATGAATAAAATTGATAAATGTCTAGCCAGGTTGACTAAGAAAACAAAGAGGTTTAAAAAAATACTAGAAACAGTTGTCACTAATATTGTTTCCATGAACATTAAAAGTGTAATAAAGGATCAGAATGGACAATTATGGGCTTCCCAGGTGGTGCTACT
Source organism: Bos indicus x Bos taurus (assembly GCF_003369695.1). Classification (NCBI taxonomy): domain Eukaryota; kingdom Metazoa; phylum Chordata; class Mammalia; order Artiodactyla; family Bovidae; genus Bos; species Bos indicus x Bos taurus. Next base: position 7,787,065 of record NC_040086.1, on the reverse strand, counting down.
GGTAAAGAACCCACCTGCCAATGCAGGAGATGTAAGAGATGCAGGTTCGATTCCTAGGTTGGGAAGATCCCCTGGAGAAGAAAATGGCAACCCATTCCAATATACTTTCCTGGAGAATCCCATGGACAGAGGAGCCTGATGGGCTATAGTATACAGGGTTGCAAAGAGTCAGACACGACTGAAACAACTTAGCACAATACAGCATGATCAGTGGATCAAGACTATAGCTCAGAAATAAACCCATGCACCTATGGGTACCTTGTTTTGACAAAGGAGGCAAGAATATACAATGGGACGAAGACAGCCTCTTCAATAAATAGTGCTAGGAAATCTGGACAGCTACATGTAGAAGATTGAAATTAGAACACTTCCTAACACCATACACAAAGATAAACTCAAAATGGATTAAAGACCTAAATATAAGACCAGAAACTATAAAAATCTTAGAGGAAAACATAAGAAGAACACACAATGACATAAATCAAAGCAAGATCCTCTGTGACCCACCTCCTGGAGTAATGGAAATAAAAGCAAAAGTAAACAAGTGGGATCCGATTAAACTTAAAAGCTTTTGCACAGCAAAGGAAACTATAAGCAAGGTGAAAAGACAACCCTCAGAATGGGAGAAAATAACAGCAAATGAAACAACTAACAAAGGATTAATTTCCAAAATACACAAGCAACTCATATAACTCCATATCAGAAAAACAAACAATCCAATCAAAAAGTGGGAAAAAGATCTAAACAGATGTTTCTCTGAAGAAGACATACAGACAGCTAACAAACACGTGAAAAGATGCCCAACATCGCTCATTATTAGAGAAATGCAAATTAAAACTACAATATCACCTCACACCAGTGGTCAGAATGGTCATCATCAAAAAAATCTACAAACAATAAATGCTGGAGAGGGTGTGGAGAAAAGGAAACCCTCTTGCACTGTTGGCGAGAATATAAATTGATACAGGCACTATGGAAGATGGGATGGAGATTCCTTAAAAAACTAGAAATAAAACCACCATATGACCCAGCAATCCCACTCCTGGGCGTATAACCTGAGGAAACCAAAATTGAAAAAGACACATGTATCCCATTGTTCACTGCAGCACTATTTACAATAGCTAGAACATGGAGTAAATCTAGATGTCCATTGACAGATGAATGGATAAAGGAGCTGTGGTACATATATATAATGAAATATTACTCAATCATAAAAAGGAACACATTTAAGTCAGTTCTAATGAGGTGGATGACCTAGATCTTATTATACACAATAAAGTCAGTCAGAAAGAGAAAGACAAGTATCGTATACTGATGCATATATATGGAATCTAGAAAGATGATACTGATGAATATACATACAGGGCAGTGGTGGAGAGACAGACATAGAGAACAGACGAATGGACACAGGGCGTGGGCAGGGGGTGAAAGGAGAGGGTGAGATGCATGGAGACAGTAGCATGGAAACTTACATCACCATATGTAAAATAGAGAGCCAAGCAGTAATTTGTTGTATGTCTCAGGAAACTCAAACAGGGGCTCTGTATCAACCTAGAGGGGTGGGATGGGGAGGGAGACAGGAGGGAGGTTCAAGAGGGTGGGGATAATTGTATACCTGTGGCTGATTCACGTTGAGGCTTGACATAAAACAACAAAATTCTGTAAAGCAATTATTCTTTGATTAAAAAATAAACACATTAAAAGAAACTAAAAAGAAAGAAAATAGGAGAACATAGGGAACACTTGTTAACTCATCCTATGAGGCCAGCACTACCGTGACATTGAAATCAGATAAAGACGTGTGATGAAAGGGAGACTCTAGGCCAATACTCATGAACATAGATGTAGAAATTCCTAAGAAAATAGTCAATCAAATCTACAATGTTTTAAAAAATTATAAAGCATGCTCCAATTACGCAACTGATTCAACATTCAAGAACCGATTCATGCAATCTATAGCATCAAGACTGAAGAAAGCAAATTATATGATCATATTTGTACATAGAGAAAAAAGCCTTTGACATAACTCAACACCTATTCATGATAAAAACTTTTTAGAATATTTGGGAAATTTTAAATCCATAATGTCTTGCAATTTTATTTCTGAAGACCATTTAGGATCTGTGTACTCTAGTGACAATCAATAATTGGGCTTATCTTCACTAATCTAATGATCCAAGCTGCATTTATTGGAGACAGTGTGCTAAAGGCACTTTGGTAGACCATACGGAAATTAAAGCATACTTCAGACAGATGTTTCATCCCCAAGGTACCTCTTTAAACCAGCTCCTTTTTTTTTTTTTTTTTTTGGTATCCAACAAATGCCTTTTTTCAAAAGCTGTGGATCAGATTTTGCCTACACTGATGCTACTTATTATCAGAGAAATTGTCTCTTTATTGCAATAAGCATCCCAACAAGCCTAAGATGATGTATAATGAGGTTCACTGTTCTTTTTTTTTTTTTAAACCAGGAAAACCCAGGTGATTTACCCAAGGTCAAAGAAAAACAGGGAAGAGAAAAACTGAATTCCTATAAATTCACTCATCTGTTCATGCCTGTCTTAGCTGTTTCACAGGAAAGTAACTATAATGTAATTAAACATACAGAAGGTGGAATATTTTCCTAAAAAAGAACATGTCACTTTAGAAGTTAATCGTAGTATGTTATATTTTTTGTATTGCAAACATTAAGTAAGAAAAGAAACACTCTAGCAAAATACATTAATACTACATTTTTCAGTTTTAATGTATTTTTAAAAGAAAGTGGGGCTTCCCACGATCCGCCTGCTAAGGCAGGAGATGTGGGTTCGATCTCTGGGTCAGGAAGATCCTCTAGAGAAGGAAATGGTAACGCACTCCAGTATTCTTGGCTTGAAAATTCCATGGACAAAGAAGCCTGGCAGGCTACAGTCCATGGAGTGGCCAAAGAGTTCAGACACAACTAAGCAACTGAACAACAACAAAAGAGAAAGGATTCAATGCTCAAGACAACGTTAGTGACATTTTTCACTGAAAATGTGGCGTGGCAACAAAGTTGAGGTCTACATCTGCTGATACTTTAGAAGAAGGAAAATCAGCAACTTTCCTGAGACTTTTTGTAGACTTAGGTAATTCAGATGCTTTAGGTAATGCAATCATTGTGTTAACATTCTAGCCACACATTTCCACCTCCTGGAAAGGGAAACTATGAAAAACTACAGAAATTTGTCAACTTTATTGAAACAGTGATTCAGTTTTTCCAGGATCCTCACATGCATGAGTACCTTTAAGGAAATATCGCCTCTTCATACATTTCAACATTCCTGTTCCTTTTTAAGCCTCTGCTGGGATTATATTCCTGTCAACCATTTGATTTCTCTGAAATATAGAGGAATTTTGAAAGAATTCATCTGAATATCACAAGCTAGAATTCTAATCCAGGGCATGGGAGAGTTCTGAAGCTAAAATAAAATTTTTTGTTTTAGCCATAATCACTCTGATGAAGAAAACTCAGGTCAAAACACCTTAAATAAGGGAAATCTGCATTGGGCATCCTAGAACAACCCCCAGGGCAGTGAGCAAAGAAGGTGAATTGTGAATGGTGTTGTCATTCCTCGGTTGCAGCCTTGGTATCATAGTGCCATCATCATAATAAATATATATTACAGATAAGAAAAGGGTTAGCAGGAAGAAGGCATACATCAATTTACTTCACTTGATTTGAAGACTTTTTAAGATGCTTCATACACTGGGTTTTCCTGGTTACTCAGTGGTAAAGAATTCACCTGCCAATACAGGAGACATGGGTTTGATTCCTGGTTCAGGGAAGAACCCATGTGCCACGGAGCAACTACACCCGTGCGCCACAACTACTGAGCTTGTGCCTTAGAGTCCAGGAGCCACAACCACTACTAAGCCCACAGACTGCAAGTATTTAAGCCCGTGCACCCTAGAGCCCATGCTCCACAACAGAAGCCACCACAATGAGAAGCCCGTGCACTGCAACTGAAGAGCAGCCTCAGCTCACCACAACGAGAGAAAAGCCCACACAGCAGCAAAGACCCAGCACAGCCAAAAATACATAAATAATTTAAGTTATTTAGAAAAAGGATGCCTCATACACACAGTTTGCAGAGAATGATAGGTAGAAATCTATTATAACCAGTGAACAGCATACAATATCCACGTTGGTTAAATATTTAATTGAACGATTACTTTGTATGGGTCACTGTGATTTCTGCCACTTTATTTATTTATTGGCTGCATCATGCGACTTGAAGGATCTTAGTTCCAGGGACTGAACCACTCCCTTGGGGGAGTGGAAGTAGAGTGCCCAGATCAATAGACCATCGGCAAATCCCTTCTGCCACCTTAGACCTTGGTGTCAGGAAATAACTGCTCAGGTCGCTTTCCCCCACCCTTAAATGATTATTTCTGGGTCAGAGATTCCTTATTTGTTACACAGGCTTCGCATTAGGGACTTATAAAGCAGAGTTGCTGTGCTGTGCAGCAAGCTAATACATTCCACATTCTCACGACAGCACCTGACACAGGATAAACTCTCGGTAAGTGTGAGCTGTTATGATTACCATTAGGTACAATACATTTTTTGTTGAGGCCAACATTAATTGATGCATTATGCACTTCTATTTAATGACAAAATGTGTGGTAATTAAGGGAAACTTGTCTTTAAAAAAAGCTTTAGAAAAAAAATTTAAAACCGTCAGAAGCCTAATTCTGAGTGAAAGCTAATAAGCTTATTGCTGGGCTGCCAAGATTCAAACATGACTTCATACTTTAAGAATAAGAGGGAAGGAATAAAACCTCACTTTAAAGTGCGCTTTAAAGTTGTAAGAATGGGACTTGTCACAAATTAATTCCAGCGTTTCAGGTTAGAATAAATTTCGTATGATAACAACTTTGCATCTTTTCATTATTCATAAGATCGTTGGACTCTTCAGACGCTGTTGGATCCGGCTTGATCTTTTTGTCTTCGGCGCCATGCGACTCTCCATGTTTTGATGGAATGGCCTTTTGGAAATGATTTGCAATTTTCCTAAATTAATACATTTTATGCAAACAAAGGACACAGGGATTTTTTGAAAAATTCTGAGACCAAAAATGTTTTTCCCTTTAATCTGTTTCTAATCACTGAGTGATCAAAGGTATTTTATTTAAAATGAGAGATGTAATGCATTGGGCCACCAGGCACACTTTATACTGTCCACTGTCCTGACTTATGTTGATATTTAAAAGAGTTCATTGAGTGTTATCTATGGATGGAACTTTTACCTTAGGGTCTTCCTTCTCTGCTCCTAAGCCTGTAAAATTTTCTTTTACTCTTTTTTTAAGATAAAATGGAAGAGACATGGATATCTAAGGAAAGATCTCTCAGTTTTTAAACTCTACACCCTATTCTTGAATAAAATTCTGCTGTTCTGATAACACTTTCTGCAGCTCTCCTCAATCATTTTGTCCTTGTTTACCTGCATTTTTCCTTTTCTTAATTAGTCTTCTGTTTATTCCCAAAGCTCAGAGTTATAGATGGAGGAAATGTAGAAATGGAGAGAAAGTGAAATCAAACTACAGAGGATAATTTATTATCTATTCATATATTATCTATTTATATATATATATTATCTATCATTATCTACTTATTCATCATCTATTATGTAACTATATCTATCATCTACCTAGTATCTATCTACATATATATTATCTATCTATCATCTATCCTTCCATTTTCACTTTCATCTTGTTTTGGCTTTGCTATTAAATAGACCCACTCAGGACTTACCTGGTGGTCCAGTCTCTAAGATTGTGTACTGCCGATGCAGGGGCCCCAGGTTCCAGCCCCTGATCCGGGAATTAGATCTTACATGCTTCAACTAAAGAGCATGCGTGCTGCAGCTACGACCAGCAAAGCCAAATAACAAATCAATCAATAGACCCACTTAGTGATGGTGTGCAGTCTCTTTTATCTTGAATATTTTCCTCCAGTATCTTCTATTTACAATGTGAAAAGACAATAATATGTAAAATCTACTGATGCAATGGATAAGGACCAAAATCTGAGCAGCACGCCCCAGTGTTTTGAGAGCATCTGAGAAGGGATCTTCCAAGGGCCGGCAACTCTAGGTCAAAAGCAAAACTGTCAGGTGGCAAAAAATACAAGCACTTTTATATGTAAGCCCTATTAGCTCTGCTTATTTTGAGAGCTGTGCAACAAATATTTATATTCTTGTTTTCGGGCTTCTTCTAACACATCCATAAAACCTCCCAAGACCCAGCAAGTCAGACTATTCCTCTTTTTTTTAAGGGACAGTCCAATATCAAAATGGCCTCAGCTATTGGAAAAGCAACAAGGATTGGAATGTGTGGTATTTTTTCATTCCTCGATTCTTATCATCCTCGTGTTCCTTCCCCAGAAGGTTTAGTTTATCTTGGTATGTATTTGAATGCTTATGTGGGCTTTCTCATAGATCACATAAGTGATCTTACTGATATTGAATACTATCTGTAAAACACATCAAGAACACAACTCCCAGCTTGAGACAACAGAGCCTACATCAGGAAAGAAGAAAGAAACCCTCAGTTCTGAAGTTGACTGAGCATCAACCTCTCCAACTAAGGCAATATACCTTTAGGAAGAAAAAATGGTTTCTAAGGATAGTGTTTTATTTTAAATTAAAACTTTTACAATTATAGGTTTCCTGTGAGATGCTGCCTAGTTCATTAATTATTCAGTGTTGGTTGGATGTCTGGTTAGAATGCACTTCTACTAAAAACATGTACGCTCTTGGAAAATCCTTCATTAACATGCAATGAATAAAGCTGGTCTATGTTGTGTCCACCGGCCAGTCCCTACAATTACATTGCAGCTCACATATTCCAGGGGTGAAATGGTTAAATACCACCGGAAAGGAAAATACTGACTAATGCTGCCCTAGGAAGGAAACTGAGACTAGTCAATTGTTTCTGAGTCATGTAATCTTTGTTAAGTCATACTCAGCTTGAGAGGGCTTAGCCTATTGTGGGTGCTCAGTAGATATTTATTGGCTGAAGCTATGTCTTCTTATCAGGAGGTCTAAAATCTCTGTTAACACCATGAAGCAGCTTAGGGAGAGATGGAAGCAGACAAAGGCCACAGAGAAGAAAGAGCAACTGTTAAATGAATAACTATGGCTGACATTTACAAAGTGTGTACAAGGATAAATATTTTTCTCAGTTTTGAGGAAAATTTAACTAAGGAATAAGTGGAGCTCCAGGCATATAGTATACGGAGATCATAGTTCAGGTCAACCATAGAGATTGAGGCTGAGGAGTCTAAGGTTGATTCAACAAGCATGCCTATGAGTTCAGTGCTCTGCCCCAGGTGCAGGATGCTATATAATTATAGCAAAACCTCAACACAAACAAATGACCATTTTTTATAATAATTATCATGGCACGGAGATATTTTATAAATGATGCAGAAAACCCACCACATGTTGTGATGGATTCTCAAAAGACAAAGACTGGAATATTTCACTTGGCTCATTTAGCTAAGACCTTCAACAGTGATTGCAAAAAAAGAAACAAAAAACTGGACATGAGCCTGAAGAAAACAATGACTATAACTGACAGTTTAGCATCTATATAATTATGCATATGTCATTATTTAGGAAACTTTTCTTATAACGTAGTATGTGCCATCCGTTGCAAACAAGCTTTTGTATTTATAATTTAGACTCCAGTTAAAGAATATCTTTCTAGTATTCTTATAGATAACTTCCTGAATAAAGTTTACACCAACTTGTAATTTCAGGAAATATGCTGGTGCCCAGGATATTTAGATCACATATATAGAGATACTGAAATATAATATTTAGGATATGGACTCCAAAACCAGACTTCAGTTCAGTTCAGTTCAATTGCTCAGTCAGTCATGTCTGACTCTTTGCAGTCCCATGGACTGCAGCATACCAGGCCTCCCTGTCCATCACCAACTCCCGGAGCTTATTCAAACTTATGTCCATTGAGTCGGTGATGCCATCCAACCATCTCATGCTCTGATGTCCCCTTCTCCTTCCGCTGTCCATCTTTCCCAGCATCAGGGTCTTTTCAACTGAGTCAGTTCTTTGGTGGCCAAAATATTGGAGTTTCAGCTTCAGCATCAGTCCTTCCAATGAATATTCAGGACTGATTTCCTTTAGGATAGACTGGTTGGATCTTCTTGCAGTCCAAGGGACCCTCACTAGTCTTCTCCAACACTACAGTTCAAAAGCATCAATTCTTCAGCACTCAGCTTTCTTTATAGTCCAACTCTCACATCCATACATGACCAGCTTTGACTAGATGGACCTTTGCTGACAAAGTAGTGTCTCTGCTTTTTAATATGCTGTCTAGGTTGGTCATAACTTTTCTTCTAACAAGTAAGTGTTTTTTAATTTCATGGCTGCAATCACCATCTGCAGTGATTTTGGAGCCCCCCAAAATAAAGTCTGCCACTGTTTCCCCATCTGTTTGACATGAAGTGATGGGACCAGATGCCTTGATGTTAGTTTTCTGAATATTGAGCTTTAAGCCAACTTTTTCACTCCCCTCTTTCACTTTTATCAAGAAGTTCTTTAATTCTTCTTCACTTTCTGCCATAAGGCTGATGTCATCTGTATATCTGAAGTTATTGATATTTCTCCCGGCAATCTTGATTCCAGCTTGTGCTTCATCCAGCCCAGCGTTTCTCATGATGTACTCTGCATATAAGTTAAATAAGCAGGGTGACAATATATAGCCTTGACGTACTCCTTTTCCTATTTGGAACCAGGCTATTGTTCCATGTCCATTTCTAACTGTTGTTTCTTGACCTGCATACAGATTTCTCAAGAGGCAGGTCAAATGGTCGGGTATTCCCATCTCTTTAAGAATTTTTCACAGTTTGTTGTGATCCACACAGTCAAAGGCTTTGGCTTAATCAATAAAGCAGAAATAGATGTTTTTCTAGAACTCTCTTGCTTTTTCGATGATCCAGTGAATGTTGGCAATTTGATCTCTGGTTCTTCTGCCTTTTCTAAATCCAGCTTGAACAACTGGAAGTTCATGGTTCATGTACTGTTGAAGCCTGGCTTGGAGAATTTTGAGCTTTTCTTTACTAACATGTGAGACGAGTACAATTGTGTGGTAGTTTGAGCATTCTTTGGTATTGACTTTCTTAGGGACTGGAATGAAAACTGACGTTTTCCAGTCCTCTGGCCACTGCTGAGTTTTCCAAATGTGCTGGCATATTGAGTGCAGCACTTTCACAGCATCATCTTTCAGGATTTGAAATAGCTCAACTGGAATTCCATCACCTCCACTAGCTTTGTTCGTAGTGATGCTTCCTAAGACCCACTTGACTTCACATTCCAGGATGTCTGTGTCTAGGTGAGTGATCACACCATCGTGATTATCTGGGTTGTGAAGATGTTTTTTGTATAGTTCTTTTGTGAATTCAAAGAATAAATGAATTCAAAGTCTGGTTCTGACATTCTTCCAAGCTGGGTAATTTGGGGCAAGCTAATTAAACCTGCTATCTCGGTGTTTCCTCCTCAGTTAAATGGAGGAAATAGTCATTTTACAGGAGTGACATCCTGTTAGATGCCCTGAGTTATTACATGAAAACTTAGAACAGTGCTTCAGGCATGCCAAGTGTTCAATGCATATTGATTACTGCTTTTATTAATAATATGAGAGTGGAACATATCTGTAGAAGGGGGTTCCAATATCACACAGCCCTGCTAGCATGTGTGGAGCGCTGAATGCAATGGGTGTATATACCACCAATAGGAATACAGTTTTCCATTTTTTAAAAATTTGTATTCGAATATAGTTGCTTTACAATGTTGTTATTTTCTGCTGTACAACAAAGTGAATGAGGTACACGTGTACATGTACCCCCTCTTTTTTGGATTTGTGTCCCATTTAGGTCACCACAGAACAATGACTACAGTTCCCTGTGCTACACAGTAGGTTCTTATTAGTTATCTATTTTGTATATAGTATCAATAGGGTATGTATGTCAAACTAGACTGGATGCAAGTCAAGAAACTTGCAAAACATTCCACCTATTTATAACTTAAAGACATCACTTCCAACTCTGTTTCATATGAATTTCCTATTTGAAACCTAACTTCTGAGACTTTGTATGCACTCAGCACATAAACCTCAATAGAAATTATATTTCAAGCCCACCATAAGTGATTCATATCTAACCTGACTTGGTTTGGTCATGGGGATGGGAGTCCATAGACTCAAACAGCCTTTCAAGCAGACAAGATTTCAAAGATTTGTTCAACTAACTGAATGTAAGGAAACAGAGGTTCAGAGAGAAAAAAATAAAATGGCTGGTGCACAGTGATCTAGGGGGTTAATACTGATACTATTAAGCCAGCTGGGTGAGAGGTATTAATTATGCTCTCATGTCACCTCCACGTTCTTGCTGTTAAAACTTGCTATTATTTTCAATAGCAAATTTGATAAATTTAGAATTATTGATAAGCCTTTTATTAGTTCTTTGTTCCTCTAGCCACAAGAGGAAAGTTTGGATACAATGACCATTCTGATTAGATACAGAAGAGAATGTTAATTTTTGCTGTTAGCATACACCTTCATTTTTAACAGTATGACTAAACTCATATTGATTATTAGCATTTAAAAATATGACTTATTGAAACATCTAGCAAAAATAATAGATGGTTGTTTTGCAATACATTTAAACCAATACATAAACGTCAGCAGGAAGTCCCAATCACACTAGATTAGGATCATGCATTAATCTTAGTTACTTTGGCTTTATATAGTGCACTGGACATGACCATTTTGCAAAATAAAAACAAATGCTTACACCTGACCTATGACTTGTGCTTTATAAAAACATACACAATTAGGGATATAATTGTGGCAATTTTAAGCTGCATTCATCTAGTCAACTGTCCAGATTTTGTGTTAGTCTCATTTTTCTCCACACTGGGATATATTTTTACCCAGATTGTTTTTATTAATTGTACAAAACTAAACCTTGGAATTGGAGAAGGAAATGGAAACCCAGTCCAGTACTCTTGTCTGAAGAATCCTACGGACAGAGGAGCCTGGCAGGCTACAGTCCATGGGGTCATAAGAGTCGGACACGACCGAGCGACTAAACCAGCACCACAAACCCTGGATTTACTCTCATAATTTTATGTGTTACGTACTCAGTGTGTCTTTCCAGCCCTGTGGGCTGTAGGGTCTATCCGCATGGTCTATTTTAACCAGCAAATACCAAAACATCTAGCAATTACAAAGCATACTTATAAATGAAGTAACTAGCAAATACCAAAACATTTGGAGATTACAAAGCATACTTATAAATAGCATATAAGTTAAATAAGAATTCTCAGGAGAAACAGGAATAGTTTGTTCTAAATGAAAATGGCAATACAACTTCTCAAACTTGTGAGCTGCAATCAAAGCAGTGTTAGAGGGAGATTTATAGGATCAAATGCATATCTTAGAAGAGAAGAAATTTACTGTCAATAAGCTAAGATTAGGAAACCAGAAAAAGAAGCAAATTGAATCTAAACCAGGCAGAAGAAAAGAAATAATAAAAAATGAGCAAAGGAATCAATGAAATGAAAACAGACAATCAATAGAGAAATTCAGTGAAGGTAAGAGTCTGTCCTTCAGCTTGACAAATTACAGATAAACAAGCCTACAGCAAACATGTTTAACAGTGAGATGTGAATGGTTTTCCTCTGAAGTGGGAAATGAGGTGAGGGTGTCCTCTCTTCCCACTTCTACCCAACACTGTATTGGAAGGCTTAGCTAATGCAATAAAATAAGAAAAGTAACGAACAGGTACACAGACCAAGAAGGAAGAAATAAAACTGACTTTGTTCACAGGTATCATGGTTGTATATGTAAAAAATATACAAATGTGCCAACATACAAGTCTAATACACAAAAGTCAATTGCTTTCCTGTGTACCAGCAACAAACAATTGGAATTAAAAATTAAAACCACTTCATTTACAATAGTGTCCAAAAAAAATGAAAGAAGGTATAAATGTAGCAAAATATGTACAAGATGTATATGAGGAAAATTACAAAACTCTAGTGAAAGAAATTAAAGATGATCTCAACTAATGGGGAGATACCCCTATCCTTGGATAATAAGATTCAGCCATCAGTTCTTCTCAACTTGATCTATAGATTCAACACAATCCCAATTAAAACTGCAGCAAGTTATTTTGTGTCTATCGACCAACTAATTTTAAACTTTATGAAAAGGCAAAAAACAGCCAACCCAATATTCAAGAAGGACAAAGTCAAATAACTAACACTATTCAAGAATTACCATAAAGCTACATGTGTGTGTGCTCAGTACCTCAATCACATCCCACTCTTGGCAATCCCGTGGACTGCAGCGCCCCGGACCCCTTTGTCCATGGGATTTTCCCAGCAAGAATACTGGAGTGGGTTGTCATTTCCTTCTTGGGCTCTTCCCAACCCAGGGATCAAACTCACATCTCCTGTGTCTCCTGCATTGGCAGGCGGGTTCTTTACTAACAATAAAATGAAAGTACAATATTGGTGAAAGAATAGGCAACAGATCGATGAAGCATATTAGAGAGCCCAGAACTACACCCACACAAATATAGTGAACTGATGTTTGACAAAGGAGCAAAGGCAATTTTCAACAAAGAAAATTTATTCTTTTCTACAAAGAATGCTGGAACAACTGGGCATCCACATACCAAAAAATCGAGACCCTAACTTAACACCTTTTTGCAGAAATTAATTCAAAAATACATCATAAGCCTAAATGTATAATTAAAAATTATATAATATCTACAAAATTATTTAAGAAAAAAATCTAGATAACTTTGGATTCAGTGACGACTTTTTAGATACAACATAGAAAGTCTAATCTGTGAAAGAAAAAATAGATTAATTTGGACTTTATTAAAATTTTAAAAGTCTGCACTGCAAAAGCAACTCATAGGGAGTAAAATGACAAACTACATACTAGCAGAAAATATTTACAAAACACATATTTGATAAACAACTTCTATCCTAACTATACAAAGGACTCTCAAAACTGAACAATAAGAAAACAAACAACCTGATTTAAAAATAGGGAAAAGATTTGAGCAGACACCTCATCGAAGATATACAGATGGCAAATAAGTACATGAAATGATGCTCAACATTATATGTCATTAGAGAATTGCAAAATAAATAACCATGAGACACCATTACACACCTATCATACCTACTAATGTTGAACATACTACTAAATGTTGAAATCTGAAGCAGACGCAATACTAAACGCTGGCAAGAATGTGAAGCAACAGCTACATTCATTCATTGCTCTTGGGAATGCAAAGTGGTACAGTCATTCTGGAAGACAGTTCAGCAATTCCTTACAAAGTTAAATATAGCCTTGCTTTACAATCCAGCAATCACACACCTCAATATCTATCCAAATGAGTTGAAAATGTATGTCCACACACAAATCTGCATACAAATGCTTATGAAAGTTTCTTCAGTATTTAATCACGATGTTATAAGGCCCAAAATAGAAGGTAACCAAGATGTCCTTGGATAGGCGAATAGGCAAACAAACCATGGTATAGCCATACAATGGAGTATTACTCAGCAATAAAAGGAAATGAAACATCAAGCCACAGAAAGACATGCAGAAATCTTAAATGCATATCGCTGTGCTGAGGACACCAGTCTGCACGGTTCTAACTATATGACTTTCTGGAAAAGGCAAAAATACAGTCATAGTAAAAAGATCAAAAAGTAAAAGGTAAAGAAAGAGGTTACTGGGAGTTCAGAGAGGGAGGGAGTGATGAATAGATGGAACACAGTGGATTTTTTTTTTGGTGGGGGTGACTACCCTGGTGTCTCAGTCGATAAAGAACCCACCTGAAATTCTGGAAACACAAGTTCTATCATTGAGTCGGAAAGATCCCCAGGAAGAAGGAAATGGCTACCCACTCCAGTATTCTTGCCTGGGAAATTCCATGGACAGAGGAACCTGACAAGCTACAGTCCATGGGGTTACATAAGAGTTGGACACGACTTAGTGACTAGACAACAAGAACAACGAATTCAATAGTGGCAGGCATTCATCAACTCTGTATAGTTGCAGCTGGGTTATCATATCCAAATATAGAATATCTCCTATACTCTTTGTTGGTGTTGTGCATTGCTTCATTTTGCAGGTATAAAAATGGATTCACCTTCCATTTAGTTCATATATATATGTCACTAGTTTTTTATACTTCACGTAAATTGATCCTGGAACATCTGTGAGACGCCTTAACTACTCCTTCTGCCCCCAAGGGAGTGAATATGACTCATTTATAAACAGACACTTTTTTAATATCTACAATCCCTATCAATTCCGTGGCAACTATAAATAACCATTAATTTACAACCCTAAAACTAGTTTCTTCGATTATGCTTCATATAATTATATATATTTTAAATGCAAATATTTGTTTATAAATATTATTCAAAGAACTAATAAGCTCTTTTAAATACCAAAATATCTCACTTTCTCTAATTATGATAATTTTATAGCTGGATAAATAGCATGTCAGACTGTCTGCTCCTCCTTTATCCATTGTGGTGAGCTCAAATGGGAAATCTAAAAACTGAAGTCTGGAGCTGATTTTCCAACTGCCTCTGGTTTTGAACACAGAATATTAAGAAATTGGGTGCTCTTTTATGTAGTTATTATACGTACACTTGTTTAAAATACAAGCTCCATTATTCTACATTGCAAAAGATATTTATGATGGTTTGTCGAACATGTATTATTTTATCTACATTAGTCTTCCATCATGTTTCATCAAACTGGGTTAACATAAAACAGATCTAAGTCCAGAATTCAGTAAGTTTTGACCCTCTGTGAGAATGATATAACTTCTAAGTTAAAAACAAACATCTGTGAGTGCCAACATTTAAGAGAAAATATCCCCAAATGGAACTTCTGAGTGAAGAGTGCAGACTTTGTGAATTGTGGAGCCCTGACCCCCAGGAGTTTAATTCTAGTGGAAGAGATAGAAGCATAATTAAATAAATTTTGCTTAGTTGAAAAATGGATGGCTCTTATATGACTCAATGTTTCTGATGTTTTCCATGGTTATATGATCACAGCTAGTTTTATCAGAGAAGTTATAGTATTATTAGTTAATAAACAGAGGAAGGTGAATAATCACATTCTAATTCCACCAGCAATCTTAAATTCCTAGAACCTTGCGGCCAGACATATTTGCTGACCTTGAGGAAATTATCCTGGATTATCCAGGATGGCTTTTTGTAATTTTAAGGCTTCTAATATGCTAAGGCTGGAGATGCAAGAGACTCAGGTTCAATCCCTGGTCAGAAGATCCCCCTGGAGGAGTGCATAGCAACCCACTCCAGTATTCTTGCCTGGAGAATCCCATGGACAGAGGAGCCTGGCGGGCTATAGTCCATGGGGTCGCAAAGAGTCAGACAAGTGAGCACACATGCATGTATGCATGCATGCAATATGAAAGAGAAGGGCTTCTTTCTCTTCTCTTTTTTTTTTTTTTGGCTGATACAAGTGGCTTGTGGGATCTTAGTTCCCCAGTCAGTGATTGACCCCCATCCCCTGCAGTGGAAGCTCAGAGTCCACTGGACCACCAGGGAATTCCCAAGAATTCTAATAAATGCAAGAAGGAGACAGAAGACTAAATCGGGGAGAGATCTATAAATGCTATGCTTAGGACTTTGAAAGGAAGAAGCCACGAGCCAAGGACTGAGGCAAAACTGGAAAACACAAGAAAACGGATGCTCCCCTGGATGCTACAGAAGAAAAGCTAAACCAACACCTCGACATTAGCCCAGGGAGATCCATTACAGGTTTCTAACCTCTAGAGCTGTAACAGGAGAGATGTATACTGTTTTAATCCACTAAGTTTGAGGTAATTTTTTACATCAGTAAGAGAAAACTAATAGATGAGGTATTTCAACAAACGTAGCCTGGGAAGAGGACAAGAAGAGGTGAAAAATGGCCTGCAAAGTCCTGGATGGGCCTCCAAACTCACCCACCTGAGGCTCTGGTGTCATTACAGGGGATGCAGTGTTTTTTGGGTCTTGCATCTCTGCCCCAGTTCCCTGCTGCTTCTCTCTAATTACTAGTTACATTAGATAGTTTGGGGCTACCCAAGTGGCTCGGTGGTAAAGAATCCACCTGCCAAAGTAGGAGATGCAAGAGATGTGGGCTCAATCCCAGTGTTGGGAAGATCCCGTGAAGGAGGAAACATCAATGCACTCCAGTGTTCTTGCCTGGAGAATTCTATGGACAGAGGAGCCTGGCGGGCTACAGTCCATGGGGTCGCAGAGTCAGACATGACTCAGCACAATTCACTATTTCAGATCAGATCAGATCAGTCGCTCAGTCATGTCCAACTCTTTGCGACCCCATGAATCACAGCACGCCAGGCCTCCCTGTCCATCACCAACTCCCGAAGTTCACTCAGACTCATGTCCATCAAGTCAGTGATGCCATCCAGCCATCTCATCCTTTGTCATCCCCTTCTCCTCCTGCCCTCAATCCCTCCCAGCATCAGAGTCTTTTCCAATGAGTCAACTCTTCGCATGAGGTGGCCAAAGTATTGGAGTTTCAGCTTCAGCATCATTTCTTCCAAAGAAATCCCAGGTAGTTTTAGTTACCTTTGGAAGGTCTCTGTCAATGACCAGTGAGGTCTTATAAACCATCCTTCTCACGAATCTATTTTCATGAAACATGTGTATGGTGTGTGTGTGTGTGTGTGTGTGGTGTGTGGACACAGGTGTGTGTATGTGAGCACCTGACCTGCATAAACAAAGGGAAAAACAAATCCTGGACAATTCATGCGACAAACGAGTAAGACTGGGAGTTGAATGAATGAAAGCAAACTTTCATTTCCTACTTTAGATTTTTTTTTTTTTTATGAAAAGTGGTATATTTATGAATAATTTACACACATGCATTTAAGTTAAAAAAGAAATACTGTGTACTAAATATAGATTCTGATTTTATATTTTACTAATGTTTCAATATGTATTTTAGACATTTGCAGCCCCACTACCAACCAGAAATGCTGGTATTTTCCATGTGGCTTGTTCTTGGCCAGATATCAGTCTTTACTCAGGTGTGTTGTTGTGACTATGGGAAGTTAGACTGTTTTTCCTCTTGTTTGATAAATAAACAGGAATACATAGACCTCAAAATCATATGTTCTTTTAGGCGAAACAAATATTGGCAGTTTCATATGGTGCAAACTAATACATTGTTGCAGAAATCTTGCAAGTCCATGATGTGTTATCTTTTATGAAGGGGTGTGTGTGGGTCTACCCACACTGACAGTCTTGTTAAAAGAGGAAAGGCCTTAACAGATGGGTTCTTTGGTGAGAGATCAATGAAGAGGTCTATTAGGATGAGTGTCATTTAGGCAGCTGGAATCAGCATAAGCAAAACGAAAAGAAAAAAAATATCCAGCCACTGAGAGGGGGCTTATCTATTTACTCCTTAGTTGATAAAGCCTGACAAGTTAATTAAGTCACTTTTATTAAGGTTGCAATGCCATGTGAGACTTCAGTGATAATATACTTAACTGCTGTGCACAATATTTGCAAAAACGAAAAGCCCTACTGAAAAAATATCAATTAAAAGTTAATACTTTAAAATCATGCAAACCAAGTGACCTAAATTAAATAAATAAAATGTTGTCCTTTAGGACTATTTTTAACACAGCAAACTGCCCTAGAATGATGGCAGAAGATCAGGAATGGTTTGCCACATTCAAAACGGGAATGAGAATCAATATTTTATAATATAATACAAAGGTATCAATATTTATAAGCCTTCCTACTTCACTAAATTCTTAATGCAATTTTTGTTTCTAAAATGATGATCTCAGGTTTGATACATCTCTTTTCAGGTATTTTAACAGATTAAAGGTATATGTTTATTAGCTGAAACCCATCTTAACTAATTTCATTCTCAGGGTCAAAAACTTTCTGAGAATAACTGCTCTGGGATGTTCATTATTAATAGTGTTCCTCTCTCGTTAATAGTTTATGGTGAGCTTCTCAGAATATTATGAGACTGTAAAAATTTCATCCCAATAAATGTGTCTATAGTAATAAATTGAATATAAGTTATAGTCTATGAGACTCACACTGATTTATGCTTGCCGTTAACAGGTAGCTGTGCATGGGCCTTAACACCCAGCAGACTGCAGCATATGGTTTACTATCTGTGGGTGCAAGAGATCCAAAACAGGCCCAGGCTGCAGAAAATAGGTATAAAGTGATATCAGAAATGATTATTCCATGTCTAAACCAAACCTCAGTAGGAAGCCTCCTCTAAATCAACAATTTATTTTCCCAGAATGCTCTTTTATTTGAGATGGGAAACTAGAGCCAAAAGAATGTGCTTCTGGAAGTGATTAAGGGTTAAAGTTGAGAGACAAGCAAGAGAGATTTTGGGTACACAGACGCTTGGAGCATTTGCCTGCTTCGTAAAATCCTGCATCCTGTCTTTTCAATGTAGTTCTGTTATATACTTCCATGAGAGAGTTTTGCATATTAACATTGAAGAGAATCTCTTTAAATTTTAATTTTGAAAGCTGCAGTGTTTCATTCTTATGCAATCTAAAAATTCTGGCTGTCACAACTTAGGCCCAAATATCAAGATAAAAATTGAAAAAATATCAGTTTATCATCACCATGCTCTTAAATGTACTGCTGGTCAGTATTTTCATATTGATGATAAAACACTGAGATGATGAACTGTGTTTACCCAACCTGTTCGTTGTATTTGCTCAGCCTTAGTTAGTTATTTTGACACTTTAAATTTAACCTCTCCTAAACAGAAATGTGAATCAAAAATAACAGAAGCATTTTGACTTATTTGACATTAATCATTGACTATTTCCAAAGGCTTTTAATTTCTAACCCTGTGAGAATGGAAATAGTCTTTTTGTATATTTTTGGCATGACTTTTCATTCAATTAAAAAGTACTAAGTTAGTAAGTGTAAATTGGAGAACTTATTTAAGTAAGGATATATACTGTGAGATGAATAATATAAAATGTTTAAAATGGCTTCATATGATTTATCTTCTTCAATACAAGTTTGTCACATCCCCATTTGATAGCAAGTGGATCATCTCACTCACAGATGAGAAATAAGAAAGCACAAGGCCTACTGAACACAACATAATTTCACAGTAGGTCAGCACAAATTTAAGCAGCACAGGTGTTCTATAATTGAAGTCCACTGGAAAAATGCACAGTATTTCACTCTCAAAAATGTTCACACACACTTCCATCTGGGACTTTGATGATCTCATAAAAATAGGCACCTCATTGAAAAGTAAAAATAACACACACGAACTCAAAAATTAATTATCTTGAAAAATGCTTTTTGAGATCCCTAATATACTTAAGGAAACACAATTTGAATTATCTACATACTCCTTGTCCTTTCCTGGAGAAGAAATGGCAACTCACTCTATTGTTCTTGCCTGGAAAATTCCATGGACAGAGGAACCTGGCAGGCTACAGTTCATGGGGTTGCAAAGAGGCAGACATGACTGAGCACACACATACAAATATTTTAATAAAATTTTGATTGGCAAACGATGTAAAGACTAAAATGTATCATTTAAATGGTGTGATATATTTAAAGAAAACAACAAAAAAAAGTGTGAGATAGCTTTAATAAATCTTATAATCAAAATCTTATTTTTTTTAAGCTAAAAGAGTAACCCTTCTTCCTATGTAGGCTATGCTTATGCACATCTGTAATTGTTTTGTAATATAATGTTATTCATTGATTTTTTTTTTAACCAAAACTATGCCTACTCTTTAGAAAAGATAGAATTGATTTTCCTTTCCTGGAGCATTAATTTATTAGGTGTTAAAGGTTGTCAGTACTTCTTTTAAAATGCTGTTTCTCACAAATCAAAGATGAGATGGTTAATTATTAAATTACATAAGAACCTTGGTTTTTGAGATAGAAAACATACCTTACAAAATTATCAGAAAGCACAAAAAAGCTCTGAGTTTAGAAAACAGAATATTTCATTTGAATCAGCCCACTTAAGTGCTGTTGCAATAAGAGGCAGGGGTCATTGGTTTACTCAACCAATAGATTAATTCGATTTACACAACTTGAAGAGAAGGTGTGATGTGCTTTGCTTGGTGTTCACTTGGAATGATGGGCTAGTTTGAATTCTGCTCTGTGTGGATTCATCTTTATCTCCTTCGTCCATCCTGGCTGTTGGCTAGGTTGGCTCTTGGACCTTTCCTGACCTACAGGCTCTCCTCATCTTTGCTCATTTTCCTTTTGTAAGACTTTAATCTCCTCTCATTTGTCAGTAGGACATGACCCTTAGAGTAAATTAGAAATGTGTGATGTGTGCATGCTCAGTCATGACTCCAGGCACTCTTTGTGACCCGCCATGGACTGTAGCCCACCAGCCTCCTCTGTCCATGGGATTCTCCAGGCAAGAATACCAGAGTCTGTGGCCATTTCCTCCTCTAGTGGGTCTTCCCAGCCCACGGATAGAACCCAGGTCACCTGCGTTGGCAGGCATATTGTTTACCACTGAGCCACCCTGGAAGCCCGCAGAGAAACCTATAATTATAATTCTTACAAACACTACAAGGAAAGTGTTCTAAGTTTATAGATAACATATTTTGCATATTATCCAAACCAAAAATGTTAAAAATTAGGTCCTTTAGACAAGAGGAGTAAGAAACAAGCATCCATATCGGGGGATTTAGGGACTTGAATGGCACACATGTGCCCGTGTAACCCTCTTTACCCCCAGAAGCATGCAGCCTGGCTCGTCCGAGGTCAGCACAGCCTCCACCCTGATCTTATTCTGTTGTACCTGGCTGACAAGCTTGAGGGCTACATGCAAACAAAAGCAATCCTTCCAAGAAAATATGACCCATCCCTGGCGTCAGCCCCAGCCCACACTTGTTCCTGGGGTCAGATCACTTCCGCCCACTTACTCCCTCCTCACTCTGGTCCTTCCTCGTCCTCCCATCAGTAGCTTCCTTCTTCTCATTGTCCCCTTTCAAGCCAGCACGTCTGATAAATATTCACACCATGACTGAGCTCTCTTTAGTAGTGATCACATTCAAATATTTCAGTCAATACATATTTTCTCCCGAAACAAATAAGTTGTCAGAGAATAAATACTGCGGTTTACCAAGTTAAGAATCACATATGAGTTTCTACTGGGAATATATTATCTGTGTAAATCACAATTCCTTGAAATAGCAGCCATTTCTTTCTTTCTTTCTTTGCTCAGTACACTTATAGAGGACAAAAACATGTTTCCCAAGCAATAAATAATAGCATTAAAGGCAGTGAACCAATAGTAAAATAGCATCTGTTTTGGTACCCCTTAACCACCCAACAGAACCATAAAATCCCTATTAAACGGAACTATATTAAAGTACTAATACACCATCAAAAGAGGAGTGGAGGGCTTCCCACATTGATGGTGAAACTCAGCAGGACCTTGTGTGGCTCCTGGGCAGGAAAGCCTTTCTGTGCCCCCCACTTCTTAATTATAGGAAATAGGCTTCATTCAGCCTCCATGACCTTCCTTGAGTTCCAAGGGACAGGTTCAAACAGCTGCTAATTAGGGAAGAGAGGGGACGTGGAGACAACGGAGGAGCAGTCAAGAAACAATAGTGCGTTTTTTATGGCTGAGTAATACTCCACGATGCCACATCTTCTTTATCTAGTCCTCCATCAGTGGAGCGGTAAGTTGCTTCCAGGTCTTACCTATTGTAGACAGTGCTGCTGTGAATGTTATAGTGCGTGTATCCTTGCAAATTATGGTTTTGTGTATGCCCAGGAGTGGGATGTATGCCCAGGAGTGGGATTGCTGGGTCACAGGATAGCTTTATTTTTAGTTTTTTAAGGAATCTTCATACTAATCTCCATAGTGGGGGTACCAATTTACATTTCCACCAACAGTGTAGAAGGGTTCCCTTTTTTTCCACACCCCCTCCAGCATTTGTAGACTTTTTTGATGATGGTATAGCAGAAACAAACACACACAACAATGTAAATCAACTATACTCCAATAAATATTAATTAATAATAAACAATAATCCAGCCTTGGCACAGGTCCTGGTTTCCCCCTCAAGGGACACACACAACTATACCTTTGAGCTGCTCTGCAGACTCTGAAACCCCCACCAGGAGGGAGCAGTTAACTGTCTGCTGCCACAGGCACGGAGACCCCAGACCTGTTGGAACCAGAAGGTTGATGATGCTGACTCGCACTTACCTCACCAGCCACCAATCAGAAGAATGCCCATGAGGTCACCACACCCTCTCTGCACCATGACTGTAAAACTTCTCACTACCCCCTCCAGGCAGGGACGCAGAGTTTTGAGGGCATTAGCCTGCTGTGGCCCCCGTTGCTCGGCAAAGTGGTAAAACTATTTTTTTCTACTTCACCCAAAAGCTCCATCTAAGAGATTTAACTCTGTATTGGGGTCCAGAGGCCTGATTCCGCATCAACAGGGCACATTGCCAAAGAAAAGAGATGATAAAGTCATTAATGATGATCCGCAGGCCCTTGGACCACCCCAGCCCACACCTTAAACTCATAGCACACATCAGAGGAGCTCAGAAGGTGACCGTGTGGAAGGAATGCAGTCAAAGAAGGAAATAACTTAACATTTGCTTTTTTCCCCAGTTTTCTTTTGCAAGCAATTGGAAATATCTCCCCCTTTAAACTTTTGAATTAACTCTAACTGAACCAGAATTATCTGTATCAACTAGAAACTGAGCATCAGTACAGGCAGAGAGATATTTTAAAAATGGTGCTTGGAATTAGAAGAAAAACTTGACTGGAAAAATCCCTATTTCATAAGTTGCTGATCTCTCTCATAAAAGAGGAAAAGATAAACTGAGGTTTCTATGCCTAACAAAGATATTGTTATAAAAAGGTAATTTAAATGTATTTAACAGTTTGCAAGTTAAAAAAATTAACAAACTTGGCTCACTATGAACACTTTGTAACAGTCAGACAGGAACCAGATTTAGTATATAAAAAATAGACTTCTTGATTCTTATTTGTTATTGTAGATATTTAAATGCAAAAGACTGTATCTATAAACCATGTCTATATTTAAGACTCAATAAAAAGGTGAAGATTCTTTTAAGCAGCATTTTTCTTCCTTCGTATAAAGCACAGGCAAAATGCTTTCAAAGTACACATTTAAAATTTTATATTAAATTTTTATTTTCTAACCAATCTAAGTAAATCTTCATCTACATAAAACCATTATAAAATGTTAAAGAAGGAATTCCTTAGTGGTCCAGTGGTTACAAACGCAAGCTTCCACTGCAGAAGGCACAGATTTGATCCCTGATTGGGGAACTAAGATCCTGAATGCCATGCCACATGGCCAAAAAAAATGTTAAAGAATATTTTATTTAATATTCTCTTTTGTTACTCTTACAGAATCACAATTCTACTGCAAATGTGAGAGGGCACACCACTCCTTGTGATAAGTGTGTATTAACTCTATTCTTATATATGATATTGGAGTAGGAAACGGCATTGCACGCCAGTATTCTTGCTGGGAAATCCCATGGACAGAGGAGCCTGGAGGGCTACAGTCCATGGAATTGCAAAGAGCAGGACAAGACAGCGACTGCGCACGTGCTGACAGATTTAACATGAATTTCTGAGTTTAGTTACTTTCTTGTCTAGATGGAAAATCAGATTTCTGAACACATTTGTTTGGATATACTAGTGACACAGCCATGCCAGCTCTCAGTGGTAAGCTTAGATCTGCGGTATTTTCTGTATGCAACTGTGCTTAAGACTACCATTGTTCTAGGGAGTTGGTGTCAAGCTTCTATACTACATATGGAATAAAAAATTCCTCTCTGCAGTTCTGTGGGTATGAGAAATGCAGTGTTCTTATTTTTACTTTACTTCAAATACTGATCATTTTTGTGAGCTATCTGGGTGGTAGAAAGCACTATGGTTCGAAATGAAGTTCCAGAACCTCTCAGATTAAAGCCAAGGAGTGCACTTTTTCTTTTTTTTTTAATATAAATTTATTTATTTTAATTGGAGGCTAATTACTTTACAATATTGTATTGGTTTAAAGACTAGGTCCTCATCAAGAAGGCAGCTTTAGCCATGAAGGGCTTCCATAGCCAGGTGGGCTTTCCTGGTGGCTCAGACGATAAAGAATACACCTGCAATGCAGGAGATGCGAGTTCGATCCCTGGGTGGGGAAGATCCCCTGGAGAAGGAAATGGCAACCCACTCTAGTATTCTTGCCTGGTGAATCCCATGGACAGAGGAGCCTGGCAGACTACAGTCCATGGGATTGCAAAGAGTTGGACACAACTGAGTGACTAAGCATATCCTAGTGAGGGGATAAGAAAGGACAAAGTTATTTCTGTTACTTCCTAAGTTAGTATCTCCTTGAACAAATTATTTAAACCACTCTGGCTAGTGAAGGCACCTGGCACGGAACTAAAATGTTGGGTGGGAAATAAATTAGGAATTTGGGATTAGCAGATACACACAATTATATACATAAAACAAACAAAAATTACTTACATATAGAACAGGGAACAATATTCATTATCTTTTAATTGTCTACAATGGAGAAGACTATGAAAAAGAATATATATGTATATATAAAACATATATCTATAATTGAATCACTTTTGCTGTATGTCAGGAACTCACACAACACTGTAAACCAACTGTTTTGTTGTTTCGTCACTACTAACTTGTCTGATTCTTTGACGACCCCATGGACTGTAGCATGCCAGGCTCCTCTGTCCATGGGATGGATTTCTCAGCTAAGAATTCTGGAGTGGATCGCTACTTCCTTCTCCAAGGGATCTTCCTGACCCAGGGACCAAATCCACGTCTCCTGCATAGGCAGACTGATTCTTTATCCCTGAGCCAAATCAACTTCAACGAAAAAAATGTTAGCCTCACTTGATTAATCTGTCGCATTAGCTGACACACTTTAGATTTTAAAACACTATTGATCATTTGTTAATATGGGCATTCTTCTCTGCTGTGGGAAATCCATGGACGGACAAGACATTCTAGAAGGAGGGTGGGGGCAGAGCTTCTAGTACCTTTGCTGGCAAATGCTCATTCAGGATTGACTACTTTTCTGGTGCTGTTACAATATGACTATTTTGATGAGACATTTTTACCTCCAGTCTTATTCTCAGGTTAACAGCAGAAAGGACAAATCTCCTGACACATTATGGGACGTGTGGACACGTGTTTTAGAGAATTTTCAACAAGACTACTCAATAAAGATGGAATTCACTCCAACCTTATAAGGATGCAATCAAGCTGATTTGGGATTTATCAATAAATTGAGCATAAAACTTTAAGACATTTGCTATAGAAATCATTATGCTCTTTTAACAGTTGTAAACAGCTTCAGTTTCCTTAAGAAAACCCATTTTGGAAGCCCTAAAGAAACTAGGATCCTTTATAGTTTATCTCATTTTAATGAATTTAAATATAGTGATTTTGTCTTTTAAACACTAAACCTTTACTAACATGAGCAAGATTGCACCCCTGTGATCTGAGGATCTCATGGTATCTATTAGGATGTCTTAGTACTATTCTTTTTCTTTACTTTCCACTCAGAGGCATGGAAATTGCTTTAACATTTACACAGAAGAGTTCTATGCAATTTGTGGTCCTAATAGCTGCTTATTTAAGAAAAGAATAAAATTTAATTATTTTTAGTTTCAGAAGAAAAAATTCTCTTTAGTCTCCTTATAATGTTTGTCTTCTTTATAACACATTCATGATTATCTAAGAATAACTGGAAATTTGGCATACATGTTAATTGATTGAAGCATACAACTTACTTTGAAAAAATGGGTATTGCATAGTCTAAAGATTCAAAGGTCAGAGTCTAGTATCAATTTAGTTATTAAAACAAGCTTATCACAAACAATGAAGTTAGGTATTTCCTTGAAAAATGAAATCAGGATATCATTTATTTGTTCAGTAACAGGAGAAGGGCATCTCAAATATAAATCCTTCCGTATTTGTGGGGAAATGTCCTAGAGGTTTAAATATGACATATCACTGTGACTTCAACTCTATTAATGATATATGGACAGATCTGGGTACATTTAAGACTAGTTAGGAGGAACATAAAAACAACTGAATGGGCAAAATACCTGCACTGCAGAGTGGTCGTCCTCAGACGTGTGTGTGAGAGAGAGACAGAGACAAATACTGAGAGAGAGATGGCAAAACAGCAAGACAGAGAATGAAAGAATCTGTACTGCAGAAAATGAAGCAGTACAAAAATAAACAGGTGAGTATATTTCCCAGCAAGAGAAAGGAACCTCTTTTAAAAACTCCAGGTCCAGAGATAAAGGACCTGGGAGCAGAGGTCCCCAAACCTTTTGGCATCAGGGACCAGTTTCATGGAAGACAATTTTTTCCACAGATGAAGGGTGATGGTTTCAGAATGACTCAAGCACATTACATGTTTCATGCACTTTATTTCTATTATTGTTACATCAGCTCCACCTCATATTATCAGGCATTAGATCTCGGAGGCTGGGGAGCCCTGCCGGACAACACTACTATTCATATTCCCTAAGCCTGAGCTTTTCCCCTAAATGTAGAAGCTAAAAGATGGGCCTATGATAAGTAATATTTAAATCTGATTTTATTGTTGTACCCAAGATTCTGTGAATTCCTTAATTCATTCTAATTAAGGAATTATTTAATTCCTTAATTCAATCTAATTACAGCTTGATTTCTCAGAGGGAAAATATATGACCCTACCT
Organism: Bos indicus x Bos taurus; assembly: GCF_003369695.1. Classification (NCBI taxonomy): domain Eukaryota; kingdom Metazoa; phylum Chordata; class Mammalia; order Artiodactyla; family Bovidae; genus Bos; species Bos indicus x Bos taurus. The sequence goes on along the minus strand of NC_040086.1, from coordinate 7,760,207 downwards.
TCTCGAGTTACTTTTTGATTATTATCTTCTCTGGCTACTGCATGGCTGGATGACAGCCCAGGGACTTCCTGCATTTCAGTTCTCTCTGCAGTGAGTACTGAACATTGAGTAGATCTGATCCCACAGCGTCTACATTGATTGTGGAGACCGACAGAGGAGAGAGACCACTCACCCCGGATGTTGTGAACGGACTCACAGCATATGTTCACAGTGATGCACCTTTGTGATTCTTGTATTCCAGTCGCCAGGAAGGGTTCACGTTTCAGACTCCTTGGGTTTACAACCATAAGATGATTGCAGAAAAATTAAACACTCTGCAGCCAAGTTTTTTCCTGAAACGTTCTGATACATAATTATCATCACCAAAAAGTGTATTTTCAACCCTGTATATTCTTTATCGAGTGCTGCTTAGAATGTTTTTCTTTTTGACAAATCCTCTTTGCTTCCCTAGGAATCCTGATTGATGTTGAGATGGATGCTGACAAAGGAAATGGTACAGGGGTTCTTGTCTTGGTGAAGAGACCAAGTCTAAGCAAAGGCAGAGAAAACATCTTGACAGTCCCTCTGCTTCTGCTGTCTCTTCTGGTCTCTGTACCTCTCTTTTCTACCTCCCTAACCCTGAACTCAGATCTGTCTCTCCTGTTATTACATCTTTCTGTGCAAACTCAGACACACACTTCCAGGGCATTAGAGACTGGCCTCTGTGAAGTGTGCAGAAAGTGCATGCACTTTCTGTGTGTCCAGACAACAGCTTCAACAACAGGAGTTGCTAAGTGCTCTGTCTGCTGACCCCATGCCCAGCATCCTTTGCATTTACCTTCAGAGCGACCCTCAAAAGTGACTCTAAGGACTTGGGAAGGCTAAGGTTTCTGAAGGGGAAACACACAATCGCAGGAGTGCAGCTGTGGTCTAACCACAGCAGAACAAGTCCTGAGACTCGTGCACAAGACCTGTGTGCCCCCCACCACCTGCAGACCACCACCTGCTCCCACTCCGGTGACTTGCCTGCAATGTGGGACTCAGCTGGGGTCACAGGCCAGAGGGACTTCCTGGTTTGCAAGGTTTCCAGTTACTCAAAGGTATCTTTATCATAAAGCTACTGTTTTCCTCTTTAAATTAAATTTGCTACCTTTATTTTTAAAGTTAACAGTCAGTGATCAATCTGGCTGTGCTTTTGTGAAAGAAAAAACTTTTGGGGGGTTAAAGATATAAAACTAAATATAAACCACTTTTATAGACACTGGGTGAGATTTTTATCTGTTTGGGTAAGATTTTTTTTAAAAAATTAATCCCAGTTGTGCAGAACATAAAACCTGAATTTGTTCATGCTGACGTTACATGAACTTGAGCTTGCATTTGGTTCTGCAGTGATAACTTCATTGCACAAGGCTTGTTGCATTTGACCAGTCAGAATCTCTGCCCTAATGAAACTGAAGACATCCTAGAGGTACTCTGAGACAATTTTTAATTCACCTTTAAAAAAAGCCTTTGATGAAAAAATTGGAATTTCCGTATTAATCTCTTTGAACTGCATATGGAGACTGCATCCAAGCTTATTCCTACTTTTTTTTTATACAGACAAAACTCTAATAAGGGGGTATATTATGCACTTTTTAGAATGTTTTTTGAAAATGCTTTAAAAGAACTTTCATGAATTGAAGTGTTATTGAATTTCTGATCGGTGATACAAAGAACAGTCAAGATATATGCAAAATAAGAAGAAGGACCTCTTCAGGACCTCCTGAAGAGGTCCCAAGATGGTCCAGTATTATCAGACAAATGAGATCGCAGTGAACAGCAAATGAGGCAACTGTCCATTGTAACAGAAAGAAAGGGGTATTTGTTTTTAAAGATTTTTTTGATGTGGACCATTTTTTAAAAGTCTTTATTGAATTTATTACAAAATTGTTTCTGTTTCACATTTTGGTTTTTGGCCTCCAGGTATATGTGATCTTAGCTCCCTGACCAGAGATGGAACCTGCACCCCCTGCGTTGGAAAATGAAGTCTTAACCACTGGACCCTCAGGTAAGTCCCAAGATGGGGGCATTTTTAAAGGTTTCCTGCTTATTTTAGAGACTTTCTGCTTAAAAACTCCTACCGTACTCCAAATTGGACGAGAATGCCCTGCTCAGTGGGACATGGGCATGAAGAATTTTGGAGACCATAACACTTGTCCTGACACCTGAACAATATCGAAGTCTTGCTTCTTATCTTGTTCGAAGCACAAGTAGAAGCCTTTTGCTTTCCTTTAACAGAAGTATTTTCAGCCTTACTGATGCAGGTATGCTAAAAAAAAAAAAAATCCTTTTCTCTATTAAGGACTTCCACTGACATTTGGTTTCACTGAGTGCATTAAATTTGTGTTAAAACACAACTACCCTTTGCTGTTAATCAAAACTGAAGTGAGGGACCTCAGATGCAAAAGCATATTTTTTTTGAATCAAAGACTCCTAGGTTTTTTGCAGCTCTCACTCCAAGTGATTATTATTATCATTATTTTTTAATTTTGATAGAAGACCTTCCGTTTCTATAGCTGGTACCATCAAAATGCACTGGTCCTTTCACCTCCAGAGCAAAGAAGTAAACAATATTCATATAGGGGGAATACAGCTTAAGCGATTCCCAGAGTATACAAACATTTATTGGTACAAAATCTGCAACAGGAGTTTTTTCTTGTTAAATTTTTACAGTGTTTTCTCAAATCTTCAAAGCTCGCCTTGATGGTTTACTGAAGTAACTGAACTGCTCTTGAGTTGTTTTATATAGGACATCTTATCTTTCTTTCATTACTCAGGCTGTGGCTTCCTCTTCTATTCCCATGAAATCCATGTACACACTTTAGAAGCCCTCCTGAACAGGCTCTGCTTCTAACTTTCACAGAGCCCTTAGCACCATTTGAATACGAAAGAGATACTGAATAAAAAGCTTTAATCTCTTGTCTGTTAGGCTGCTTTCTGGCCTCTCTTCATCTCCTCCTGTTCCAAGGGCTTCTCTGTGAGAGGCAAGTGAACACGCTTCTTTTGGAAATGAAGTGTAATGCACAAGAAGATGCTTTCGGCTGGGCCGAGATGGGAAAGCCACAGGCTCTTGGAAACCAACCCCCAACCCTCCCCTCTGTCAAAATTCAGCTCCATGCATGCACCACTGGCTTGTGTTTAAGCCTTTACAGGTAAAAGATTAGTCAAAAGCTCGCTCCCTGAACAAAAATCATTCAATCGGCAGAATGTTCAGGAGTATCAAATAGGCCCTCCACCTCCAATACTGCGGGGCGCTCCCCTCTGATACTTCTTCCCCTCCGTGAGCTGGAACTGCTTGAAAGGGTTCTCTGTTCTCTCTCTCTTGTCAATTTGAATGCCAGGAAATGAGCCCCCTTTGTGAGATTAATTAATAGCAGGAGCAGATCGGCCCGAGCCCCAGCGCCACGCAACCGAGCTGTAATTGCTACTTTGTGGAAAGGAAAGAAAAAAAAAAAAAAAGTTTGGGTTGCAGTTTAAGAAGAGGGTTTAAGGAAAGTTCTTTGAACTAGAGGTCTCAGTGCACTGGATTAAGGCAAGAAGCAAGGAGGCCTTTGAAGTTGGCTAAGAGGTTTTGGAAGGGAAAAAAGTTGGGTGGCGAAGGGGAGCTGGCAACATCAAAAGCAGTCGCTTGCTCGGCCTCTCACCTGCTTGGTTTCAGAACAGGGACCCCGGGGCTGGAGGGCAGCGTGGCGGGTCCCCACCCCGGGCCGCAGTAAGGGGTGGGTGGGCAGCTGTGCATTCGGATGCGTGGTTCACCCTGGGCTGCAGCGCCTGGGCCGTGTACAGTGGCTCAATCAAGGTGGGGACGCTCTGTGAACGGGTCGGGACGGCACACGCCAAACGCACTTAAAGACTGCAAAACGGATTCCTCTCATTTCTTTCCTGCCACCCTCTCTCCTGAGACTTTAAAGACGTTTTTCAAAAGTTCTCTGCTTATCGCTTAGCCCTGATGTATTGATAAAGAGGAAAAAGAGAAATCATATCCATACCCTGTCTAGAAATAAGAATTAACGAGGGCTGTCTTCTCAACAGGGGCAACACCGCCCCCAAGGGGGTGAAATTGATTCCTGGGGCTGAAAGAAAATTTTAGATTTTCTGCGACTTTGTGATTCTAGGAAGGGCCACAGTGCATCCACAGATACACATCTTTGCTAATAAAACTCCATTGAGAAGGGCAATTAGAAACAAAATACCTAAAAAGAGCTGCTTAAATATATCACAGCCTTTTTTTTTTTTAAACCAATCTGAGGATGAAGGCTATATGCAAATTCCTAAGCAGTGGCATGAATTTCATTTTATGCGAATTCTATATTAACCAGAAGTTAACTTGAACACGTGAATTTCAAATTTTGATTTTGTGTGGAAGAAGTCCTATCTCAAATATTTTTATATTCTAAATCTCACTTTAAATTATTTTATTGTCTTGCTGTTTGTCAGACTGATGGATGAGATTTCTACTTATTTTAATGGAAAAGTATGAATAGATTCCAGCTATCACCATTACAGTTTGTGCATAGGCTCAGATATTTTTGGGAAAAAAAAAAAAATCACATTGTCCTAAGTTTTGTTTGTTTGTGGGGAGTGAAGGAGGGCTTCCTTACAAGTTCTAAACTCAGGATTTTTTCAGTGACCTGGCAGATATAGATGTTTTATAAATACACCTTATGTTGTTCATTCTAACTTTGTATATATTTTTTTCTAAGTTAATATGGTTAGGTATCAATTTCAAATGATAACTAATATTTATAGAGAGAAGTTAAAAACATTTTCATGGCATTTATTGCCTGATGGGATTGTTTTAGACCTTATAAGTGTATTTTCATTTTGAACTTAACTTCCAAGACAAATATATACACTTTAATTCAACCAAATATGTAAATACTTAGGGGCATGCCTTAATAATAGAAACCAGAAGTCAAGAAAAAGTCATGAGTTCCTATGTTTTCAACTATAACTATGTTGTATCTTTTTCTCCTTATAATGACAAGGAAGGTTGGAAAATCAATAGCCAATCACGGTCTGTGCTGCAAAAACCAGGAACTTTTCTAGGTTTCTCTGGCTAGATGCCACGTTTCTGAGCATTACCACCACTCAGACTATTTATTCTCCACTGAACTCGAGAAAGCTATTTTGGAGGCTTTGCCTTCAGGAAAATTAATATACGTAGCAGCATACCCAGGAAGCCATGTCTTCTCTTGTCTAGTATCTATGTCTGTTGTATTCAGAAAGATTCTCAGGAGGGCGACAATCCCAGCAAAATGTACCAGTGACATTTCAGAGTTTCCTCTTCATTGACATCCAATACCAATTCACTCTGCACATGCAGGGTGGACCAGCCCAACTCTCAGCCCACAGTGAGCAATCAATACACACTGCTGACTGACCTCGTTGATGCACCAACACCTCAACTCACGGCCATGCAACCTCATTACTGTGCCTTCTTGGGGGACCTGCCATTTTGAAAGATTAACAAATATTTTTAATACAAGTGAGTGAATAAAGTAGCTAGCGATTATGAGCCCACTGGTAGAATTTCCTATCCCCAGTCCTTCCAAACTTGCAGGAACAAACACGTGTCCCTGTTTCAAATGGAAGCCCACATCTACTGGCTCACCCTATTTAGAGGACACCTTGTCCACTCTGCGTACAATAGGAATTAGGTAAATACAGAACTAGGTACAGTCTGACTTTCTTGAAATACATTTCTTACCATAATGCCTAGACGCCAGTCTACGAGCTGTCAAAAAGCTGTACCTAATTATGCTCATTAAGAAAAATAGACATTCAGTTACCTTCCTGCTGCCAATGAAGGAAACACAATAGTTTCCTCTTTTATTATATCCACTATCTTAGTCAATGCCACGCATGCTAAAGTTTACCACTCCTTGAGGCTTGCAATTGCAACATTTATTTATTTTTTTAGCTATTTGGAGGATTATAATTGCATGCATGCATCAATTACGGATTGGATTCAGCATTTTCAGATAAGTTCCCAAATCACAAAGAGAGCACAGTGGTCTCCTGGCATTTCCAGGCCAGTTTGATTACAGGTGTAGTAGACGCAGGCTTGTTAGTTCTCCGTGATGAGGGCATCCTTCTCTGCTATACCTCTAGGAGAGGAGCTGACCATTGCTTCTCACTAACAATTTCTTCCCATTCCTCAGAGAAGCTTTAATGAGCCCCTTGGACATGGCCAAAGGCAATCTTTTCTCTGGGCCAGTGAGGTGAAAAGCCAAAGCTTTCCCTACCAGGCAAGCAATAATTAATAAGGTGTCTTTGATTCATCTCAATTCATTAACAAAGTTACAGGTTGGGCAGCCTTCAAGGAGCACAGTGGAAGACTATCCTTTCACTTACAGAAATTGGATGAAACATGCGTGCCAAGGTATGTTATGTTATGTTAAAAAAAAATTAACTTACAACCAAAATAAATGAATGTAGAATACTAATTGGGAGAAAGCAACTGACAGATACTGCAAAAGATTGATTTTCGGGAAAACGGAGAAATCTGTTTTCTGTTTATTTTAAGGACAGGAAATGAATACTGATTAGAAATGTATAGGCAGTTGCGTTAGGAAGCATTTGGTAATGTTTTTGCTGGATATTTGATTTGTCTAAGTTTTTCCTAGATCTGAGACTGGATGTCAGTTATCATAGTTAGTTTTGGTCTAATAATTAGTTGGACTTGGCTACATGGCTCTTAAATCACAAAGCATTTTCCATGCCTCTCTGAAGGAAAAGGAAATAAACCTGAGTGCCGCGTGGCCACAGAAAGAAATGCCTGCTATGAGAATCCTGGTCAAGTTTCAGCTGGCCTATGTTTTTCCCTAAGAAACTACTGTGGACTTGAGAAATATCGCTCATTTGAATTTGTAAGAATCTTAAAATGCTACTATATTATTTTTTAATTGTATATTATAAACATATATATGTAATACATACAATTTTTTAATTAAATAAAATATATGAATATAAATATACAATAAAATGTCAAATATATTACATATAAAATATATATAAGATCCCCTGGAGGAGGTAATGGCAATCCACTCCAGTATTCTTGCCTGGAGAATCTCATGGACAGAGTCTAGTGAGCTACAGTCCATGGGATTGCAAAGAGTTGGAGATGACTGAACGACTAACACACACACATATAAACATATAAAATACCTACAGTTATTTAATAATAATATTCTTATTTCTTTTTTCTATTATATATGTATAACACATATAATATATATCATATATAATATATGCCATGTATAACATATATACCATATAGGGGCTTCCCTTGTGGCTCCACTGGTAAAGAATCCATCTACAATGTGGCAGACCTGGGTTCAATCCCTGGGTTGGGAAGATCCCCTGGAGAAGGGAAAGGCTACCCACTCCAGTATTCTGGCCTGGAGAATTCCATGGACTGTATAGTCCACAGAGTCACAAAGAGTAGGACACAACTGAATGACTTTCACTTTCACATATACCATATGTAATAACATATAATGTATACAATTTTTCTTAATTACTAATATTATTTCTTAATTTTATGTGTTATATCTCAATATATATTTTGTAGTATATTTTTGTATTTATACTTAATATATTTTATATGCATACACACACACACATATATCTCTCCTGTTATTTATGATAAGAGCACAAACAAAACAGAACACAAGCCACACTCCTAAATAGGAGAGACTAACTTTCAGAGCATGTTAGAAGGAAGCCCCTCAGAGGACAGGAGGGGTTGGCGGTGCTGGGGAAGCCGTTCCATACTCCTGGCAGCCCCCAGCGGTAGGGGCGGGGGCTTCTCATTTGCCTCTGTGGTGTTGCAGTCTTGCTCCAGGTCCCTCTCCACAGTGAAAAAGGCTGACTGGGGGAGGCCGCTGGGGCAGGCAGCAAGGCTACAACAGAATCAGGCTGCTTGCCTCATCAGCTTCGCCGGGACCACCGCACGATGGCCTCTGTGAAGAAATGTAGATAATAATGTACAACGTCTCCCAGAACCATGGCTGGAGTCAGATTCTCCTGATCCTTCATGGGAATTCAGAAGTGCAGTTGTGAGGCTGCAGTGACATCTAAAGGCAGACTCCTCAACTCCTGCTGCACTTCCGCCCTGCTGGTTCCTTCTCACAAACGCTCCTTTCCCCATCAGAGCTTCTGACAAACGCCAAACGTCTCCTAAAATCTGCAGGAAACCACTTCCCCTGGGATCTTCTCTCTTCTTGGTCTACTCCTTTTGGAAGTGACTTTCCAAAGTGTACTTGCCACCTTGAAAGCCTTTCTTGGGTTCCACATTCCATCACTTCTGGTATTGTTGCTATGTCATCTTCTTACCTCTTAAAACCTTTGAGCCCATATGTCTTGAGGCCAAACCAGGCTTAAGTACCCAAACCACAAGTTGAGGATAGCTTACATTGCCCCGGGGCCAGGATCCAGCCTTTTCTTCCTGTTGTTGTTCAGTCCCTAAGTCATGTCCAACTCTTTGAGACTTCGTGGACTGCAGCATGCCAAGCTCCCCTATCGTTTACTATCTCTTGTAATTTGCTCAAACTCATGTCCACTGAGGTAGTGATGCCATCCAACTATCTCATCCTCTGCTGCCCTCTTCTCCTCCTGCCTTCAATCTTACCCAGCATCACGGTCTTTTCCAGTGAGTCAGCTCTTTCCATCAGGTGGCCAAAGTATCGTCCTATCTCCACCTCATTCTCCCTCTTCTACTTTTCCCAAGGAGACAGGATGGTCCTGAGGTTGCCTGAGTTTCCTCTGAAGGGTAGAGGCTGGCTAAGCCACATGCTGTTCTTGAATTACATACGACCACCTTGCCAATCGGGATAAGGGAACATGCATTTTTAATAATGGATGCCCAGGTATGAACTATGCCCTTTCTTCCTTATTTAAATAAAATGACCTTTTCTGTAGCCAGGTAGGTAGTCGTCTTTCCCTGACTCCATCACCAATGGCTGACACAAGATCACTGCCATCCTGCAGGGGGGGCCACCTTCCCACCTCTGCTCCCCTAAGGACCCCAGCCATGGACATTTTAGCCACCTTCTCTCTCATTTCAAATGTGCCCCAGAGTCTCTTGTCAAGCAGATTCATGAATCTGAAACATCTCATGCTCTGCTTTGGCTTCACCATCCTTAACAATCAGATGTGTGGCACTGGTAAATTCAGACAAGGGCAGAGAAATGAGACCACGTACACAAGGAAACAGGGTATTTTGCATGCAGGTGATCCCCGACAGTATTAAAACCTGAATGTGTTTTCTTAGCTCCCCATTGAAAGGATGGGAGTCTTTCTTTTCTATTTTTTTTAATGGCCTTGATGAAAGACCTATAAAGTTGAGTTGAATGGCTGGAAGATAATAACTCCGGTGGTAAAGTTCCGCCTTGTCTCTGACCCTGCCCTGGCAGTAATCCTGGCTTTGGGGTCTGAAATTTCCTAAAGATGCATTAGTGTCGTATACACATGTGCTCTTGTATGCTCATAATCCCTTTCACTAGCTTCTTAGCTGCATGCTTTGTATTTAAATTTTCCTTCTGACCAAGTAAATCCCTTTGGATGAAGTGACAGGATCTTTTCAGCACCCATGGCTGGTGACAGCTGGTGGGGAGATTCTGAAAGCCTGCAAAGTATTCCTTCTTGCTTCCTTCAAGACCAGTGCCAGCCACCAGCTGAGAGATTTGTTAGCGCTCCCTTCAGGCATCCGTCAGCTGAAGAGGTGCACAGTCAATGCTAAAGAAGCATAATAGATATCAATGTAAAAGACAATATCGGTGCTTCTGGCTTAACCGTGTCTTTAATTAGGTACTTATTTATTATATGTGAACATGAAACCTTTTCATTAATTCCTGTGTAACCCTTTATTAATACTGTATGAAGCATACACTGGCGTGTCAAAATGCAGTGAAAACTGGGCTTTGAAAGCAATCATTGCTGATAACCTTTAAAAGAACAGCTCCCAGGGCCAGATGCATGCTGTTTCCCCCTCCTTCGGTGAAGTTTCCTTGTGAATATCTGACTTGTAGTACAAGCCGTCGTTCTCTGTGAAAATCGAAGGATGTCCTTTTGAGGGGAGAGGGGGGCTCCTCTCTGGCAAGTGGTCATTGTTAGATTAAGCAATGAGGTAATGAGAAAGACCCTAAGTAAGAAACTAAATTTTTAATTCATGAGGGTGTTAGCAGTAGGTTGGTCCTTATGTGGAATTACTTGGGTTCAAAGACTTACCTAACCAAATGTCCTTTCTCTATTTGCTGGAAAACCGAAACAAAATAATGCTTTCAGGGTAACAAAGGTGATTAACCCCTTAAGAGCAACATTCAGGTGTTGTGAAATTTTTCTGTAAATTTATATCCCTAACCTACATAACCAGCTTTCTAGAAATTACAAATTTGCTTACCTATAAAGTGAAAATAAAATGCAAGCTAAAATGTCACTTCAAAAGATACCTGGTTATAGATTCACTTTTACATAGTCCCCCGTCGTTTTTGCCTTGATTATTCTAACTACAAGAGAAAGTTGAGAGAATGTCTCATTGTTTACACCCACTTATAAATATTCCTGGCAATCAGAATCTGAGAGACGAGGAAAACTGGTTGTTGTGCATCCCTTCAGTTGTCTTGTATTTGTGCACAAAAATCAGAGCAGTGGTCATCCCAGAATGTTGAGACGTTCATATACATCATCAAGTATTTTGACAATGCAAAATTAATGGCAGATTTCATCATCACTATTCTGGTTTGGCAACTTATAAAAACCTAAACTTCTTCCCATATCATAGAAATGTATGTGCTTTGCATCTTCTAGTATTTCTCAAATTCCTTTCCTGATTATTTTTTAAATTGACAGAATTTTCTACTAAGTGAATGCGTGCCATGGTTTTGTTTTACAAAAGCTGTTGTACTTGAAAATGTACCTAAGTTAGAGATGAGAAAATTACTACGAAAATAAAGTGATCATCATCTTATTTTACATTAGGATTTGGGGTTACTAACAGTGTATCAGCAGCAAAACAGATTCTGTGACTTTTAATAAGAAAGAATGACACACTGTAGAATTTGAAAATCTGTGTTTTCTTTTTGTCCTTCTGCATTTAACATGCCATGTTTCCTTAAGGAAGGGAAGGCTGCTGGACAGAGTGGAGGAAAAAGGATTGGAGACTTTTAGTTATATATACATTATTGCCAAACCCCAAACACAGGCACTTTGCAAAACATCAAATGATGCCTTTTCTTGTGAGAAAAATTGCTAAACTCTATCATCCTAGTGTGCTACAAGGATATTAAATAAGCTGTTGAAAGAATAAAATTTCTCTTATAAACAATAAAAGCAACCAACCCGCCAAGAATAAAATTGAAATCTGAGTTTGTGGTATTGTTGTTTGAACCAAAAACGCACATGGCTTTTCAAATATTCAAGTACCGACGACACCATTTTTGTGTGTGTGTGCCTGATGAATTATTAATTCAGGGCTTGCACCAGGTTCACCAGCTATTCCTGAATCCTTATTAGTAAGTTGCAACTTGATGTATCACAAGGAAGGTGAAGGGCATTCCTAATAAGACTGTAATCTATCCATCGGTGAACATACATTGATATCTGCTTCTTGATCTACTTCCTCTCACATTGGGTAAATTCCTTTGAATGGGCTTTGTGTTTTTATGTAAGAAATTGCTTGGGTTTTGTTCTGTTTTGTCCTGGTTGCTGTTAGGGACAGCATACACATGTGTGCATGTGTATGTTTTAATGGGCTGTTTTACATGCTCTGATTTTTTTGGTATATCTTTGCACCAAATATTCCAATGCAAGTATACACACGCATATATGGACTGGCCTACCTGTATATGTGGCGTCTGTTTACATTTTCTGTCATGTAGTCATTAAGCACACAACGTGGCCTTAAAGGATGTCAGAACTGACAGCCCCGGCATGATGGATGATGTTGTGCTAGACTGATTCTTACCAGGTGTGGTGTGATGGGAATTCAGATGCTCTTCAGAGCTCTTATTTGTGTTAGTAAAGTTTTGCTTTTCTGTAAGTTTTTTCTTTTTTTTTTGAGGGGGAGGGCTTCTGCACTTGTAGTCATAAACCTTTGTAAGATCTATCAAATACTTGAAGTAAAAAACAATATGGAGGTTCCTTCCGATATGTGTGTATGATGTACGTGATCTATTTTTAGATCACCTCCTCTTCAACAAACATCTAAGTAGCCTCAAGTTATCAGGAGAGATATTTTCAAAGATTTAATATTGCTGATTCTGTTGCTGCTAATCTCTGGGTAATATGAATGGCCCCACTGACCCGCTTAACTGGGCAGGAGTGATTACCACCTGCCCAGATCCATGAAAACATCAAGCCAAAGTTAGAATTTCATTAAACATTAACTAAACTTTTACTTAAGTATTTTGGGTCAGCTACAAGTTTGAAGGGAGAAAGGCAACATTCTCTGGCCTGTCTGTATACAATGGCTGGTCTCTGAACAAAATCTGAAAGCTCACGTTGGTCCCTTCTAGCCATCAACACAAAAGCATGGGGCTGTGCCCAACCGCCGTGAGCGTGCCCTTGCCAAGCTAAGCATGTGGCTAAGTGACACTCTGTACCCACGGCAAACCCCAGCATCAACCAGGGACACTGCTGCCTCAGTGAAGCTTGTTTGTTTTCCATAATTGAATTCAGTGTCTTCTGATCAAAAAGAACTTGTCCTTCCTTTTGACCACTTAAGATGGGGATGGCAGAACTAATTGGCTGAATTTAAGGTCTGCAGAATTTGACAAAACTGGATGATCTGCCTCAGGGTGTTGCCAAATATCACCTGTCATCAACAGAGGGAAGCTGGTAACTTAAGTAATCAGTGGACCTGAGCCATAAGAGTTCTAACTTCACCCAAGTGTTTACTGATCTTCCCAAATAATACTGGGTTAACTCAGCCTTTGTGTACAGATGGTCTCAAAAGCTTGTCCTGACATCTGCTATGAACCATGTTTCTCACCAAATTTCCAAAGAAAATTATAACACAAAACAACTAACCCAGTGTCTAAGATCTTTACGGCCTTGATGAATCTTCAGTGTTTCTTATACATATGTGAAAGTGAAAGTCACTGAGCAGTGTCCAATTCTTTGCACCCCCATGGACTGCAGTCCACCAGGCTCCTCTGTCCTATTAGGGAAGCTTATATACATATATGAATATATAATGTATTCTTGCCTGGAGAGTTCCATGCACAGAGAAGCCTGTTGGGCTACAGTCCATGGGGTTGCAAAGAGTTGGACATGACTGAGCTCTGCATAGCAGTCTTTCATTTCCCAAATATCTAATGAGAACCTATAATATTCTGAATTTGTGGTACAGAGGTTGGGGCTTGGTCCTAATTGATAGGTGTTTATCTGGAACTTGCTAGAAATCCACCCTCCATAGTGCCAGGGAAAGGTGTTCATAGAGAGGTGTCTCATTGGTGGCAAACCTCTACCACTCACCTGGAGAAGGTGCTAGAAAGCTGCAAGCGATTGGGTGGCCCTGGCAGCCATGTGGTTCAGGGGCCCTGAGGGGAGAGGCTGTGCCTACTGTGGGACCCAGGCCCTTGGGAAGTCAAGAGCCTTCAGGAGCCCACCTACAAGTCCACTGGAACCAAAAATCAGAACCACTTCTCCTGCAGTCTCTCTCCAGCACCCTCTGCTGAAAATGAAACTGAACATGGAACTAGCTGAGAGCAGGTACTTAGAGGGCACAGATCCATCTTCATAAACCAGGCAGTTAAGGGAGAATTTAGAGCTGGGAGCATCACATAGGTAACTGGCCCACACAACGAAAGCACATCACCTTGCAGGCCTACTCCTCAGGGGCTTCTCCTTTGAGTGTTTGGTCTTAGGTTTTTCCTAGCGGTTACTCGTAAGATTGGGCTTCTCTGGTGGCTCAGCAGTAAAGAATCCACCTGCAATGCAGGAGATGCATGTTTAATCCCTGGGTCGAGAAGATTCCCCCAGAGAAGGAAACGGCAACCCACTCCAGTATTCCTGCCTGGAGAATTCCATGGACAGAGGAACCTGGTGGGCTCCAGTCCATGGGCTCTAGTCCAAGAGCTAGAGACGACTTGGCAAGTAAACCATCATTTGTAAGACTACACACACACCTCAGAGATATTGCAGGTTCTGTTGCAGAGTACTGCAGTAAAGCAAATATCACAGAAAAGCAAGTCACATGAATTTTTTGGTTTCCCAATGTATATAAACATGTTTACCCCCACACTATAGTCTATTAAGTGTGCAATAGCATTATGTCTAAAAGAGCACAGGCCTAATTTAAAAATGCTTATTTTTTAATGCAATAATAATTACAATCCTAACATCAAAAATCATTGACCACCATAACAAATATAACAAAGTTAAAAAGTGTGAAACATTATAAGAATTACCGAAATGTGACGCAGAGACACAAAGTGAGCAAATGCTGTTGGGAAAATGGCACATGAGTTGCCACAAACCGTGAATTTGTGAAAAATGCAATATCTGCAAAATGCAATAAAAAAGGTGTTCCTCTATGCTAATATTTTCAATTCGTGATCAACTGATTTGAAGCATTATCTACTAATGCTTTACTATGAAAAATAACAAATGTGCTCCACTTTATCATCTCAGTGTTTCTTAGCCATGACTGCAGTGACCTATAAAACTTTAAATAATATTTGAGCTTTATTTCCACTTGTCATCTTTGGACAGTATTTTCTGACTCCTTAACTTCCAGAGAAATACCAGTGACTTTAGGCTCTCTTCTTTTGATCTCTTCCTCATTAGTACATCCAATGGAGTTCTCAGATTCAATGCTACTTCTAAATTCCTACTACTACATTCTTTCAAAAAAAATATTGTTATAGTTAAGTGCTCTGTGCTTTGTCTAGTAATTGGCACTGAAAACTGCACCCAATGAACTGCACTGTCAATGTTATGATTATGTGGTATTCACTGGAATATTATTTATTGGTTCCTGGAGATGTAAATCTAAAGCTAAGAACAAAAAAGAAATGTACTCTTCTTGCACTCATATAGCCAATAAGACTTGGAGTTTTCTCAAACCTCCTCCAAGTTACAGTGAGTGATAGAGTTGGATGTCTCAAATCTAATTCTAATGCATTGAACACAATGCTATGTAGTAAACTATTATTTTTACTTTTGGTTCTTGATAGATTTTTTTTATGTGAGTCTATTTCTGTTTCATTATATTCTTTTTTTTTTTCAGATTTCATAAATAAATGTTAACATACAATACTTGTGGAGAAGGAAATGGAAACCCACTCCAGGATTCTTGCCTGGAGAATCCCATGGCAGAGAAGCCTGGCGGGCTACAGTCCATGGGGTCACAGAGAGTTGGACATGACTAAGCAACAAACACACACACAATCTGCCTTTTTCTACCTGACTTATTTTACTAAGCAAAATACCCTCCAGGTTCATTCACATCGTTGCAAAGGGCAGATTTCATTCTTTTCTCATGGCTGAGTAATATTTGATTGCATATTTATATACCACATTTTCTTTATGCACTTGGCTGTGGGTCGAGAATTAGGTGGCTTCCATACCTTGGCTATTGTAAATAAAGCTGAATGAACATTGGGGTGCATAAAATTTTTTGAATAAGTATTTTGCTTTGTTTTGTTTCAGATATATACCCAGGACCGGAATGACTATCATCATAATCTACAAATAACAAATGTTGGCCAGGATATGTAGAGAAAACAACTCTTGTACATTGTTAGAGGCAATGTAAATTGGTGTAAGCCACAATGGAAAACAGTAAGGGGGTTCCTCCAAAAAAAACTTGATGTATTTTTTATTACAAACACAGAAGATGATTAGATGTTAGTCATAGAAAAGTAATTTATGTTCAGAGCATTGTCAGGTGGTCTTGAGACGCTCATGTGCTCCTATATGCATCCATTCACACTACTGTCTGTGCTTACAGAAATACACTCATGTGTTTAGTTTGGGTTTATTATTTTTTAGGGAAAAAAGGACTACACTATGCATATTTTTAAAGCTTTTTATTTTGTAATTGCTTTTTGATGGATGGAGAGATCCAAAGATATCACAAAGAGGTCTGGCAAGCCTTTTACAAGAATCTGCCCATAATACAGGAGATCCAGTTTCCATCCCTGGGTTGGGATGATTTCCTGGAGGAGGAAATGGCTAATCCACTCTAGTATTCTTGCCTGGGAAATCCTATGGACAGCCCATGGGGTCACAATAGAGTCAGACATGACTTAGTAACTAAACAACAACAAAATACATGTTTAAGTTCTACCCTTTACCAGTGCCAGTGAATGTGATTTTATCTGATAAAGGGTTTTTGCAGATGTGTGCTGTGCTATGCTTAGTCGTTCAGGCGTGCCCAACTCTTTGTGATCCCACAGACTGTAGCCCATCAGGCTCTTCTGTCCATGGGGATTCTCCAGGCAAGAATACTGGAGTGGGTTGCCATGGCTTTCTCCAGGAGATCTTCCCAACCCAAGGATCAAACACAGGTCTCCCGCATTGCAGGTGGATTCTTTACGTCTGAACCATTTTGCAGGTATAAGCAACTTAAAATGAGTTCATAAGGGTGGGCTCTAATTCAACAGATGGTATCCTTTTAAGAGGGACATTTCATGTAAGACAGAGACACACAGGGAGATGCTATGTGAAAACAGAGGTGAAAATTACAGTTCACTCTCATCATTACTTTTGATTCTTACTGGACCAAGAATAAAACTATTCACTGTCACCCAAGGAAAGAGCAGTGTTCACTTGGAAAATAGCACTAGATAACTTTATATATTTGTCACTACTTGTTCTCAAATTCTGTACCTCTATTCTCTTAGTTGATTGTGTGTATAAAGTGGGTTTCAGTGAACTTCTGGGTCTGACTCCCCAGGAGAGGAATAGAATGGTATTGAAGTAAAGAAAATGGTTTTGAAAGTGACAATGATACTCATCAAATACTAACTATGTACCTGCATTTCTCAGCTGCCCTGGGAATCCACATGACTACTTTTCTGGCCAGTGGGCTGTGAGCACAAGTGTCATGTGTCACTCACAGGTGTTTATAAACTGGCAAGGCACTCCCAAGATGACTCTTCTGCCATGGTAACTGAGGAGGCTTCTTTTTCAAGCTTAACATGTTCAGCCTACATCTCTGAACGAGTAACTCTACTTGTACCAGACAAGCAGAATAAAAAAGTGGAAAAAAAATTGTGAAATGGTTTTAACTTTAGCAAGACCAAGTCCATCCTGACAAATAAGAATACAATGAGTAACTATTCAAAAAGGAAAGCATGCACAATTACATCTTTACCTATGAAGGTGAAGACTCCTAGGCATACAAATAACTAATAGAGTAAAACAGTAAGTTTCAAAAAGCAAAGCCAAGAAAGTATGAGCATTACTAAGAGGGGAAAGGGCAGGTATGATGAATTGGGAGATTGGCATTGACATGTATACACTACTGATACTGTGTATACAACAGGTTAACTAATAAGAACCTACTGTATAGACAGGGAACTCCACTCAGTGCTCTATGGTGGCCTAAATGTGAAGGAAATCCGAGAGAGGGGATCTATGTATGTGTGCGGCTGATTCACTTTACTGTACAGTAGAAACTAACACAACATTGTGAAACAACTATACCCCAATAAAAATGCCAAAAAATATTTTTTTAAAAAAGAAAAACAAAACAAAACAAAACAAAATTTAACCCAATAGGAAATCAGGGAAGGCTTCACGGAGTAGCAAACATCTAAATTAAATTTCAAAACTTAAAATTATGTGTTGTTTCACACTTGAGATCTCAGAGGCCCAGAATTGCTCCAATCATTCCAATCATGCAAACAGCAACATAAAGACTAATCCTTATACTCTCTGAAATAGTACTTGAAAAAAATTATGTTAAGAATTTATTCGTTTAACTTGTTTTGATCGCACAGATATCAGAACTGACCCTCTGCAATTCTTAAGTTTGGTACGAAATGAAAGGAAACAGCTATGTGAATAAGCTCCTTAAAGTGAGGGCAAAGCACAGTCCTCCTCTTGACCATAGGTGATTTCTCTCAGGATCTCTTAGAGTCAGATTTTCTAACAGAACATATCAACTCCATCACTAAAGTATCCAAAAAAAATTAATAAATATATTTACATAGGATATGGGCTTCCCTGGTGGCTCATATGGTAAAGAATCTGCCTGCAATGCAGGAGACCTACGTTCGATCCCTGGCTTGGGAAGATTCCCTGAAGAAGGAAATGGAAAATCCACTCCGGTATTCCATGGACAGAGGAGCCTGGTGGGCAAAGAGTTGGATACGACTGAGCAACTTTCACTTCACTTTCATTTCACAAGGATATAAATATATAAGAGCCATTCATCAGGAAACTGAGATCATCTCTTCTAAAAACAGCATTTCTGCTTTTATTGGTCATTTATTATTTCCCTTGAGAAATTTTCTAAAAGGCTCATATAAAGACTCTATATTCAGTTTCAATAAAATAAAATAAAGTCCAGCTTTTGGAACTGGATCCAGTCCATGAAATAGCTCCAATACTTTTTCCTCTCCTATATAATTGTCATTTTGTCATAATTGTCTTAGAGGATGTGTTTTATTCGTTCAACAAAAAAGACTATTCTGTGAATGAGAGAAATTGGCAGCAGCTTTTGGTATTAACTACCTGTGTCAGTACAAAATTTCCCTGCTAACATTTCTGAAAAGGTTTCACATGTATTTTTGACAGCATCTTAAAATATTTAAGATTTATATATTTTAGTTGTACCACAAGATTCGACATATTTTAAAATAATATATATGTTTGTAATACTAATATATAAAATACCTTAGAAATATATTTAGAAACCTAATAACCTTACAGAGTAAGTAGATCCAGGTCTCACATTCCCAGGATAGACTTGAGAAATTGCTGGGCTCTCTGCAGACTTGGTGGATCCAGGGGCATGTGTGACTGTCTACAGGTGGGACCACAGGGAAAGTCCATTTAGGTTATACTACACAAAAGACACTTCCCTGAGGGAAAAGAAGAATCAAATACAGTCCATTCTCTGTTTACCAAGCTTTATATTTTGCTTAGGCTGGATTAGGTGGGAGGAAGGGACACTTTATTCTACACAGAGAACTAGAGGCTCACAAAGCCACCAGCCCCAAATATGAGTCCTTCTAAGGATATAACCATTGAATTGAAAGGGAATTATTCAGTTCTTGCTTTGGCAGCACATATACTAAAATTGGAATGATACAGAGAAGATTAGCATGGCCCCTGTGCAAGGATGATACACAAATTCTTGAAGCATTCCATATTTTTGACATTTCTCCAAAGAAGACATACAGATGGCTAACAAACACATGAAAAGATGCTCAACATCACTCATTATCAGGGAAATGCAAATCAAAACCACAATGAGGTACCATCTCACGCCGGTCAGAATGGCTGCTATCAGAAAGTCTACAAACAATAAATGCTGAAGAAGGTGCGGATAAAAAGGAACCCTCTTATACTGCTAGTGGGAATGCAAACTAGTAAAGCCACTATGGAGAACAGTGTGGAGATTCCTTTAAAGACTGGAAATAGAACTGCCATATGACCCAGCAATCCCAGGGCTGGGCATACACACCAAGGAAACCAGAATTGAAAGAGACATGTGTACCCCAATGTTCATCACAGCACTGTTTACAATAGCTAGAACATGGAAGCAACCTAGATGTCCATTGGCAGACGAATGGGTAAGAAAGCTGTGGTATATATACACAATGGAATATTACTCAGCTATTAAAAAGAATGCATTTGAATCAGTTCTAATGAGGTGGATGCAACTGGAGCCTATTATACAAAGGGAAGTAAGCCAGAGAGAAAAACACCAATATAGTATATTAACACATATATATGGAATTTAGAAAGATAGTTATGATGACCCTATATGCAAGACAGCAAAAGAGATACATATGTAAAGAGCAGACTTTTGGACTCTGTGGGAGAATGGGATGATTTGAGAGAACAGCATTGAAACATGTATATTACCATATGTGAAACAGATCTCCAGTCCAGGTTCGATGCATGAGACAGGGTGCTCAGGGTCAGAGCACTGGGATGACCCTGAGGGATGGCATGGGGAGGGAGGTGGGATGGAGGGTCAGGATGGGGGACACATGTACACCCATGGCTGACTGATGTAAATGTATGGCAAAAACCACTATAATATTGTAATTAGCCTCCATTAAAATAAATTAATTAATTTTAAAAATTCATGAAATTGATGCATAGGAGAAGTGTAATTATATTCAGTGAGTTTTACGCCTTTGCTTTGTTTGGAAGATGATAGATATACTAATTTATATTGAATTATAATAAATAAAAATAACATGTTTAATTTCTAGATGTGGACATTCACTAAAATAACAGTAATAATCTATAAAAAGCGGTATGCATAATATATACCTCTTCACATACACAAAAAATTATTAACTATAAAGTAAAATTATTTTAAACAGAAAAAGTAAAAATACTGTAAAAGAAATAAAACCCAATTGTTGCATACTTTGTAGCTTAGTCATACACAATATTTGCAAAAATTGCAGAATTACTTGATATTAGTCTAATTACAAGCAACATACTAGGAAGTCATTGAATCATATCTAAGTATAAACATCAAGGAGATACAGTATGAAAAATAAAGGAACAAACTATATTTAAAATATGGATATAAAGACAGTAAGAAATTCCTAAAAGTGTTGAAGATCACTGCTTCTGAGAATTAGGGGGAAGACAGGACAAGTAGATGATAAGTTTTCACTGAAAGACTTACAGAAATATTTTTACATTGGTGAACTGAAACAAATCAAATTAAATTTTTAAAGAAATAAAAATCTTTATCCAAGAAAGATTTTTTAAAAGGCATGGATAATTAGCTCAGGCAATTAAGGGCTTCAATCCCCGGAGGAGGAAATGGCAACCCTCTCCAGTATTCTTGCCTAGAAAATTCTATGGACAGACGGGCCTGGCAGGCTACAGTCCATCGGGTTGCAGAGAGTTGGACACAACTGAGCAACCAACACTTTCACTTTTCAGACAATTAAAAACATCAAAGGTGAACAAAATTTCTTATTAGATCTTTGTGTAAGCAATGGCAGAGCTTCACTGGGGACTGTTGCAATGCTTTCAATAAAAGAAAACAAGAACACCTTATTGATTTGAACTTAACTTCTCTCCTTTTAGATCAACAGACTTTTCTTCAAACTAGAAATGCTAGAGAAATAGTCATTTGCATCCTGTGAAAAGAAAAAGTCAAAGTCATTCAGTCGTGTCCAACTCTTTGTGACCACTAGGCTCCTCTGTCCATGGAATTCTCCAGGTAAGAATACGCCATTCCCTTCTCCAGGGGATCTTCCCAACCCAGGGATCAAACCTGGGTCTCCTGCATTGCAGGCAGACTCTTTACCTTCTGAGCCACCAAGGAAACCCCTTGTGAGAAGAAAGAAGACTTGCTAACTTCTTCCCAGAATAACTGACAAGCCTTTTCAAGAAAAATCCTTCAAAACTTGTAGGAGGCTGCATTTCAAGATTCTCAAAGAGAAAAATAAAGTATGTGTTAGAAATTTTAGTATGTTTGATAGATTCTTCCTCAAATTTTAAGTAGATAATGTATGAATATTTTAAAATACATACGGACCACAAGTAAGTTGCATAGATTGCTTAAGGAAAAAGTCATTTTTTCCCAATTGCATGAACAAAGACTGAAAGCTTTCTCTATATCACAGATTTTGAATTCTGCAACACATTTCCAACAAAAGTCTATCATGATACGCTTACATGTATGTGATTCAGGCAAGTGGAAAAACCCGGTGGGACGGCTTACTCATGATCCAAAAACATCCACAAGGACTTCTGCCTAGGTTGCACTGGCCAGGTATCAACACTTACTGGCTGTCCACCAAACAGCACAATGCTAGATACTAATGGACTAGTAACGAGCAAACTCAGACAAGCTCTCCCATTCATAAGGTTATAATTTACAGATGAAGGCAGATGGCTAAATTATAACAAATTGTGACAGATTTTATGACACCAATATATAAGGTAGGATGAAGAAATTAAGTAGAATATTACTCAGCCATAAGGAATGAAATAGTGCCATTTGAAGAGACATGAATGGACCTAGAGACGGTCACACTGAGTAAAGTCAGTCAGAAAGAGAAAAACGAATATTGTATACTAACGCTTATATGTGAAATCTAGAAAAAATGTATAGATGAACTTACTTACAAAGCAAAACATAGAGACACAGATGTACAGGACAAATAGATGGATGCCAAGTGGGGACGGAGGGGAGGGATGAATTGGGAAATTGGGATTGACATATATACACTGTTGATACTATGTATAAAATTAATAATTAAGGAAAACCTACTGTATAGCACAGGGAACGCTACTCAGTACTCTGTGGTGCCTTAAATGGGAAGGACCTATTTTTTTAAAAAAGATATCTTCCCAGCACAAGGATTGAATCCAGGCCTCTTGCATTGGCAGGTGGATTCTTTACCATCTAAGCCATCAGGGACGCCCTCAATTAAATCAGTCTACAGGTATTCAGGGGTGTTCTTCTTTCTCATTGGTTTTTGGTATGTGCAGTATTTATGCTATATTTGTACCCATGATCTGGACAGTTTTTTGAAAACAAATTCAATAATTTAGGGGAATTTTTTTTTCAATGCTTCAGAATCAATTATGTAGTGTAAAAATTACCCGTTTCTACTTTTTATTTCTCTGCTTTTGTGAGTCACTACAAGTCAGAATAGCCTTAGCGTCACAATATATGATTTCTACTAATTCTCAAAATATCTCTGATGATTGAGTGTGTTTTGAAAGAAAAACCCTACCCATTGTCAATCTCTGGTAGAGAACAGAAATGGCAATGCAAAAAATTTTTTTTCTTAATACATATATTTAAGTATAGTTGACTTAACAATGTTTCAGGTACACAGCAAGGTGACTTAGTTATACATATACACATATATTATTTTTGAGACTATTTCCCATTATAGGTTATTATAAGTTATTGACTATAGTGATGAATAAAGAAACAAGTCAAGCCCCTGCCTCCCCACTCACTCTCCAAACACATTCCACCTCTTGTATTTACAGCTAGGTTTCTACGTGGGAGCCTAGGAGCCACAGAAATTATTAGCATCAATTGAGTCTCTTGTTTGCCAGGCACAGTGCTAAGTCCTACAAAGTTTAGGGCATTTTTAATTGTCCCCAACCTGCTCCTCACCATCTATATTAGCAGCTCCAACTCAAGCCAGTTCAACTCAAGAGATGCCCCTAGATTCCTGCCTTTTCTCTCTATATCCTGGTGATGCTGCCTTCCTCCTCTACCTGGCAACCTCTCACCTGGACACATAACAAGCTTCCTGTCTGAGCGTCCTCCCCGACTGTAGCCAGTTCCTCACTCCCTCTGCCTTTTACATTCTCAGTAAAGTTATTCTCAAAAAAAAAAAAAAAAAAAATCACGTATCACTGACCTGATTTTAAAATGTTGATTATTTCTGATTAGTTTGGATAAAAATTCAAAGTCCTTGGCTGAACAGTCCTTGCTTCAGCCACACTTAGGCACACTCACTCTCAACCCTCTCCCACCCCACAGACCCTCCACCATACTCTAGGTCTTAATTGTCCCCCGAACCCCTCAGGTCCCTTGTCTCTGCTTCTACTTAAAGTGCCCTCTGTACCTTCATCTTCTCCCAAACGCCGGCCCATACTTTAAAACCCATATCAAATGTCACTTTTTAAAATATAAATTTATTTAATTGGAGGCTAACTACTTTACAATTTTTGCCATACAACATGAATCAGTCATGGGTCTGCATGTGTCCCCCATCCTGAACCCCCTTCCCACCTCCCTCCCCATCCCATCCCTCAGGGTCATCCCAGTGCACCAGCCCCGAGCACCCTGTCTCATGCATTGAACCTGGACTGGCGATCTGTTTCATATATGATAATATACATGTATCAATGCTATTCTCTCAAATCATCCCACCCTTGCCTTCTCCCACAGAGTCCAAAAGACTGTTCTATACATCTGTGTCTTTTTTGCTGTCTCGCGTATAGGATCATCGTTACTATCTTTCTAAATTCCATATATATGCGTTAGTATACTGTATGGGTGTTTTTCTCTCTGGCTCACTTCACTCTATATAATAGGCTCCAGTTTCATCCACCTCATTAGAACTGATTCAAATATATTCTTTTTAATGGCTGAGTAATATTCCATTGTGTATATGTACCACAGCTTTCTTATCCATTCATGGGCTGATGGACATCTAGGTTGTTTCCATGTCCTGGCTGTTCTAAACATTGCTGCAATGTCACCTTTTTAACGGAACTTCTCTCCCATCCCCAGGCACAATTACCTCCTATCTCTGTAATGGTACTCATCACAGTGCATTCTCATTTGCCTTTAAAATCACTCAAGTTGTTTCTCAAAGCAGGGACACAGGCTCTGCCCCACCCCAACCACTTTCCAGGCACCTAGAAGTGTCATGTTCAATCTTGGATTAATTTGCTAGGGCTGCTGTAGCAAAGGACCACAGACTGGGTGACTTGAGCAATGGAAATCTATCCTCCCAGGGCTCTGGGGTCTGGACGCCTGAGCTCAAGGTGTCAGAAGGCTGGTTTCTCCTGAGGGCTGTGACAGAAGGATCCATCCAGGCTTCTCTCCTTGAGTCGTAGGTGGTCATCTTCTCCCTGTGCCCCTTCACATTGTCTCCCTGCTGCATGTGTCCCCTTGTGTTCAAATTTCCCCTTTTTGTAAGGACACTGATCCTATTAATATTAGATTGGACACTCACTTTATTCACCATTATCGCATTTTATCTGATTACATCTCAGTTCAGTTCAGTTCAGTCGCTCAGTCATGTCCGACTCTTTGCGACCGCATGAATCACAGCACGCCAGGCCTCCCTGTCCATCACCAACTTTACCCAAACTCATGTCCATCGAGTCGGTGATGCCATCCAGCCATCTCATCCTCTGTCGTCCCCTTCTCCTGCCCCCAATCCCTCCCAGCATCAGGGTCTTTTCCAATGAGTCAACTCTTTGCATGAGGTGGCCAAAGTATTGGAGTTACAACTTCAACATCAGTCCTTCCCAGGACTGATCTCCTTTAGGATGGACTGGTTGGATCTCCTTGCAGTCCAAGGGACTCTCAAGAGTCTTCTCCAACACCACACTTCAAAAGCATCAATTCTTCGGTGCTCAGCTTTCTTCACAGTCCAACTCTCGCATCTATACATGACCACTGGAAAAACCATAGCCTTCACTAGATGGACCTTTGTTGGCAAAGTAATGTCTCCCCTTTTTAAAATGCTATCTAGGTAGGTCATAACTTTCCTTTCAAGGAGTAAGCATACACAGACCCTATTTTCAAATAAGTTCACATTTTGTCCTGGGGGTTCAACATGTGCATTTGTGGAGGCACATTTCAATCCATGACAAATGCACGGTGTTTGTGAAGGACTGAACAATGAAAGGAGAAATGAATGAAGTACTGTCGCTCTGTCCTTTGAAATATACACCACTGTCTACTTTCCTTCCAAATCCCACCAGCTATTTCCTTCACCCTTACTCAGACAACTTTGCATTAATCTCTGCTCTAGGGCTCTGTTTCCCAATCCAACCTTCATATTTCCACTATATTATTCTTTTTAAATGTTTTTTACACCAACTCATTTATCTAAGGGTTTACCATGGCTCACTTTCTCCTACTTTATTAAGTCTAAAAGTACCCTACCTCCTTTCAAGAGCTATTGTACTCTGAATCTAGCTTATTTATTATATTTTAGGCAATGTCCAGGCTTGCCATGTGTGGATATCCAGACT
The DNA here is from genome assembly GCF_003369695.1 of Bos indicus x Bos taurus. Lineage (NCBI taxonomy): Eukaryota > Metazoa > Chordata > Mammalia > Artiodactyla > Bovidae > Bos > Bos indicus x Bos taurus. The sequence continues at coordinate 7,734,284 of NC_040086.1, read as the reverse complement.
AGACTGGAGGAGTCTTGAGATGAATGAAGATCTAAAAACTGACCAAGTATCTTGTAGACAGAATCTAGAAGGAGGCCCTGGAGAGTTTCTGGGGATTGGCAGACTGAGCAACGTATCAGAAAAAAACTGATCACAAGCAAACAGGAAAATGCAAACATAGCACCAGGAGCTCTATGCAAAGGAGCAATGAGTACCAACAGGTGGGTGGGACCCAGACACAGGAAATCTAAGGACAGGTGAAATTCTGAGCTGTGGGCAAGCCGGCCACATAGGAAGCTGTATCTCTGGGAAACAAAGCACAAGCCACTAGGACCCAGTTCAGAAGGAGTGTCCAGGTTTCTGGATGAGCCAGTAGACCCATGAAAACAAACAAAACAGAAACAAGAACCAAGAGCAGAGGGGACATGGGATCAAATTAGTCCAGTTCATTCAAGCTGGGTGCAAGAGTAATGAAGCAGCATAGGAATGTGATGAAAAAGCTAGGTTTACATAATCTTCCTTCCAAACCAGGAAGAAAATAAATATCGATAAAAACATTGTTATTATTATTTAACAAATATTTTACACATAAAAAACTATATTCAATCTATTTAATATTATTGAAAGACTTAAATGTAAGATCTGAAACCATACAACTTCTAGAAGAAAACAAGGCAGTATCCTCTTTGACAGACGTCTGTCTAAGGAATGGTCTTTTAGATATGTCTCCTCAGGCAAAGGAAACAAAAACAAAAATAAACAAATGGATGACAGCAAACTGAAACACTTTTGCACAGTGAAGGGAACTGTCAACAAAACACAAAGTTTGCCTGCTGAATGGGAAAAGATATATCTGATAAAAGGTTAATATTCAAAGTACACAAAGAATTCATACAACCGGAACCAAAAAAAAAAAAAAAAAAACCTGATTAAAAAACCAACAGAGGATGTGAACAGACATTTTTCCAAAGAAGACTTAGAGATGGCCAACAGCCACGTGAAAAGATGCTCGACATCACGAATCATCAGGGAGAGGCAAATCAAAATCACAATGAGATATCATCTTACCCCTGTTATCATGGTTATTATCAAAAAGACAACACAACACAATTGTTGGTAAGGCTGTGAAGAAAAGGGAAGCTCGTTCACTGTTAGTGGGAATGTGAATTTATGCAGCCACTTTGGAAAACAGTATGGAGAGGCATGAAAAAACTAAAAACAGAACGACTGTACAATCCAGCAATTCCACTCCTGGGTATTTATCGGGTGAAAACATAAATAATAATCTTAAAAGATATATATATATATATATATAAAATAGATATAAAGATATATGTATATATTAAAAATGTCTATTCAGATCTTTTTAATCAGGTTTGCTTTTTTGATATTGGTTGTATGAATTTTATATGCATACCTAATATCATTGCAGCATTGTTTACAGTAGCCAAGATATAGTAGCAATCTAAGTGGCTACCAACAGATGAATGAGCAAAGAAGCCATGGCTTATTTATGTGTGTGTATACACACACACACACACACACACACAGGAAGGAATATTAGTCATAAAAAGAATGAGATCTTGCCATTTGCTATAACACGGATAGACCTACAGGACATTCTGCTAAGTGAAATAAGTCAGACAAAGACAAACACTGTGTGATTTCACTTATATGTGGAATCCAGAAAACAAATGAACAAACAACAAAACATAAGCAGAGTGATAAATTCAGAGAATAAACAGATGTGGTAGGGGAGGGGGCTGGAGAGAAATAGGTGAGGGAGACTACAAGTACAAACTTCCAGTTACAAAATAAACAAGTCCTCGGTATGAAATGTACAGTGTGGGGAATACAGTCAATAATTATGTAACATCTTTGTATAGTGACAGATGGTAACCAGAATTTCCATAATGATCATTTTGAAATGTATAGAAATATCAAATCATTATGTATGTACCAGGAACTAACATAGTGTTGTAGGTTAATTATATTTTGAAAACAAACAAACTCATAGAAAAAAAGAGATCAGATCTGTGGTCACCAGAGAGGTGGACTGGGGGAGGGAAGATTGGATAAAGGTGGTCAAAAGGTACGAGATGCTAGTTATGAGATGAATGTGTACTAGAAACGCGAGGTACAAGATGATAAATATAAATAAGAGCACCGTACATTATATACGACAGATGCAAAGACACTAAATCTGAGTTCTCATCATAGGAAAAATACTTTTTCTACTTAATTTGTATCTATATGAGATGATGACAGTTTACCAAACTTACTGTGGTGATCATTTCATGATGTACATAAGTCAATTCATAGGCTGCACACCTTATAATACAGTACTGTACATCAATTATATATCAATAAAATTGGAATTAAAAGTGTGATTTAGTGATTTTTGAAAAGATCCACAGCGGTTTTTCTGGTTTTAAAATTTTGTGACATAGGAGACATATTGGTGACATGTCTCCTAAAATATCAACTTTTTCCCAATGAACCATCACTGCAGAGAAGTAATCCACCAGGTCCTGAGAAGTTGACACAGATTTCCAGACTATCTTCCCAGTTCCCTGAAGGAGCTAGTAACCCTCTGATTGGCTGAGCATCTCTTCTCTCACATTTACCTTATATGATTGTCTTAAAACCAAATGAAACAACGTATATGAAAATGGCTGTGTTGACTCTGAGATGCTTTTCAAAAGCATGTTACTACCACCAAGGATAGTAACACAGGATAGTAACACATTAGTAGTAAAAGGACTAGGACTTATTTTTTTTTTAAGACTTTCTGATATGGATTATTTTCAAAGTCTTTACTGAATCTGTTACAATACTGTTTCTGTTTTACGTTTTGGATTGGGGGCCACGAGGCACGTGTGATCTTAGCTCCAAGACCAAGGACAGATACTGCAACCCCTGCACTGAAAGGCGAAGTCCTAACTACTGGATCACCATGGAAGGATCGAGGACCAGTGCTTAAAATGTTTATTAGAAAAGGAAAATTTGACCTCAGGGAGGTGTGCTTTCCTGCCGTTCTTCCTTAGTTGTATGCAGTTTGGCCCGTGTCCAAAAGGCGCTGCAGTTTCAGATGGCACCCAGGACAACCAAGGGCAGGGGATGTTGCTGGTACATGACACCGGAGGGAGGGTGCGCTCCGCTGTGTCCCCACCCTCGGGCCCCCCACCCCCAGTGGGCTCGGCTCCCCTGCCAGCACCACAGTGACAATATGAGACAGCGCATCTGAAGCAGCAGAGCCAAATATTTGATTTGGATGGCTCCGCTGAAGATGCCTCATCACAACTGTGGGTGCCCAGATTACCAGCTTCTTGCTCTTGGCTTCCGCGTGCTCTGCAGCGAGTACAAACTGCACAGAGAGCTCCTTGCAACAGGGACGGGAGGAAGCCCAAATGGCTGATGTGGAGTGTCTTGTTTGGGGAAGAGTTCACTGATGAGGAATAAGCTGAGGAGGCAAGATGCTGTTGTTTTTCCTGTCAAGGCACATGGTAATAAGCACATGGCAAGTGTGTGTGTGTGTGTGTGTGTTTCCTTTCTAACTTAGATTCAGAAATTTCTGGCGATGAGAAAGCAATTCCTTTTCAGGGAAGAGTCACCATGACTTTTACCCTTCTCTCCCTGACACACATGGGCTCCACATCAGTTAGCATCATTGACAAGAATTACAGATCCTGGAAGGACCTGGTCTCAGCTGTCCCCCACAATCCCCTTCCAAAGTATTAGCTGTTTCTGACACCCTCCTGTGTTCAATCTGACTGAAACATAAATAAAACCATGGTGCCTCATTAGCCACAAATACCTTCTTTATATTTTTACTACACAAGGGATAGTATCTTCTGAACTTTATGCAGAAACCCCTGAAGTCTCTAAAGACAACAGGAGATGAGGACTTCACATTTCCCCACATGTGCCTGCAGAATAAAAGGTTCTCTATATTTTTAAGTGTGTAAAAAGTGAATTTCTCATTCAAAAGTATCCAGACTTGTAGAAAACAAATTTATGGTGGGTAACAGAGGGAGGGATAATTGGAAAATTGGGATTGACACCTATACCCAGTCATATATAAATAGATAACCAATAAGGACCCACTGTATAGCACAAGGAACTGTACTCAATACTCTGTAATAACTTATGTGAGGAAAAAATCTGAAAAAGAGTGGATATATGTAAAACGGATTCACTGTGCTATATACCTGAAACTAACAGAACGCTATAAATCAACTATATACTTCAGTAAAAAGTTTTAAAAATAAAGCAAAATAAAACTCATTTTAAAAACATCTGGCTTTCCCGCCAATTACTTCTAGAGATAACAGTTGTAATTACAAAGTCCAGGGGGATCCCTGAAATGCAAGATGGGTAAGATTCTGGTCATTACACACGTGCATACACACACCATGTACTTACAGACATTAATTGTGTGAGAACGTAAATAGATGTATGTGCATCAGTGTACAATCATGAGGAGGTTCACACTTAGTATTTAGGGTCGTTGGCATGAACTCACATTTCCACCTGCATACAAACTCAAGTATAATCACGTGTCAACTTGTATGTATCAAAGTCTTTAGAATGATTTTGAAAACTGAAGTGACCAAATGTGCATGTTTTAATAGATGTCCCTTCTTGATTTTCATAGGCTATCCTGAAAAAAAAAAATCAAGTCATAATAAAGGATTTGGGATAACCTACCTCTTATTCACTTAATTCTTTTAGTCCTGTGCTAATCATGCCAAGTTTGTGGGTTCAGCCCCCAGGCAGGCTGTTTACATCTGCTCTGCTCCAGAGCACCAGGCTGCACTTGAACTCCACATCAGTCATGAGATGAACACACCACGGAGGCTTGAAGTTGAGCACATGAGGTCTGGAACAGACTCCACGGATATAAAGCTCAGCTCTCTACTTCCTAGATATGTGATTTCCAACTACTCAGCCACCCTAAGCTTCCATCTCATCTGTAAAATTGACTAATATTTCTCTTTTCAAACTGTTGTGGAAACTAACTGAGAACACACACAACTCAGAATCCACTCGGGATGGGGGCTGGGACGAGGTGGAGAGAATGGCAATACTCACCACTTTGCTATCAGGGAACTAAGCAGCTACGTTGAGTGGATACAAATCCTCTCTAATGATCACAACTCAGGAGCAAGTTTGAAACCCAGGATCATAAGTTTGAAGAATCTGCTTCCTGCAAATTCAAAACTAATGGAAAAATAACTGGCTTATTTCCCAGCTTTCTAATCCCTGGTTATGATTTGAAAGATTTGCAAAATGAATTCCACGGCATAAAGCCCAATTAAATCTTTTGTGGGGGGGGGGGGGAAGCCAACACATATAGTATAAACTTCAACTTGTCAAGGAGAAATACATGCACAGTAGAAAGTTAATTAACGGTATTCTCTGTGCATTCCTATTTTAACTCTACTTTTCTACTGTCTTTTTCACTAGTTAAGTATTGCTTTTATAATTTCACTGAGTCCCACAGAAAAACTTTTAGTAGAACACATAGTCAGATTTAACTACTTTATCTAAGTCCTAATTCATCTATATCAATATCATAAGACACTATGTGATGAGTCTAAATGTTTTTCGGGTACAATATTTCATTTGTCTGTGATGATTTACCTGATCATGATCTTACTTAAAAGCAGAAACAGACACAGAGACATGCAGAACAAACGTATGGATGCCAAGGGGGAAAAGGAGAATGAGATGAATTAGGAGACTGGAATTGGCACATATACACTAATGACACTGTGTATAAAATAGATAACTAATGAGAACCCACTGAACAGCACAGGAACCTCTACTCAATGCTCTGTGATCACCTAAATGGGAGAGAAATCCAAAAAAGGGGGAGATATATGTATAACATAGATGATTCACTTTGCTGGGCAGCAGCAACTAACACAACATTGTAAAAAAACAATACTCCAATAAAATTTGTTTTAAAAAAATGATTCCAGAAGGACCATCAGTCTGAAATGTACAATGAGTCTGAGACTCCCCTTTTCTTTTCTATGTTCACTCTTGCCATGATTTTTTCTCACAGCACTGGCTGGTGTGACTTCTTTAGATTAATTTCCCCATATGTTTCTAATTCACTCTCCAGAGAAATCAAGGTCACGTATAAACAAAACCTCAACTTGTTTAAAAAAAAAAAAAAAGTAGAAAAAAAATTAAACCAATTATTTGCCACCATTTCCATCTTTGTATTTACTTCTCCCACAAGATAATAATTTAAATGAATACAACTTGTGATACCAAAATGGGCCATTTTATAATTAGCTGTAACATAACCTAAATCTTAAACAAACAAATCATCTTATACAACCTCTAGCATCTCTGAGCCATTTGGAAGAAATTCTTTTTAGCGCTTATCAAAATCTCACAGAGAATTTCTGGAAAATCATAGGGTGTCTCCAAAGACCTCAATCCAATTTAAAATATGTTCATATTATTGATTTATTCTACAATTTACATCTACCTGTAGCTTTACCATTATTTACATAAATTAGCCTTCATATTCCTTCCTCTTAATTTTTCCTAAATTTCTGTTTATTCAATCTCTTTTCCTTTTTATACTAAAATAAAGTGAGGGACTTCCCTGGCAGTCCAGTGGTTAAGACTCCAGGCTTTTACCGGAGGGGGTGCCAGTACAATCCCTGGTCAGGAACTAAGATCCCACATGCTGTTGTGGCCCAAGATTAAAAATAATAAATATAATACAGTGAATAAATTAAAAATTAAATTTTTCACCCATGGTACCTTTAATAAAACCAAATAGTGAAGTTTTCTTTAAACCACTTTCTCACCTGATACTGAAATATCAAAATGTTCCAATCGGGCCACAGAAAACATGTATGAAAGGATAGCACTGATACTGAACTCAGAATATTATCTCTTACCTTCTAGTAAATATAATTATCACTTCTCAGAGGGTGTAGAAATTAGAAAATTTTCTAAATATGGATTCATCTGCATTTCTTAATAGTAGGAAAGAAAGAAAACTACTCTGAGAGGTTGTTTCCTGAGATGCTGGTTACTGCTCTTGGAGCTTTTTCTGATACCTAAATGAGGTTTTCTGAAAATAGCATCTAGCATATTTACACTGACCACACAGGAGAGCAAGAATAAAACACCATGGGGTGGATTGGGCCAAATCTCTCCTTCTGTCTGCACCCCACTGCCCACCCCCTCAAGTCATGAATCTCTGCTAAAGCTTATCTGGGAAGAGGGATAACTATCTCCATCACCCAGCAGCTGGGCTCTGAATGCAGTATAAACACAGGGTCTGTTTCTCCACTGCTGCCCTGTAAGTAAATTCTTCAGTACCATTTTTCTAGATTCCATATATATGTGTTAGAATACGGTATTTATCTTTCTCTTTCAATTATCCTTCAATAAAAAATAAATAAAAAAAAAGAAACACAGGGTCCCTGGAGCAAGTCCACAAAGGATATTGGAGAAACTGAAGATGTTCCTGCATCCCAGAGACCAAGGCAGTGCCTTCTTCAGTTGAGGGACCAGGACATCAGTGCCTTCTTTCCCAACGTGACTCTATATTATCTTTAAGCTGCTGCATATTAGGACAATGGGGCGAGAACTAAAAGGACATGTTCATAAAGAACCATAAAACATTAATCCAGAGATTGGAACAAGAAGGACTCCAGCACAGATCAATTTCCGTTCCACTGGTACATAGTAGTCCTAAGCCAACATGGTAAAGCAGGGTAATATTTGCATCAACTATGGAGTAATTATTTCCTGGTTTCATACTTGGATTTTTAACCCACTCACATTTCTCACAGAAGAATGGAATAAATAAATAAATAAATGGTCCAAGGGACAGCATAAAAGCACCAGAAAGGTGATGAAGCTTGTCTTAAGATTTAATGAGTGCTGAAGTGGGTGCCACTCAGGGAGAGAAGGCATCGCAGGAGCCGAGGGCTTCACAGGAGATGTTTTCTGCCACATCAATGGCTGAAGTAGCTCCGTTGGTCCTTCTTGCTACCCAGTACCTATCTGTGATGCAAGATAAATATTAATGGAAGCTGAAAAATGTATAAGGAGATAGGCGGGAGCCTAGTGCCAGAGGAAAGGGGAGCGAACGCTCCCATTCCCATTTCAATCTGGATAAATGACAGGAGTCAGAGGAGCATTAAGGAAATCCTCAAAACTGAAAAGACAGGACTGGGATATGGTGGGAAATTGACAATGATTTTTAATTATTTCAAACCTGCTGTTTAGCCCTATCTGCTTTGAAAGGAGTTTCATCATGATTTACTCAACGACACTGAGAACAGGTGGAATAATGACACACAAACCAAAGGGCAACAAATGATCAAAATACTGGAGGGTAAGAAGTTCTGCTTTGGGGGAAGAAACATAATTAAAAATTGAGGAAAAAAGATAATGCATAAAATACTGAAACAACACCAGGGAAGGAAAGAAAACAGCGAACAACTTTATGTTTAGTTTTGGTTTTGCTTTTTAAATTGGTATTAGAGGTCATGCTTAATGAGATTCAGAATGGGGGTGGGGGGACAAACAACTGTCATTTCAAGCAAAAGAGAGACTGTGCAAAGGATGATATTTCCTGCAGCCAGACCAGGGCATATTTACTGGTTCTGAAACTCTGCGTTCCAGAGCATATAGGGATATTGTGGCCAACAAAGTCTGCATGTTAGGGTATCTGGCTAATTCCTTCCTTAATACACTTGTCTTGTGTATTCTTGATGTTTGTATTTAATAAGATTTTTTGATCTAGGAAGAGTCATTAGACAATTAATATAGAGGGAAATAAAATACGGTAGAAGAGAGAAAAAGCAGATAGTTTTTAATGATAATAAAAGTACATTAATGAACTACTTGTTTTGGTAAAACAATTATTTGGATGATAAGAAAAATAGCAGTAATATTTTCTGTTTTAATTTGTCATGTATCATCTACCTATGTATTCTTTACCTTTGCTGCTGCTAAGTCGCTTCAGTCATGTCCGACTCTGTGCGACCCCACAGACGGCAGCCTACTAGGCTCCTCTGTCCCAGGGATTCTCCAGGCAGGAACACTGGAGTGGGTTGCCATTTCCTTCTCCAATGCATGAAAGTGAAAAGTGAAAGTGAAGTCACTCAGTCGTGCCTGACTCTTAGCGACCCCATGGACCGCAGCCTACCAGGCTCCTCCGTCCATGGGATTTTCCAGGCAAGAGTACTGGAGTGGGGTGCCACTGCCTTCTCCATCTTTACCTGTAACATGATGTATTTAACTTAAGCCAATTTTAATGTAATCAATTGATTGAATGATGATGGTGATGTCCTTTGTAAGTAGTGCCTATGATGAACACTTGTATGCTGGAGAGTAAAATTGCTGAGGCAAAGAGGGCAGAGTTGTTACTAATGTGGGAAAGGGGAAGATGTTAACAATAAAGTTTAAAAATCACTTACCACAAACAGTATACTTTCATTAATTCCATGTTACTAGTCCAAATTCCCCACCTGGGCCCTTGTCGAGTTTATCCTCGGAAGACCAGGCCCCTGAGTATGGCCAGGTTACCTGCAGCTCCGCCTCTGGGAGGGCCATCCTGGGCTTTGTTTCTATAAATCATATTCTACCTGCAGATGATTCCATAATTCCTTCCCTCCTTAGTAGGTAGGGATTTTGTGTATTTTGAATGTGGAATTCTATAAATACTGTCAATGATAAAGAAAACCATGGATATGGTTTTTATAGATATAAACATATAGGCTAGATGGATGCATGCTTTGATAGATTGGATAGACGGATTAGATTAGATTAGATGGATGGATGGATGGATGGATGAATAAATAGATATATAGCTACCCAAATCTACAGACATTCCCTACAGACATACATGGATGTGGAAATTACCCTGGCTGCTGAGTAGGGGTTCTCCAGGCATGAGACACTCCTTTTGGTGATCTTACTACAGTATAGTAAGTTATGGACTTTGCCTGGAAAAATAAAAATGTTCTCTAAACATTCATAACTGTAATACTATCCTCCCTTGGATGTGGACTACATCAAAGGTCAAGAAAATACTAAATTGAGAACTTAACATGGAAATCCATCCCAGATTTTAATAGAACCAGGAAATACAGAAGCCCCCCCTCTCAAAAGTTCAGATTATAGAACGATCGGACATGAATTTTAAAATAATAATGTTTAAAATAATAAAGAATGGACTTCCCTGGCAGTCCAGTGGCCAAGACTCTGTGCTCCTGGGTTTGATCCCTGGTCAAAGAGCTATGATCCCATAAAGTGCAACTAAGACCCAGTGCAGTCAAATAAATAAATATTAAAGTAATAAAGGAAAGAAAATTAAGACTGGTTCAAAATTTGAGAGAGAAATGCAGTGTTAAAAATTAAATATATCTGAAAAGAAACCAAAGAACTTCAACATATAAAAAAATTTCATTAAATTTAAACACTTAATGGATGAGTGAAACAGCATATTAGACACAGATCAAAAGAAAATTGGTGTACCAACAGACAGATCTGTATGGAGCCACAATAGTCAGGGAAACATCAAAAGCAACTTAAAAGAAGATCAAGTTGGGAAACCTTCCCTACCAGACAACAAGATCTATTTTATACAGCAATATTCTATAGCAAATGGAATAGAATATTGGTGATGCAGGGAAAAACAGACAGTGTAATGGAGAAAAAAACTGTAATACTCAGAAACAGACTCACAATATATATAAACCTGATAGAGGACACGGTAAATCAGTTGGATAAGGATGAACATTTCTAGGACAACTGGCTACACACATGGAGAAAGAAATGAAGTCCTACATTCTACTGTAGACAGACATCAATTTCAGCGTCTTTTCCTCATCTCACTGCTCCCTCCTTCTTCCCCTTTCAGGAAAGCGAATTTTTAAAGAATTTACTTTATCCTGATATTTTCTTTATATTTTTTAACATACAGATAAATATGTGTTTAATATAAGCAAACACATATATTTACTTATATATGCAGTGCATATGAAGTATATATATACACATGACAAAGAACTGTATGTATGCATATATATATATTTATTTATACTACTTTTAAGATTTTTTAAGTTTTATTGAATTTGTTACAATATTACTTGTTTTATATTTTGGTTTTTTGGTCAAGAGGCATGTGGGATCTTAGCTCCCCCTGCATTGGAAGGTGAAGTCTTAGTCACTGGACTACTAGGGAAGTCAGTATACTCATATTCCTTTTATATATGCTTGTACTCATACCCCTTACCATTTTTTTCTACAACCTAAAAGATAAACTATACTTTAATGAGTGTATTTTTTTTCACTCACAAAGGGAATCTAATTTTTAAAATGATACAAATGAACTTAGCTACAAAACAGAAACAGACCCACAGATACTGAAAACAAATCTATGGTTACCAAAGGGGAAACCTGGTGGGGAGGGGGAGATGGATAAACTAGGAGTTTGAGATTAACATACACACACACAAGACAGACAACCAGAAAGGACTCACTGCACAGCACAGGGAACTCAATACTCCCTGATAATCCATATGAGGAAATAAATGAATCTGAATGAATAATCTGAAAAAGAATGAATGTACATGCATAACTGAATCACCCTGCAGCACACCTGAAACTAAAACAATATTTTAAATCAACTATAATCCTTTTTTTTTTTTTAATGAAGCTCCACTTGCTGCCTATCAGCAGAGAGCAACTGGCCTGCACTCAAGCAGTCATCAGTCTCATGAAAGCAAAACCCTGCCATCTGACTATTAAAAAAAAAAAGTTAAAATAATATTTCTCAAAGCATGGCAAGAAAGCCGTTATTCAAGTGGGTGAGTTATGACAGGTATAGGACCACTGTGATGGAATTAGGTTTTCCTTTTTAGAAAGTAAAGTATTCCCACGAAAACCCTGGGGAGCTAAAATGGCTGCCTGGGGCGCACAGCTGCCTCTATAATGGTTTCCTGAAGACAAACACTTAACACTTGCCAAGGAGCAAGTTGGCAGTCAATGGATGAAAAAATTACTACAGAAGCATCAGTGGTAAGGGGGATTTTGTATAGGATTCTCACTGAAGGCACTCCAGCATAATGAGCCACCACCTGGAAAATGGTGGTAAGTGAGCAAACTGTTCTGATGTGGAGGGTGGGGGCGGAGACTCTAGTTAAAATGACCTAGCAGAGTCCCTGTGGAAACTAGATTTTACAAGGACATCACCTCTGGCCTAAGAGGAAGTTCAGGAGTGAGAAAGTTTGGTTCAGCAAAAATTTTTTGTCCTCAGTGGTGAAGAACCCGCCTGCCAATGAAGGAGACATGGATTCCATTCCTAGGTAGGGAAGACCCCTGGAAGAGGAAATGGCAACCCAGTCCAGTATTCTTGTCTGGAGAATCCCATGGAGAGGAGCCTGACATGCTATATCCAAGGGGTTGCAAAGAGACGGACACAACTGAGGGACTAAAAAATACCCAGCAGAGACCATCCCTCCGTGTCACCCAGGAACCCTGCCCAAAGCCCAAGCATTTCTCAAGCAGCGAGGTATTAATGATCCTGGGTGTGCTCAGTATTAATATTCATGTGTGTGTCCAGCAAGCAAAACAGAAACTCAAAACAGGAAGAAGGAAAGCTCCGCCCCGAACTACTAGCAACAGTCTAGTAGTTTTCCTCCCCACCCCTTCTGACCGTTACCTGAGTCTCCTCTGGGGCGATGCAGTGAAGTAATAACACACAGTTGCAGAACAAACACTCTTTTGGAACAGCGCCTGCAGCCACCCAGCCTGGAAACCCGAGATAGGGATCTACACGCTGCAGAGGCAAGATGGCGCCGCTGATGTGTCAGGCGGCGGGAATCCTGGCGCATGCGCTTCAGGAGCCACAACGTCGGCTCCCCAGAATCCTCCACGAGGGACTTCCGGGTTTCCCAGGTAATCGCCTCGTAACTGGCCCGCGGCAGTTCGTGGTCCTAGAGCTACCAGCATCCTCCACGCTATCTTCCATGAACCTCCTGAATCTGAACTCCTGCTGTTTTCAGTCGGAAACTGATCTGGGCAAGCTGCCGGCCAGACAGCATTTACATCACTCCCTCATCCCTACCTTGGTGCTAATTGCAGACCTCTATCATTTTATCTCCCATTGGGACCACAAAAGCTGTATTTTATTAATATCTAGAACAGAGAAAGTGTTCCCCAGCCTTCTGCGTAATGAAGGAGCCTGTCATATAATCTTCCTCTTCTCCTTTCCACATCACACAATACATCATGAAGCCTTGTCTGGAGCGTGATAGTTCACAGTTTGAAAGCTAGTGCTCTGGCGTCACCGTGATTGAGACGTGAGACCTTGTATTTCCACGTACAAGGAGTGCTGTTAAGCACAGACACTGTTTTAGTGGCCGTGAAAATTCTACTCTCTGATCACCCACTGCAGGGAGCGTATTTGGGCAGTTACCTACTCTTGCCTCTGACATACTTCTGACTCTAATAAACGGAATAGTAGCATACTACATACTTTCTCGATCTTGCATTTTTCACCTATGGATATAAAGGTGAAAAATACAGGCATGTTCCTATATAGACATATTCCTCATTCCAACGATTACGTAATACTTCACCATGTAGAATAGATGCTGTATGACCCAGCGATTTTACTTTTCATTGCATATCTTAGAAAAACTCTGTCGTCTACAAAGAAAGTTAGAAAAATTCAAATGACCATCCACAGAGGAAAAGGAAAATCATGGTTTATTCAAATGAAAGCATGTTATGCAGCCCTGAGTGTGGGTGAGCTTACTAGTATGTAACTTTAGATGACTGACTTAAACTAAGGGCTGATTTCCTTAATGGTTAAGCAATAGTTATATAAAGAAGCTAGTAAGTATTAAATAGAATTCTTGTTGTTTAATTGCTAACTTTAAGTACTATCTGATTCTTTTGCAACCCCATGGACTGTAGCCCACCAGGCTCCTCTGTCCATGGGGTTTTCCCTGACAAGAATACTGGAGTTGGTTACCATTTCCTTCTCCAACCCAAAGATCTTCCTAACCCAAAGATGGAGCCCTAGTATGCTGCATTGACAGGTGAATTCTTTACCACTTTGTCACCAGGGAAGCCCATTAAATAGAATAACCTAAGGGAAATGTTTGGGCTTCCCGGGTGGCTCAGTGGGTAAAGAATCTGCCTGAAATGCAGGAGACACAGGAGACACGGATTTTATCCCTGGATCAGAAAGATCCCCTGGATGAGGAAATGGCAACAAGCTCTAATATTCTTGCCTGGAAAATCCCATGGACAGAGGAGCCTGGTGGGATACAGTCTGTAGGGTCCAAAGAGTCAGACAAGACTGAAGGGATGGAGCACGTATGCAGCCAAGGGAAATATTTAGTACCGTATCTTCCACAGATGAAGTGTGGTAATTATTGGTACTATTTGGCAAAGGGAACTGGCAGAGGCTGGAAGAGGGAGATTCATGTTACCTATGGAAAATAGTTGGTGAAACTGGTTCATCTACTATCTTGGAGAAAGATATGTGATCATGGATTCCAGTTCCAGTGTGAGATACTGGCAGCACATGTTCCTTACTATCAGCTGTATTTAATGGGCTATCACAAGAAAGAGATGAATTCACAAAAGAACTGGGCAACTTGAAACCAAGAGTGAAAGGGAGTGAATGGATACCAGGAAAGCATGGTTTGTCAAGAGTAAAAGGAGAAGTTGCTCTCTGTGCCCAGGGAGTAAAAAATAAAACTGAGGAGGTCTTGAGCAGGAGGGTCTCTTAGACTTGCAGCAAGAATAAAACCAAGGGCATGACTTCTAATTCTTTAGTTAAAATACCTAATGTTTTAAGGTATTTCAGAGTGTAGACACTGTTGGTCTTTGATACCCAGCAAATCTGATCAATTGGACTAAATATTTCAGCAGGGAAAAAGCTATTAAAACCTGATTCTGAAAGATAGGTTCATGGCTCTAACAATTAGGTAGAGAATGACAGCATAGAATAAAGGAAAGAGAACAGTAGATCATTAAATGGGTCTAGAGAAGAACTCGGAGAAGGCAATGGTAACCTACTCCAGTACTCTTGTCTGGAAAATCCCATGGGCAGAGGAGCCTGGTAGGCTGCAGTCCATGGGGTCGCTAGAAGTCGGACACGACTGAGCGACTTCACTTTCACTTTTCACTTTCATGCATTGGAGAAGGAAATGGCGACCTACTCCATTGTTCTTGCCTGGAGAATCCCAGGGACAGGGGAGCCTGGTGGGCTGCAATCTATGGGGTTGCACAGAGTCAGACATGACTGAAGTGACTTAGCAGCAGCAGCAGCAGCAGCAGAGAAGAACTATGGGTATAGCTATGGAGTCATTGGAATCAAAGTATCACATAAGAAATCTATTGTATTTTGAGGAAATTGAAGTCCAAATAAATCAGAAGCCTGACTTTAAAAATCTGTAATTTAGTCAAGACATAAAATGGCCACTATCTCTCACCATCCTTTGGGTAGGAACCCCTCTGAGAGACCAGTTTAGCTCCAAGGAGAGTAGCTTCTCAAATGCCCTTCTCAGAGATGGCCAGGGAGGAAAACTGAGAAGGTAGTCTCTTCCTACCATGGAAAAGGGTGGACGTTGGGCTCCAAGCACTAAACCAGATGGAGCTATTAGGTTGGCTCCCTTCAAGAGAGGAGAGGGTTAGGGCTTTATGCTCTTTTCGTGCTGGTAGAGTTGGGTAGGGCCATATGACAAGTGAGTGGTGAGTGGAAGGGACATTGCCAGGCACTTGGGGGCTAGAGCATTGAAATGCAGTTGAAACATATTGCTGGACTCTCTGCCAGTTGAGATGGTAGCCATTTCATCACCCAGAGTCCCAGAGGTAGGAGACCTGTGAGCAAGCATACTGTGAGCAAGAAATGAAACATCTTTGTTTTAAGGCAGGGAGAAGTGCAGGTTGTTTGCCACCACAGAATAACCTGGTTTGATGTGACTTATCAGTAAGAACAGAGTACAGTAAACAGAAATTATAATAATGAAAATGTTAATGAGCAATATCACTAATATATTACTTACTAATGGTAGCCTCTTATCTTACATTACTAAAAGTTTGCATAGAATAGATAATGGACATTTATATTATGTTTACTTAATATGTCTCCTCTGTTTAATTGCTTCCTTTTTGCCTCTTAAGATTTCCTGTTTCCTCACGGAGCCTTATCTTTACTCCTTCTACCTGAATATTAGCAATCACTTAAATTGTTCATTTTCTCATTCTCATTTTACATTAATGCTTATATTTTCTTGGCTCAGGTGGCAAAGAATCTGCCTGCAATGCAGGAGAGGCGGGTTCAATCCCTGGGTGGGGAAGATCAACTGGAGAAAGGAATGGCAACCCACTACAGTATTCTTGCCTAGAGAATCCCATGGACTGAGGAGCCTGGCAGGCTACAGTCCATAAGGTCACAAAGAATTGGACACGACTGAATGACTAACACTTTCACTCTGAGTTTCCTTGAACAAAGGGAGAACTTTCTTTGTTTTTCCTTGAGCAAGAGGAGGGTCTACTTTGAATGTACTCAGCATCAACAGAGCACCTGGGCAAATTCCCTCTGTCCCTGGTCTCTGATCACTGGGTGAGGATTGAATTCTCTTAGAGGAAGCAAGGGTTCTCAGAGGAAGCAGGGGTGTTGGACACAGCGCTGATCTTCTGATCATTCAGTTATTTGTGGCAGAAAACCCCTGCCACCCTCTGGACTCTCAGGATGACTCTCACTCTTACCGTGTCTCAGTGACTTCTCTTATTTCAGGTGGAATTTACATCTAAAGACAACATTTTATTTCTCACATTAAAAATAGCAGCTCTTGGTAACCCTTTTATTCTGCTACAGTCTTTAAAGAACTTAAAAAAAAAAAAAAGCAAGGTCCACCAAAACTTAAATCTTTCTTGATTTCATAGTTCATTCTAATGGTTCATATTTTTAAATGTATATATATATATATATATATATATATATATTCTATTTCTTGGCGAAAAATTTTACCAAGGATCAAAAGAAGAAACCCTAGAATTTAAATGGGGAGATCTATATATCACAGTGGATTTCTTCTCAAACTGACAATGTTTAAGTTTTAAGCAAATATAGTGCCAGTTAATGTGAAACTCAATCGCAAAGACTTGAGATTTTTGCTTTATGGAAACAGAGAATTGAAGTTCTTTTATGCCATAAATGTGCATTCAGAGTCTATGAACCATGCTGTGTTTTTATTTAGGGATAGAATGTTTTCCTGTCAAGCCCCATTCTTCCCATTTCCAGGTAGAAACACGGTATGGAGTGCATGTCTTGGCTTCCTGCTTGTTCATAGGATACTATGGCACAGCCCACTCACAGTGCCTACCAATCCTGCTCTAGGACAGGACTTCTCCTGGTTCTGTTCTTCACTTTCTTCATATCCTATGCTTGATGGGAGTGTGTGACATGCTGCTTGGACACTATTCAATTAGCATTTGTCTTTAAGCTGGTACCCTTGCTTACTGCATATGTCGCTTACAGCAGCAGTTTAAGGGACTCTGCAGGGCTGGAGAAACCACGCATTCAGGAGGCCTGTGTGCAGTTGGTAACAGACCAGTTACATGCCTTATGAAGGTAGTCAGGAGACAGATCTGGAGGTTTGCTTCTCCACATTCTGGTACCATGAGCTAATGGGAACAAGGTTTGTGGGGGCGGGGGGCAGGGGGTGGAAGGGCTTAGTGTGCTAATGGCCTTCCCAGTTGGCACAGTGGGTAAAGAACCTGCCTGCAATGCAGGAGATGCCGGAGATGTGAGTTCAATTCCTGGGTTGGGAAGATTCTCTGGAGGAGGACACGGAAACCCACTCCAGTATTCTTGCCTGGAAAATCCCATGGACAGAAGAGCTTGGCAAGCTACAGTCCATAGGTCGAAAAGAGCTGGACACGACTGAAGTGACTGAGCACAGCACAGCACTCAGTAACCTATTCCAGGAAGCTCTGGATTCCACAGAGGAATCTTAGAAGAAAAAAAATGAAAAATTAGACATCTACACACTTTTAGGCTAAGGAAGCAGGGAAACTTAGTCTGGAGAATGGAAAGCAGGGGAATGATTAGATGTGTTTCCTAGCTGTTGACCGTAACTAATGAGGATAAAGTGGAAAACTCCTGAATAGAAAAAACAACAGGAAAGAGGTTTTCTCAAAACATTGTCAAAGGCAGTGTGGTTTCCCTGTTGCAGCTCTGATGCTGCTTCTTAGGTCAAATCTCAGAAGCTCAAGAGACCTCTGTTTCCTCACATTTACAATAATGGCAATCAAAGACCTTAAAGTAAGATATTTTGCTTACAATTCTAAAAGTGTAATTGATTCTATAAAATATATAAATTTTATAAAATTTTAAAGGGCTTTAAGTAGCCAAATGTAGACTCAATGAATAATTTTTTTTTTAACCAATTACTTCAAAACTTCCAAGCATTGGAACTTCCAACCCTGGTGGTCCAGTGGTTAAGACTCCACGCTTCCACTGAAGAAGGCAGGGGTTCAATCCCTGGTCAGGGAAGTTCTGTGTGCTTTGAGGTACAGACAAAAAGAAAGAAAATCATTTCAAACATGAACATTCTAAGGTAAGCAAAGCCTCTTTATGTATGCCCAGTCATGTCTGATTCTTTGCAACCCCATGGACTGTAGCCTGCCAAGCTCCTCTGTCCACGGAATTTCCTAAGCTCTCTAACTTTGTCTAAATTCAGAAAATGTATTGTCTATGTCAAATGGCATTTCCTTTTTATGCATGCATGCTCAGTTGCTCAGTCATGTCTGACTCTTTGCAACCTTATGGACTATAGCCTGCAAAGCTCCTCTGCCCTTGGAATTTTCCAGGGAAGAATACTGGAGCAAGTTGCCATTTTCTGCTTCAAGGGATCTTCCCAACCCAGGGATTGCAGCCATATCTCTAACATCTCCTACATTGACAGGCAGATTATTTACCACTGCACCACCTGAGAAGCCCCTCATTTTTTAAAACCCACCCAATAATACAATAAAACAATAATCATATGAATCATTGCATCTTGACATATGATTTAGGTGTCCTATTTCCTTGCTCCCCAAAACAGCACATAACCACACACTCATTTATACACATATGTACACTCACACACCTCACACCCAGGTACTATGTATATTTCCTACCGGTTTTCTAAAGGTGAAAGTAGAATGAATAATGCTTCCCCCATGTTATTCCTGAAGAAGCTCAGACACAAAGAGATCAGGTGATTTGCTTAAATTTATTTCACACAATATATAAATTGTGAAGACAAGAAACAAATCAAAATTCCCTGTCTACCATCCTAGTGGGCAGAAGTAGACTTTAATGCCTCTAGCCATGATTCTTGCATGAATCACATCAAACAAATATAAGGATGAGGTCACTTTTGATTGCACAAAATAATTTTACTTTACTCCTTAAGAAAAAAAAAGAATAGGGAGGGAGACAGGATCGCTGAGAAGATGTCATTGGCGGATGTTGTCAGACTGTGTCTCTACCAGTTTTTTTGTGAAGGCTTCCCTGATAGAGTTTCACTGCTTGACAGCGAAATGCCTCTTCCTGTGGAGGACTGAAAGGAAAAGATAACCGGGTGACTGTACACTATGTCAATGGCAAGAAAAACTGTATCTTTTTCACCTCCAAAGCCTGAAAGCCCTTTGAATACTTAAGCCAGGATCTCCTAAGAGGAATCTATTTTCCATGTAATGGTGTGAATTTCCCACTTGAAAACTAAATATTCATGACTTCATGAAAGAGCTAAGCTTCTGCAGGAAAAAAAAAAAAAAGATTCTAAGTCCATTTTATACATTTTGGACAAGATAGTATTTGACATACTCTATATGTTCTGAATAGTATTATAATTTCAAATAAATCTCTACTGACATCATTTCAGTAGTGTCAGATCCTTAAAACCATCTGATAGGTGAAGTGCCCTCTTTGTGGATTAACCAAGTAGACATGACGGAGGATGTAGAGGAGAGGAGAGAAAGCCGGTCAAGAGGGTACTCCCTCTCATGTTCTGAACTGGAATTGGCCCTCATCTCAGACCTGCTTTTCTTGCCAAGCATCTTACAAAGTCCTCTGGAACTTCTTTATGGCTCAATGCCTGGGGCATTTCTCAGCACAGTCAGTATCTAGTAGAAAGAGTATCTAGTAGAAAGAGCTTTTCTGGCTCTCTTTCTCTCTCCGGGGAAAATATTAAGCAAAGTGGATTACACGGGGCTGTCTTCTGTACAAACTGAGCCAAGTAGGAAAATCAGGTGTGGCTAACCCGTGTGGTCACAATGATTCTATACAAGCACATGGCCTTATAAACTGAATAAATTTGTTCAGAACTTATCAGGATGTCCTTTGCACGTGGAGGACCATACCTGTTCCTCTATGTAATTTCTTCCTTCACCATCCCACCCACAGAAAGTAACTTCCCGCTCACTCCAAACATTCTCACTGGTTTTGTTGAATGAGATACAAAAAGCACTTGAATGCCACATTTCGTGCTGAATGGTTAGTAGATGAATATATAACTCCTTCATTCCATTTTGAAGATAACATCGAAATAGCTAAGAAAATGTACATTTTTTAATAAAGATTTGTATTTTATTTTTGCTGGGCTGGATCTTCATTGCTGCGTGCAGGCTTTCTTAGCTGTGGTGAGCAGGGGCTACTCCGCATTGTGGTGCGCGGGCTTCTCATTGCGGTGGCTTCTCATTGCAGAGCAGGGGCTCCAGGGCGTGGACTTCAGTAGTCGTGGTGCACGGGTTTAGTTGCTCTGTGCGCTGTGGGGTCTTCCCGAAGCAGGGATCAAACCCATGTTCCCTGCGTTGACAGGTGGATTCTTAACCACTAGACCACCAGGGAAGCCCCCCCCCCCCCCCCGCCAAAATACATTTTTATTTTTAGGTACAACCTCAGAAGTTCAGAGGTGGGGAAGCCGTCAAGCCTGAAAAGTCATTGTTTTTCACTAATTAAGCTGAGCCCTGAAACCTCTCAGCCAAATAGATACACATTTTTTCTAATATTCCTGTTTTATGTCCGATTTTCCTTAAAAAGGAGAGAATAGATTCCTAAAACTTCTTCTTGGTCTCCAGTAAAATATTCCATTTACTGGAAGCCAGTAAACATGGAAAGACCTAGAGATGATCATACTAAGTGAAGTAAGTGAGACAGAGAAATCACTGATATCGCTTACATGGCCTTCCCTAGTGTCTCGGTGGTGAAGAATCTGGCTGCAGGTTTGATCCCTGGTTTGGGAAGATCTCCTGGAGGAGGGTATGGCAACCCACTCCAGTATACTTGCCTGGAGAATCCCATGGACAGAGGAGCCTTGTGGGATAGTCTATAGGGTTGGACATGAATGAAGCGACTGAGCACAGCAAAGCATCACTTACATGCAGAATCTAAAATATAACACAAAGGAATACAAAAGAACTTATCTACGAAACAGACTCGCAGACACAGAGAACAGACTTGTAGTTGCCAAGGGTTGGGGGAGGCATCGGGTGGAAGGTAGGGATTAGCAAGTACAAATCATTATATACAGAATGGATAAACAACAAGGTCATACTGTATAACACAGAAAACTATACTCAATATCTTGTGATAAACCATAATGGAAAAGATATGAAAAATACTATATGTGTGTGTGTGTGTGTGTATAACTGAGTAACTTTGCTGTACAGTAGAAATTAACACACATTTTAAATCAACAGTGATTCAGTAAAATTTTTAAAATGGTCAGGGAGGCAATCCTGGGCAGATGACAAGGTAATACCAGCCTCAAAATGGCATTAGCTTCCGTTACTTCTGGGCTTGCCTGGTGGCTCAGCCATAAAGAATCTGCCTGCAATGCAAGAGATGTGGGTTCAATCCCTGGGTTGGGAAGATCCCCTGGAGAAGGAAATGGCAACTCGCTCCAGTATTCTTGCATGGACAATCCCATGGACAGAGGAGCCTGGTGGGCTACAGTCCATAGGGTCACAAAGAGTCAGACACGACTGAAGCAACCGAGCATGCACACATGCGTGTATGTTACTTCTGGAATGGGATGAGTATTTCTCCAGCAGAGACTTCAACTCTGTCTCAACATAAAAAGTTCTCCTTGTGTGCTATCTGTCCAGTTATTTCCCTTTGATCCAAGGTATCTAATTCTTCCTTTCATTTATGTGTTCATAGAAAGTCTAAAACCAAAGGGTTAAATGATTATTAAAGTACCTATGGGACAAAGAGGTGAGGGAGAAGCCACTGGATGGCTCAAACGAATTAGAAATGTTGATTACTACTTCTCCTGCTCGAGGCCAGCAGTATTTGTGGTGTTTCAGGCCCGAGGGTGCCAGGCCAACTGTGGAAAAGACAAAATTAATTAATGTTTTCTGAGATTAATTAGAAAATTAAATGGAAGTCTAATGAAAACCAGCATGGCTTAGCTGCCTGGATTTACAACCGTGTGTCCCTAAATTTTAGAGTTGTTCAAAAGTGCTGTGTATTATTCAAATAAAAATGTAGTCAGATTAGCTGCAATAACTTTTTACAACTCCAGCACCCAATTCCAAACTGAATCAACTATATACCAATAAAATTAATTTTAAATTTTTAAAATTAAAAAAATAAATAACCACACACACACAAAAAGCAAGGTTGTACTGTATAGCATAGGGAACTCTACTCAATATCTTATAATAAACCATAATGGAAAAGAAGATGAAAAAACATATATATATATATATATATATATATATATATATATATACACACACACATACACACACATAATTTTTTCACGTGCCCACATTGAGCTGTCAGATAATCAAAATGAAATAAGAATTAGCCAGTTATCAACTGACATAAATCCATCAATGGGGTTCTTATTATTGTTTAATATGGTAGCATTTAAGGGTATTCGTTAACTGAAAATTATTTTTAAGTGACAACAATTCTGAGTAAATTCAATTAGCTTTTTTTGACTTTAGAGGTATCTTATCATTCTCACAAGCTCTGCTAAGGGTCTTGTTTAAGCAACTGCTGCCAACTTCCTAAATCCAGCCTCTCTGAGCTTGTTTTTTGCTGGCCTCCATTGTTTGGGGCTTCCCAGATGGCACTAGTGGGTAAAGAACTCACCTGCCAATGCAGGAGACATAAGAGACTCAGGTTTAATCCCTGGGTTAGGAAGATCCCCTGGAGGAGGGCATGGCAACCCACTCCATTATTCTTGCCTGGAGAATCCTGTGGACAGAGAAGCCTGGCAGGCTACAGTCCATGGGGTTGCAAAGAGTTGGACACAACTGAAGCGACTTAGCACACACACTGTTGCTTAAATCTCCTGATGCCCTAAGATCGAGTATATAGGGAGATAAACAGGAAAAAAACCAAACTCATCTGCTTGACATCAGCTAAGCAATCATCAGACCCAGTAAGAAGAAGCAGAAATTTGACTATGGAATATTTTATGTTTCAGAATCCTGTGATTAGCAATAAAGCAGAATATTCTACCCCGTTTTCACACCTACATTTCTAAGTCTTTTTTTTTAAATTTTTTAAGGGGGAATAGCAGTAGGTTTATTCTCTTTTGTTTCAAAGCACATCTGATACAGTGTCAACAATGGTCAGCATGAAAAATGTTCTTAAGTTTTGAGATGATTAGTATTGTGCAATTTTTATTTTTAAAAAAATCCATCCTGTTGCACTTTTAATGACATTTATAAAGTTTGCCCTTTTATCTTTCTTCAGTTACTGAGTTAAACAAGACCTCTTTATTTAAAAATTGAGATTATAAATAAAAACTAAAACTCACCTTCTTTGAAATATAATAAAGTTATATCTCATGGTGTAATTATTAACATTTTTAGCATTTAGATTGGTATTTACATTAGTATTTAGATTTCTCAAAGAGTCCTCAGGGGAATCTCATTTGATAAGACGTCCCTTGAATAATGTTTTTTGTGAAGAAATAAATAGAATTGTTGTGCTGGACAAGATTCTTGAGGATCCCTTGGACAGCAAGATCAACCTAGTCAATTCTAAAGGAAATCAACGTTGAATATTCATTGGAAGGACTGAGGCTGAAGCTTCAATACTTTGGATACCTGATACAAAAAGTCCCTGATGCTGGGAAAAATTGAGGGCAAGAAGAGAAGGGGCAACAGTGGATGAGATGGTTAGATTGGATCATCATGGACATGAGCAAACTCCAGGCAATAATGAAGGACAGGGAAGCTTTGCATGCTGCAGTCCATGGGGTCGAAAAGAGTCAGACAAGATTTAGTAACTGAATAACAACAAAATAGAAGGGAAATTCTACTTTCTCTTGGATTTACTTATTACTTAGCACAGGAGAAATGTAAGCCCCCTGAGAATTCTTACATGAAGGAAACTGGTCTGAATTTGCATACACTGAATTGGTGTAAAATTTTAATTTAATATCTATTTAGATATTTAAATACTGATTCAAACTTTATGTTCCCCAAACAGGAATTCTACTACTTTTTTAAGATTCTTACCAGAGTCCCATGGGCCCATAATAAGTTGTCTTAGGCAATATCTTGATTCCATAAGTAGATTAGTAAAAAGGGAATTGTAATGCCAAAACATGTGAAAATATGATGATAGTCAACATCCCACATCATCAGTTCAGTTCAGTCGTTCAGTCGTGTCCTACTCTTTGCAACCCCATGAATCGCAGCATGCCAGGCCTCCCTGTCCATCACCAACTCGGAGTTCACTGAGACTCACGTCCATCGAGTCAGTGATGCCATCCAGCCATCTCATCCTCTGGCGTCCCCTTCTCCGTCTGCCCTCAATCCTTCCCAGCATCAGAAACTTTTCCAATGAGTCAACTCTTCGCATGAGGTGGCCAAAGTACTGGAGTTTCAGCTTTAGCATCATTCCTTCCAAAGAAGTCCCAGGGCTGATCTTCAGAATGGACTCGTTGGATCTCCTTGCAGTCCAAGGGACTCTCAAGAGTCTTCTCCAACACCACAGTTCAAAAGCATCAATTCTTCGGCGCTCAGCCTTCTTCACAGTCCAACTCTCCCACATCATAGATCATATCAAATTTAGACACCTGAGACCTACAATAGCCAGGATGAATCTAATTCTTCATAGAGGTTTTTTTTTTTTTTTTTTTCTTTCTTTTTAGTAATGTGTATGGTTCAGTCCCCACAATAAATCTAATATGGTCCCCAGGCTAATTCAGCTTTGCTCTCACCACCTTACGTTACTGACCAGGGTTCTGGGATCAACAGACATGGATAAGAAACCAGATGAGAAACTCTAGCAAGGCTTTACTGGGACTTGTGCTACATCAGGAGGGAAAACAAGTAATGGATACCCTTGATTGCTCCCCAAGGAGACAGGGCCCCTTAAATAGAGTGAGGGTAGGAATGGGTGCAAGCGTTGGGCCTGAGGGTGGCTTGGGTGGTCTTCCCACCCACTTGGTGGTGCATGTGGAGCTTGGTTTTGCTCCTGACACCTCTGAAGTTGCAGTTAGGTTTTTGTTCTCATTGGATTTTGTTCACAATTTGTCCCAACTCTGCGTACCTGCAGTTATTTTTAGTCCATTGTAGTTTCTTTGTCTTTTGTTTCTGGAGGAGGCCTTTGTCTAGGTGCAGGTGGAATAAAATGAAAATCAGAGTCATTTGTTGCCACTCTCATATAAATATAGTTCAATTTAGCCTTAATCTGAAACATTTGGGGGCTCACTTACATCCCCATTGCTCAAGAAGAAGAAAGAATGCTTTCATACCCCAGTTCTAACCCCAGTGTTCATTGAAGCACTATTTAGAATAGCCAGGATATAGGAGCAACCTAAAGGCCCATGGACAGAGGAATGGATGAAGATGTGGTACATATATACAATGGAATAATACTCACCCATCAAAAGGAATAAAATTAGGTCATTTGTAGAGATGTGGATGGACCTAGAGTCTGTCATACAGAGTGAAGTAAGTCAGAAAGAGAGAAATAAATACAGATATTAATACATATGTGTAGAATGAAGAAAAATGGTATAGATGAACTTATTTGCAGAGCAGGAATAGAGACATAGATGTGGAGAACAGATATGAAGACACAGGGAGGGGGAAAGAAGGATGGGATGAATTAAGAGGTTAGGATTGACCTACATACACCACCATATGTAAAATAGACAGCTAGTAGGAAGGTGCTGTTTAGCACAGGGAGCTCAGCTCAGTGTTCTGTGATGATCTGCGGGGGTTGAATGGGCAGTGGAGCAGGACGTAGGAGCAGGAGGAGATATATGTATACATACAGCTGATTCACTTCGTTGTAAAGCAAAAACCAACACAACAGTGAAAAGTGACTGTACCTCAACAACAACAACAAAAAAGAATCCTAAAGTGATTGAATCCCTCATGAGCACTTCATCCTGGTTTCAGTTCAGTTCAGTCACTCAGTTGTGTCCGACTCTTTGCAACCCCATGAATCACAGCACGCCAGGTCTCCCTGTCCATCACCAAACTCCCGGAGTTTACCCAAACTCATGTCCACCGAGTCAGTGATGCCATCCAGCCATCTCATCCCCTGTTGTCCCCTTCTCCTCCTGCCCCCAATCCCTCCCAGCATCAGAGTCTTTTCCAATGAGTCAACTCTTTGCATGAGGTGGCCAAAGTACTGGAGTTTCAGCCTCAGCATCAGTCCTTCCAATGAACACCCAGGACTGGTCTCCTTTAGGATGGACTGGTTGGATCTCCTTGCAGTCCAAGGGATTCTCAAGAGTCTTCTCCAACACTACAGTTCAAAAGCATCAATTCTTCAGCACTCACCTTTCTTCACAGTCCAACTCTCATATCCATACATGACCACAGGAAAAACCATAGCCTTGACTAGATGGACCTTTGTTGGCAAAGTAATGTCCCTGCTTTTGAATATGCTATCTAGGTTGCTCATAACTTTCCTTCCAAGGAGTAAGCATCTTTTAATTTCATGGCTGAAATCACCACCTGCAGTGATTTTGGAGCCCCCAAAAATAAAGTCTGACACTCTTTCCACTGTTTCCCCATCTATTTGCCATGAAGTGATGGGACCAAATGCCATGGTCTTAGGTTTCTGAATGTTGAGTTTTAAGCCAACATTTTCACTCTCCTCTTTCACTTTCATCAAGAGGCATTTTAGTTTCTCTTCACTTTCTGTCATAAGGGTGGTATCATCTGTATATCTGAGGTTATTGATATTTCTCCTGGCAATCTTGATTCCAGCTTGTGCTTCTTCCAGCCCAGCGTTTCTCATGATGTACTCTGCATATAAGTTAAATAAGCAGGGTGACAACATACAGCCTTGACGTACTCCTTTTCCTATTTGGAACCAGTCTGTTGTTCCATGTTCAGTTCTAACTGTTGTTTAGAGGGAAATAAACTATCTCAGTTGTTGGGTTTCCCAGTTGTCTCAGTGGTAAAGAATCCACCTACTAATACAGGAGATGATGGACCCCTGGGTCCAATCCCTGTGTTGAGAAGATCCCCTGGAGAAGGAAATGGCCACCCACTTCAGTATTCTTGCCTGGAGAATTCCATAGACAGAGGAGCCTGGCGGGCTATGGTCCATGGGATTGCAAAGGGTCAGACATGACTGAGCTACTAACACAACAACTAACAAAATTATCCTGGTTAGCATAAAAACCTCTTCATCAGGGACCCCTTCAACAGCTTTGCTGAGAAATCACTTCTTTGATGAAATAAAACCCACAAAAGCACACACACACATTCAAAATTTCTTCAAAACTATCCTTCTTGTTTGAAAATTGAATATAACAATAACAATAAAAGGGGGTTGCAAATTATAATATGCTCTCAAAATTACAGGTCAGTTACACCCATCTAAGAGGTCTTATTTTTTTTTTTCTTTTCCATCCTTCTCTCTGTCTCTCCCTAGCACGACTATCCTTTTCTTTTATTATTGTTCAGGTAGCACTGTGGATAAAGACATCAGGAAAAAAACTCCAATGCCCAAGACACTTTGATGGCCTTTTCACTGTGTAATTATACTTGCTCTCAATAACACTAAAGGCATCGCTTATTGGTGGTGGCAGAAAGACCTTCTTTTTCAGAGGTAGATGGATTGGTTTCTGCGGGCCTTGATGGTCTTCAAATTATCTGAGTGCAGAAAAGAGAGCAGCGTGGATTTTATTTTAACTCATTTTATTTCTGAATTTATTTTCCAGTGGCTGGGAGGTGGTGGCTGGCCCCAGCAGTCAAGTCAATTGTTATCTGTGGGACTTGATTACGTTTGGACCCGGTCGCTCGTTTTGAGCAAGACACAGTTAATGAGGAGAGAAATGAAAAGTGCGTCGAGACCCAGTGTGTTTGTGGTAATTTGTGACACATTTACTCCCCGGTTCTTTGTTTATTCCTCCCCCTTCTGTGCAGGTTCTCTAGAAAAAGGAGCAGATAAGCGAATTCACTGGTAGACAGTTAAGGATGTGGTAGGTAATGAATCTCTCTCTGTATCTCTGACTCCATTGTTGGCAGTAATTGGGGCACCGTTCATCTCTACAGTAAAATGCCAGGAGAGCTCATCTTAAAGAAACATCTTTTTTCCCCCATTATTTCACAACATATTTTTCATTGACACTGCTAGTTTCCATTTTCACTATGTCTTTTTTTTTTTTTTTTTGGTGTGCTCTTTGCCACTTTTCTAAATAATAGTCCATTAAACAGTTCACAGTGTGTGTTCTGTAGAAATGTAAAAAAGTGATTGGATGGTACTAATTAAGGAGAGATTTTGTTTCCACTCACTGCAGATCAATGGTGGGTTACATTAAAGCTGCATTTTGTGATGAGTTTAACACAAAAGAACAGCTGTGCTAAATACATATTTCAAGACATCCAGGTAGGTCACATAAACATTGCTTTCTTTGAAAAGTTTATGTGTTCCCTCTATAAATTCTACTTGCAGAACTGTGGGGAGACACAAAGGCTAATTATTCACTACCATTATTATTAATTTGAGTAGAAACTGTTAAGGATAAAATTGGGATAACTTCAGTTACTGCTAGTTCTTACTGTGAGTCCTTCAGTGTATTGGTTCCGCTATATTTTTCCAGTCTGATTTTTAACAAAATGTCCAATTGAATCAGATTTTCTCTTTTCTTTTTTTTTTAATAATAATTTTGAGTTGGAGAGTTCAGTTCAGTTGCTTAGTCATGTCCAACTCTTTGCAATCCCATGGACTGCAGAAAGCCAGGCTTCCCTGTGCATCACCAACTTCCTGAGCCTACTCAAACTCCCGTCCATCGAGTCGGTGATGCTCCCAACCATCTCATCCTCTGTTACCCACTTCTCCTCCTGCCCTCAATCTTTCCCAGCATCAGGGTCTTTTCAAATGAGTCAGCTCTTCACATCAGGTGGCCAAAGTACTGGAGTTCCAGCCTCAGCATCAGTCCTTCCAATGAACACCCAGGACTGATCTCCTTTAGGATGGACTGGGTGGATCTCCTTGCAGTCCAAGGGACTCTCAAGAGTCTTCTCCAACACCACAGTCCAAAAGCATCAATTCTTCAGCACTCAGCTTTCTTTATAGTACAACTCTCACATCCATACATGACCACTGGAAAAACCATAGCTTTGACTAGATGGACCTTTGTTGGCAAAGTAATGTCTCTGCTTTTTAATATGCTGTCTAGGTTGTTCACAGCTTTTCTTCCAAGGAGCAAATGTCTTTTAATTTCATGGCTACAGTCACCATCTGCAGTGATTTTGGATCCCCCAAAAATAAAGTCTCCCACTGTTTCCATTGTTTCCCCATATATTTGCCATGAAGTGATGGGACCAGATGCCATTGAAGAGGAGCAATGTCAATGAGTTTTTGTGGCTTAACTACAACTGTCCTCATGAATTTTATCTTTACTATGCAGTAGGATTTATTTGTTCCCAAAGAATGTCGTTTTCCTCTACACAAGTTTGAGGAAATGCCGTTCAGTTCTGTGAGTAACCATGAACATTCATTAAAGAGTATCATCAACGCTGAGAGACTCAAGTACCTGGATTAATAGAATTAGAGAGCAGAGGAAGAGAAATTACCTAAATCATTCACATCAGTTTAGCCTGCAGGGACTTCACCTCTGACTATACATGTGGAACTCAGATTTATGCACATTTCTTTCAGTAAATGCTATTTTTAATAGAAGCATATTCTTTGTGCTACTTTTTTTAAACGTTTACATATACACAATAGATGAGCGCTTAGTTGCCAAGTCCGGTCTGACTCTTTTGTGACTCCATGGACTATAGCCAGCCAAGTTCCCCTGTCCATGGATTTCCCAGGGAAGAATACTGAAGCAGGTTGCCATTTCCTTCTCCAGGGCAACTTTCCAGTCCAGGGTTCAAACTCACATCTCCTGTGGCCCCTGCATTGCAGGAGGATTCTTTACCGCTGAGCCATCTGGGAAGCCCTTATGCAGTAGATACTTTACAGCAACTTTCTGCTCCAGCCTTAGTGTTACTCATCTACAACAATGCCTACCGCAGTTATGGGTTTACCTCCTGAGACACTCTCATAAATAGGATGTTGCTATAACAATGGTTTTTGTCAAACAGGATCTCTGCTTAGCTTTGGGCATGACAGGTTGGACTTTTAAACCTGAATGAGGTTGATTAAAAGGCTTGCAAGGGAGGAGGACTCCAGAATGACTTTCTGATTCCACATCTGATTTGCTGGATGACTTGGGACCATTAACCCTGCATTTTGTCCAGTCATCAGTAGGACTCTGCTTAATGGGAATGAGGGTTACATAGCAACCCCAGTGTGCAACTGGCTTCAAAGGGTCCCGTCTCTTGAGGAAGATGCAAGCCACATTGTAGAGATAGAGAATCGGATGGCAAAAGGGCAAAATTCTTTTAGGGAGTTGGATGGTGAAAAGGTAAATTTCTTTCAACCCAGACAGAAAGCTTAGGAGGCTATGGTTGGTTACAGAGCTCAGCTTTTCAGAGATCACAGAATTCATATTGGTTTTGAATTCAAGGAAATAGTCTTTCACCTTTTTATTTGTATTCCAGGGCAATAAGATGAAAAGGAAATGAAAGTCCCAAGGGTGATGTGAATGACATTGTGTTTGTGTAGGTATATCCATGTGTATTTTTATGTATTGGGCTTCCCTGGTGGCTCAGATGGTAAAGAACCTGCCTGCAGTGCAGGAGACCCGAGTTTGATCCCTGGGTCAGGAAGATTCCCTGGAGAAGGGAATGGCTTCTCACTCCAGTATTCTGCCTGGAGAATTCCATGGACAGAGGAGCCTGCTGGGTGGCTCAGTGATACAGAGTCCACCTGCTAGGGCAGGAGAGGAGGGTTCGATCCCTTTGTTGGGAAGATCTCCTGGAGAAGCAGATGGCAACCCTCTCCAGGACTTTTGCCTGGGAAATCCCATGGACAGAGGAGCCTGATAAGCCACAGTCCATAGGTTGCAAAACAGTTGGATATGGCTAAGTGACTAAGTTACATTTTTATGTATATTTTACCACAACGATTATGTTATTTTCCTTTACCACCCAGACATGTGAACTCTGCATCTCAGTTACCTTATTTATAAAATCAGAATAGTTCTCTCCTTACCTAAAACTCCTCATAAAAGCTTAAAGAATCCAGAAATAGTGTGTGGGGAAGCCCTCTAGAAAATAGAGATCACTGTTAAGTTACTGTTGTCAGCGTGTCATGGCATGGCTGTGGTGGAAATTGGCACTGATCATACATGAGACAGTCAAATTGATTTTAATTGCTTCTTTCAACAAATATGTATTGAGTACTTTCTATAAGCAGGCAGTGTTTTTGGGTCTTGGAATACAGCAAACAGATGCACAAAGCAAACAAAATGTCTTTCCCTCGGGGAATTTATGTTTGAACACATGTCCCTGCTTGTAAGGTCACCTTGTTCCTTCAAGAGGCAGAAAATGGTCTTGTTTTGGTGTGTGTGTATGTGTGGTGTGTTTTTGTGCGTGTTGTTTTTCTACTTAAAAAGGGAACAAGCGCAGGAAAACGTCAGCCTTTTTCCAATTCTAAGATATGAGTGAGCGGTAATAAGTGAAATGAACATGAAATCCTTTCAGAAACTCTGAGTTTCAGAATTAACTGCTCTTGATTCTGTGTTCCTATGAGGTGTCATAAATTCTACGTCCTTCCTTGTTTCCCGACCCCCACTGTACATGGGGGTGTACACTGTACACCTCCATGAGGCGTACATGGGGTGGTGAGCTCTCTGATGGACTAGAATAGGAGGTTGGAGCATCTCTTCTCTTCAGCTCAGGGAATCCAGAGACTGACACAAGATTGCACATCAGCAAGGGCTCTGGATCCAGTGGTAGGAGTTAAAGACTATGATAGGAATGTGAGGGCCTAGGAACCCTGGGGGAGGGATGGAGAGTCTCTACAGGCAACAGAGTTATCCACCACTAGGTACTGCTTTCCCACCAGTTGGCTGGGGATTATTTGGATACTGTTATTAATATTTAGGCTCAACAAATGATTAATGATTTCCACAAGGGAGATGAGAATTGTCACGCAAGAGAAGTAGAAACGCCACAAGTACCACATGGAAAAATCTGGAATGGAGTATAAGTTCTAATCTTTGCTCTTTAAGTCACTAAAGCAGGTTACTTAAAACTCTTGGCTTTCGTTATCCTGATCTTTACAGGGGGACAGACATCTCCAACATATAAGATAGCTATCACATAGACTAGATGTCTGTGCTTCTCCAGTGTGTTTTATAAAGTTGCAGCCAACACTGAACCATTGCTTCCAGGGGAAATACAGGGCTAGGATCCTGCCAGCTCCTGTTCACATTTTCATCAGCCTTGTTTTACGTGTGTTTTGCTTAAAGACACTTATTTAATACATAGCACTGAGTCATAAACATCGAGCTCACCTCCAACAGCACCCTAACTCATGACTGAAGGAAGCTTACATAAGGTGTATTTTTTTGTCTAAGGTACATCCTAGTTATTTCAAGCTTCTGAACACCAGAAAGCACTCAGCTTTGCATTTAGGAGGTTTTTTTGAAAGGGTGAAATCACCAGTAACAATCACAAGAGTGAAAAAACCAATGCACTAAATAGAGGAAGAGAAGGAACCTTGTTTACTGTACAAGGTCAAAAACCAACAATCAAAACATCTCTTGTTCTTCCTCAGCTGGAAATACATGTCTACGGTAGCTCAAATTTTTACTGCTTTGTACATATTTGCATGTGATCCTGAAAGTACAGGTGTCCAGTATTGATTTTGGAATTACAAATAAATTTTGGCAAGTAGAAAAAATTGCAAATATGAAATCTATAAGGAATGAGGACTGACGTTTGTTTTAAATAATATTTTATTTGCTGTTATGATCTTTAATAGCAAAAAATGTTACAAGAAAAGAAATATAAAACAGGAGTATAATGTTGTTTACATTTATTTATTCACACATTTCACTCAAAAATATTATTCCTGAATTTAGTACTCATTTTTTCTAGTTTTAATTGTTAATCTATTTCTTTAGTTGTCTAAGACTTCCCAATAACGACTCACAGTTTTAAGAGCTGTCATAAATTATTGCACAAGTCTCTCTTGCAATTATAATTATACCTTTATATTTCATCAAAATTTTACCATCTAAAACACATACAGAAAAATGTTCTCCTTTTTTTTCTGATTTTCCAAGAGAATCTAAGTGGCATGTCTTGTTTTTATATCAGATGTTATGCTAAGCAGGAGATATGATAACCTATGTCAAATATAGGACCACAAGATCATTCACAGTATAAAATTCAGGGGAGCTTAAAATAATGGCCTTTTAAAGGCAATGCGAAAGTCCAAAGCCAAATTAGAAGGGTTAACCCAGTACTAAGTAGAAGCCAAACTTCAATGCATCCTCATCAAAATGCTGAGCCTCCTGATTCTTATCCATTCTTCATTGCTTCATACCTCTTCTGCCCTGCCTCAGCCCTACCCTTCTGTACAAAGAGATCCATAACTGTATTCTATTACTAGCCAAGATCTGACCATTTAAAGTTCATTCTTGCATGAGGAGTCCTTTGTAAATTAAACAGTTCTTCATCAACTAAAAATGATTTAGATAGATCTTTGCCTTAAAGCTAGAGACAAGGCTCTAGCTTCTGAATGCATATCATAAGAGTCTGTGGGATTTGTTCCACTTCTTTCTACTGAGTGAAATGTGGAGTTTTCACTCAGTAGTAGACTGTGAAACATGGAGGTTAGGCTCACATGTTCTGGAGTCAGTGGTCTGAAGCTGTATTGTGGCTCCGTCACTTACTAGCTGGGCAGTCCTGGGCAAGTTACTGCATCCCCGTGTGCCCCAGTTCCTCACCCATCAATGAAGACATCAACAGTCCCCATTTTGCTCGCTGTGAAGAATATATGAGTTAATATATGGAAAGGGAATCTGAAAGTAATAAGCACTCAGTAATTCTCAGCCATCATTTTATCACATCACTAATTCCCTTGTGGCTTCTTCTATCATCTCCATAATCATCAGCATCATTCTTAGAACACCATGCCAGACTCAGTTGAAAGCAGTATTGAAGCTGAATCAGGTAGAGCTTCAGGTGAAGTGGAGAAGAAATAGCTTTATTGCTCTGCCAGGCAAAGAGGGCCACAGCAGGCTAATGCCCTCAAAAGGGAGGGGATAGTGTGGAGTTTTATATCAATGGTTCAAAGAGGGTGTGGTCAGCTTATGGACATTCTTCTGACTGGTGGATGGTGAGGTAGCTGGGAGTCATCATCATCTTCCTTTTGGGTCCAACCAGTCTGGGGTCTACCTGTTTGTGAGCAGCATGCAGTTAAATTCTCCAAGTGGTAGGAGTTTTAATATCTGCAAAACAACTCAAAAATATAGCTAGGTATATCTCTGCCCCAAGGCTGCATCATTTTTTTTCTTTTATAATTAATTTTTATTGTGGTATATTGGATTTATAATATTACATAAGTTTCAGGTGTACAACAGTGATTCATAGCATTTAAAGGTTAACTCTAATTATAGTTATTATAAAATATTGCCCATATTCCCTGTGCTGTATAATATATCCTTGTAGTTGATTTATTTTATTTTTAACTAATTTTTATTGAAGTATAGTTGCTTTACAATTTTGTGCTGGTTTCTACTATACAGCAAAATAAATCAACCATACACATACATGGATCCCCTAAGTTTTGGACTTCCTTCCATTCAGGTCACCACAGTGCATTCAGTGGAGTTCTCTGCTGTGCAGTTCTCACTAGTTATCTATTTTATACGTAGTATCAGAAGTGTGTGTGTGTCAACCCCAACCTCTCAATTCCTCCCAATCCCAGAGAAAATTGTAATTCAGAGAGATACATGTTTCTGTGTTCATAGCAACACTATTTACAATAAGTAGCCAGGACATGGAAGCAACCTAAATGTCTATCAACAGAGAAATGGATTAAGAAGTTTTGGGAT
Organism: Bos indicus x Bos taurus; assembly: GCF_003369695.1. Taxonomy (NCBI): domain Eukaryota; kingdom Metazoa; phylum Chordata; class Mammalia; order Artiodactyla; family Bovidae; genus Bos; species Bos indicus x Bos taurus. Next base: position 7,698,837 of record NC_040086.1, on the reverse strand, counting down.
ACATATATATGATGGCATATTAGTCATTAAAAGAAATGAAACTGAGTCATTTGCAGAGATGTGGATGGACCTGGAGAGTGTCATACCAAGTTAAATAAGTCAGAAAGAGAGCAACAAATATATATTAACACATATATGCACTGTAGTTTCTTGACTGCTTCTCCCTTGTCTCTGCATCCCCTCCCTTCCATAGTTAGCACCTGTTTAAATCTGCCCATTGGAACCCTGGGAAGGTCATGGAGACTGAATGAGCCTGTTTCCTATAATCAAGAAATGGCAGACACAGAGAGGCTTTCCTGTCCAGGAGCCCCACAGGGTCCTGCTCAGTATCAGTGTTTCAAATAATTTTGGATTCCCCGCGTCTCACTGAACATTTTATGGTGGGTTCAGTTATGTTATGTGACAAAAGTAATAAGATAGTCATTCTTATGATTGAGTTACATTTTGTGACCACATCTTAGTTGAGCAAAGAAAAGCTTCTCTTACTGGCAATTAAAGGTGCTGTGTTGCAAGCAAGTCACATAGGAATGATACAAGGGCAGCCCCTCAGTTGCTTAGAAAGATCCCCAGAGAGCAGACAAGGGGGAAGCTGAAACCTTAGTTCTCCTACTGCAGGGAACTGTATCTATTGAATAACCTGAATGAGTGTAGGAAAAGGCCTTGAGTTTCAGATAAGAACTCAGTTCTCTAGTCATCTTGATTTTGGACTACTGTGAGTAGATTCTCTACTGGAGCAGAGAATCCAGCTAGGCTGTGCTTGGATTTCTGATCTCTAGAAACTGTAGGATTAAAAAATAGGTGCTGTTCTAAGCCACTAAGTGTACGGTCATTCATTAGACAACATAGAAATCTAATCCAATAGCCTGAAACGAGCTGCAGAGTCAGACACGACTGAGCACATGGACACAATAACCTGAAAACTGGGAGGGGGTTTTAACGACAACCCTGTGACACATTGAAAAGATTGTCTGTGGACACAGTCGGCTTTCCAGGTGGTGCTGTTAGAGAAGAATCCACCTGCCAATGCAGGAGTCACAAGAGAAAAGTGTTCAATCCCTGGGTCAGGAAGATCCCTTGGAGGAGGAAATGGCAGTCCACTCCAGCATTCTAGCCTGGAGAAGCCATGGACAGAGGAGCCTGTCGGGCTACAATCCATGGGTTCCCTAAAAGTCAGACACAGCTGAGCACATAGACACAGTCATCATATAGGAAGCCTTGCTGTTCAGGACATGGTGCATGCTGGTGGAAACAATGGAAACAGTGACAGACTTTATTTTCTCGGGCTCCAAAATCACTGTGGATGGTGACCTCAGCCATGAAATTAAAAGGAGGAAAAGAGGCCGACAGAGGATGAGATGGTGATGGTATCACCGACTCAATGGACCTGAGTGTGAGCAAGCTCCGGGAGGTGGTGAAGGACAGGGAAGCCCTCATGCAGAAGTCCACGGGATCACAAAGAGTCAAACACGACTGAGCGACTGAACAACAACATGCTGGCCGCAGTACGTGCTTTTTCTTATCTGGAGACTTCAACTTGAGGTCTTATGGCCTACTCTTCAATCTCAAAGGCATCTTTGAGGGAAATCCTGTGTATTTCCCTACTCATCTTGATGGCTATGTCAGCTGGCCAAATTAGACATCACCCCTGGACAGGACCTACATATATATTTTGGTATCTTGAGCCATAGAGGAGAATTTAACACAATGGCTAATGTATCACCACTATCACATTTGTCTTATATACAACATACACGCTACTGATTTCAAAGAGAATGAATGGGCTGTTGGCAAGACAAACGTCCATGGAGACAAATGACAATCTTTCTGCCTCCCCTTTGTGTTCATGCAAAGGAGGAAGGCATGGCTTCTCATTGTTTGCAAATGCTCTCTGCACTTCCTTGTCAAAACAATCTGCTGCAATTTGAATAAAGGACAGTTTTGAAATGCTTCCCAACTTCACATTTTCAAGGGTAATATTTTCTTTTGAGTTGACAGACAAAGGCTTCAACTGACAAATGAATATGCTCAAGAGATTGTATCAATGGCTAATCCAATTAACAATCTTTGAGTTGCTCCGTTATCTCTGCTGTGAATGGGATGAGCTATAGATGGTGGAGAACTGAATGTAATGTTTACTTTTCCCTTAAATGTTTATTAATCATTTTTTGTATTTAACTTTAGGGAAATTATAACTTCCAACTATTGTCCTTATCTAGAATGAAGACACTAACAATAGGGGAACAATCCTACCCCGAATCTGCTTTGTAATATTAGTTTTTCTTTGGTTATCATTTTAAGATGAAATGATTTATTTTACTAAACCAATGGATAGAAACAAAAAAGAATCACATGAATAGGACCAACCAAGAGTTCTGTTCCTCTCACGTGTGTGTGTGTGTGCCCGCGCGCGCGTGTGCGCGTGTGATTTGATTAGAGATACACCTCTCAGTAAAGCACCAATTCATTGTTGTTGTTGTTTAGTCACTAAGTCGTGTCCGACTCTTGTGATCCCGTGGACTGTAGCCCCCCAGGCTCCTCTGTCCATGGGATTTCCTATGCAAGAATAGTGGAGTGGGTTGCCATCTCCTCCTCCAGGGATCAAACCTGCATCTCCTATGTTGGCTGGCAGGTTCTTTACAGCTGAGCCACCCGGGAAGCCCGTCAATCCATCATGCTGACTCAATTGCCAATCAGTTATTTTGGGATTCACCAGACAGAGCTACCAAGTATGTGGCCTGTATGATATAATCTTAGACCTGCAGAAACGTTGCAAGAATAACCAATGATCTGATCTGATCTGATTCTGGAATAAAAACACTATTTGAAATCCTTTCGGAAACAAAGACTTTAGTGGAGGATGGGAACATAACGATGATGAGGACTTGTTAGCCTTCATCCTTAAGATGGGGGGTTTTGCTTTCTTGTTGCTACATGGTAGTCTGTGTGCAAAGAAAGAGAGGGGTAAGGCACTATCTTATCATCTTATATTTCATTTTTTATTTGACATGGAGAATTCAAATCCTCAGAAATGTGACCTCACTTTCTTTCTGAAGAGTTATTTTCCTGATTTACAAAAGGTTTCAAAATGCCTCCCGTCTTTCCAATAAATACCAAAGTGAGAATGTGAATGCAGCATAAGAATGTCGGAAGCCTGAGGAATATCTGGACATCTCCTAAGGGCAGCAGGGCAGCTCTGCATCTTGCCTGAGAATTTCCAAACTGGATTACTGTGTCCAGTTCTACAGCAAATTCAGCCCATGTTAAGGAAAAGGGGTTCCTCTATATTCATCTCAGATCCCATTTTTATATTTTTAATTATAACTCATAAGATGTTACAACACAAAAAAAACAAATTTCAGTGAAAACATTTTCCTTTATTAAGTGGTTCCTCCCTGCAGGAGACATAAGAGACGTGAGTTCAATCCCTGAATCTGGAAGATGCCCTGGAGGAGGAAATGACAACCCACTCTAGTATTCTTGCCTGGAAAATTCCATGGACAGGGGAGCCTAGCGGGCTACAGTCCACGGGATTGCAGAAAGTTGGACATGACTGAAGTGACTTAGCATACACGCACACCATGAAGAGAGCACGGCTGTGATAATTCTTTTCTCCTAGTCACTTGGTTATCATAAACCTGGCCCTTCTCTCCTTTACATCCCTAAAGCTTTGCCTGTGTGATTATCATAACTCCCTTTTCTGTGGGATTATGTGTAATTAAGTTTTCAATCAATCTGACTAATTAAATCGAAGCACTGTCTGTGGGCTCGATCAGGAGACTAGAAGTCTGGGTTTCCGAGTATTATCACAGTTCACTGAGTAGATACAGCAGGATGCCGTTGTTGTTCAGTTGCTAAGTTGTGTCCGACTCTGTGATCCTATGGACTGTATTGTAGCCCACCAGGTTCCTCTGTCCGTGGAATTCTCCCGGCAGGAATACTGGAGTGGGTTACCATTTCCTTCTCCAGGGGATACTCCCAACTCAGGGATCCAACCCATGTCTCCTGCACTGGCAGACAGATTCTTTCATTGCTGAGCCACCAGGGAAGCCCCAGACACAGGATTGAGACTACATTCAATATGTTAGTAAAATCTTTGACTTTCTCGTAGTTCTCCATTAGGTATGAGTTAAGTATTGCTTGGGAAAACGTCCTTTGCTATGTCAGTGTTTCCAGCTTTGGACCAAATACAAAATAATAACTCACTTCCAGGTAGTACCTTAGCAACACTGTAGCCCAACCTTCTGACTTTTTGTAAAGAAACTGAGGTGCATGAGGGAAAAGGGTGTCCTGATCCCAGAAGGAGCTGGAACCACACACTTCCTTCCCAGAGCTCTCGCCACTATTTAGCACGGTCACATGTCAGGTATTGCTGTTGACAGTCACAACTGCTTATGCCACTGAGCCATTTTGTCAAAGGAGGCAATATTTCAGCAAACATGACTCTGTTCAATGGCCAGACAGTCGGCCACCACCCAGCAACTCTTAGGAGTAGGAAATGGCATCCCACTCCAGTATTCTTGCCTGGAAAATCCCATGGACAGAGGAGTCTGGTGGGCTACAGTCCATGGGGTCACAGAGTCAGACATGGCTGAGCCACTGAGCACAGCTCTTAGGTATCCAGAGGAACAGGCGCTCAAACGCCAAGGGCAGCAGATCTGCCGTGTTACCACTATGTCTGTCTCGTTCCCCCAGGGCACATCTTTTTGTCACCCTGTGGGATAAACAAGAACAAGAGGAGGAATCCTCATGGGACTCAAGATGATTCCTCAAAAGTCAAGCAGTTAAGTGAGAGGGAAGAAGCGTATGAGTGCCTTCAGGATATTGGACATCTAGGAGTCTCCAGGCTGAGATAAACAAAGCCCACTCTTGGTTCCAGCTCTTCCATCCCCTGGGTTTCTCCTCAAAAACCCCCATCAGACTCCAACTTGCAATCACACCCCTCACTTCACTTAACCCACCCTAATGTTTCTTTCCTTCAAAGAGCACAGCGGTGCTCACCGAAGATTCCTTCTTTGTCTAAACGCAACACAAGGCGGAGTGTCCCTCAAATTCTTCAGTATTTATTTAAATGGTCTGTTCTGTAGTATCAGGGCTTTCCAGGTAGTGGTAAAGAATCCACCTGCCAATGCAGGAGGTGCAAGGGATGCAGGTTTGATCCCTGGGTCAGGAGGATCCACTGGAGAAGGAAACGGCAACCCACTCCAGTATTCCTGCCTGGGAAATCCCATGGACAGAGGTGCCTGGTGGGCCATAGTCCATGGGGCTGCAAAGAGTTGGACTCAACTAAGCACACTGAACTATCATGCATAATTAATATGTGGTTTTGGATATGTTCTTTAGTTACCTCCTCTGTTTTTCACATCATCCTACAGTATTACAGATTCCTTGAGGGGAGTGGCCCAGACTGTTCTGCATTTCTAACAGAATTTAGCACTTAATACACATGCATTGAGTTTACATAAATTTCTATGGAGACTTGAAAAAAAGGGTGAGTTTGTTTTCAGCCATTCTTTCAGTGTTCTTGCCACAGTGAAACAAGAAAATAAATACTATGAGGGGCCTTCCTTGGTGGCCCAGTGGTTGAGGATCCACCTTCCGATGAAGGGGATGCAGGTTCAATCCCAGGTCTGGAACCTAATATCCCACATGCTGTGGGGCAACTAAGCTGCCCGCTTCAGCTAGAAACCAGCACACCATGACGAAGAGCCTGCACAGCCAAAATTAAAAATGAAAATAAAAATATCAAATCATATCCTTCTTAAAAAAGAAAAAACACCATGGGCTTCTGGGAAGTTTAAACTGGGCCAGTATCCAAGCACAATTCCTTAAAAGCGTGTATTGCTTCAAAATGAAAAACAAATGCTTTAAATGTTGAATTTTTTTAAATTGTAGATTATGCATCCATAGTTTGAAATTAAAGCATATATTTAAAAGTTAATATAGATAGATCAATAGCTAATAAAATTTTGTAAATTGGTTTCTGGTGACCCTGGAATCGATAGTTCTGATCTAGAAATATGATATATCTCTACACTAGAAATGAAACCATTTTGCTTTTCCAAGCTAAACTAATTCTTATTCCGTCATGCTTACTGCTCACAAATGTTTCAGGGAATAATATGAATTAGAGTTCTGCTCTGCAATGTTAAATAGTAGTGAGTCCATGATGGCATGTCTTGTCATTAAATGTGTCAAGAATCAGATACTAATATTGTATTAAAACTAAGCCATGTTCACTTGGAGTCTGCTTTTCTCTTCCTTTGCAAAATGTCAGCAGAGAAGCAACAGGAAATAGCAGAATGTGGGAGACAAAAGTTCCCCATACTTAAAGGATGGCAACAAAACAAAATGAAGTTTGTTTAATTGAAACAATGAAGTGTTTAATTAAAAGAAATTCATATCTCCTGTTCATTAAGATATGCATCATGGGGATTCATTTTAGAATAAAAATTTAATATCTGCTTTGTAACTTCAGTAATACTTTCACATACTCTATTTTTCAGAATAATACTGTCTTATGGGGAGGAGGGGAAAAATCTGCATTTATGCGTCTCTATGTACTGAGGATGTGCCATTGTCTCAAATAAAATTAACAATTTCAAAAGAAATGCATCAGAAATGATGATTAATCCAGAGATATACAGAGAGGTGAGAAAGAGTATGACTCAGAACAGTCTTGAAAGCTTTAAGTGTTCTTAAAATTTGCATTCAAACTCACAGAATGGTGATAGGCCAAGGCATTTCTACAGAACTCTGAAGGCAGTTGGTGTCTTGGATACTGCTTTTTGGAAAAATTTAGAAGAGCAGAATAAAAAAGTTTCTATTAAAAATAAAATTGACTTTAGGAGGAAAGAAACTGATTTTAGAATATGACATACAACCACAGTTTTTAAATTCTATGTTGGTTGAAAAGCTCTTACCTCATGGATCCTGATGAAGAATATAAAATTACATGGAGTGACATCTGCCTCCATGAAATAGAGTGATTTCTGAGAGAAGAACAAGAATTTCAACACAATAAGAGGCTTGCCAGTTGCCAGGAAAGAATGTTCCCCAACCTGACCATTGTTGATGGGGTCTGATGTGTTCTCTCAGGAGTGGATGGTCGAAAGCATTGATTCATTAGTCTGTTTAATCTTCATGCTTGCTAAGAAAGAGATTCTCCTTGATTTAAAGGCTGTCAGGCTGTCATCTCAAGAGGTTCATCCCTTGTCATTCTCTCCATCCACAATCAAAGAAAATGACACATAGCCCTGTTACAAAGAATTAGCATAAAGAAGAAAGCCATCTAGAAATAGAAGCTGAAATTTTCAGCTGAGGACATCTGCACTGTTATCTTCTGTTCCCACTGTGATTTTCAGTCGTTCAGATAGATATTTGCTATCCTCGACATAATGACGTCAGTTTTAAATATCTCTGTGGAAAAAAATCTTTCATGATATGGTTGGTGTTGAGTTGATGATTACAGCTTTAAGACAAATCTTAGTTTTGTAATCATGGTGTTATCATTTAGAGTTAAAATTTTGATATATAACCCAGATACATTGCAAGGAAAGTGGTGAAGAAAAAGTTTTGCTGGTGGAAGAAACAGAGAAGTGGGTAAAGTTCAATAGAGCTAACTGTTAGGCTGCTCTAAAATTAATATCTTTGAAATATACAATATTGAGTTGGATGGAAATTCACATTGGTTTGCATTCTGCTCTGAAATTTCCAGATCTATTTTACCAGTTCTTCACATGTAGTTTATTAAAAGTCCAAGGTGAAATCTACATACCTGGCAACTGAATTAATATTATGAAAATGTTTTCTGCTTTTAATGCCACCCAGCTTATTTAACTTGTATGCAGAGTATATAAGTGAAATGCCAGGCTGGATGAATTATAAACTGCAATAAAGATTTCTGGGAGAAATATCAACAACCTCAGATATGCAGATGATACCACTCTAATGGCAAAAAGTGAAGAAGAACAAAGGAGTCTCTTGATGGGGATGATAGTCGAGAATGAAAAAGCTGGCTTAAAACTCAACATTAAAAAAACTAAGATTATGGCATCTGGTCCCATCATTTCATGGCAAATTGATGGGGAAAAGTGGAAGCAGTGACCGATTTTATTTTCTTGGGCTCCAAAATCACTGTGGATGGTGATTGCAGCCATGAAATTGAAAGACGCTTGCTCCTTAGAAGAAAAGTTATGACAAACCTAGACAGCATATTAAAAAGCAGAGACATCACTTTGCCATCACTTTGTCCATATAGTCAAAGCTATGGTGTTTCCAATAGTCAGATATGGATGTGAGAGTTGGACCATAAAAAAAGCTGAGCAGCGAAGAATTGATGCTTTCGAACTGTAGTGCTGGGGAAGACTCTTGAGAGTCCCTTGGACAGCAAGGAGATCAAAGCAGTTAATCCTAAAGGAAATCAACCTTGAATATTCATTGAAAGGACAGATCTGAAGCTGAAGCTCCAGTACTTTGGCCACTTGATGCCAAGAGAAAGACTCATTGGAAAAGACCCTGATGCTGGGGAAAATTGAGGGCAGGAAAAGAAGGGGGTGACAGAGAATGAGATGGCTGGATGCAATCACCGACTCAATGAACGTGAGTTTGAGCACACTCAGGGAGATAGTGAAGGACAAGGAAGCCTGATGTGCTGTAGTCCATGGGGTTGCAAAAAGTGGGACATAGTGACTGAACAACAACCACCAAGGAACTCCAATCCTATGTAAACATATATTCATGGAAAGAGAAAAAAGAAATCTAGATTGAATGGCCCCAGACAGAGCTTATCCTTTCCCAACCACAGGAGAATGGGGTCTTTAGAATCAGGAACTTTTCACCCTTGAATATCTAGAGACTCTGTAGTCTCTGATTCCATCCCTTCTCTTAGAACCTGATTTTAGCCCGTTTCCTTCAATCAACTAGAAGTGGCAGGAAGCAGCTTAAAAAATCATCCTTCCCATGGGATGGATATCTGCATTTTCACCAGAGATTAGTATTTAAGCTTAAGTGCCTTCAATGATGTTTCGAGAAATTGTTCCAAAATGGGGTACCACTTTAGAGACATCCAGGTTTCCATGGGCTGCCTAAAATCCCCCCAAGTGGCCACATAGAGAACTCGGAGCTAGTTAGAGAATGCTACTCCAGTTATACCTGTTTGAAGGAGGTGCTATCTTTTATGAGCCAAAAAGCAGCTCCTATTCTGAGGATAATTAGCTTAAGAGCTCTTTGCAATAACTTGGCTTCTTTAAATGCCTTGCTAACTTCAATTTCCCTGACTTACAATTCACCCCCTTTGCGATACATGTTATTTGTACCTACTTCAAAAAAAGAAAGAAAAAATAGTAAAGGTTGCTTTTGTCCAATTGTCACTAATAGGCTGTTCAGATCCAAACAATTCATTTCCAGATGAGAATATATTAAATCTTTAATTGTCCCTTGTAAGAATAGAAGGGTTTAGTGTTTTTTTAAAAAAAGGATTTTATGGGAGGAAGTGCCCTTTCCAACCCATTTCATGTGCTATCATTGAAGGAGGTTGATTTGCTAATTAATCTCAGAGAAGTGTGATGCTTGGAGGGTTCATAATTGTGGCAAACTTAGAGACTGTGGTAAATAATAATATTTAGAAACCATGCTAAATAATAATCATTTTTAAAACCTATGGTCCCCTGCAGGGCAAGGACTATTGTAGCACCTACAGGGATGTATCAGGAAACAAAACCGAGAGGTACCACTCTGTAACCAAGCAGGATCATTTGGGGGGCTTCCCAGGGCAAACCCCTTCCCTGCATCCCCGGCTGCAGCTCCTCTCTGAAGTACCTAGATAGTAGTATCTGATGCACATTTCCTGAAATGTTTTACAGATGTGAAAACCCCACCAAACAGTAGAATGCAGCTACTTGATGACCATAAGCACATGATCCCCGTGCTCCAATGATTCCAAGCCACCTAGAGCACAAGGATTGATCATGTTACCTCCTGTGCCCCGACCCTTGGCACCTCACCATCAGTCAATGAGAACTGTGCATGAGCTGATCATGTACTTGGCTACCACTTTCCCTCACCTGGCCTTTAAAAATGCCTGCTGACACCATCCAAAGAGTACATGGTTTTAGAGCATGCTCCACCTGTTCATTTATTGGCATGCACATGCTTGCATGCTCAGTTGCTAAATCCTGTCCGAATCTGTCAGCCTATGGACTGTAGCCCTCCAGGCTCCTCTGTTCATGGGATTCTCCAGGCAAGAATACTGGAGTGCATTGCCATTTCCTCCTCCATTGGATCTTCCTGACCCAGGGATCGAACCCTAGTCTCCTGTGTCTTCTGCATTGACTGGCAGATTCTTTACCACAGAGCCCTCAGGGAAGACCCTCTTCATTGGCACCTTTACGAAACAGGCTGTACTTTCCTTCACCACAAGCCGGTGTCAGTAGCTGAGCTCCACTGGACCCAAGTTTGATTCTGTAACAACTGCCCTTGTGATACTGACGCTGTGTGGGGAAGTTGCAGGCAATTCAGTTCTAGATGCTTGGCAAGTAGAGTCTTACCTGATTTAGATAGATCTGAAACACCTAGCCCAGTAAGCTACATTTTTAGATAAATGCAGGGAAAATTTGCACAATAAAGATTAACATAAAAAATGTGAATAAGCATTTTATACGCTTTGTGGATGAATGGATTTTGAATTTTCACCTATTTCTCTATAAAGGAATAAAATAAAAGTCATAACATCTCTATGTGTAAAGGGTTAAAGCAATCATTGGAACTAAAATGCATTATTCCATTCCAGCCAATTAGCTCTTAGAATGCAAAATCAAGTATTTCTCTAATAGTGAAATTTTATATGCTCTGTGATAACTGGACAAGAATTTTAAATAAATCATGCCTCTACTGCATCCTCTGCTGTTTCCTATAGTTTTATTAAAGATTTAACCATGACCAAGGACCACATTGAAAAAGTACAACTTTTCTTTATGGTTTAATTGATCCAGGTTCTATTAAAAGAAAACTGACATTAAAATGCTTCATGTTAACATTAAATTATGTGCAGTTACTTTGAAAACATATCTTGAAAAAAAAATAATAATGGAGTAAAATGTATAGCTGCCAGAGATAAGAGGAACCACAATTTATGCAGGCAAAATACACACTGTGGTGGTGGTTTAGTTGCTAAGTCAAGTGGACTCTTGCAACTCCATGGACTATAGCCCACCAAGCTCCTCTGTCCAAGGGATTTCCCAGGCAAGAATACTGACTGGAGTGGGTTCCCATTTCCTTGTCCAGGAGATCTTCCTGACCAAGATATCGAACCCAGGTCTCCTGCAATGCAGGCAGATTCTTTACTGACTGAACCACTAAGGAACACTACCATATAAAAAAAAATAGATAAATAATAAGGACCTACTGTACAGCAGAGGGAACTCTACTCAATACTCTGTAATGACTTACATGAGAAAAGAATCCTAAAAAGAGTGGGTATATGTGTAACTGATTCATTTTGCTGTATGGCAGAAATGAACGCAACACTGTAAATCAACTATATGCCAATACAAAATTTTAAAAATGGAAACAAGGTTTATGTAGGCATTGATGAAAAATCAACCCCCACCTCCTCCTCTCAGGTCTGCCTGCCGAGTGTGTCCTCTGGAGACCCAGCTGCAAGGTAGTTCATATTCAGACACTCTAGGTTCAACATCATTCATGTTCACTGCCAAGGCACTGCAAATCCCACATTCCCCTCATCTCTCGGGCTTAAAAAAGTCATTTAACACCAAGAGCCAGTTAATTAACTGAATTTTCTGATATTTAATGGAGAACATTCTAAGCCATTAGAATGCAGCCCTGTTCAAATTTAGGTCACAGAAAAGTTCTACAAGTATACCTGTCAAGAGAAAATCTAACCATCTTTTCACCAGATTTTACTTTATTAGTAATCAGGTTTTTCTTTTCTTCATACCACATGAAAGCTGAGAAGGCAGGGCTGTGTACTAGAACCATTTCATAATTCCTATCAGCACGCAAGTCCTTATTACCAGGAAGTCTTTAGAAAAAAGTTTGAATTGATAGTGTCAGTTGCTCGGTTGTGTCCAACTCTATGTGACCCATGGACTGTAGCCTGCCAGGCTTCTCTGTCCATGGGATTCTCCAGGCAAGAATACTGGAGTAAGTCACCATTCCCTTCTCCAAGGGATTTTCCCAACCCAAGGACAAACCCTAGTCTCCCACATTGCAGGCAGATTCTTTAGCATCTGAGCCATCAGAGAAGCCCTTTAATCTACACACAAAAGAAACTTAACCTTTAAAATCAGTATGAAATAATAGTAATAATAAGTAGCATCATTAACTCTGAAAATAGTGTGAAGATCTGATGTTCATGTTTGTGTGTATTTGATTACAGGAAGGTACCTCGTCGTCCATGACTAAAGGCAGAAAACGAATTTTCTGGCAACTATGGTTGTCAATTTTTCCCATGATGGAACTGTTAGATCTAATATTTTAGCTAGTCTTCTATTTGAGTCTGGCAAGCTCTCAAGAGCAAACAAAAATATGAAAGAAAATAGGAATTTATATCAGTGTATACAAATAAAGTGGCGTTATTTTGCAAAGCTTCAGATTTGCAGGTATTCACATATCAATTTTCATAAACACCTTACCTCCAAAACTAGATCATTTCTCCAGTGCAAATCTAAGGCCTCTATTTTCTGAGAATGAGGAGCTCCAAGTTCCCATTGCCATCAGAGATGTACTTTCCATCATTTTGCATTACCTGCTCAGATTTATTTAAAGATTGTTTTCAGAAATAAAACCCAAACACATCACAAGGTAAATTCACAGTAGAAAGATGCAATCAAGAGCCAAATCATTTTTAAAGATTTATCTTCATGGATATGAATGGATTACTCTAGCCCCGGGTCTCTGAAATCCTTTGGGTTAAAAGTTTGATGACAGGACTCAAAGCCGGATTTCCAAAAAATGTTAATTCTCAAAGAAACTGCATTTAAGACTGTTTAAAATCATATAAGAGGTGGTTTTGGATTTATTTTCATCTTCTCCCCCTGGAAATGTAACTGAGAATATTTGCTAAGGTAAAAACTCTCCAAGACTTTCATCTCTGACTCAAAAGACCCCTTCTAGAATGAAGAGGAGCAGAAGATCAATTTCATAGAAATGCAATTCCCACAGCATTTCTGTCATATTCTTCAGTGAACAGTCTATGGACCATATCAGGGTCACAGTGGCTCATGGGGTGAAGAATCTTCCTGCAATGCAGGAGACACAAGAAATTCAGTTTCAATCTCTGGGTCAGGAAGATCCCCTGGAGAAGGAAATGGCAACCCACTCCAGTATTCTTGCCTGGGGAAATCCCAAGGAAGGAGGAGGAGCTGGGGGGCTACAGTCCATGGCGTCACAAAAGAGTTGGGCATGACTGAGCGACTAAGCACACATAGACTTCTTAACTCATATGATCCTCCAATGAGCAGCTGTTCATTCCAGAAAACCCGGACCTAAGTGCCCAGAGCACAGGTGCCCTCAGGCAGCAACTCCAGAATCATAAACAAGGCTAGAGTCTTAAGAGGGTGGAAGACTAGGGAGGCTGGATCCATTATCAAGTGGCTGGAAGAGATGTGAACAACTCCCCCATTTTCAGTGAAGACCCTGAACCGTAAAAGTCTCTTCACGACCACAGCAAAACTTACCTGTATGACCTGACAACAGTAAAGTTGAGGTAGTGATTCTACTGCAATCAATGAATTACATCATTTGGGTTGTGTCTTACTCTTCCACAATGTTATATGTAAATGACATTATCATTAAAATTTTAAATACAAAAGAGAAAAGGTGAAACAGAAAGGAGGGGCAGTCAGAAAACCTGGATTCAAAGTGTGACTTGATTACTTTTAAATGTGGACAGTTAAATTCTTTAACTGCTTCCATCCCAATTTCTTTGTATGCCAATGGGTGACACCAACACTTGCTCATAGAGGCATTATAAAAATGATTGAAGAAATGTATGTAAAGTAGTAGCATTTATATAAATGCTTAACTCTGAAGTGGCATTTAGTATGTGATAGTCAGCCTGTGTTTCTGTTTTTCTTTTTTAATGACACACCAGTTAGAATTTGTGCTTGCCTGGTGGCTCAGATGGTAAAGAGTCCTCCTGCAATGCGAGATATCCATGTTCGACTCCTGGGTCAGGAAGGTCCCCTGGAGGAGGGCATGGCAGTTCACTCCAATATTCTTGCCTGGAGAATCTCATGGACAAAGAAGCCTGGTGGGCTATAAGTCCATGGGGTTGCAAAAAGTCAGACACGACTGACTGACTATCACTTTCATTTTTGGTTCTTTCACCAGGAATCGAACCTGCGCCCTCTGCATTGAGAGGGCAGAGTCTTACCCATTGGATCACCAGGGAAATCCCCTGTGCTTCTAACTAATGCATTGTATTACTGTCACGGGCTTACTGTCCAGTGGCTCAATGGTAAAGAATTTGCCTGCAATGCAGGAAGTTCAGGAGACTTGGGTTCAATCCCTGGGTCAGGAAGATCCCATAGAGAAGGAATGGCTACCCTCTCCAGTATTCTTGCCCAGGAAATCCCATGGACAGAGGAGTCTGGTGGGCTACAGTCCATAGGGCTGCAAAAGAGTTGGATATGACTGAAGTGAATAAACAACAACATTACTGTTTATATACTGAGAATCCCTCCAGCCCAAGACCACCAGGGGCACAATTGTATTTGGCACGTTGGGTTCATTACTTATGGCAGAGGGAGGACGTGCAGGATCCAACAGGAAGCACGCTTTCTCACCCCTCCGTTGGTGGCATCCTAGCAGAAGGGTAGATTAGAGTACAGCTGATATAAGCTGCATCTAATTGTTCAAGAGTAGTGGTCACTCATAGGAGCCAGAATAGAGGAGTGTTTGGCCATTTTTGTGGTTTAGAGAGTGTTTAGGGCTTCCCTGGTAGCTCAGCTAGTAAAGAATCCACCTGCAATGCAGGGGACCCTGGTTCAATTCCTGGGTCAGGAAGATCTGCTGAAGAAGGGATAGGCTACCCGCTCCAGTATTCTTGGGCTTTCCTGGTGGCTCAGCTGGTAAAGAATTCACCGGCATGAGAGCTGGGTTCCATCCCTGAGTTGGGAAGATCCCCAGAAGAAGGGAAAGGCAACCCACTCTAGTGTTCTGGCCTGGAGAATTCCAAGGATGTGTAGTCCATGGGGTCACAAAGAGTGGGACACAACTGAGCGACTTTCACTTTTCAGAGAGCATTTAAGACGATGTTGATGTTCTGACATAATTGGGCAGTGATCTTGGTTTTGTCTTAATCTACCACAGAGTGATCTTGTCTGATGCAGATGTTCTGTAAAACTGTTTCTGTTCCACAGGAGAACGCCAAGGCGTGGCTCTGAGTACTACCAGGCCAGCTCCTGGAGATCAAGGGCAGCTACTGTCCACCCTGATATAAATCTGTGTATGTGCGCAAATGTATATACACATATCTAGAAACTTAGTGTCAAGTTCAAAATCTATTAAACTGAATAAATTAAATTCTCAACATATTTTCATTAATAGAGATAAAATTCTTTCCATAAAAAACTCAACCTGGATGTTTAGAATGTGTACTTGATATACCTCCTTTCTTTTTCTATTTACTTTTAAGATTAAATCTGTATAATATGGAACCAAAAAAAGTGTAATTGTCAGATAGCCGTGTGTGCGTGCTCGGTTGCGTCTGACTCTTTGTGACCCCATGGACTGTAGCCCACCAGGCTGCTCTGTACATGAGATTTCCCAGGAAAGAACACTGGAGTGGGTTGCTATTTCCTTCTGCAAGGGGTCTTCCCAACCCAGGGATCGAATCTGCAAGTCCTCTGCAGCAGGCAGATTCTTTACTACTGAACCACCTGGGAAGCCCTTAAGATAGCTACACACAGTATGAAAAGCATAACAAAGTGTTAAGAAAAAGTAAGCAAAAATAATAACTTTCTTCCAAAAGGGAAAAAATGTAAAACTTGTTTGCGTTGAAAAATGTCAGCAAACAATATTTATAGGGTTGTTTCTCTTGGGTTCTAAGTTTGATTACGTCTTGAACTACTCTGTCTGCCCACTGCCAACAAGAATGAAAAATTATATTTGTGGGGCAAAGAAGAAATAATTACTATTTCCAAAACATATTTATTCCAATCTGTGGCCTTGAACGATGCTGCTTAAGACACCCCAACAGATCATCCTCATTCTCAGCCATGCCTGCATTTTGCATGGAACTCTCTATGCCAAATGGTCATTTTTCTCACATTTATTTTGTTAACAGGATAAATGCCAACATTTGTCAACATCTTGTAAATGATGAGCCTTAATGAGGCAAGCTACTGTTTCACTCCTCTGAGGAATTTCATAGCAGAATAAGCAAAATACCAGGTTAAAGCAAGCCGGAGGGAATCCCAGGGAGCAAACCTTTTCTATGAACATATATTCCTTGAGGTTTTGCTTAGAGTGTGTTCTAGGATCCAGGCCAATTTGGCCTAAACCTTTATACAACATTTTAATTATATTTTTAACAAATCCTACAAAATGAGGTTCACATGTTGATTCAGCCAAAAAAAAAAAAAACAGTATCTACAAGCTGAACAGAATGCAAGAGAGAGGGAACGATTTAGAGATGTTGCCAAAAACCAGTGAATACAGCGTTTTTTATAATATGGGGCCATGTTTCACTCACTTCAGGGAGAGATGAAGACCAGTGGAGGATATATTCTTGCTCTAGAATAAATGAATGAAAAAGTTTTTATTTTACACATGTGTACTAGATGTAAAGGATCTGTCTGTTAATGCAGGAGACATAAGACATTCAAAGACTTGGGTTTGATCCCTGTGTCAGGAAGATCCCCTGGAGAGGGCATGGCAACCCACCCCAGTGTTCTTGCCTGGAGAATCTCATGGACAGAGGAGCCTGGTGGGCTATAGTCCATGGCGCTCAAAGAGTTGGACACAACTGAGACAATTTAGCATGCGTGCACTAGACTCAAAAGTAAAAAAGGTGGCGTTTACAGAAACATTAATATTCTGAGAATTTAAGGCCAGAAAATGCTAAATAAGATAATGCACAGGCTTGTCAATCTGTGGAAGTCAACACAAGATTATAGTTAACGCCTTAGGTTTGGGTCAGAAACATTAAGTCTCTGTGTTTAAGTCCTGGCTCCAGTAATGACAAACTATTAATAAATACAAACTGAATACACTTGGCAAATCACTTTATTCCCTTTAATCTCAGTCTCCTGATCTATAGAATAGAGATAATAATGCCTACTCTATGAGAGTATTACAATAATTAAATGTGATAATATATAGAACAGTGCTTATTAAAAAGCCATTAGTGGTTATCATTGTATCTACTAATGAAACTGAAAATTTCTAATCCCTGGTATTAAAAGCAAATGATAGTGGTTGGCTGTAAAACATGTTTAAAAATGTTGTAAAATAGCATGCATGTATTTAGGTTTGTGGTTAGGGGGAAATAGAAACTTCCTATGTGAACCTAGCATCCTTTACAAAGTCTTAAGTCAAGATTTCACTGTAAAACATGTTTAAAAATGTTATAAAATAGCATGCATGTATTTAGGTTTGTGGTTAGGGGGAAATAGAAACTTCCTATGTGAACCTAGCATCCTTTACAAAGTCTTAAGTCAAGATTTCAACATCTTTATCCACTGTTCAATTCTTAGAAGTGTTTCCTACTCAGTATTCCTGATCTGCTGGGAAAGAAAGACTTGGCAATGGGACTGGCAATGATGACCAAATCTTTACCATCACTACGGCTATCTGAGGGTCAAGGTGGCTGCTGCAGCTCCAGGCATTTTGTCCTAATCCCAGGCCAGAAGAAGCAGCATGGCAGCATGTGGAAATCTTGTTCCAGGGATCAAACCCATGTCTTCTGCATTGGCAGGCAGATTCTTAACACTGAGCCACCAGGGAAGCCCTGGACAACATTGTTGAGAAGATATTTGAGCTAATCGGATGCCTCCCCTCCTGACTCAGCTCCAAGTCACTCCAAGGACACAAAGAACCAAACAGTATTTTAAGGTAAAGAACCAGAAAGTACTTTAATTACATCACATATTACTATGGAATATGCTTTCTGGATACACTGTTGTGTATATGCGTGGAGAGTAATGACAGAGGTTTAAAGTCCAAAATTTAATGAGGCACCTCAGAACCCATTTGCGCTTGAAGTTGGTAAACTGGAAAATGCAAAAGTAGAAGGAATTAAATAAACAGTATGTAAGAAAAAAATGTGGGAGTTTCCCATGAAAATATATACACTTTCTTTCCTATTAGTTACTGACCAGATCTTAAATTCCACTAGTCAGAAATAAGAAACCAAACCAAGCCTGAAAGCCAGAAGGCAAATGTGTACTCAGCCCAGTTGTTTCGTCACTCAGTCATGTCCAATTCTTTTGTGACCCCCTGGACTGCAGCCCACCAGGCTCCTCTGTATGTGGAATTTTCCAAGCAAGAATACTGGCGTGGGTTGCCATTTCCTCCTCCAGGGGATCTCCCCAACCCAGGGATTGAACCCATGTCTCCTGCATCTCCTGCACTGGCAGGCTGGTTCTTTACTGCTGAGTCAGCACTGATCACAGAGGTGGGTATAAATAGAAAGTAAGGGAACAGGTGAGTCAAGCATGATTTTATCCTTACTGCTTCCAGGACTTGCAAGGGTATCATTAAACATCTTGGGGATAGGGTCTGAATTTTACAAACTTTCACTACGAGTCTCTTTTTTTTAAAAATTATTTATATATTTGAAGTTTGTTCTCAAAGTTTGTTCTCAAAGAGAACACCTAATTCAGATGATAATACAACCCAGTTTATTCATAGAAGACAGTGAATAAATTCAGAGCTTAGCTTCTTTTCCTGTTTTTCAAAAAACTTTAGTTCAGGGCTTCCCTGGCAGTCCAGTGGTTAAGACTGCACGCTCCCAATGCAGGCGGCCCAGGTACAATCCCTGGTCAAGGAACTAGATCCCATATGCCTTAACTAAAGACCTCACCTGTAGCAGGAAAGAAAATCCTGTGTGCCACAGCTAAGACTCGCTGCAGCCAAAGAAAGAAAGAAATACTTTAAAGAAAGATGGGGTAATGGAGGGGCACTGAAAAGAAAGAAGCTGTTCCTAGTGACTCAGTTAGCAAATAGTGGAACCAGGTGTGCACTTAAGTGTCCAGGTTTCCAGGCTCTTAACTACCAGCTCTGGGCTTCTTGGTGACTCAGACGGTAAAGCGTCTGCCTGCAATGAGGGAGATCAGGGTTTGGTCCCTGAGTCAGGAAGATCCCCTGGAGAAGGAAATGGCAACCCACTCCAGTACTCTTGCCTGGAGAATCCCATGGACGGAGGAGGCTGGTAGGCTACAGTCCGTGGGGTCACAAAGAGTCAGACACGACTGAGCGACTTCACTTCACTTCCGGATCTGAAATCAAGAACCTGAACAGAGGTTAACAGCATGGATCTGGTGTCAGAACCCACTACTCCAAGAGCCAGAGAGTTCTCGGGAAAGAGTTGTTTAGCTGTGTGGTGAAAGTTGGTCTTATTGAGTCTATGCTGGGCGTGCGTGCGTACGTACGTGCTGCGTCGCTTGAGTCTCCTTTCACACCTTGATATCCTATGGACTTTAGCCTGCCAGGCTGCTCAGTCCATGGGATTCTCCAGGCAAGAATACTGGAGGGGGTTGGCGAAGCTCTTTGTGAGTGAGACCATTTTTAAGCACTAGCGTTCAGCTGCTGCAAAATGTACAAATCAACGTGACAGCAGTTTAAGCTTACCGGAACATCTTACTCATATTCTGCTGTTCCCTAGGAGAGAATTGTCTTTCTTCCTTCTTCTCTATGTATGAAATAATAATAATCAATTTAGAAAGCTGAGTGTGCAGAAGCTAAGTCTACAGCTTTTTTTTTTTTTTCTAACTAATCATTTTAAGTAGGCTCTTGCAAACCACTTAGCCGAGCGGAGGTCCTAACACGCTGATATTATTGATAATGTGCTCATCCATTCTTGACTGATTTCTTCTGTCACTCTGCGCCCCCAACAGCTGCTATGAGTGTGCAGTTTCCATTGACTTCATAGAGAGAATTGCAAGCTGGTTGGCTTCTTGAAAGTGTAGAGGGGAAAAGGCTAGAGACAGAGCCTTGGCTGACACAGAAGGAATGCTGGCAATGGGATGAATAATAACAGGCTCATTTGGATGAAGCTGCCAGAAAATAGAAGCGAAGGATCTCGAGATGGGTCAAGGCTGCATTCAGCAGAGAATGGCGTGTAATATTATCTGATGAAGGGGAACACGGTGCTTGCTAAGTTATGTAGGGCTGAAGGGGTGGGAAGAATAAGGGAGTTACAGAGATGCAAGCTGAATAGCACCAGGAAGGGGGCACCGCACAATTCCAGAGGTTAGGATGTAGGTTCTTTGGCCAGGGGCAGATGCTTTTGCAATTGTGTACACCTGCAAGGGAGATAATGGCTTTCCATTAGTCAGTGTGAGTAACGCTGACCATATATATTTGAAAGGCTTTATTTTTTAAAAATGCACTAAGATTATGTGTTAGGCTGAAACACTTAGAAAATTGCTTTTAATAATGTGACATAAAGCAAATGAATGTGTGTTCATGTGTCTGTACCATGTTTCTGATTTTTCTTTTCCTATGTAAGTAAAACCCAACACAAGTGTCATGACGCTTAGATGTTTAGGTGAGGGGAGAAGGGAGTCCTAGAAGCTGCAGGAATATGGTTTAAAACCAGTAAGATGATGAGCATACACTGGAACAAATGATATTGTTTAGATCAAGAGAGAACAGTGTGTTCATCTGAAACTATCACAGCATTGTTAATTGGCTATACCCCAACACAAAATAAAAAGTGTTTGTTTTTTTTTTTAAAAAAAAAGAGTGAACAACATTAGTGGTTCATTTCCTTTCTTCTCAAAGTATCAGTGATTTTTTTTTATATTATTCATTTACTAGAAAGTTAACTTTTGTTTCCTGGTGGCTCAGATGGTAAAGAATCTGCCTACAATGCAGAAGATCCAGGTTTGATCCCTGGCACAGGAAGATTCCTTGGAGAAGGGAATGGCTATGTATTCCAATATTCTTGCCTGGAGAATTTCATGGACAGAGGAGCCTGGCGGTCTAGAGTCCATGGGGTTGCAAAGAGTTGGACACGACTAAGTGACTAACACTTTTATACTTGGAAACTCCTGGCTCATTCTAAAAAGAGTTAAATCATTGTTTTCTTCTCAATTTTAGTGCTAGCAATATTGATGGTGATGCTTTTGTATTTTATACTCAATTCTTGAATATATACAATATTATATCTTTAACTATTCTTATTTAAAACTAAGATATTGAGATCACATTTTAAAATGTGAGCTGTGTGCTTAGTTGCTCAGTCATGTCTGATTCTTTGCGACCCCATGGACTGTACAGGTTCCTCTGTCCATGGTGCTTCTGCAGGCAAGAATACTGGAGTAGGTTGCCATTCCCTCTTCCAGGGGATCTTCCCAATCCAGGGATTGAACACAGGTCTCCCTCGCTGCAGGCGGATTCTTTAGTGTCTGAGCCACCAGAGAAGACCATGAATACTGGA
Source organism: Bos indicus x Bos taurus (assembly GCF_003369695.1). Lineage (NCBI taxonomy): Eukaryota > Metazoa > Chordata > Mammalia > Artiodactyla > Bovidae > Bos > Bos indicus x Bos taurus. The sequence continues at coordinate 7,677,212 of NC_040086.1, read as the reverse complement.
GTCGGTAGCCTATTTCTTCTCCAGGAGATCTTTCCAACCCAGGAATCCAACCAGGATCTCCTGCATTGCAGGCAGATTCTTTATCAGCTGAGCTACCAGGGAAGTATGCTTGTTGAATTCAGTTAGGAAAAGTGGTGATCCAATTCTTTATAGTGATTACCATCACCAACTTCAGGTAATATGCTTAAAAAAAAAGTCTGCATTGTCAACTATTCTTCCTGAGAAAGACTTTAACCTTTTCAGACATTCTGTAAGAAATTCAACGTCTTTTAAACTCAAGAGAAATATCACACAGCACTTAAAGGTTACACTTACTATGTGATATGTTATCACCAATATTTTTCACCAGATAGCTATAGTTTTTTGGGTTTTTTTAGGTAATAGTGCTAAATGTTGATCATGTTAGTGCTGTTTTGTGAGCTATTCTTCTCACCCTTAAGATAAATTCTCAGCTCTATTTGCCAGGCCACTGACTACATTAAACAATAGTTCCTGAAATCAGAACAGTCTGGTACCCAGGTTACAAACTCCCCCACTGCTATATGCAATATTACACACAGAAGGAAGTACAGCTTTTGTGTCTGACAAGAACTGAATGAGCACAAGAAAAAGAAAAGACAGCAGAGAGTTAAAGCAACATTGGGCTTTCCCAGGTTCTAAAATAAAGGTCTCAGAAATTGTGCCTCACTGTAAACTGCTTCTTTCTGCAAAGGTGGGATTTATTAATAGATATTTTATTGACAACAGAAGTTGAAAGTATAGAAAAATCTCCATCATTCCCTCAGTAATCCTACTGGAGAATTGTTTGTTCTAAGAACGTGGCTCACTCTACTTTGACGTGAAACCCTTAATAAATTATGCCTGCAAGTTCTTTTGAGGGAAGGCAACTGGGCCCACCTTGTCTATAATTACGCCTTAGAATATCCTATTGCATTCAGAGAAAAGATTTAAATTCATATAAAGAAAAAGTAGTTAGATGGGAATGACCTGAGGCCGTCCATCACAGAATCCAGAGAAAAATCAAAAGTTTATACAGAGAAATCACACACAGAGCATTTATGTGTTATTGGACACATGCGTATGTGCTAAGTCTCTTCAGTCATGTCCAGCTCTTTACAACCTTATGAACTGTAGCTCGCCAGGCTTCTCTGTCCGTGGGACTCTCCAGGCAATAATACTGGAGTGGCTTGCCATTTTTCTTCTCCAGAAGATCTTCCTAACCCAGGGATTGAACCCACGTCTCCCGCATCTCCTGCTTTGACAGGCAGAGTCACTTGGAAAGCTTATTCTTAAATTAATTATATATTAAAATACAACTAGTTCTCTCTCACCAGTATTAGTTTATCTATTCTCAACAAATGGTTTAGCTATCATACACAAACGTTGCGGTTTCAAACTAAAGAAAGGAGACTCTGGTGCATATTCCCATAACACCCAGAGCAATTATTAGGTATCAGTTTTTTTTACTAAAAGATTCCTTCCCACTTCTGGCTTTCTATCAGCAAACCAGGTGTGCCGCTTTCTTTACACGATTTTTCCATTACAATCTTCATCAGTCTGGAGTGTAATACTCTGTATTTGTCTTCGCATTGTATTTAAACCATGTGACTTGTGTGTGGATAAGTACATCTCAGATAACAGTTACCTGTGCTTTAGTGACGGAAGGCAGACAATTTCGGAGTGAAGTCGCTTCTAAAGGCTCAGTGGAAGACACTTTCTGGAAGAGGTGACTGGCTATGGCAGATGATGCAGCAACAGCGCACAGTTTCGGCAGGAAGTTCCAGAATTGAATTGTTCTCACATGAAATAGCCATTGAAGAGAATCATTTGTCTCCCTCGTCATTCATGCTCAGAGGCACACCAGCTGAGGAAATTGCCACAGACTGTTAGGAGGAGAGGGGAAACAGGACTGAGTTCATTTTGTTTTTCCATGAACATGTTTCCCCTGAAAGGTGCTCAGTGGCACCCAGATGGATCTCACCCAAATCCATCTCACAGATGGATCTCATCTCCAGTGGGCAGATGCACAAGCTCATTGGGGGTGCTTGGTCTCCCTGTGTGAACGGGCTGTGGCTTTGATCCAGATGAAGATGCAGGTGTGGATAAAGAAGTGTGTTCACAGACACACCAGCTAAAATGCAGGGTCCTGGGGGACCTCAGGACTGTTTGTCTCTGAAATTCTCTTGGATTCCATGTGTCAAAGATTCTCTGCTTGACCAAACTCTACTCATGGGCTTCTGAACTCTCTTCTCAGAGGCCCTGTTTGGAGGGCTTCCATGGCCATCTGTGTGCTGTTGAAGTTTAGCAAGAATCCTTTTTAGTCAGTTTACCAGAATCTCCCGTCTTTGCTCTCTGGCCATCCTTAACATTTGATCAGGTATCTCCTCCACCATCCGATTTAGCCAGAATCCCTCCTTTTCCCCTGGGTGTTTCTTCCCAATGATTTTCCACCCACTGACGCCCCCCCCCACACACACATACACATGCCCTGCTCCTTAGGTATAAGTTCCCACTTTTCCTCGTGTTCAGAATTGCATTTCTCTTTCATACTGTAAAATCCCATTGCAGTGGTTCCTCCATGTCTCATGATAGCTCTCCTTGAATTAAGTTTGTTGCTTTTTTTTTTTAATCTTTTAACATGGGAATGAAATTGACAGAATCAACCAAATTATTGAATACCCATTCTACCACCTACCCCCATGATAAGGGACTCTCTGAAAAGGTGTGTACAATGTTATTTCTCATCTGTGAAGCCTCTGCAGCTTGCAGGCAGCTGTTAGAAGTGGCTGGACGGTACCTAACTGAGTTCATATTCTGGATCTTGGCCCAATAAATAAACACTTTCATACATATGTGTGTATGTATGTGTGTGTGTGTGTGTGTGTGTGTACATGCTAAATCACTTCAGTCATGTCTGAATCTGTGCAAACCTATGGACGGTTGCCTGCCAGGCTCCTCTGTCCACAGGAATCTCCAAATAAGAATACTGGAGTGGGTTACCATGCCCTCCTCCAGGGGACCTTCCCAACCCAGGAAATGAACCTACATCTCTTACTTCTCCTGCATTGGCAGGCAGGTTCTGCCACATATACATATGAGATTCTGAGTCCACTACACTTAATTCTTTCCCTTTTTCTCTGCTTGTTTTCTTTGCGTTGTTGAGACCTAAGAGATACACATGCCAACACCACCAAGGTCTGAATCATTCTTTTCCTGTTAGTGTCCTGTGAGTTCTAGAATAATCTTCATTAGCTGCAGTGAAGGTGTACTGATTTGCCTGTCAATGGTCACACGAAAGCAAAGGAATTGGAGAGGATGGGTTGTCATCAGTGCCTTACTTATTCACTCAGAAAGTTCCGGAGAGTTTTCTGGATAGGGGAACATGAGTCAAGATGGGTTTACCAACATGTCCTTAAAGTTCACAGATGATTTTGAGGACTTGTGTTGGAGTGAATGTGCCTGGTAATCAAACATGCACAAAATATTTGTTTCCAATCAGGTCTAAGAAGTCACAACTCATTCAGGTGGAGACGAATACGTGAGCCCGGTGGAATGCAGAGTGCATACTTCATAAGGAGGAACCCACACCAGGCCACTCGTGAGGAAAACTGGCTAGAAAAGGGCTGGAAGGAAGCCTGTTCAGGCAGACACTGACATGAGCAACGCAATAGAAATGAGCAATCAAAAGACACGTCAAGGAAGAGGAAGTCCATCCTAGCGTTACCTAATGTGGGGTCCAGGTGCTCACTGCCCAAAAGTCAACAAAGAGGCCAGGTTGGTGGATGGGGAAGTCTGCTTTATTTCAGGTGCTGGCAACGTTGGAGAAGGGCAAAGGCCCATTTCCACCCCCACTGACAACCAGTGGGGAAGGAACTCTTAGAGGCTGAGGGAGGGGGCTATGCGAAGAACAGCACAGTCAGCTCTGACAGTCATCTTCAAATTGGTCATCTCGGCTGTTTTAAGTACAGTTAGTCTTCAGTTCCAGGATCAGTGTGTTTCCGTGTCTTTGGGACCAGTCCTTGGTATTTTGGGCAGCTTATGTCACAGCTACAGTCTGGTTATCACGTGGTTAACTTCTTCCACCTGGTGGGGGTTTCAGTCTCTGTAAGACAGCTCACAGGATGTGGCTGTGAACATTATCTATAGCCCCTGACATGGAACTAAATGTCCTTGACTGTGCTTAATGACTACATTATTATTATTTGGTCTCCTCTGACTGTTTTCCTTTGTTTCTGTATTTTCTCATTTCTCTGATTATTTCTCTTTATTCTTTGACTCAAGTTTCCCACAGACAAAAGGCAGGCAGAGGATGTGGGGTGTGGGCAAGGACCATGGGGTCCAGCTCCATTTCACTAGGACATGGGGACCAGGGAGAGAGCCTGGGGTGAGGCTGAAGTCACAATACAAAATAGGCTGGTGTTCATGCTGGCTTCATAGTTACTGAGTACTTGCTCTTTCAAGTATTAGCCTGGTCATAGGAAACAAAGCTATTTAGACTCTCTAGGACTCAGTTTACCTGCTGCTGCTGCTGCTGCTGCTGCTAAGTCGCTTCAGTTGTGTCTGACTCTGTGCGACCCCATAGACGGCAGCCCACCAGGCTCCCCCGTCCCTGGGATTCTCCAGGCAAGAACACTGGAGTGGGTTGCCATTTCCTTCTCCAATGCATGAAAGAGAAAAGTGAAAGTGAAGTCGCTCAGTCATCTCTGACCCTTAGCGACCCCATGGACTACAGCCTACCAGGCTCCTCCGTCCATGGGATTTTCCAGGCAAGAGTACTGGAGTGGGGTGCCATTGCCTTTTCCTGCCAGTGGTCAAATCAAACTAATAGACTTTATTTCACAAATTTGATTTAAAGATTAAACACAGAAGTCCATGTAAAGCACTTTGCATAGTTTCTACAGCATAGCAAATGTCCCCCAATGAAGCCAGTGTTATTAAGAGTTTTCCAATTAGAAAAATAGGTTGGTACTTGGAAAAGTACTGTATCCTTACTCTAAAAATTCCTCTTTTTGTTCCCTCTGTCTGGAGAATGGGACTTCAGCATAAAAAATTTCGAGAAGGGTGTGTGCAGCTCGGTCCAAAGCATTGTCCTTCCCTTGTTTGTTGGCGCACCTTTGAAAATATCTTTTGGCCATATTTTTGTGGGACTGTTTTTGGATTCTCCATGAAAAGTGAAAATGTTAGTCCCTCAATCATGTCTAACTCATTGCTACCCTATGGACTGTATCCCGCCAGGCTCCTCTGTCCATGGGATTTCCCAGGCAAGAATAGTGGAGTGGGTTGCCATTCCCTTCTCCAGGCATCATCTTTCAGGATCTTCTTGCTTGTTTGGAATGTCTTGTCCAGTATTTTTATTTGTGAAAAGGAGACATACAGGCTACTCTGTTCTGCTGCAATGGGAACTCGCCAGCGTCCTTTTAGCAATGGCTTCCTCATGCCTCTCCAATTTCATCCCCTGCCATACTTCCTCTCACTGGTCTCCTCCTGGGTATGGTGTCCTCATTCTTTCTCCAACAAGTGAGGAAGCCCCCACCTCAGGGCTTTTGTAGCTACTGTTTCCTCAGACTGTAGCCATTTCTCTCTAGAAGCCATGCGTCCCCTGCTCTCTGCTCAAATACTCTCTTTCATATAAGGTCCTCCCTAAGGACCCTTAACATACTAACCACCTGCCTCCTAGGGTGTGGGGTCCCGTACTGACATGCTTTATGTGGATTCACAGAGACCATCACTACTGGACATACTGCCTCCTTTGCTGTTGTTCAGTTGCTCAGTCCTGTACAATTCGTTGTGACCCCATGGGCAGCAGCACCCCAGGCTTCCTCTCCTTCACTATCTCCTAGAGTTTGCTCAAACTCATGTCCATTGAGCGGTGATGCCATCCAGCCACCTCATCCTCTGCCACCCCATTCTCCTCCTGCCCATCCTTACTTGTTTCTTATCTGTCTCCTGTACTAGATTAAGGGCAAGGAGCTTGTGTCTGTTAGTTCTCTCAGCAGTATGAGTCCAGTGAATGGATAAATGAGATAGAAATTATCTTTCACATTTTCAGATGACAAACTAAAATAGAAATTGAAGTTGTAGAGAGATTGTTGACTCTTTTTGACCCCTGGACTGCAGCCCGCCAGGCTCCTCTGTGTATGGGATTTTTCAGGCAGGAATACTCAGCGTGTTGCCATTTCCTCCTCCAGGATAGAGAGATTAATTGACCTGTATGCAATGGTACCCCACTCCAGTACTCTTGCCTGGAAAATCCCATGGATGGAGGAGCCTGGTAGGCTGCAGTCCATGGGGTCGCTAGAGTCGGACACGACTGAGCGACTTCACTTTCACTTTTCACTTTCATGCATTGGAGAAGGAAATGGCAACCCACTCCAGTGTTCTTCCCTGGAGAATCCCAGGGATGGAGGAGCTTGGTGGGCTGCCATCGCTAGGGTCGCACAGAGTTGGACATGACTGAAGCGACTTAGCAGTAGCAGCAGCAGTATGACATTAGCTTCTTGGGGGAAGAACATTGCCCTGCATATGTAGAGAATAAGATTCTTCCTTCTTTCCTGCCTTACGGACATCAGTCAACTGACTGAACAGTCACAAGCTGACTGTGCTTAAATCGTCACTCTGACTGCTGAGCAGGTTGTGTTCAATGCCCATGGCTCCCATAGACAGCAAAATCCTGTCTAGCCCACCGAAGCCATCCTAGATAGACCTGAGAAAGCATTTTGCCTGCGGAAATTCATACCATCTCCCAGGCACGTGGTTGACTGTTTAATGTCAATACTCCAGGATCACTCTGCTACATAATCTTCATTACTTAATAATTATATTTCAATTTCAAAAGTGTTCATTCTATTTGTTTTCTAGGAATCTCTTTTGAAACTTGTCAAGTAATTAGTTGATCAGCTTACCTTTCAGCATCAAGTGGTATTTTATCTTAATCTAAGATGTCTTTAATAACAAGGTATCACCGATATGATAATTCAATTCAGAAGCCTCTAGAGACTGACTTACATTATATTCATCATACAAAAGCAGAGACTTACTCAAGTGGAATGTGAATATCTGTGTTCAGTTATCTTTAGCACCATGAATAAACTATGTGTTGAAGACAGAAGAAGTGCTTCTAAACATAATAAGTACAATATACGAAAATAAAGTATCTAATATTTGTTAAATGTAATAAAACAACTATTTCATGATCTAGTTCCTTTTTTTGCCATAAGTTTTGAAAACGTAGAGCTGAATTTAATTTACTAATCAATTCATTTTGGGTGTCTGCTAGAACCACATATTTTGCACATTTTTTGCCGTACTCCATAGCATATGGGATCTTGGAATCGAACCTGTGACCCCTGCAGTAGAAAATGTGGAGTCTTAACCACTGGACCACTGAGGAAGTCCCCTTCTGCACCTTTTTAAATGGACTTTGCACATTTATTCTCTCTCCTCCCAATCTCTTCCCTCCCTCCCTCTTGCCTTGCTTTCTTCCTTTTCTTCCTTCTTTCATCCTCTTAAACTCCTAAAACATCTTAAAGGTTTCTTAACCTCTTAAACACCTTAAATTCCTCCAGTGCATCATTTTTCATCTAGAATATGTATATTATGTTTTGAAATAAATGTTATAAATGTAATGAAATTTTGGCTCTACCAAACAATCTGAGTTCTCTATAGAAACCTAACTGGACCTTGCAGGTTTGAAGGGTTGAATGCACTCTCTCGTATCTTGCATTGGTATTTGGGATATCAAGAAAGAAAACCATCTGATAAACCTTTCTAAGTCTGTCTTAATCATGTCTTCACCAGGCCTTATCAGGAATGCTTTTACTTATGTATTAATTCAATACATGCTCCCCTGTACTAAGGTAGGTTCTATAAGAAAATCCAGGATGGAATAGAGTCTGCCTGTAAAGGTGTATGGCTGATATCTTAGGAAAAACTAGAAAATTAGCAAGATGGATGCTGCTCTCGTTTGTCTCACCCTCTCCTTCCTCCGCTGTGTCCACAGGTCTGATTTCTATGTTTGGGTCTCTATTCCCGCCCTGCAAGTCGGTTCATCTGTACTATTTTCTAGATTCCATATATATGCACTAACATACAATATGCGTTTTCCTCTTTTTATTTACCTTACTTTACCCTGTATTGAAAGAGTAGCATTGAAACATACACATTTCTATATATAAAATAGCTAGTGGGAGGCTGCTGTATGGAATTCAACCTGGTGCTCTGTGACAACCTAGAGGGGTAGGATGGCAGAGTGAGGAGGAGGCTCAAGAGCAAGGACATACATGTATACTTAAGACTGATTCACATTGTTGTACGGCAGAAACCAGCATTGTAAAGCAATGATCCTTCAACTGAAAATAAATTTTAAAAAATTTTTGCAAGATAGATGGATGGCCAGATAGATGATAGATACATGCATACATACATGATAAACAGATAAAGATCAAGACTCAAGATAGAAAGATCAGCTCTCCATCTGTCCTTGTATCAGAACCCCCTAAGACAATGATTTTACTCCCTCTTTGCTCTACTTCCTAGGAAGTTCTTAAAAATATCTATTTATTTTTGTTGAAGATTGATCGATGTTCACCTTTGATATCTCTAATTGTCTATTTATGTTTAGCTAAACCCACCGAGCTGTTTGCTTCTCTGAAGAAAGATTTTGCTAAATCGATGCTCAGATTCTGCTGGCAACGTGGCGCTGACATGTCTTTGCTTTTGCAAACACCCTGATGCCCTCCATCCCTTCACACTCTGATTGTTTCTGGAATTAGTGGCCGAGGCGCACCCAAATCGCACCTCCGCCCAGTTTCACCCCTGCTTGGCTTCAGAGAACGCAGGCAGGAATTGACTGGGATGCTAACCCATGCTTCACTAATGGGGTGGATTTGTAGATTCTTCGAGATCCTGGATGGGGACATTCTATTTCTGGGGTGAGTGGGAAGAGACAGGGACCCCTGCCAGCAGCTGTATTTGCTATGTTTGCCTAATGTTTCAGTGGAAGAGACTTTCCTTGCAGCTTTCTCCCAACTTCTCTGTGCCCCCTTGTTGTTTTTATTTCCTTGCCCAGATGTCTGCTGCCTCTGAGGACCCTCCTATTTCCACCCTCTTGGGTTGAGCATGGTCTCCAGCTCCAGGAAGTCTACCTTCCTCCTGGCTTGCACTGGCACAAACCAGGAAGGGCTGTTTTCCCTTCTTTCTTTCTTTGTAAGTCTTAATGATCTTTTCTCTGTGACTCCCATCCTCAATTATGTTCTCAAAAGGTAAAGTCTGTGCATTTGAACACAACTGGGGGACCGTCTTCTCCTTGTTTTTCTTATGATTGTGCCTGTGAATAAAACCCTGAAATTATCAATTGTCTAAAAAAGCCATGCCACTATGCCAAATGGTTGAGTTAAATCAGCTGTGGCTTCAAGTAGTCTTATCATTATTAATAATAGTAATAACTCTCCCACCAGTCGAATATTTACTTGCACTAAATAACAGGTAGTTTGAACATTCTTTGGCATTGCCTTTCTTTGGGATTGGAATGAAAACTGACCTTTTCCAGTCCTGTGGCCACTGCTGAGTTGTCCAAATTTGCTGGCGTATTGAGTGCAGCACTTTCACAGCATCATCTTTCAGGATTTGAAATAGCTCAACTGGAATTCCATCACCTCTACTGGCTTTGTTCGTAGTGATGCTTTCTAAGGCCCACTGGACTTCACATTCCAGGATGTTTGGCTCTAGGTGAGTGATCACACCATCATGATTATCTTGGTCGTGAAGCTCCTTTTTGTACAGTTTTCTGTGTATTCTTGCCACCTCTTCTTAATATCTTCTGCTTCTGTTAGGTCCATACCATTTCTGTTCTTTATCAAGCCCATCTTTGCATGAAATGTTCCCTTGGTATCTCTAATTTTCTTGAAGAGATCTCTAGTCTTTCCCATTCTGTTGTTTTCCTCTATTTCTTTGCACTGATCACTGAGGAAAGCTTTCTTATCTCTTCTTGCTGTTCTTTGGAACTCTGCATTCAGATGCTTATATCTTTCCTTTTCTCCTTTGATTTTTGCTTCTCTTCTTTTCACAGCTATTTGTAAGGCCTCCCCAGACAGTCATTTTGCTTTTTTGCATTTCTTTTCCATGGGGATGGTCTTGATCCCTGTCTCCTATACAATGTCATGAACCTCTATCCATAGTTCATCAGGCATGCTGTCTATCAGATCTAGTCCCTTAAATCTATTTCTCACTTCCACTGTATAATCATAAGGGATTTGATTTAGGTCATACCTGAATGGTCTAGTGGTTTTCCCTACTTTCTTCAATTTAAGTCTGAATTTGGCAATAAGGAGTTCATGATCTGAGCCACAGTCAGCTCCTGGTCTTGTTTTTGCTGACTGTATAGAGCTTCTCCATCTTTGGCTGCAAAGAATATAATCAATCTGATTTCGATGTTGACCATCTGGTGATGTCCACGTGTAGAGTCTTCTCTTGTGTTGTTGGAAGAAGGTGTTTGCTATGACCAGTGCGTTCTCTTGGCAAATCTCTATGAGCCTTTACCCTGCTTCATTCCATATTCCAAGGCCAAATTTGCCTGTTACTCCAGGTGTTTCTTGACTTTCTACTTTTGCATTCCAGTCCTCTATAATGAAAAGGACATCTTTTTTGGGTGTTAGTTCTAAAAGGTCTTGTAGGTCTTCATAGAACCGTTCAACTTCAGCTTCTTCAGCATAACTAGTTGGGGCATAGATTTGGATTACCATTATATTGAATGTTTTGCCTTGGAAATGAACAGAGATCATTCTGTCGTTTTTGAGATTGCATCCAAGTACTGCATTTTGGACTCTTTTGTTGACCGTGATGGCTACTCCATTTCTTCTGAGGGATTCCTGCCCACAGTAGTAGATATAATGGTCATCTGGGTTAAATTCACCCATTCCAGTCCATTTTAGCTCGCTGATTTCTAGAATTTCGACATTCACTCTTGCCATCTCCTGTTTGACCACTTCCAATTTGCCTTGATTCATGGACCTAACATTCCAGGTTCCTATGCAATATTGCTCTTTACAGCATCAGACCTTGCTTCTATCACCAGTCACATCCACAACTGGGTATTGTTTTCACTTTGGCTCCATCCCTTCATTCTTTCTGGAGTTATTTCTCCACTGATCTCCAGTAGCATATTGGGCACCTACTGACCTAGGGAGTTCCTCTTTCAGTATCCTATCATTTTGTCTTTTCATACTGTTAGTGGGTTTTTTAGAAAAGGCAGAGGAACCAGAGATCAAATTGCCAACATCCGCTGGATCATGGAAAAAGCAAGAGAGTTCCAGAAAAACATCTATTTCTGCTTTATTGACTATGCCAAAGCCTTTGACTGTGTGGATCACAATAAACTGTGGAAAATTCTGAAAGAGATGGGAATACCAGACCACCTAACCTGCCTCTTGAGAAACCTATATGCAGGTCAGGAAGCAACAGTTAGAACTGGACATGGAACAACAGACTGGTTCCAAATAGGAAAAGGAGTACGTCAAGGCTGTATGTTGTCACCCTGCTTATTTAACTTATATGCAGAGTACATCATGAGAAACGCTGGGCTGGAAGAAGCACAAGCTGGAATCAAGATTACTGGGAGAAATATCAATAACCTCAGATATGCAGATGATACTACCCTTATGGCAGAAAGTGAAGAGGAATTCAAAAGCCTCTTGATGAAAGTGAAAGTGGAGAGTGAAAAAGTTGGCTTAAAGCTCAACATTCAGAAAATGAAGATCATGGCATCTGGTCCCATCACTTTATGGGAAATAGATGGGGAGACAGTGGAAAGAGTGTCAGACTTAATTTTGGGGGGCTCCAAAATCACTGCAGATGGTGATTGCAGCCATGAAATTAAAACACCCTTACTCCTTGGAAGGAAAGTTATGACCAACCTAGACAGCATATTAAAAAGCATAGACATTACTTTGCCAACAAAGATCTGTCTAGTCAAGGCTATGGTTTTTCCTGTGGTCATTATGGATCTGAGAGTTGGACTATGAAGAAAGCTGAGCGCCGAAGAATTGATGCTTTTGAACTGTGGTGTTGGAGAAGACTCTTGAGAGCCTCTTGGACTGCAAGGAGATGCAACCAGTCCATTCTGAAGGAGATCAGCCCTGGGATTTCTTTGGAAGGAATGATGCTAAAGCTGAAACTCCAGTACTTTGGCCACCTCATGCGAAGAGTTGACTCATTGGAAAAGACTCTGATGCTGGGAGGGATTGGGGGCAGGAGGAAAAGGGGATGACAGAGGATGAGATGGCTGGATGGCATCACCAACTTGATGGACATGAGTCTGAGTGACTCCAGGAGTTGGTGATGGACAGGGAGGCCTGGCGTGCTGCGATTCATGGGGTTGCAAAGAGTCAGATATGACTGAGCGACTGAACTGAACTGAAATAACAGGGGCTTCCATGGTGACTCAGACAGTAAAGAATTTGCCTGCATGTGGCAGACCCAGGTTTGATCCCTGGGTCAGGAAGATACCCTGGAGAAGGGAATGGCAGCCCAGTCCAGAATTTTTGCCTGGAGCATTCCGTGGACAGAGGAGCCTGGCGGACTACAGTCCATAGGGTCACAAAGAGTCAGACATGACTGATTGACTAACACTAACTAAATAGTATAAGTGAAAGTGAAAGTGAAGTCGCTCAGTTGTGTCTGACTCTTTGTGACCCCATGGACTGTAGCCCACCGGGCTCCTCCATCCATGGGATTCTCCAGCCAAGAATACTGGAGTGGGTTGCCATTTCCTTCTCCAGGGGATCTTCCCAACCCAGGGATCAAACCCAGGTCTCCCGCATTACAGGCAGATGCTTTAACCTCTGAACCACCAGGAAAGCCTCAACTAAATAGTATAGTAGGCCCCTACTGGAGACATTGCTGTCTGGACAGAATCATCTGGAAAGGGAATGCCCGGAGGTTCCTCACATCCAGCTCTCATCTTTTCTCAGGTCCCCAGTCTAATACCAGCTTCCCTGGCAGCCCAAGTCCATAATGATCCCTCCTGTTGGTGACAGTATTTATTGTCTCTTACACTCATTTATGGGCTTCCCTGATAGCTGAATTGGTAAAGAATCTGCCTGCAATGCAGGAGACCCCAGTTCAATTCCTGGATTGAGAAGATCCCCTGCAGAAGGGAAAGGCTACCCACTCCAGTATTCTGGCCTGGAGAATTCCATGGACTGTCTAGTCCATGGGGTCCAAAGAGTCGGACACGACTGAGCGACTTTCACTCTCACACTCATTTGTCACCTTACAATGCTGCCTTAATTGGTATTGATTATATATATATACATATACACACACATATAATTGTATTTACTTATTTTTAGCTGTGCCAGGTCTTCCTTGCTGCGGACTTCTCTCTCATTGCAGCGAGCAGAGGCTACTCTCTAGTTGCGGTGCAGCGGCTTCTCTCGTTGTGGAGCACAGGGCTCTAGGCCTGCAGGCTGTAGCAGTTGCGGCTTCTGGGCTCTATAGCACAGGTTCAATAGTTTTGGCTCATGGACTTAGTTACTCCACAGCATGTGGGATCTTCCAGAACCAGAGATCGAACCCGCGTCCTCTGCCTTAGCAGGCAGATTTTTTACCACTGAACCACCAGGGAAACCCTGTTATTGATCTTTTAATGTGCGTCCTATCCCATATACTTTGATCTGGCCACTTCACTCCAGTTTCTACCTTCTATTCCTATAAGATTTAGGTTTACAGAGTTAACTACTGACTCTCAAACTTCTTTTAAGGGTCTTTTTTATTTTTAAGATTTTTTTTTATGTGTACCATTTTTAAACTCTGTATAGAATTTGTTATAATACCACTTCTGTTGTTTATGTTCTGGTTTTTTGGCTGTGGCACATGTGAGATCTTAGCTCCCCAACCAGAAATTGAATGCACCCCCTCATATATGTGGAATCTGGAAAAATGGTACTGATGAGCCTATTAGCAGGGCAGGAATAGAGATGCAGACATAGAGAATGGACATGAAGACATGGGCAGGGAAGGGTGGGATGAATTGGGAAATTGGGATTGACGTACATACGCTGTGTGTGCTAAGTCACTTCAGTCGTGTCTGACTCTTTGTGACCGCATTGACTGTAGCCCACCAGGCCCCTCCGTCCATGAAATTTCCCAGGCAAGAATACTGGAGTGGGTTGCCATTTGCTTCTCCAGGGGATCTTCCTGACCCAGGGATTGAACTCAGGTCTCCTGTGTTACAGGTGAATTCTTTACCACTGAACCACCAGGAAAGCCCTATAAGGGTCTTAGTTAACTCAAATAGTTCCCTTTGTACCCTCCCATTGAAGTAGCGTCCACATATCGGAAAGAATGTGATACAGTTGTCGCTTCTGCCAACACCACTCATAATATGACCAACATCTACTGAGATCTGACTCTGTGCCCAGGCATACGCTGGATCCTTGGAGAGAATTAACTGGGTATCCCTTGTTATGAATAATCCTCATTAATTTAATGATATGGGTAATATTCTCCCCATATTACAGGTGTTGCAACTGAAGTTCCAAAAGGTTAAGTAAATTTCTCAAGGTAATAACCCTAGCAATTTTTATTTTATTTTTTGGCCATGCCATGTAGCATGTAGGATATTAGTTTCCCAACCAGGGATCGAACCCATGCCCCTTGCAGTGGAAGCATGAAGTCTTAACCACTGAACACCTTTAATTTTTTGAGCTGGTCCAAACCCAAGTCCAGAGGTCTTAACCACCATGTCCCTGTGATGATCATAATAAAAAGACTCCATAGATACCTCCTGTCCTGACAGGTGCTATCCTATGCACAATGCAAGTCTGTCCCATAATGCTGAAAAGAAGAAAACAGGGCAAATTATGAAGGAAAAAGTGACCCTGGACATCAAGGAGTCAGAAATAATTGTCAGATTCCTTGGGTATCAGGATGATGGTGGCATGGTGGCCACCATTATTGTGGAGGTTGTTTGAAGAACTGTGGAAGCAAGACCAAGGGTCCTTTTATGATGTTTAATTCAGTGGGTATGAAAGGGCCTCAGTTCATGATGTTGCTCTGGCCCCAGACTGCACAGAGCTGGTGGAGGATGGATCCGAAGACCCTCACCTTCCCAGGACACCGTTTCTTTTATTCATCTACCGAGACTGACACAGCCCTGCTTCTGAACTTGGAACTTGCTTCTCTCCTGACATGGAAATCCTCTCCAGGTTCTGTGAAAGACTTCCAAGCAACAGTACTTCCTTAAACAATATTTATCTCTGTGTAATCCCTACAGATATATGCTATGCCTTGTAGGCATGGCATAAATTGTTTAGAAGCTTAATAAACCATCATTTTTCCCCCTGTTCATTTCAGTTACATTATCAGAGGTCCTTGGTAATAAACGCTTTCCTGATATTTATTCCAGCACTTTTGTGACCAACGCTCTTAAAGCTTCCTTTGTGTTCCATTACCTTCAGCTGGGATTCTCTGTCACTTGATTGAATGTATCGCATTTGTTTGGGACCTATTGTTGAATAAGGAAGGAATCGATCCTTTAGCAATTACCTACTTATTGGGGCCAAGCAAGGTCAGGGATATTGCTGGAAATTTTTTTAATGCTGGTTAAGACTGAACCAATAAGAACTCCTTGTCTGTCATTTCGCCTTAGATATTAAATGATGAAATTAAATAAAGCATGATTGTGCCGCTTTGGGTGATTGACAGTATCTTCCTCTGGTTTCTCATTGCTTCTCTATCATTTCGTCAGGTTTTCCTTTGTTTGTTGCTGGGTTTCACTGCCTGGTCGTAAGGTCTGCTCTGCTAGGGTTCCCCTTCCTTCTCCTCCACAGATTCATCCATCATGCAGCCATGGAAGTCTGGCGTGACCCACATTTCACATTTCCCACTTTCCCTGCTTGTGGGTATTTGTTGATATTTTCTGCAAACCCTGTTGCTATCCTGAATCAGAAACTAGATTTCAAGCTCCAGCACATCCAGAGTTAAACTGCCTTGAAAAGGTGAAAAAGAAATAAACGGGAAAAGCATAAAGATTTAGAGGAAGAGACAATCTGTACCAACAAAACAATGGCATTGCCAAAAACACTTCCTTGTAAAGCATCATCTACTAAGGTAGTAACAGGAGGATTTTCTCCTTTCTGAACTTTCTAACCCTAAACCGGTTTTGTTCCTTAAGCTTACTGTGATCCCAGCCAGTAAGTCGGTCACTTTTATTATTGTGATCATTATTGTGACTCATATAGAGTTAGTTATACTGGAAAGAAACCCCTTGCAGATAGGGAAGCATTCCTTCCAAACTTTATAAACACTGCATGGCATTTCTGTGGCTTTGAAACCTAAGTGAATCCAGTTACTTAGGATACCTTTGTGTATATCTGCCGATAACCAAGGGTCACAATTTGGGGAACTTCGATGCTCTTTAAAGTGTTACCTAAATCATCGTCTGTTCAATTCTAAAGCTGAAGATTCGTAAGTCTCTGTTCGTGAAGTAAGTCAGAAAGACAAAAACAAATATCACATATGAATTTGTATATGTGGAATCTAGGAAAACAGTATAGATGAATCTATTTGCAGGGTAGGAATAGACACGCAGACGTAGAATGGACATGTGGACATAGTTGGGGGAAGGGTGGGATGAACTGGGAGACTGGGATTGACATATACGCACTGTGTATGCTAAATCACTTCAGTCTTGTCTGACGCTGTGACCGCATGGACTGTAGCCCTCAGGGCTCCTTTGTCAGTGTATTCTCCAGGTAAGAATACTGGGATGGGTTGCCATGCCCTCCTCCAGGGGACCTTCCAAACCCAGGGGTCGAACCCAAGTCTCCTGCGGCTCCTGCAATGCAGGCAGATTATGTTTACAGCTGAGTCCCCAGGGAAACTCCACGTATACATGACCATGTGTAAAACAGCTCATGGGAAGCTGCCGTATAGCATAAGTGAGCTTAGTTCGGGGCTCTGTGATGACCTGGAGGGGTGAGAAACAGGAGTGGGGTAGGAGGCATGCTCCAGAGGAAGGGGGTATATGTATACTTGTGACTGATTCAGTCCCTTGTACAGCAGGAGCTATCACAACATTGCCAAGTAACTCCGATGCCTGAGAAATCTCCCAGTGTCTCATGCTGGAACAATTTGAGCAACCACAGAATAATGCAGTTTCAGATTATAACTCACTGTAGGAAAGAAATATATATCAGTACATATTGATACAAATAAATGATTGAATAAACAAAGGGGGAGAAAATAAAACAGGAAAAAAAGGAATCTATCCATACATGGCCCATACAAACACACACTGTGTAAACACCAAAGTGAAAGTTGAAACTAAGGGAGGATGTTCATCTTCATACATGAGTGTAAACATAGATAAACTGTGTGATTCCACATTCATGTAAACACACACACGCACACACACACACACACCACACCACATGCACACACACCTCTCCCCCCACCCCAGATGCCTCCATGATCAGTGTAGCCTGTTTCCTTCCACTGGGTTTCTATTTTCAGACTTGTCCAAACGTTTGATTTTTGTGATTATTGGGATATTTTTTTATCTTGCTCTGCATGGAAAATAAAATTGTGATTGAGAGAGTCAAGTCCCAGCGGTCCCGTCTGCGCACAGCAAATGGTTCCATGTCACTCTCTGCATCACAGTGTAGGAGCCACTGAGCTTGGCGGCTGCTAATCCTCTGAGCCCGTTAATAAGCTTAGGAGCACGTTCATTGAAGGCTGACGCGCAGGGCACAAACAGGGAGAAAACATCTACTGGGGAAAGCTGAATTGGTTTTAATCATCTGCTAATCACCAGTAATGAGACCTACTCTGGGGAAGAAAAGAAAAACAGATAGTCGAAGGGAGGTTTTGTTCTTCGCAGCAGAGGAACAGGGAACGAGAGGGCAGCTGTGATTAGGGAAGAAAGGATGGAAAGAAAGGAGGGATTTGGCCGGACCAGATGAAGCGTCCTCGGCAGGCTCCGTTTTGTTAGCTGAGTGTTTCTTTCATTCGGGCCCTGGGACTTCAGATCTCACGGGCTCCTTGACAGCCCACCTCGAAGACAGTGCTTCCTGAAGAAAGGGACATCCCCCTGGAGTCCCCTCCTCCAAACCCTGCATTTGCTGACGGCACTTTACAGGGTATCTCAGCCGGAGGAGAGAAGTCAAGGCGGTGACGGCTCTGGATTGGCTCCAAAAGACAGCTGGGGTGTGTGCAGGGGAGGAGAGGTGTATAGAAAGCTCTGTGAAGGAGGTGAGACCCCTGGTCAGGAAGGCGAGGGCTGACAAGGAATCCAGAAAGGAAGAAGCAGTTGCAGAATATCATTCCTAGACAAACTGGGTCAGAGAAGGCAATGGCAGCCCACTCCAATACTCTTGCCTGGAAAACCCCATGGACGGAGGAGCCTGGTGGGCTGCAGTCCAAGGGGTCGCTAGGAGTCAGACATGACTGAGCAACTTCACTTTCACTTTTCACTTTCATGCATTGGAAAAGGAAACGGCAACCCACTCCAGTGTTCTTGCCTGGAGAATCCCAGGGGCGGCAGAGCCTGGTGGGCTGCCGTCTATGGGGTCACACAGAGTCGGACATGACTGAAGCGACTTAGCAGCAGCAGCAGCAGACAAACCGGGTGGATGGTCTTTTTAAGTCCTGGGCACTGTGTTTCAGGGCTTCCTGGGGTAAAGAACCACCTCCCAGTGCAGGAAACATAAGAGATGCAGGTTCGATCCCTGGGTCAGGAAGATCCCCTGGAGGAGGGCATGACAATCCACTGCAGTACTCTTGCCTGGAGAATCCCAGGGACAGGGGAGCCTGGTGGGCTGCCGTCTATGGGGTCACACAGAGTCAGACACAACAGAAGCGACTTAGCACATCATGTCTCAGGAAACTCAAGTGAGGTTATGGCTTGATCGCCATTTTGGATTCCATTATTCAGGAACCCTTCCTTCAAAAGCTCAAGGAATGTTAAAAAATGATATGGGTGAATCTGTTTGCAGGCAGGAATAGAGATCCACAGGGGCAGAGGGATGGTGGGAGAAATTGAGAGAGTAGCACTGACATGTGTACATTACCATGCGTAAAATAGACAGCTAGTAGGAAGCTGCTATATAGCACAGGGAGCTCAGCCTGGTGCTCTGTGATGACCTAGAGGGGTGGGATGCGGTGGGAGGGAGGCTCTGGAGGGAGGGGATATATGTATACATATAGCTGATTCACTTCATTGTACAACAGAAGCTCACACAATATTGTAAAACAATTATACCTCAATTTAAAAAAAAAAAGCTCAAACTCTCGCAAATGCTAATAATACAACCATATTTCAAGTGGTGGATTTGAAATGCTGTCCTCCATGGAACTGGCATTCTCCAAGAGAAGGTGATAATATACTGGCTTGAATCACATTTCTATAATAGTTATATTAACTAAATTCCTGGTGCCTCAGATGGTAAAGAAGCTGCCTGCAGTGCAGGAGACCTGGGTTCCATCCCTGGGTCAGAAAGATCCCCTGGAGAAGAGAATGGCTACACACTCCAGTATTCTTGTCTGAGAAATCCCATGGACAGAGGAGCCTGGTGGGCCACAGTCCACAGGGTCATAAAGAGTGGGACATGACTAAGTGACTAACACTAACGTGTTATATTAATGACTGAACTGTTAACAATAGCTCCCCTGTCCGCTATGACTTTTTATTTTTCCAAACCTTCCTGTAGGCTGTGCAAGAGTGAAACCACAAAGCACAGCCTCTGCGCTTGGTCCCTGACCCTCTGCCCAGCTCACAAATTTCTACCAGCTTCATACTGAAATCTAACCTCAGTCCTTGCAGTCAGGTTTCATTATGCTCTGGGTAGGTTCTCTTCTTCCCATTCCTTGGTCTACGCCTCTGCCCACGTGGGCGCTATGTCTGCCAACACAAGGGTTACTGTTTCCATATAGCCTGGACTGATTACAACTTTTTTTCAAATGTATTTATTTTTGGCTGTGCTGGGTCTTTGTTGGAGAAGGCAATGGCACCCCACTCCAGTACTCTTGCCTGGAAAATCCCACGGACGGAGGAGCCTGGTAGGCTGCAGTCCATGGGGTAGCGAAGAGTCGGACATGACTGAGGGTCTTTGTTACCTTGCAGGCTTTTCTCTAGCTGCAGTGAGTGATGGCTACTCTCCAGTTGCCCTGTGCAGGCTTCTCATTGCAGTGGCTTCTCTTGTTGCAAAGCACAGGCTCACGGGCACTCAGGCTTCCATAACTGCATTATGTGACTCCATAGTCGCAGCTCCTGGGCTCCAGAGCACAGGCTCAGTAGCTGTGGCACATGGGCTTAGTTGCTCTGTGGCATGCGGAATCTTCCCGGACAGGGGATTAAACCCGTATTTCCTGAATTTGCAGGTGGACTCTTTACCACTGAGCCACCAAGGAAACCCCTGACTATTGCTTTTAGTTTTACCAATGTTTAATAATTTCCAAGACTGGAGCAAGGACTTTAGAGCCCCTTGAACATCAAGGAGATCAAACCAGTCAATCCTAAAGGAAATCAACCCTGAATATTCACTAGAAGGACTGATGCTGAAGCTGAAGCTTCAATACTTCGGTCACCTGATTTGAAGACCTGTTGGAAAAGACCCTGATGGTAGGAGAGACTGAGGGCAGGAAGAGCAGGGGACAACAGAGGATGAGATGGTTGGATGGCATCGCTGACTCAATGGACATGAGTTTGAGCAAACTCAGGAAGATAGTGAAGGATAAGGGAGCCTGGCATGCTGCAGTCCATGGGGTTGCAGAGAGTCAGACACAACTGAGCGGCTGAATAACAACAATAATTTGCAAGGAAGACCCTTCCTCAAGCCTAAATAATCCACCCTTTCTCTCTGAGCTGCTGCCAATTTGCTTTCCAGCATCCTATAGCACCACTCGTGTTCTCTAGAATCATGAATTTCTGTACGAGTCTCTTCTTCTCCAAGGCAATCTCATTTTTCTTTGAATTCCTCACACCATCTAAAACCAGCCTGTCCATAGGAAATTCTCCATTTGTTGAAATATGCTGAATGTTAAAACTTCTAGCAGAAGGAATCAAGTTAAGATTTCAGCATTTTGTAAATATATGTTTAAATGGTTCATTGGAACTCGGGGTGGAAGAAGACAAACTTGAATGTTCATATTTATTTTTATTTGTTAGCCATTTATATTCATTATTCATTCCAGCTACAGGCAAGCAGTTGGGACTAGGAAATAGCAGAGTAAAACCGTAAAGTATATTTTAGAGAAAAATGGGAAAAGCAGAGCTGGTGGAGAACATTCACTGAGTATCTGAGTCATCGTGTCATAAAACTCTTCACACAGTACCCACAAGTACCGAGCCTTGAGATCCAAGGGCATGCAGTCTCTGCCTTAGGGGGCTCACAGTCTTAGAAGGAAAGGAAACCACATAAACAGCATGGTAGCAATCGGAGCGAGCATGTGGCATGAGCTTGCTAGCACCCTGGCAGTCCTGAGAGGCAATCCTCTCCCTGGCTAAGGGAGCTTCCCCAAAGTCACACAGCTAGTATATGGAAGATTCTTCCTCCTTCCTCTCCACCTCTTTGCCTGCCTAGGAAGAGACAAAGCAGAACAGAGCGTGCCCAAGCACAAAAGGAGCTGCCCGCGACTCCCTGTTTACCAGAGCAATTAAGAGCACGCAGTAAAAAGTACGTGGCCCTTCTTCAAGAAGAGCATGGGGAAGGAAAGGCAGAATGCCCAGTGATGTGAAGTAAAGTGAAAGTCGCTCAGTTGTGTCTGACTCTGCGATCCCAGAATGCCCAGGGCATCTTTGAAAGCCAGCAGGACGCTGTGGGGCTCCCGGGCACAAAAGTTTTTGTGTTCCCCAATTCTCGATTACAGGAAATAGGCTTCATTCAGCCTCCAGGATCTTCGCTGAGTTTCAAGGGGCAGGTTCAAATGTGTGCCAATCAGGGAAGGGAGGGGATGCAGAGACAAGGGAGGAGCAGTCAAAATAAAATAGTGCAGCCTTGGGACAGGTCCTGGTTTCCCCCTCAAGGGACACCCACAACCTTTGAGCTGCTCTGCAGATGCTGAAACCCCCACCAGCAGTGGGAGAAGTTAACTGCTGCCCACAGTCACAGAGATCCCAGACCTGTTGGAACCAGAAGCTTGATTATGCTGACTCTCACTTACCTCACCACCCACCAATCAGAAGACTGTCCTTGAGCTGACCACACCCTATTTGAACCTTGACTGTAACACTTCTCACTACCCACTCCAGGGTGGGACACACAGTTTTGAGGGCTGCTGCTGCTGCTAAGTCGCTTCAGTTGTGCCCAACTCTGTGTGACCCCATAGACGGCAGCCCACCAGGCTCCCCTGTCCCTGGGATTTTCCAGGCAAGAACACTGGAGTGGGTTGCCATTTCCTTCTCCAATGCATGAAAGTGAAAAGTGAAAGTGAAGTTGTTCAGTCGTGTCCAACTCTTTGCAACCCCATGGACTGCAGCCCACCAGGCTCCTCTGTCCATGGGATTTTCCAGGCAAGAGTACTGGAGTGGGTGGCCATTGCCTTCTCCAGTTTTGAAGGCTTCGCCCACAAAGCAATGGAGCTTCCCTGATGGCTTGGTGGTAAAGAATCCACCTGCAATGCAGGAGACTCAGGAGACTTGGGTTTGATCCCTGGGTCAGGAAGAAACACTGGAGGAGGAAATGGCAACCCACTCCAGTGTGCTTCCTTGAAAAATCCCATGGACAGAGGAGCCTGGTGGGCTGGGCTACAGTCCACGGGGTTGCAAAGAGCCAGACACAACTGAGCACACAGGCATGCAGCCTGCAAAGCAATGAAGCTCTTCTTTTCTACTTCACCCCAGACTCTGTCTCTGAATTTTAATTCATTGTTGGGGTACAGAGGCTGGATATGGTATCATCTTTCAATCCTAAACTGAAAGAAATTGCCTAGAAAAACACTAATAGGATTTATAAATCAAGTCTATTGGTTTACATCTTATATTAACCAGTTTCCTTAAATAACCCAAGGTTCAGTTTCCACTTCTGTAAAGTGGCTATAAAAATAACACCCGCTCTGTCTACTTGTCCTGGGTTGTCATGAAGCTGTGATGTAATCCTGTAAAGAACAAGACGCTTACTCCTTGGAAGGAAAGTTATGACCAACCTAGATAGCATATTCAAAAGCAGAGACATTACTTTACCAACAAAGGTCCGTCTAGTCAAGGCCATGGTTTTTCCTGTGGTCATGTATGGATGTGAGAGTTGGACTGTGAAGAAAGCTGAGCGCCGAAGAATTGATGCTTGAACTGTGGTGTTGGAGAAGACTCTTGAGAGTCCCTTGGACTGCAAGGAGATCCAACCAGTCCATTCTGAAGGAGATCAGCCCTGGGATTTCTTTGGAAGGAATGATGCTAAAGCTGAAACTCCAGTACTTTGGCCACCTCATGCGAAGAGTTGACTCATTGGAAAAGACTCTGATGCTGGGAAGGATTGGGGGCAGGAGGAGAAGGGGACGACAGAGGATGAGATGGCTGGATGGCATCACTGACTCTATGGACGTGAGTCTGAGAGAACTCCTGGAGTTGGTGATGGACAGGGAGGCCTGGCATGCTGCGATTCATGAGGTCGCAAAGAGTTGGACACGACTGAGCGACCGAATTGAACTGAACTGAATGGTAAACTTGAGGAAGCAGTAGCGCGGGGAAGGCTGAGGTGATGCCTGAGCCAAAGGCTTCATTGTGATTAGAGGTGACAGGAGAGAAGAGGTGGTGGACCCTGGCCATGGCAGAAAGACCTGCGCAAAGGGGCTCAAGTGTGATGGGAGAGACAGTTCCTGGAGAGAGCTGAGAGCAAGACCTCAGCCAGCAGGTGAGCTGGGGGCAGAAGGGCTGGGTCTTCTTCCCAAAGGCTAGGCTTCCATCCTGGAAGCTGTGAGGGGGGTCTCTGGACACTTTAAACTAGGGAAACTCATATTAGCTTCAGGTCTTCAGAAAGATCACTCAGGCAACAGCATGACTATTGCACTTGAAAGAGACAGTAACTGTGAGGTCATGGTTAGGAGGCCTGATAGAAACATCTGCTGGGGAAATAGAGGGAAATTGGCAAAGTCAGGAGCAATTAAGGAGTCAAATCTGCAGGACATGCCATGTGATGGAAGGGAATGACTCTCAGTTGGCTGGATCATGGTATTTCTACTCAGTTACAGGATCAGAAGAATGAGTTGGATGCAATGTGGAAATAAGTTTGGGGCATTGTGGTGAGGGAATTTGTGTGTGCGTGTGTGTGTGTGTGTGTGCATGCGTGCACTCATTTGCTCAGTCGTGTCTGACTCTTTTCTGACCCCATAGACTGCAGCACACCAGACTCCTCTGTCTAAGGGATTTCCCAGGCAAGAATGCTGGAGTGGATTCCCATTCCCATCTCCAGGGGGTCTTCCCAACCTAGGGATCACCCATATGTCCTGTGTCTCCTGCATTGATAGGCGGATAACTTACCACTGAGCCACCTGGAGGGTGTTGACAGCACCGTTGAAAGGGATAAACTTTAAAGTCAAGATGACACGAGTTTTAATCTGGGCTTCAGCACTTGCCACACACATATGAAATAATTGTGTAAAGCCTAGAAGATAAAGAATAGCACATAATTTAGATATAAGATGATGATGGTGGTGGTGACTGTGGTCCATGGTAGCATAGCCATTCAGGTAAGCATTCCAGAAGGAGAGAGCTCTGAGTAGAGTGGGTCATAGTACACTTAGAACCGACAGAATAGTGGAAATATGGGAAAGAGTTAAAATAAATCACCCACAGGTCATGTGTATCGTTGGAGAAGAAGACGGGGGGAGACAGTGGAAGAAAATTTTACCTTGAGAAATGTGGTGATGGTACAAAGACCAAAAAATGGTTATTGAGTGATGGATGATGGCTGGCAATTTTCAAACTCAAGTGTACCCTTCATGAGGGCAAAGACCATGTCATGATTGTCTTTGTACTGCCAATCAGCCTAATGCCTGAATTGGTGTAAAAATGCATTGAGTAAATGGACTAGAAAAATACATTATGTTTACTAAGGGCTTCTCGGTGGCCTCTAATGTTCTGATCTGAGTATATCTGTATCCAGAGAACAGAACCCTCAACCCAGTGGTTCTGAAGGCTTTTCATTATGTTGGGCTCTAGGATTTGAGAGACGCTCTGTAAAACCGAATGTGGGCACGTACATTTCTGTGTAACATGTGTGTGAGTGTATATGGGTGTGTTTGCTGGGTGAGGATAATTTATATACACATAGGTGTATGTACGTATATGGCTTCCCAGGTGGCACTAGTGGTAAAGAATCCACCTGCCAGTTCAGAAGATCTAAGAGACACGGGTTGGATCCCTGGGTCAGAAAGATCCCCGGGAGTAGGAAATGGCAGCCCGCTCCAGTATTCTTGCCTGGGAAATCCCATGGACAGAGGAGCCTGGTGGGCTACAGTCCATGGGGCCTCAAAGAGCCAGACATTACTGAGTGACTGAGGATTGGTATCATGTACATATATGTATATGCATATACATATATATGTATATGAAATTATTTTCATACTTTTGAGGAAGGGAGAAATATAATAATAGCCATGCTATAATTGATTAATGATTAATTTGCTTTACATATTAAACATAGTCCAATACATAAAAAGAGATATTTGATATTTGGGATAATGGTGCCATATGTGGAATATGTAAAAGGAAAAAATCTAAAGGTTCATCAAGAAACCAGTAGTAATAATGGTTTGGGGGATTGGGTTGAGATACTCCTGCAGAAGAACATTATGATTGCTACCTTGCTGAACTTAACACAGAGTCATGGACCCATGGCTTCTAAAATTGTGAATAGATTACTCTATCCATTCCCCAACTTCTAAGACCCAAAAATAGTCTTTAGTTTGCTTTTCCAGGAGGGCTTGGTGGATATAAAGCATAAAACATAGATTTTAGAGACAAATGTATAAACTTCCAGAAAAATGACTATATATCCTCAGGCAACTTGTTTATCCTCTCGGAGCTTCCTTTTCCTTTTTAGTTAAGAAATGATGAAATGTCAACATCTAACCTCTTTTTTTGCTGGGAGTCCAAGGTGAAAAGACTTATTAAAGCATCTCACACAGTGTTTACAATGATGAATGCATTCAGCAATTTCCCTTTTAATCTTTCTACCTGGTTTAGTCACTCGGTCATGTCTGACTCTGTGACCCCATGGACTGTAGCCTACCAGGGATTTTCCAGGCAAGAATACTGGAGTGAGTTGCCATTTTCTTCCGCAAATAAATTGTGCTTCCCAGGTGATACTAGGGGTAAAGAACCTGCCTGCCAATGCAGGAGATGCAAGACATGTGAGTTCGATCCCTGGGCTGAGAAGATGGGGTAGGAAGTAGCAACCCACTCCAGTAATCTTGTGTGGAAAATTCTTGAACAGAGGAGCCCGTTGGGCTACTGAGCGACTGAGACATGTAGTAATAAACTAAATAATTTGGTTGCTTATATATGAGCTCAAAAGGTATGTGTGATTCAGTTACTAGAAATAGTTACTTATGTGCTTCTGTAGCCTTTAAAATGCTGAAGTAACAAAAGAACCCTGAACTGGATGTCCTGTTGTATGACTGCAACAGTTTATCTCCTGCTCATCGTGAGTGAACTGAAAGTCGATCAGTCATATCCAGTTCTTTGTGATCCCATGGTCTCTAGCCTGGCAGGCTAATCTATCCATGGAATTCTCCAGGCAAGAATATTGTAGTGGGTTGCCATTGCCTTCTCCAGGGGATCATCCCCACCTAGGGGCTGAACTTGGGTCTCCTGCATTGCAGGCAAATTCTTTACCGTCTGAGCCACCAGGGAAGCCCTACCAGAGTACCTGCTCATGGTACATAGATCTAATTCTGTCAGCTCTACCCAGTAGCCAGCAAATTCAGGAAATCAAGGATGGTTCACCCAGTAGCTGGACCATCTGAATTTCAAACCCTGCATTCTCCTTGGCAGAAGAGAAGGCTGGAAGGTCACACAACAGTTCTTAAGTGCTTTCACTCAAAAATGACATCTGTCAGATGTACTAACCCAATCCCATAGTCCCTTGCAGCACAGGGAAATTTGAAAAATCAGGGAAGCCCATGTATATTTGTTTGTTTTTTTTTTTTAATTTTTTATTCCTTTATTTCTCATGTGTTCCCCATCCTGAACCCTCAGCCCATGTATATTTGGTGAGAAGTAAATGGCTCTGCCAAAATTACAGAATCACATAAGGCACTACAGACACCATGATTTGAAATCTCCAGTGAGGATTTGTTATGTATTTCCCATCCTATTCACAACTTTTTAAACTATAATCTTATTTCACCCCTTTGTTGACAAAGGTCCATATAATCAAAGCTATGGTTTTTCCAGTAGTCATGTACAGATGTGAGAGTTAGACCATAAAGAAGGCTGAGCACAGAAGAATTGATGCTTTTGAACTTTTATGTTGGAGAAGATTTTTGAGAGTCTCTTGGACTGCAAGGAGATCAAACCAGTCAATCCTGAAGGAAATTCACTGGAAGGACTGATGCTGCAGCTGAAGGTCCAGTGCTTTGGCTAACTGATGCAAAGAGCTGACACATTGGAACAGATCCTGATGTAGGGAAAGATTGAGAAGAAGTAGGAGAAGGGTGTGACAGTGGATGAGATGGCTGGATGGCATCACCGACTCGATGGACATAAGTTTGAGCAAGTGCTGGCAGATTGTGAAGGATAGGGGAGCCTTGTGTGTTATATAGTCCATGGGGTCTCAAACAGTCAGACATGAATGAGTGACTGAACAACACACATTTCACAATCAGTCCCCAGGGAAAGGAGATTTCTGTAACATACTCCAACGAGCTTCCTCACTTTGCTGGGCTTAGAATAAAAGTAGTGAGTTGCTTGGAATAAAAATAGCGCTGTGTCCAGTGCTGACCTTTAGGGCCACCCAGGAAGTGTTTCACAGTGACGAGTGGACGCCGAGCCCTTCACTTACCCTTGGTTCCTCTCTCTCTCCTGTCTTTTCCTGTTTCCCACTAGTGTTTCTGCTTCTGCATTTTATCTTTCTGTCTGTCAGGCCGATTAGCATAGTTTGACAGATTAAAAGGCTAAGGTCAAACCAAGAAACCCCTAAAGAAATACTGCTAATTATTGTCATACGTTTTTTTAAATACTTTGCTCTTCAAAGAATTTAACAAGGAATAAAATTCCACTTTGTATCCCAGGGGTTGGTTTAATATTATATTAAGAAAATGAATTCCTTAGCTTTCTGTGTTCTGGATTGTAGGAGAGCAATGAACTTCACCCCCAGGGTCAGCGATGGTCATCACCACTTCCCATGAGCCTCTTTCTAAACTGACACACTAAACAGCAAGCAGTCTTTCGATCCTGGAATAAAAGAATCCAGGGAGATGAGACTGTCTTCGTGTCCTTATATAATGCCTGAAGTTAACAGTGTTATCCTTTGTGGGCTGTGAACACTGGACTCATTTATTCTCTCCATTCCTTAGTTTCCTGAACCATAAAAAAAGAGGGGGCTTGGGACTACAGTATCCATCTCATCAGGTTGTTAGCAAAAATTAAGATGAATCTGAAGAGTGTCTGGAACTATAGAGTCTCACTGTGGGTACATCCTTCATATTATTACAGAGTGGTTGATCGCTTTGATGCTCAGAAGGAAAACTCAAGTGTTTTTCAGTTCCTCAAGGATTAGTCATCTGTCTGACAGGGAGAAAAGGTAATATGCCAACCCCACCTGCTGCAGGTAAATCATGCCGCTGCCACACCACATCCAAGGTCACTTCCAGCCACGGTCAGCTTTGCCAAGAGTGGTGCCTGGGAGGATGCAGTCTAAAATGGAGATGCTCAGTCTCTAGTCCCCTGTTGGGGGTGGCAGGTGGGAAGGGGCAGTAGGGACTTAGCGTTCACTGGGGACAGAGTTTCAGTTTAGGAAGGTGAAAAATTCGGGAGATGGAAGATGGTTGGAGCTGCACAACAATGTGAATGCACTTGGTACCCCGGAACTGTACAGTTAAACCTGGTCGAAAGAGCAGCTTTTATATCATGTGACTTTTACCACAATAAAACAATTCTAAGAATCAAAGTTAATACAAAAAATTCACGATGAACAGAATGTGAAAATTTTAAATAAAGATAAAAGTGGTCTGTATCCTTCTACCTCCAAAAAAAAAAAAAAAAAAAGATAGAAAATGGTACTTGAGTCCTGTTGATGGTGCCGCTCCTTCAAGGTCTGTGTTGGTGATGAGCCCTGGCTCGTTCCCAAGTGAGTTAGGGCAGGGGATTCTGGGCTGGGGCTGGGGGGAGCTCAGAGGAAGCTGGGGGTGGGTGGAGAGCCAAGAGGAAGCTCAAAAGCTCATTATCCAGCCTCCTTGGAAAGACAAGGACAGGATAGCCTCCAGTAAGAGGCATCTAAAGAGCTCAGGAAAGTCTCCAGCAAGTCGTTCACTACAGGTGAAAGGACAAATTACCAGATCAAGTGGCTACATTATCAAAAATTATTCTATTGATTTCAGGGAGGTGTGTTTTCCCTGAGATGATTACCAGCATCTAAAACCTCCTTTCCTGCTGATTTGGAGCACAAAGCACCATCTCCGAGTTTCAAGTTGTTCAAGATGCTTTACGCGTCTGTGGGTAGGCGCAGGTCGTCCTGCTGTGAGGTTCTAGTTAGCTCAGCGTCAGGAAGGCAGGTAGCCCCCTCCCCAGGGTCAGTATCTTTATCACTGGTAAGAAATTTGGTGCCGTGAGCACCATTTGCTCAGGGGATGTTCTGTGTTCTGTATTTTTTGGCATATTTTCTACACTGGATCCTACTTTGGGAAAATGCTGCACCCTCTCCCCAACCACTGAGTGTCTCCCAAATTCATGTGCTCACGGCTGTAAAGACAAAGCATTAACTTCACACATGGGCCCTGGGCTTCCCAGGTGGCACTCGTGGGAAAGAAACCACCTGCCAGTGGAGGAGACCTGGGTGTGATCCCTGGGTCGGGAAGATCCCCTGGAAAAGGGAATGGCTATGCTCACCACAGTAACTTTAGTCAACAACCAGAGGAAAATGAAGGTTTATAGAACAATGATCCATCTAAGCGAAAGCTGGAAAAGAATCTTAGAAGGGCATCTACTTTTTAAGTGGTAAAAAAAATGTTCTTCCTACTAGTCTGAATACAATGCCATTGTAATGATTTTTGGGGGGGTACATTGATGGGTGGATGATGCCTGTGGATAAAAAGTGTCATGAATTCTGCCTACAGCATCAGAGCTCTACCCCACTTTCCTGGCCACTGTTCCTGGGCTCACAGTAGGTGAGTGTGAGTGTCAGACCAGCCTGATCCAGGCTATTCTGCAGCTTGTGTTTGAATCAGAGCCAAGAGAAAGCACCTTCCCACATTGGTGACCTTGAACCTCACTTGGGTATAGAGCGCACCACTGCCTCCCTAAATCCAAGCACGGAGGCTGTGGTGTCCTTGATCTTCAAGCCAATGACCCCTGTGTCTGCTCTCCATGGGAATGCCCCCTCCTTCCTGGGACCCCTCGGGCTGATGCTGAACATATTCAAATGTTCCCCTAAAAGGTTTAGCCGGGGTTGCTTCTTCAGTACTGTTTGAACATTAAATATGCAAATAATCGTCATTACACTTCCAACAATTACACATGTTTGCGAGCACCGTGTCAAGAGCTGGCAGCGGAGCAATCATTTGTAAAGACAAATATTCCATTCCAAGAGATGTCACGCTGCTCAGAAGATTCTTTTTTGTATGAGTAGCCACACTGCTGCTTCCTAAATTGTGCAGATGAACACGGCCGAGCCTCCAATAGCTGCTGGGCCCTCCCCTCAGCCAAGCAGGTGCCAATCATCCGCCCGGGGCCAGCGGAGCTGCTGGAATCCTACCCGGTCCAGGTTCGGAGCACCCACGGCTGATGGAGAGGCTCTTGCATCCGCTTCTCCCTCCGCGGCCCCTCTCTGGGCCCCTATCGTCTGAGAGCCGGCCTCGGGCCCCGGGATATTTTAATTCCTGAAGTCCAACTGTATTATCTTGTGTTTGTAACAGACGAATTGTCATTCGTAGCCCAGAAGCGATGGGAAGGGCTGCCTGAAAGCACAGGCCGAGAGTCACAGCTGGGGCCACGTTCTCTTCCCGACGTTTTTATCTCTCCCTCCTTTTTCCTCCTCCCTCCTCCTCCCCTTTGCTCTCTGCTTTTCCCCTCCCCATTCTTCACTTAGCCACGGATAATTGTCACAGTTTACTTTTATCGCATCCAAAGTGGCGGCTTAGAGGGTCCTGGACTCGAGTCTGGACTAATCTTGCCTTCTCCCAAAGTCGGAAAATCCCAAGTCTTGCGGGGTCCAATTGATAACCCTTGCGCTTCTTTTCCATGAAAGACAGATGACTCTGGCAAGCTTGGGAGACTGCAGATAATGGGATTGACTTGGTACTTAAATCTCAGTGAACCAGGACAGCATAAGTAATTAGTGAATTGGATCCATCCTGGGGTGCTAATGATGGCTAAGTCTGCCCCCACACCATTGGGAGACTGGCAAGAGGCACATTCATCTCACACAGATAAAAACCAAAGGGACATTGCTCACAGACACCATTTATTCCTCCTTTAGTGCACCATTCATCCTAAGAGGGGAAAAAAAAAATCTAATTTTCTTCCAGCGATACTCAGAAGACCAAGTGACCACACTCCCACCAGAGTTCATTTTGATCACAATACTGCTGTTTTTAATTAAGAAAGGCTAATTAAGAGAAACTCGACATTTATCTTCTTATCTGCTTGTCCGCACAGACACTACCCATATTTGTTTACAATTTGGTTACTGGCTTTCTATCAGTGAGCAGTTTCTCCATTTCTGTCTAGGTCGGTGCTTTCAAAAGAGTCAGTATTGAATAGGTCCCCACAAGGATAACTTTTCGCCTATCAGATCCTGGTTTACATGCATGGGATTGTTGTTTTTTAGTCATTCAGTCGAATCCAACTCTTGCCACTCCTTGGACTGTAGACCACCAGGCTCCTCTGTCCGTGGGATTACCCAGGCAAGAATACTGGAGTGGGTTGCCATTTCTGCCTCTAGGGGATCTTCTTGCCCCAGGGATTGAACCCATGACTCCTGCTTTGGCAGATGGATTCTTTTATCCCTGAGCTACCAAGGAAGCCCTTACATAAATATATATACACAATTATGCACACACATACATACATATGTAGTTTACATATATGCATGTATAAACACTGATTATAAAGGAATCTTTGTATTTTTCCTCCATTAATTCATCTGTGTACACACTGGCTGTCTCTTCCATTTTTCTTTTTACGTAGAATGATGGCACTTTATGAGGATAATTTAGATGAATGCCTTTTCCCGGAGTTCACTTATCCTCCTAGCAAACATGATCGACAAAGAGCCACAGAAGATGAATGGCATCGAGTTTTGATCCAACTTGCGTTCCGTCAATGAGATGTCTTCAAGGCAGGGGTCTTCCTTTTTCTCCATCTCCCCTCCCCCCAGTCTGATTTGATCAACATTCCCAACAAGTAAAATGTCCACAGAATGCACTCTGGTGAAAACGACCAGGGACTCTGAGAGCTAAAAGTGGAAAGTGTGAAGCATAGAATTTCAGCAGCCAGACCCCAGCCCGACCGTTTTGGAGGGGATTGATCGGAACTCAACGTGACAGACTGTGAACCCCTGTCCTTGGCTTTGTCGTGGCAGAGGGATCTTAACGCCACACACAAGCTCTGCCTCCCTGGCCCCTTTCAGCTTCTGTCTTCAGTAATCGCCTTTTCTTCCCGCCTTTCATGTGGGGGCCAGTGGAGCAGTAACACTCTGGAGACGAGCCCGCAGAGTTGGTTAGTGAGAAGCTCTCTTGTAACTTACATTCTTCCTCACTCCATCCTGCCACCCAAGCCTTGTTTTTCTTGATATGAGGTTTCTTTCCATGATGTTTAGCCTCCCAGCGGCTGGCTTCTCTGAAAGCGTGTTTGTATATGTGTGCAGAATACACGTGTAGCCTTCCCTGGTGGTGCAGCGGTAAAGAATCAGCCTGCCAGTCCTGGAGATGCGGATTCAATCCCTGGGCTGGGAAGGTCCCCTGGAAGAGAGAATGGCAATGCACTCCAGTGTTCTAGCCTGGGAAATAACATGGACAGAGGAGCCTGCACAGTCCATGGGGTTCCATAGCGTCAGACACGACTGAACAACTGAACAAGAACAGAACATGTTCACATCAGTACATGATTACATGTAGGACTGATGGGCCTAAAAACTTTCTTCATATTTAATATTTGAGGAGAAAGCTGATGATTCAAGGACCCCATTTTTCCTCACAGTCTGAGGGGGAGGCAATGAGACTAATGTCAGGTGAAAGGCAGGCAGAGTTCCTGGTGGGAGTTTGGAGGGAGAAATTCAGTTCCTCCTGGAGACTCTAAGTTCTGATTTGAGTTTGTTTCCTAGGTATGGACTTTCCTAACTTGCAGTCTAACTAAACTTGGCTTGCGTGTTCAAATCAGTGTTAATATTCACAGTTCAAATTACGTCTGTCTTTCTTGAGCAAAGAAAGTTTATGCTGACTATGGTTTTGCTCAGAATTGATCTTGTGTGCATGTGTGTGATATTATGAGTGTGTGTATGATATTATGGGTGTGTTTGATATTATGAGTGTGTGTGATATTGTGTGTGTGATATCATGAGTGTGTGTGTGTGATATCTGAGTGTGTGTGTGTGATGAGTGTGTGTGTGTGATATTACGAGTGTATGTGTGATATTCATATGAACGTTGCTTGAAACAGGTCTTTCTGCTAATCAAAAAGCGTTCCTCTGAAAAATTTTATTTTAATTATTTTCTACTTATACCAAGGAATAATGTAGACTGATTTTCATTTTTATTTATATATTTGGCTGGACAGCATGGAATGTGGGATCTTAGTTCCCAGACCAGAGATAGAACCTGGACCTCTTGCAGTGGAAGCTCAGAATCCTAACCACTGGACCACCAGGAAATTACCTAGACTGATTTTTTTAAAAACTATTATTCCCAATATCATCCCTTATCACATAAGCCCATATTTCTAGCGCCCATCATGGTACCACAACAATAAAATTAAAATACATATCTTACAATTACTTTGGGAGAATTAGTGACACATTAAAAATGTAAATTTTTCATTTTGAAAGCAGTACCATATATCAAATGGACTTGAGGAAAATTCCTTTATCTCTTCTGGGAAAAGTGGTATTTTTGGATAATACATACGTCCAATATGTATTTAGTCGATCCTAAAGGAAATCAACCCAGAATATTCATTGGAAGGACTGATGCTGAAACTGAAGCTCCAATACTTTGGCCACCTGATGCAAAGGGCCAACTCATTGGAAAATACCCTGATGCTGGGAAAGATTGAGGGCAAGAGGATGAGGGGGCGACAGAGGATGAGATGGTTGGATGGCGTCACTGACTCAATGGACATGAACTTGAGCAAGTTCCAGGAGACAGTGAAGAGCCAGGAAGCCTGCACTTCCCTACAGGCATGCTGTAGTCCGTGGAGTCGCAGAGTTGGACGTGACTTAGCCACTGAACCAACTAAACTAAAAATACATCTGTCTAATTTTGCTTAAAAAACTCTGTTGAAAATGTCATGAAATGTCAAAAGCAAATGTGTGCAAACACATAAATATATTATAGCAAAGGGTTCAGATTGTCTGGGTGTGAATCACAGGTTCACCTCTCTTGAGCTGTGCTTTCATGGGCAGTTTCCACACAAGGTCCACCTCTATTTCCTCATCTATAAAATGGGCATAAAAATGACACTAACTCACTGGAGTCTTGAAGGATGGAGTCTGTTTCTCTGTTTGCTTTTGTTGTTGTTTGGTCACTCAGTCATGCCCCACTCTTTGCAACCCCATGGACTGTAGCCCGCCAGGTTCCTCTGTCCGTGGGATTTGCCAGGCAAGAATACTGGGGGTCCTGTTGCCATTCCCTCCTCCAGTGGCTCTTTCCAACCCAGGGATTGAACCCGCATCTCCTGAATCTCCTCCACTGTCAGGCGGATTCTTTACTACTGGGACACCAGGGAAGCCCATTTCTCCATGTAAAGTACTTTAATAGTACCTAGCACATAGTACACAAGAAAAAAAACAAAACAAAACTGTTGTTTAGGAAGTTGTATTTTGCTAACAAAAATAAGCTTTTTTTTTCTTCCTATGCCTAAAGGATTTCATGTTCTACCCCAAATTCTGGTGACTTCTGAGGTTTCCCACTCACTAAGAAAAGAGGACCCATCTCATAAATAATATTCAGGCAGCCAACAGTGTTGTCAGCATATTTCCCTGCATGATCCCTGCGAGGAGCTGATGAGACTCCTGAAGGTTCAGGCCAGGGGATGGTCAGCCCCCGCAACCCCCATCAGCCTGGTGGATGCTCTACTCATAATGCTCAGTTAAGATCTATTTAGTGTGTGTGTTGGGGGCGGGGGGGGCATGACTTCCAGACCTAGACTCCTCCCCTATCCCAGAATCAGACAATTAATAAATGTGATGCTGATATGAGCTGTAACAAAATATGCTTTTAAAAGAAGCAGGAAACTGAGATTAGAAAATGGGATTTCCCATCTCACAGCACCTGGTGTGAGTGATAATCTGATTCTGTATGGCGCTAATTGTGGGATCGTGTTTAAGAAACAAGGGGAGGGCCTTCCCTGGCAGTGCCGTGGATAAGAACCCACCTGCAGATGCAGGGAACTCGGGTTCAATCCCTGGTCTGAGAAGATCCCACATGCCAGAGCAGCTAAGCCCGTGTGCCACAAACTGCTGAACCTGCACTCTGGAGGCTGGAAGGCCAGCGACCGAAGCCCATGTGCCTAGAGCCTGTGCTCCACAGCCAGAGAAGCAACCACAGTGGCAAGCCCAAACCCCTAGAGAACTAGACCAAACACCAACTAGAGAAAGCTTGAAAGCCTGCGTGCAGCAGTGAAGATCCAGTGTAGCCAAAAATAAATACATAAATAAATAATAAATTAAAAAAAGAAACAAAGGGAATTTCCCTGGTGACCCAGTGGTTAAGACTCTTTACTTCCAAAGCAGAGGGCTCAGGTTTGATCTCTGGTCAGGGAACTAATATTCAAGTAGTGTGGCCAGAAAAAGAAAATTTAAGAAAAAAAAATTTTAAGTAAGAAATAAATGTAAGGTTATGCTAATATCACCCTACAGCAGTTGGGAATTAATGGTGAGATGGAAAGCAATGCCTCAGATGTACGTCTGACTTTTGTGATTTAATTAATTTCCCCCTGGTCCCTAAATCCTGGCCACTAAAAACATCTCCCACTTTTCTTCATGGATTCATTTGCACAGTAATTAAAAATTTTTGAGTGTGTTGAAAATTTCAGGAGAAAATATTTCATAAAATGTAAATATCTCTTGCTATGAAATGGCCTTGAGCTGTTGTGTAAGTCACTCAGTTGTGTCCAACTCTTTGTGACCTCAAGGACCATAGCCTGCCAGGCTCCTCTGTCCGTGGCGATTTCCCAGGCAAGAATACTGGAGTGGCCTTTTTTCAGGAGATCTTCCTGGCCCAGGGATCAAACCTGAGTCTCCTGCCTTGCAGGCAGATTCTTTACCCACTGAGCCCCTGACTACCACCATTTACTATGTTCCTATCTTGATGTTCTCCCTGGAAGCATTATCATTCTCATGATTGCCATGGAGCAGGGAATTCATGTGTATGTGAACTTCCCCAGCCCTGATGGAGAGTTCCTTAACTTCAAGAGAAAGTGAAGTATTTAAATGGGATCCTGGCAGGTGGAAGAGCCATGCTCTCTGAGGAGTAGGGTTACACGGGCAACTTCAGCGAAATCTATGAGGTATTCTTTCTCTGAAAGAGATTCAGAGAATTGGAGAGGGAGAAAATGGGAGTGAGCGATTAAATGAATTTGAGGAGCATTTTTATCTGAGAGACAAGTGTGAAAGGAGGAATAATAAATGACTCCCTGCCTTTCCCGAAAACCACTGGCTATCCATTGTCTTCTCTGGAAGCCATCTGATAGCCCATGCTCTCCACCAATGGGCATAGAAAAGTGGACAAAAAAAAAAAAAAAAAAAACTGGGGTCAGCTAAGTAGAGAGAAGAGGCTTAGCCAAAACAAACCGAAAGGCTTCGCTTCACTGAGGTTTGATTAATGGCATATTAGACAGCGTCCTCCGTGTGAAGACAAGAGCTAACTAGCCTCCAGCAAACTGTGCTATGAATCACACTTCACACATCAAGATGTGAGGTAATGAGATTCTCAAAAAGTCCTACATTTAGAAACAACCCTTTAAACCCAAGCGCACAATCCCCTGCTCCTGCCAGTCGCTGGCACGATTCCACTGGTGAAATTGGAAAGGAAACTCGGCATTTTTTTTTTTTTTTGAGGGGTACTTTTTGTTTGTTTGTTCTTGACCATGGATAGCATGATGGAGCAGCTGGTGTGAGAATAAAGGAAAAATATGTGTGTGTTGGCAGCAGACATTTGTAACACGGCGTGATTATCCTCTTGGAGTCTTAAGCATCTGAACTTATGGCTTAAAAAATAATAGTTTTCCTGGACTGCTTTACAAGGAACGGCACGGCACATTGAGGGTTGTTTGCTATTGTTGTTTGATGTGGGATTTTTAAAAACCTCCTCCCTCACCCCCTTCCACAAGATCACTGTGAATCCGTGACCCACATGATTCATAACTGATCAATCTTGAACATTTTAAATTTTTGTTAAGGATTCCACAGCCTTCACAGGCCATTTTTAGCCAGAGAGTGAGTGCTCGGTAAACCTACATCCCCACCTAGTGGTGTCAGGGAACAGTTAATGACTTTGAAATGCAAGGAAATCAAGATTTAGTCAGAGTTTGCAGTCAACCCGTAAGCTCTTGATCGCTGAGCAGCGGAAGCACAATATTTAAAGATAACATTTTAATCTCAGAATATTTTTCCTTCTTTTCCATCCTCCCCAGACTTTCCTCCTCCTCACCCCGTAAAGGCTGACATTCTTACATTGCACAAGAGCTGAAAAATATTCCTCCCACTCTATTTTGTATTCTTACACTGTGCTCAAAGGCTTTGACCAAAACCTCCTTTGGGTAGCCAAGGATCATTTTTCAAGGTTCCCCTACCCTCCTCCGCTTTCGTATTCTCTGCCAGTTCATTGCTTGGCAGAGTCTCCACTGCTAGACAGGCCAAACTCAAGTTTCGCTATAGATGTCTCAGGGGATCTTCTCAGTCTGCTTGGGGAAAAAAAAAATCACTGATGATGCTCTGTCACCCTTCAGGTGAATGAAGACACTGCCTCTGCCCTCCCCACCTTGGATCCTCCCAAACAGAGAAGTCACATCAAAACCTGTTTCCATACAGCAGCCCAGCTGTACCAGACCACATTCCTGGTCCGGTAAGCTCTGATGTCCCAGCTTAAAAGGAAATCATTTAACGGCCAGCGGTCCCCAATCTTTTCAGCACAAGGGAGTGGTTTCATGAAGACAGTTTCTCCACGGACCAGGACGGGGGATGGTTTCGGGACGATTCAAGCACTTTACATTTGTCGTGCACTCTATTTCTCTCATCCTTACATCAGCTCCACCTCAGATCATCAGGCATTAGATCTTGGAGGTTGGGGACACCTGCTGTAGAACAATCCCTCTAAATGGCCAAAATCACACCACCTAGGAGCAGATGCTCTGCGATCTTGCAAGAAAATGAAAAACAAAGCCATCTATTTCCTGTTAAATGTGACCAGATTCAAACGTCCTTTAGGTATTAAAGACGCCAAACATTCTTAATTGTTTATTGATTATTCAAATCATATAAACCTGAGATATCTGAGCGTGGTTATCAGGGGTCGCCAACTCCAGGATCTGATGCCTGATGATCTGAGGTGGTGCTGATGTAATAATAACAGAAATAAAGTGCACAAGAAATGTAATTCACTTGAATCATCCTGAAACCATCTTCCCCACCACCCCAGTCCATGGGAAAATTGTCTTCCATGAAACCTGTCCCTGGTGCCAAAAATGTTGGGGCCCACTATCCCATAGGGATCCTTCTTGCTACTGAACTCATCATTGGCATCAACTGTGCTGTCATGAAATACGAGCACCATTGGCTTTTCAACTGGTATATGTCTAGAAAGATTAAAGCTAACTATGAGAGTCTCTGCTTGCTATTCTGTATAATTAAATACTCGTTGGAGGGTATATTATGCCAATTGAGGCTGTTGTTGCTGTATTGGACCCTAAAATGTTTAATAACCCTCCAAGGTTGAATTTTTTTAATACCCATTAATGAACACCCATTAACTTGTACAGAAGGCAAAAAGAAATCAATGTGTTAAATGTCAGTTAGTTTCTGCTCTAACCTATGTTTTTCCTTAAACCTGGTGTTCTGGCATGTCAGCCCTTAAAAGTGCAGGCGTGCTCCATATGCAGAGAAATCCATGCAGAGAAGTCTGGAGTGATGGAATTCTTGGAGTTTTTTAAACTTTCTCTGCCTTTAGAGCAAATGTTCCCAATTCTGTAGCTCAGATGTTTAAGTTCTCCCATCATCATCCTCTGCACCACCATCAGCCAAGATCCATCACACGGTCTGTTTCTCATTGTGCCTCCCCCACCCCAGTTGCTTCCAGACTGCTGCCTTGACTGGTAGGGGGGATTTCTCTAGGTTCGGTGGTTAATGCATTTTCAGCATAGTCTCTCAGTAAGAAAGAACTGTGGTTGGCCAACATTTCACCAGATTCGTCTTCAATGGAAATCATCAACATCACCTTTCTCCTTGAATGTTCTTTGGATCTTTCCATCCTTCAACACAAGTGGGAAGTGACCAGAACCTGAAGGATGCACACCAAGGACACTTTGTGTGCTTGAGTGCTAAGTCATTTCAGCAGTGTCCGACTCCTTGCACCCCCATGGACTGTTGCCTACCACGCTCCTCTGTCCATGGGATTCTCCAAGCATGAATACTGGAGTGGGTTGCCATGCCCTCCTCCAGAGAATCTTCCCGACCCAGGGATTGAATCTGCATATCTCTCTGGCATCTCCTGCACTGGCAAGCGGGTTCTTTACCATTAGCACCACCTGGGAAGCCCCTAGCATGCATGCAATGGAAACCAAAAATATCAGCTGAGTAATGAGCTGGTCTCTTTTAAAAGAAAAACGCAATTCTGCAGCAAATGCTACAGCGTGTCCAGGTGACAGCAGGGCATCCCTACTGGAAGATTCACCAAAAAAAAAAAAAAAAAAAACCCAGAAGAACATTGACTGTGTGGAAATAAAAGGGAAGAGACTGAATTTATTGCCAGGACTAAGGCATGCTCATAAGCAAGAAAGATACCACACCAAAAAATACTTATGGTCAAAAGTACATAAAACGATCCACTTCACAGAATCGGGGATTTACTCCAAAGCCCCATGTTGATTCAAGTACATTCATGGTCGGGGAGGCCTCGTGTTTCTAAAGCCAAGTGTCTTTCTGTGAGGATGGGCCTTAACCAGAGTCCATTTTCCTTGCACTCCACATATGGCACCTAGGGCTCAGTGGAGTGTTTAGAGAAACTAAATAAGATGGTCATTTCCTTCTCTCCTTCCCTTGAGTAGTCCTTCAGCCCCTACAGAGTTTAAAACTGTAATGTGTTTGGGATTACTGGATGGCAAGAAGGAGACAGAAGTCCACACGGCGTGACTCCCATTGAAGGCAATCTGTGTAAGCAAACACTTGGCCGGCTTTCTGAGCCACTCTCTCCAGCTCCATCATGAAAATGCTCCCAGCCTTTCTCACAGGTGCCAAGAAGACTTCACAAGCAGTTCTCCAAGAATCGCCTTGCAATCCCAGAGCCTAAACGATAGATGATAGTAGGCCTCGAGAAACACTGTCACCAGCCCCAGGTTGAATCTCAGAGTCGAGGAGAGGGTCGTGGGAGGCGACTCAGTATACACCTGCACACTCAGCTCAGTTCTGTGGGTCTCTGCTCCCAGGTGTAGAGCAGACGTGAGGGATGGGGCAGTGGCAGCCCTCTCGACCAACCTTGCTAATGACGTGATTGACTCTAAAGATGATCAACAGGGACTCTGATCATTTATCTACCTCGTCTGGAATCTTAGTTCAGAGTGAAAACCATTACTCATCCTGGGATCTCCCCACAGTGACAGCCATGTGTGGTAGACCTTCAGGAAGTTGAATTAATTGTCCTTCCTGAAAATAAGATCTCAAAGGCAGAGTTTCTTTTTTGTTTTTACTCGCACATTTTTGACGTACATTTAGTGCTTCATTGCTGCTCTACTCAGTTAATTCATTCGTTTATTTTTAATTGGAGTATAATTGCTTTACAGTGTCGTGTTAGGTCCGGCTGCACGATGAAGTGAATCAGCTCTGCGTATACATACATCCTCTCCATCAGGAACCTCCCACCCACTCTCCAGATCACCACAGAGCGTTGAGCTGAGCTCCCTGTGTTATACAGCAGCTTCCCAGTAGCTATGTTTCACACAGGGTAGCGTATATATGTTAACTCTACTCTTCCAATTTGTCCCACCCCAGCCTTAAGCGGCTCTTATTCACTCTTGAAATAGGCCACTGTGTTGCGTTGTTCCTATATGTACTTCTGTGTCGATGGGTAGAGTCTTTGAAACCTCTCTTCATGGGTCTTCAGGGAATAAAACGGGGTATTCTAAACAGAGCACTGATGGAAGAGGGATTAGAGTGAATAGACTGTCTGAATCCAAGAATCAGTCTGTCGATTCTCACAGTTACTTCAACAGGTCTACAATTACGTGGATCAGTAGCACTGGAATCACGAAAATCTAATTGTTTGAGATGATGCTAAAACTCAGGCTCAGTCAGTTATGTTCAGTTGCTCAGTCATGTCCAAATCTTTGCAACCCCATGAACTGCAGCACACCAGGCCTCTCTGTCCATCACCAACTCCTGGAGTCTACCCAAACTCATGTCCATTGAGTTGGTGATGCCATCCAACCATCTCATCCTCTGTCGTCCCCTTCTCCTCCTGCCCTCAATCTTTCCCAGCTCAGGATCTTTTCAAATGAGTCAGCTCTTCGCATCAAATGGCCAAAGTATTGGAGTTTCAGCTTCAACACTAAAATAACGCAAAGAACATATGAACTTAGGAAGACTTTTAAATGCTCCCAGGTTTAAACCACAAATCCTCAAGGGAACAGGCTGTCTCAGGAAGTGCTAGCATCACCAGAAAACTATCTGAGAGTTCAAATAGATCCTTAGGGATTTCCCTGGCCGTCCGATGAGTAAGACTTCACCTTCCAATGCAGAGGGGTGTGGGTTTGAGCCCTAGTCAGGAAGCTAAGATTCCCATACGCCTTGTGGCCAAAAAACTAAAACAAAAAGCCGAAGCAATACTGTAACAAATTCAATAGACTTTAAAAATGGTCCATGTCAAACACAAAAACAAAAACCCTTAAGTAAATGTTTACATTGCTGCCTTTGCCCAAGTGGAAAACCTTAATGAAGTGATGGCAGCGTTACAGTTCCCTTTTACTTTTTGTCTATTTTTCTAGTATTTCAGGACCTCCCACCCCTCACTCTCCCAGGCCCCACATTTCTCCCATCCCCTATATTCTTTGCCAGGACAATCACAAAGATAAGTCACAGAGAGCGGTGCTGGGCCTTGGCGTCACTCCCCTCCCAGTCAGCGTCTTTATACTCTCTTTAACCTCGGTTTTTCTAATCAAAATGAAGACGAGTGAGCTGCTATACAACACATTCGCCCTTTCTCTCTTCAGTTCATGCTGCTGCTGCTGCTGCTAAGTTGCTTCAGTCGTGTCCGACTCTGTGCGACCCCAGAGACGGCAGCCCACCAGGTTTCCCCGTCCCAGGGGTTCTCCAGGCAAGAACACTGGAGTGGGTTGCCGTTTCCTTCTCCAATGCATGAAAGTGAAAAGTGAAAGTGAAGTCGCTCAGTCGTGTCCGACTCTTAGCGACCCCATGGACTGCAGCCTACCATGCTCCTCCATCCATGGGATTTTCCAGGCAAGAGTACTGGAGTGGGGTGCCATTGCCTTCTCCCTTCAGTTCATAATTGTGGTAAATAATGCAAAACGTGGGGAATGGGGTGGGGGGATGAGGCACCTGGGGAGGGCATTTGGGGAAAGGTCAGCTGAGGGCCAGAAGCAGTGGAAGGCAGTGGTTAAGAGCACTTCTCGGTGTGGTTGTTGTTGTTGTTCAGTCATGTCCAACTCTTTCACGACCCCAAGGAGTTCAAATTGCCTTTGTTGAAATTTACCAACATACTAGTGATGTGATGGGAATCTGACATCCTGACTTCTACTTTGTGGAGCAACCTGCTTATCCACTATTGACAAAGTCCTACTGGAAAAGCCAGGTATGGCTGATTACAAATGTCCTCAGCCCTGGTGGACGCAGGTCTATATGGCACCCCTCTCACCTGGAGGAGGGTCCCGGGACCCACCTACATGGCTGGTTTTCACGGTGCCTCCCTGAACGGTCTCTCTTCTCAGGTCAGCCAGCCCTGGCTCCCATGCTGCCCTGGCAGGAGTTCTTCTTTATAAATTTTCTCTCAGATATATACTAATTCTTTCTTGTGCTGTGCTGTGCTAAGTCACTTCAGTTGTGTCCAACTCTTTCTAACCCTATGGAGCCCACCAGGATCCTCTGTCCATGGGATTCTCCCGGCAAGAATGCTGGAGTGGGTTGCTATCCCCTTCTCCAAGAGATCGTCCTGACCCAAGGATCAAACCTGTGTTTCCTGCATTGACAGGTGGGTTCTTTACCACTAGCGCCATACGGGAAGCCCGATTCTTTCTTAATTATGACTTAAAACATGGTACCGTGCCACACTGTGTGTTACAACTGTAATTCATTAGCAGCAGAGGCTGTGGGAACATGTCCTCACCTCTCATCGGCAATTGGAATGTGGATTCTCTGGCTGTTGGGTTTGCCACAATCTTTATGAAGTGAAATGCAATATTAGTTTCTAAGGCTCTCCCAAGCAACTGTCCTCTAATGGGAAAGCTTCAACAAAAAAATATGTATTGCATGCCAAATAGCTAACCTCATTCTCATAAATATTAATATCATAGGCAGAGTCGAAATATCCTTGGTAAGATGAATGTGTTTCTTTGGGTTTCCAACAAGAAAATATCTTGCAAGCTGAACCCATTTCAGCCATCAAGAGGCATAAGCTTTTGGTGGCAGGCTGGGGGTGCAAAACAACATCACTAATTGTTCCAGGAGGAGTACGTTTCAGAAGAACTTCTCCAATATCATCCTCTTTCCACTAAAGAGGAGGATAAAAACATAAGAACAGATGTTGGATTTGGAAGGATCTCAAGCTGCGACTGCAGCACATGTAATGTGGAGGGGTCGGTTGGCTTAGTGCAGTGACTGGTACTCAAAGCGTGGTCCTTATGCCAGGAGCGTCAGCATCTTCTGGGAACTTGTTGGAGATTACATCCTCAGGCTCCACTACAGACCTGCTGAGTCAGAAGACTAAGTGAGGAGCTGGACTGTGTTCTGTGTTTCACAAGCCCTATCTTCCCTGGTGGCTCAGATCGTAAGAGAAGCTGCCCACAATTCAGGAGACCAGGGTTCGATCCCTGGGTTGGGAAGATCCCCTGGAGCAGGGCATGGCAATTCACTCCAGTATTGTTGCCTGGAGAATTCCGTAGACAGAGGAGCCTGGCAGGCTACAGTTCA
Organism: Bos indicus x Bos taurus; assembly: GCF_003369695.1. Lineage (NCBI taxonomy): Eukaryota > Metazoa > Chordata > Mammalia > Artiodactyla > Bovidae > Bos > Bos indicus x Bos taurus. The sequence goes on along the minus strand of NC_040086.1, from coordinate 7,632,495 downwards.
TGGGATCATAAAAGAATTGGACATGACTAAGAGACTAACAGGACATTACTTTGCCAACAAAGGTCCATCTAGTCAAGGCTATGGTTTTTCCAGTGGTCATATATGGATGTGAGAGTTGGACTGTGAAGAAAGCTGAGTGCCGAAGAATTGATGCTTTTGAACTGTGGTGTTGGAAAAGACTCTTGAGAGTCCCTTGGACTACAAGGAGATCCAGCCAGTCCATTCTAAAGGAGATCAGTCCTGGGTGTTCTTTGGAAGGAATGATGCTAAAGCTGAAACTCCAATACTTTGGCCACCTCATGCGAAGAGTTGACTCATTGGAAAAGACTCTGATGTTGGGAGGGATTGGGGGCAGGAGGAGAAGGGGACGACAGAGGATAAGATGGCTGGATGGCATCACCGACTCGATGGACGTGAGTCTGAGTGAACTCTGGGAGTTGGTGATGGACAGGGAGGCCTGGTGTGCTGCGATTCATGGGGTCACAAAGAGTCGGACACGACTGAGCGACTGAACTGAACTGAAGAGACTAACACACAGGTGAGTCTGATGCCAGTAGGTTTTGTGAAACACAGTGGTTTATGATCTTGGGAAAATCCTAAGTGTGAACCCTATCTCCAGGATGGTTCATGGGTCCCTTGGTACATGATTTGACTTCTTCAAGCCTTACTTTACTCTTCTATGCTGCTGCTGCTAAGTCGCTTCAGTTGTGTCCGTCTCTGTGTGACCCCGTAGATGGCAGCCCACTAGGCTCCCTCGTCCCTGGAATCCTCCAAGCAAGAACACTGGAGTTACCATTTCCTTCTCCAATGCACAAAAGTGAAAAGTGAAAGTGAAGTCACTCAGTCATGTCCGACTCTCAGCAACCCCATGGACTGCTGCCTACCAGGCTCCTCCGTCCATGGGATTTTCCAGGCAAGAGTACTGGAGTGGGGTGCCATTGCCTTCTCCAACTCTTCTATGAAAAGGGGATAATATTACTCACCTCATAGAGTTTTAAGGATTCATGAAGAAAATCCATATAAATTATACGTAACTGTGCCTGGCACAAAATAAGTATGTAATACATCTTATCTATTACCATTATTATGGTTATTACGAAGTTGTTGTTTGAAGGCTGATGAGAGTCATTTACTTAAAGTACTTCCCAGGTGGCGCTAGTGGTAAAGAATCCACCTGCCAATGCAAGAGACATGGGTTCGATCCCTGGGTTGGGAAGATCCCCTAGAGGAGGAAATGGCAACCCACTCCAGTATTCTTGCCTGGAGAATTCTCATGGACAGAGGAGCCTTTGACAAGCTACAGTCCATAGGGTCACAGAGAATTGGACACAACTGAATGATTGAGCACAAGACTATTCATAGGGGCTCTGCCCTGAATGACCTCCCAGAAGCTCCAAACACCATTGTCATGGGCTTAGACTGTCAACATATGGACTCATGGGAACACAAACATTCAGTCAAGAGCAAATTGTATATAACAGAATCCCACATAGTCCCCTTTATAGTGCATAAATGATGATAATAGTAACCCCTCATTTCAACAGTGGTATCATATCACTGTACCCATCAGATTTTAAGCAAAGGTATGGTTAAGTAAGAGATGACCCTGAAGTAAATGAAACTCATCGGCCTTCAAACTTGACCTTCATAAACCATAGATTGTGGGGAGGTAGTGGGAAGAAGGTAAATTGTCACAAAGAGACCATTCTCTCTGATATTGAAGCATTCTCCATCTTTCAGGGCCATTCACTCTGAAATAAGAGAATCTTGGAACTTTACCACATTTTCTTTATTTTTCTGGCCAGCCACTATATTGTCTGTTATTTGGGTCTAGCACAGATCCTCAACTGTGTATTTACAGCATTAAAAATGAATTGTCCCCATTATGTGCTTCTGCCCCCAAAACAAAACTCCCTCTTTGTGAAGTGGAAGGTAGTGACTGTTATTTTATTCAACAATGTGACCGTGGTGATTTTGTCTCAGCAGTCAGTCCAGTTGTCTGCTGTATGGAGCTGTCACCAGAGGTGGGCTGTTAGTGACGCGGGTTTATCTATGGACACCAAATGGTGCTCCCAATCATGTTGATTACGTTGAAATTAATGAAAGATCCTACCTAAATAATAACTTTTTTTTTAAGTTTCCCCAATTGAATTCTGTGATGTTCTCTGCATGTGACAAGTATGGCTCCTTAACCCTCCAAGATGAAAGGCGCCTATTGGTGGCATTTTGATTCTTATCCATTATTTATACAGGGCATACGCGGACCCGTGCAGACAGAACAAAGCAAGGATTTTCCTTTGGGGGATCGCAGTGTAAATGTACCCAAGGACATGCGAGACAATAAAACTCAGTGCAACACAAGGATGTTGAGAAGTGAGTGGTTATTGTAACTGAAATACTTTGCGAAACAGATGGTTTTTAAGGAGGTTCGTGATAAAGAAGGTGAGCGGGTTTGCTGCACTTTAATAGGAGGCTGTTGTGAGTCCTGAGAAGAAGAGGAAAAAGTGACTGTAAGAAGGAGACCCCTTTTGCCTCTACAGCCCTCACACATCTCTGTGATCCAGACTCCATCATGAGAGAGATGCCTGGCCGGTAGATCTATCCCTTCTAAAGAAAAGAGAAAGGGAACACATAGCGGTCAGGGGGCAAGTAGTCTGAGAGCTGGGATTAGACAAGCCTTTCATATCTTGGCAGCTGGGAGTCCATGGGCAAGGAATTCTGCAAATTTCATGATCACAGGTCTCCACATCTGTGAAACCAAATGTGTCTTGGAATTCGGGAGAATAGAGAATTTACACGGGTAATATGATATGTATGCTGCACATTACACATCACCCTGGCAAGGTCTGGGGTAATAAAACACAGACCTAATTTTATAGCAAATCTTCAAAGCAAGTGGAATAAACAAAGACAACAAATCAGTTCTGTCCAGGCTTTTCTGCTCAACGAAGTCATGCTGTGGCTCGAGGACTGGGGAGTCATGGCTCATCTTCCTGTGAGGAAGGTGGAGGCCCATTGCATGGGTTGAGAAATTGACCTTAGGTAGAAATTGATCAGGGCTTCCCAGGTGGTAATGAGTGGTAAAGACTCCGCCTGCCACTGCAGGAGACAGAAGAGGCATGGGTTCATTCCCTGGGTTGGGAAGATCCCCTGGAGTAGGAAATGGAAACCCACTCCAGTATTCTTGCCTGGGAAGTCCCATGAACAGAGAAGCCTGGAGGGTTACAGTCCACGCATTCTCAAAGAGTTGACCATGACTGAGCACTCATTGTCTTCTTAATAATTGTTCAGAGCAAAGACTGGGTAGATAGATCACTGATCCTGATGCTTTTATTTTAGCGAATACTTCGCCCAGTCCAGATGGCCCTTACCGCATTCACCTGATTTTCACCTATGATACACATGCTCCTGTCCAAGTTTCCAGCTTTCCTCATGGTCAACCCACAGTAGTCACCCAGCTTGTGAGTCTGCTCATCAGGAAGGGCCACTCTGAGAAGCTGTGTCCCCATAAGCTGCTCTCCACACCAGAGCCTATGTGATCATCCACCATATGCAAATCAGATCCCACCATCCCCTGGTGGAAATCTTTCAATGATGTCCCAAGATCCCCAGGTCAGTGGCCTGAGCTCTGGACAAGGTCTACCTGCCCAGCACCTGGTCAGGTGACTCTCAATTCCTGAGCTCTTCTCCTGTCTGAGGCCTTCACACATGCTGTTCCCTTGGCCCAGAAGGTTGATTCTTCCCCGTTCTCCCAGCTCCCATTCTCTGGTTCTTCAGATCCGAGATTCAGATCACTCCTTGCTGCCCACACTTGCCCGTGCTGTCCTGCCCCACCTGCCCCCAGCATTCTCTTCCTGAAACTCTCTCCAAGGTGGTCAGTGGATACATTTCTGTGCTTGGGATCACACAATCCCCTGACGGGACACGAGTCCCACAAAGTCAAGGCACTGTTTTGCTGGCTCCTGGATGGTAGGGCTTAGCACCTTGCTGGGCACACGGTACCCTATGAGGCAGGTGCTACCATCACTATGCAGTACATGTAACAGCCAAGCCAGAGAAAGATCAAGTCACTTCCACAACATCACACACAGACACAGTGTGAGCTCAGGACTGGGGCAGAGGCATTCCTCCTTTCCCTCCACGGCCATGGAGGTGGCGCGGGAACAGGATGGACCTGGGAGATGCACCCTTATGGATATAGGGCAGGGTGAAAATGCAACAAAAGTTAACTTTCAAATTGAACTGAAGAGTTGGTTCAGGATTCTGGAGGGGGCGTCGGAGGAAACACTTAGAACAACTGCTTACAATTAAAATTCCCTGATCCAAGGAAAAGAGCTTACCAAAAAGGAAAAAAAATTCTGTCTGGCCTCCTGCTCCCCAGGCCACTAAGTGTCGTCTGCCGTCTGGATGGGTTCTGGCAAAGAAACCTCACTTTCTAGCAGAAGACGAGATGGCATTCTTTCCTTGAAGCACCAGTCCTATCTTCCCAAACACCCTCTTCACTGATACCCCAGGCCGATTGTTGCCCCGATGGTAAGCATGGTGAGCTCCCCTGTTAACCACAAAACAAGCTTGCAAAGCTTATGTTTCAGGGACTTGCCTGCTTGTGAGGTCTTGTGTCAAGTTCTTTCCTTACATAAGTTCAGTGACTATCATGATTCTGTATTAAGGAAATAGTTGATGATGGTCACTTCATCTCTAGTAAAGACATAATAATTGTTAATTTATTTACCAACATTGTAAATGTCTCACCTCTTCTTACGTGCATACAATGACAGATCAAAAAGCTGGAAGCGTGCGTTAGACCTTATACATCAAAAAACTTTCAGTAAACATTTCTTGAATAATTCCTCTCAATCATCAGAATTCTATGAGAAAAATAATGTATATTCTTCATCTTTAAAGGAAATCTGGTGAAGCTGATCCCCCGAGATGAAAAATGAACACCAGATGATAGGAAAAACATGACAAAATTCTTCTTGTCTAAAAGTGAATCAGTTGATTTTATAGGTGAACCAAAGGCATATTTAAGCTTTAACTATTTTCCTTCCCTATCCTAATTATTAACAATTTTTTTCAATATAAAAGCTTTATATCCACTAAGCCGTCTCTAAAGCTGGGCACGTAGAAAGAAATTGAGTCATACATAATATATTTGTGGAAAATGAGAAGTGTCGTGAGTCTAGTAACCTATTCTCTAATGCTATTTAATTTAGAAATAAAGTAGGGCCTATTTATAGGGGTAAATACAATGAAATAATTCTGAGTTATGTATCTGGAATTCAAAGCAAAGGACATAATACAGTGAGAGTTAATTACATCAGCATCCAACTCCCAATGAAAGGAAGGATACTTATTAAAGTGGAACACTCAGGGAGTCTGTGTGGTGGTAAAAGAGTCCACATCTAGATTGTTAGTTGCTGAAATCCATTACACTCTTCAACTATCATAATAACCACAATAATAGCAAGTGGCACTTAAATAACACTTTTCAAACACAATGTCCTAATACTTTGCATTTATGTGGGCGAAACGTCATCATACTGGACATTCACAGCTCACAGAGCACTTTCCCATGTTTCCTTCATGGGAAACTCACAAGACAGATGATACTGTACACAGATGCTTATGTTCAGAAACATCAGGTGCCTGAGGTCATGCTATGGTACCTACAGGAGACTGGTCCACATCTATGTGGGAAACAAGTGGCCCCTGTAGTATCCATTATGATACACGTGCCTTGCCTGTTAACAGGAAGGACGAACGAACCACAGGTCCTTGAAAACATTCCCCTAAAAGGCAAGGCATCTTTTTTGTTGTTGTTCAGTCGCAGAGTCTCGTCTGACTCTTTGCGACCCCAGGGACTGCTGCACACCAGGCTCCTCTGCCTCCCCCTTCTCCTTTTGTTTTTAATCTTTTCCAGAATCAGGGTCTTCTCCAGTGCTTTGGCTCTTGGCATCAGGTGGCCAGTTTGCAATTTAAAAAGTGCTTTCCTGTACATAATGTCATTTGAACCACACAACTTCATCATCAGACAGAAAAGACAGGAAAGGCTTTCTGTTCCAATTTTAGCAAAAAGAAAAAAATCTGTGACAAGAGAGGTTGACTAGGTCACCCAAGTTTTCTAAGCCAGGAAAGGCCAAGAGAAAATACTGACGAGCAAGGTGTTCTGATACAAACATAAAGCAGTAGGTGAAAGATTCCTACAGGATAGCTAGTGGGAAAGAACCTTCCCTGGGTTGGGAAGATCCCCAGGAGGAGGGCATGGCAATCTGCTCCAGGATTCTTGTCTCCAGGATTCTGTCTGGAGAATCCCCATGGGCAGAGGAGCCTGGCGGGCTACAGTCCATGGGATCACAAAGAAGCGGACATCACTGAATGACCTAGCACGCAAAGGGCCATTCCCTCTCGCTGTCACTGCTACGGGTCAGGATCTGACCAGCCTCCGCATCTCCACTTTCGGAACCATCTCCTCTTCTCTCTTTTTCATTGCATATCATCCATCCCGAATCCCCAAAATTTCAGAAAATGCTAAATTTCCAATAAATACGGTATTTGTAGGATGAATCTCTCCCTGGATGTGTACTTTGTTTCTCTGTTTATCTCCAGTCAAATCCAATAGACAGATTGGTTTGAGAAAAACATTAAACTGGCTTCAGTATTTGGAACAGTAGAGATGTCCATTCACATACAGGAAGGGTGGCCTGAGTCCCCATGAAAATAATTAAGCATTTATCATCATTTATAGAGAAGCAAGCTTTTCTGTCCAGGAGGGTTTTTCCCCCTGCTTATTAAACCTTATATTTTATATCAGCTCCACTTCATGGAAGAGTTGACTCATTGGAAAAGACTCTGATGCTGGGAGGGATTGGGGGCAGGAGGAGAAGGGGACGACAGAGGATGAGATGGCTGGATGGCATCACTGACTCAATGGATGTGAGTCTGAGTGAACTCCGGGAGTTGGTGATGGACAGGGAGGCCTGGCATGTTGCAATTCATGGGGTCGCAAAGAGTCAGACACGACTGAGCGACTGAACTGAACTGAACTGATAGCCGATTAACAATGTTGTTATAGTTTCAGGTGGACAGCAAAGGGATTCGTGTACATCTACATGTGTCCATTCTCCTTGGTGGCTCAGATGATAAAGAATCCTCCTATAATGCAGGAAACCCAGGTTCAATACCCAGGTCAGGAAGATCCCCTGGAGAAGAGAACGTCAACCCACTCCAGTATTCTTGCCTAGAGAATCCCATGGACAGAGGCACCTGGTGGGCTACAGTCCATGGGGTCACAAAAGAGTCAGACACACTGAGTGATTAACACTCTCAGACTTTGACATTCTCCCCCAAACTCCGCCTCCCATCCGGGCTGCCACATAACATTGAGTAGAGCTGTCTGTGCTTAACTGCACATTCTTGGTTATCCATTTTAAATACAGCAGTGTATACATGACCGTCCCAAACTCCCTAACTATTCCTTTCCCTCATTCTTCCCCCCAGCAACTATAAGTTTGTTCTCTGTCTGTGAGTCCAGGAGGTTTTTGTTTTTTTTTTTTTTAAATTACAATCAAACCCAAGGAAGCCATGGGGCTCTGCTGTTCAGAAGGGTTTTGGTGGAATTCCCTGAGCTCTTCTGGTCTTGGCTACAGCCCAGGGGTTTACTGCAGACCCTGCAGGAAATGCCTCATTGTCACAGGAAAACCCAGGGCTGAAGCCGGCTTCAGGAATGTGTGAAGCAACATAAGGCAGCACTTTGAAAGCATCTGACATTTAGGAAATTCACTTTGACCTTTGGCTTCCTCTTTCTCAGAAATAGGGTCAAAACACACACCTGTGGGCAGCAGATGGGAGATACAATTCCCAATTTGTGGCGTTTTTGCTCTCTGTTTCTTGGGGCTTGTTTGTTAAGTGGTGGAGAGGCTGAGGGTAGGGAGAAATTGGGAAAAGATCATGAAGGGGAGAGAAAACTACTCTGGGTGGGGTGGGGGGGTCAAGGTCACTGTTTACTGTGACAAAAGTAGACATTTTAATTGTAAAGAATTCCACCATCCCTATTTTGTATAGACAGCCCTTCCCTGGGAAAGGAATTTTGATATTATTTCTTGCTTGAGTTCTAAAATGTTTCAGGATTTCATAGGCAGACAGGGCACATGCTTAAAGCTGGAGACATGGGGACATCTTTATGTCACTGTTGTCCACTCGAGGCTCACAGCCCAGCTCAGGGAGGAGACCTTGCGGAGCCTGCCTGGTTCTTGGGACCTGCTGAGTCAGCCTTGAAGAAAGTGCTAAGAACCACTGTGTTTAGAGCCTGAAAGCATAGAAGTCCTCTCTCATCAGTAGTACCCATAAAAAGATGTTTAACCTGCATGGGAGACGCCCTATTGTGTCGACCTTCCGACAACTGGGTGTAAAACTTTGAGTAAACACCTTCCTGACACCTATTACAGGGAGCCGGCGGGAGGCATGGCCATTAATCAGAACAGCTGCAGGGGGTAGGGCTGCCAATGGAGCCCTGGAAAGATGGCTTGGTCCCCTGCCGTTCTCTCTCTTTTGCTTCAAATTAAAACCCAAGGAAATCGAGAAGGAGAAAAACTCCATTTGATTCCTGCTTGCTTCCCACAAGAAGGGTCTGTTTCAACCTGCCTGGGTAGGGAGAGGCATGTGAAGGGTGCTATGGCTACTTGGGTTTTAACTTTTCAGGTAGAGAAGAATAAGGGCTTCCCTGGTGGTTCAGACGGTAAAGAATCTGCCAGCAATGCGGGAGACCTGGGTTTGATCCCTGGGTTGGGAAGATCCCCTGGAGAAGGGAAGGACTACCCACTCCAGTATTCTTGCAGGGAGAATCCCATAGACAGAGAGGAGTCAAGGGGGTCTGGGATGGAAGAGCCTTCTCCAAGGGATTAGAGGAGCAGATAGGGCTGGGTTTGGGGCCAGGGTTTTCCCAAGGACAAAGATAGGCAGAAGGGAGGTGGAGGACACACCGCTCAGAGAGCCCCTGTAGGAGGAGAGAAGATGCTCTGGAAGGAAGGAGGCAGCAGAGGGGGGAACCATGTCCTGGTGAATAAGGGTTGCCTGGCAGCGCTGATGGCTGCCTTGGAGCCATAGAGATCAAGTGCAGAACAGGGGCTTCAGACTCAGATTAGCTTTGTGTGAACCAGGCTGTGCCAACTGAGGAACTGACGTAAGTTCATAAGTCTAATTTGTTTGCAAGTCCAACAAAGTTAGCCTGGGTATCCAACTAACACAATTAGCTATACTGTACTGTACTGTCATAGGTTTATAATACTTTCACACAAATAAAACATAAAAAAAAAACAAAAAAATAAAATATTTCTAAAGTACAGTACCTTGAAAATTACAGTAGTAACAGTACAACAGCTGGCATACTGGGCTGGCATTGAGTGAACAGGCAAGAAGAGTTACTGACTGTAGGAGGGAGAGGAGGTGGGAGATGGTTTAGCTGAAGGATCGTCAACAACAGGAGATGGAGGGCAAGCTGCAGCTTCACTCATGTGCAACATTGACGGAACACACGTTCACATCTTCGAGAGGTCACGACTTGCAGGTTCCTAGGCAGAGGACTCACTGTACCCCTAATAAAATCATGACCACATTTCCAACACAGCCATGAATCTCAGCATAACCCTGCATGCAAGCAAAACTGGATCCAGCAGGCTAGCCTCTCTGTAGCCACCCTCAGGTCTTTCTTCCTTCCTAGGTCCCATCAGAGAGACTCAAGTCCAGAAAATCCACAGCAGTTTGGTAGGGGCCATAGACTCAGCCCTGGCCAATAAGGTAAGAGGAGGAAAGTTACGAGAAAAACATTCCCTCTTTGATAAAAGTTAAAGAGGCGTAACAAGAAGCATCTCTCAGCCAAGGGTCAGCACCCTGCCCCCGGTCTCTATTAAGACAAGGATGTGATGCTTGCCCTGTGGCCTCCACCTTCTCACAGTGAAGAATTTTACTAGTATGTGTGTGCTCAGTCATGTCTGACTCTTTGTGACCCCACCAGGATCACATGGACTGTAACCCACCAGGTTCCTCCCCATGGGATTCTCCAGGCAAGAATACTGGAGCGGGTTACCATTTCCTCCCCCAGGGAATCTTCCAACCCAGGGATCAAATCTGGGTCTCTTGTGTCTCCTGCATTGTCAGGCAGACTCTTGACCACTGAGCCACCTGGGAAGCTCCAAGATTCTTACTAAGGAAATCATAAGTGAACTTCTTCTCATTGAGTTATCTAAAACTCATAGCCAAAAACAATCTAATACAATGACCTCCTGGGATCAAACTTGAATCTCCTGCTTCTCCTGTGGATTCTTTACCATTAGCTCCACCTGGGAAATCCTTAAAACTCAGAGCTTGAAAACCAACTAGAATGTCATCTATCCATCAATCTCATATCTCTCTCTGTTTGTTTGAAAAAAACAAGTTTGCATTTAGTTCTGGGTAAACTAGAGTGAGCACAATTCCTTTGTATCTGTCTCCAAAGTCTAATGTAAAACATTCATCTTTTCGTCTTCCAGGTGGAGCTGAGTTCCATATAAAAAGTATGGACCTGTGAAAGTTGGAAGCCTTAGAGGCAAGATCATATGCTAAGGCAATGCACATGCAGAAGAGAACATGATGGGATCCAGAAAGCTGGAAATCATGGAGACAGAAAGGAGGGACACAACTGAGATACTAGCAGCACAAAATACCACTATAGAAACTAGCGTCCTGGTTCTATATGTTCAAAGGACAGCATCATGATGATCTGGGCAGAAGAAGTGCGACGTGAGATTGTATACAAATGGATGCAGAAATGCTGAGCTCAACAGGGCTTCAGGGCTGGGACCTTGATGCACACATTGTGAGTTGAGGACTGCATCTGGCATGACTTAGGAAAATCTCCGCAAGCGAGTGAACTAGAAATAAAACAGGGAGTCATGGTAACATACCAGTCTTAGGGAAATCCAACGTCCAGTGATTTGATTCTATTCTACTTACCCCCTACCCTCCTGCATGACTGACTCAACTTGAAATGGCAGAGACTTCTGAGGAATAAGAGACCACTCTTTTCTTCCTAAGAGAAGATGAAGGACGGCAGTAGATGTAAATCAGAGCAATGAGCATTTGGAATCTGGCTAGCGCCTTCTTTCCCTGACAACAGGTCTGTTTCTGGTTCTTTTTCAGATGAAAGATGTAAGGAAAGTGGTGGATATTATTATTCTCTGGGAAACTTTGAGAATTTGGCACTTTCCTTTTCCCCCTTTGCCCTGCTGGCTGACCTGTGGCATCTCTCCACTTGTCTGTTTATAATTAGGGTCCCCACACAGTCCAGATGGCCGGCTCTCCAGCCCAGGTGTGCCCATGTACACATGCTGCACCCATCTGGGATATGAAGATGAGCAAGTGTTGAAAAAGTTAACCGTTCCCTTCTTTTCTCACCCTCTCTCCAAAGCATATCATTTAACTCTCATTCCACACTCTCTTTCACACGCTTTTCTGATTGTACAACTTGAGCCACCAAGAAACATATAGATGATCCAATGGATGTTGAAATTACCAACATGGAATTAATTGTAGTGTAAAAGTTTGTCAAGCAAGGTCCGCTTTCCATTTTTTCACCAGTCTCGGGGATGTTGACCTCCTGAGCTAAGACCTTAAAGATGTCTGTAACTCTCTATTTTAAAAAATAAAAGAAAACAATTAAACAAAGCAAATAATTTTTATTTTAAAAAAATTAAAGAAAATGATGCACTCTGATGAGAAATAAGACCTCAAAATGGAGCAGTAGGACTTCTGAGCCTCTGCCAAGATGAATGATCAGGCAGGTGGTTTCCTAATCTGGGTACCCCTGCCCTTACCAACCAGACTCTCACTGTATCTTCAGACACTGATTCCCACACAGCTTGCAAGAGACTAGTGGGAGGAGAAGGGCACCACAGTCCTGCAGGCTGTGTGGGAGTCAGTGGCTCTGGTGGTTCGGTGGTAAAGAATCCGCCTGCCAATGCAGGAGACACAAGTTCCATTCCTGGGTCTGGAAGATCCCCTGGAGGGCACAGCAACCCACTCCAGTATTCTTGCCTGGAGAATTCCGTGGACAGGGAGCCTGGCGGGCTACAGTCCATGGGTTGCAAAGATGTGGACACGACTGAGCAACTAACACTTTCACTTTCTTTTCTTAGAAGAAAACCCTTCTTCTCTCTTGCTATATCTGTCTGTCTGTCTACCTACCTGTGTATCTGTCTATTTATCTATAGTCCATCTATTTCCCCCCTCTTCTTTTTACATGTTTGTTGCCATTATGATATTTAAAAGCCCCATTAGCAAAGAAAAAAATCTATCATTGAGCTTGCCCCCTCACATAAATACTTTCAATTCCTGCATGATTCAGATAAAGTGGGATTTGGGCTAAAATTGTCTACCTAACTATTCCTAATAAAAGTTGTGGAGAACTTTTCAAGTGAAGTTTTCAAGCATAAGAGGTGTTAGCAAACCGTGGCGTAGTTGTTCAGCCACAACACAGTGCCGGGTTGAGAACAAGTCCGTCTGCTTTCAGCTGGTTTCCTCAAATAATCGGATTTAAAAATATAGTTTGGATCCACAGTTTCTTGAGTTCTATGCATATTATTCTTGAATTTTTTAGGAGAAAGGACAGCTAAATAATACTTTGCTTTGGGCTGTGTGAATATTGTTTTTCTCATGTCTGTGATTACTGTAATAGGACATTATGATTATACCTGAAACAGTATAACAAAGCAGATTTTAAAACAAAGGCTTAAATCATCTGATACAATGTGAGCAATCACCAGCATTTGCCCTATAAGTGAAATAAAAGTAAAAAGATTAAGAGATGCTGGCTTACAAGTATATCATAAACTAATAATGCACAGAGAATAATTTGCTGTTATTGAAGAATCAGCCATAAACCAAGCAGTAGAATTAATACAAGAGTCCTTCAATAAACTTCATTTATGAATTCTGACAGAAACAAAGACGTCTTGCAACGGTCATAATTACAATCAACGTTTTAAATCATTAATCTTTACTGAAATGTGGTTGATTTGCTTTATAGATTGCAAATTAAGTTTAATGGGAAAATGATGTGACTAACTGGTATATTTCTCTAAATATTTAGAAATACACTTTAAGCTTTTTATAAAATTCTTTAAACTACTCAGTATCTTTAGCCATAATTATATGTGATCCAGAGAAAGAGGACATACTCATTCCTCATCAATTTAAGGATTGAAAAAATATCAAAATCATAAAAATAATTTTAATTTAATATATCTTGTGCATATTATACATTTACTATTGAAGATTTGAAATCTGCATATTCTTGAAGTCAAAGAAGCAAAATATTATTACTTTTTAAATGTTCATATAATTTCTTGTGTTTTGAGGAAAGGATTACTAAAATTCTTTTGGAATATTCCACAAATTTCCAAAAGGAAATCTAGATTTCTGATACACATCAGAATGCAATGTGTGTCAAAAATCACTCAAAATGTTATTTTTTGTTTTAGAAGTAAAATTTTATTTATGCATATAATTAAATGCATAAATAAAAGAAAATTGAAGTAATGATAGGCTGTTATAAAACAAGATTTTAAACATTTACTTGAAGAATGGATTTTAAACATAAAATGTAATTCTGTGTGTATTCAACTTTCAAGGAGTGTCATTTGTAATTCTCCAGCTGATAGAGCAATAAATGCTCTGAGCAGAGTTATATATTATGGAGAAAGAGTGTGGGGGTGTTAGGCTAAGCTTTTTTAGCATTTTGTTCATGTTTTATAATTACAAGAGCAAAAATGCATATAAGTTACAGTGTTCATTTAAAAATCCATTCCCAAATCATTTGAAAATTGTAGAATTGATCATCTTAATTATACAGTTAACTCTTAATTGTTAGGCATTCTGGTTATAATTCATTTACTTCTAATCTTTGACAACAAATCACTGGATTTTCTTGCATGTTCCTATAATGTGTATAACACGAAGACAAGGCTAAGGTTTCTTAAATCCATCAGAAAGCGGTGCATTTTATTCACCCAGGGTGAGTTCTTGTGGTCTAATAATGTTTTTGTGTGTGTATTAGTCGCTCAGTCGTGTCCGACTCTTTGCAACCCCATGGACTGTAGCCCTCCAGGCTCCTCTGTCCATGGAATTCTCCAGGCAAGAATACTGGAGTGGGTTGCCATTCCCTTCTCCAGGGGATCTTCCTGACCCAGGGATCAAATCCAGGTTTTCCTCATTGCAGGAAGATTCTTTACCATCTGAGCCACTAGGGAAGCCCCTGACAATGCTTAGAAACTTATTTTTAATGAATTTGAGAAGGATCTTTAATTCATGTTTTGTAGAAAATCCATGGTCCAATTTTAAATGATTGAAACATACAATATGAGAATAAAATGAGAATGATATGCAATTTACTAACCAGTCCACCTGAGCTGCAGTTTATCCTCCAAACCACAGGTTGCATCCAGGACAGTTCTACTGCTGTCAGAATTGTGATGCAACTGCATAAAGGGATTGGGTGAGCACAGAGAGGCCCCACTGCCCTGCCCTCTTCTCAGCTGGTGTCTGTTTCTGTCCCTGTGCAAAGCTCACTGTCCCACCATAGTATTCTCTGCATTCCATTCTCCCTGACAGTATTTACTCAAATTTCTAAGCTTGCAGTTTCTTTGTGAACTCTCCACCATTACATCTAATGATCTTGATAGCCATGAACTATTTTTCAGATCTGAGCAATCCTGGATATTCCTTCCAAACTGGATCTGTGAATTGCCTACTGTCAGTGAGGTAGGGGATGGCCTGTTCACTCACCCAACTCTCTCTCCTGGTCCACAACAGGCCCCTTTGCTCAGTAAGAAGATTGCAGAGTCAACATCCAGCTTAAGGAGCCAACCCTGCCCTCCAAGGTCATAGACCTCATTGTAAACTTTACTGTTCCTAAAGTTATATGCAGAGTACATCATGAGAAACGCTGGGCTGGATGAAGCACAAGCTGGAATCAAGACTGCTGGGAGAAATATCAGTAACCTCAGATATCCAGATGACACCACCCTTAAGGCAGAAAGCAAAGAAGAACTAAAGAGCCTCTTGATGAAAGTGAAAGAGGAGAGTGAAAAAGTTGGCTTAAAACTCAACATTCAGAAAACGAAGATCATGGCATCTAGTCCCATCACTGCATGGCAAATAGATGGGGAAGCAATGGAAACAGTGACAGACTTTATTTCTGAGGGCTCCAAAATCACTGCAGATGGTGATTGCAGCCATGAGATTAAAAGACACTTACTCATTAGAAGAAAAGTTATGACCAACCTAGAGAACATATTAAAAAGCAGAGGCCTTACTTTACCAACAAAGGTCCATCTAGTCAAAGCTATGGTTTTTCCAGTAGTCATGTATGGATATGAGAGTTGGACTATAAAGAAAGCCGAGCACCTAAGAATTGATGCTTTTGAACTGTGGTATTGGAGAAGACTCTTGAGAGTCCTTTGGACTGCAAGGAGATCCAACCAGTCAATCCTAAAGGACTGATTTTAGAATCCCTTAGGAGTCTAAGTAATCTAAAAAATCAGTCCTGAATATTCATTGGAAGGACTGATGCTGAAGCTGAAACTCCAATCCTTTGGCCACCTGATGCGAAGAACTGACTCATTTGAAAAGACCCTGATGCTGGGAAAGATTGCAGGCAGGAGGAGAAGGTGACGACAGATGATGAGATGGTTGGATGGCATCACCAACTCAATGGACATGAGTCTGAGGAAACTTTGGGAGTTGGTGATGGACAGGCAGGCCTGGTGTGCTGCAGTCCATGGGGTCACAAAGAGTCAGACAAGACTGAGCGACTGAACTGAACTGTCCCTAAAACATGCACAGAGGATCCTGCCCTGGCTGATGCTGTTCGTGATTTTATTACTTACTCATTTCCGACCTCACAGTATATAATTAAGATTTCCTTCAAATGAAGTTTCTCCTTTTTAATATTTATTTCTTTAATTGTGCAAAATACATATAACTTATAATGTACCACTTTAACCATTTTAAGCATATAGCTCAGGGACAATTAGGTACATTCACAGGCTGTGCTACCATCACCACCGTTTGTCCACTCAACTCTTCATTTTGCAAAATTGAGATTCTACCCATTACAAAGTAACCCTCCCACTCCCATCCTCCTGGCCCCTGATAACAAGTGATCTACCCTGCCCACTGTGGTAACGCTGACTTTCCAACACTGTAATATGTAGACATAGTCAAAGGAGGATGTCTGACCTCACAGACAACAGTAAGCATGAGCTATCATGAACTCAGTCCAGAGCCAGCTATGAGGCACCACGCAGCACTTGGTGGCAGACGCTGAGGTCCTCTGTGCTCCCAGCATGTCACACTGTCTGCTTCCCCCACCCCAGCCCACCCTGCCACCCCAAATCATAGGGAAGTGTTTAGAAAGTTTATTGGATTTTTCACAATTACATGATCCCTTTTATCATCAATTCCACTCATGGAAATAAATATTAAATGGTTTTTGGCATATATATGAATTAAATATGGCCCTTTTTTAACTATTATTTGAGGAATAATATCACTTTTGGATTACGCATATAGAGATGAGGGGAGGAACAGTAGAAAAAAATGTTCGTATCAATGTTAAGAATATGTACCTTTGCCCACTATTAATTTATGATAGCCTACAGTGTTGTAACAAAACTCTTAATGCTAGTAAAGTTCAGTGCTGCCTTTAAAACTAAAATGATATATTTTTATATGGTCTCTGTTTAGAATCAACAATGTAATAGTGATTCTGACCTGTAGACTGGGGGAAAAAATAAACAGTATGAAGTACTGACAAAACAAGGCTGATATGTTGAAAAATTCAAAATATTTACTTGGAACCTGTGTGTAACATACAGGTTTTATATAAGACCTATTGTGATGTGTGTAGCTGTGCAGGAGGCAACTTAAGATCATAAATGATAAAAGGAATGTACTCATTAGAAAAGCTACAGATAAACGTATAGCTAAAACAAGAAAGTTAAAATATCATAATCTCTTAGCCTTTGTGTTTTACTCGAGAATCATAGTTTTTTTACAGATCCATCTTTTATATTTTGAATTGGAGGAAAATTGCCCTATAATATAGCGTTGGCTTCAGCCATACAACAATGTGAATCAGCCCCAAGTACACCTATGTCCCCTCCCTCCTGAACCTCCCCGCTACCCCCACGCCTGGAGGTTGTCACAGAGCACCAAGCCCAGCTCCCTGTGCCCACACAGCAGCTTCCCACTGTCCATTTTACATGTGATGGTTCATACAGAATCATATCATTTTTATACCACGTTCATATCAAACTGTCAATCCCTGACAACGTGATATTACCATATCCTCTGAAATATAATATGTTTCTTCCTTGGGTAAATACACATTCCTCCATATCCTTTTAGAAAACAGTTCCAGGGAATTTCCGTTTGTAGATATTTCAGTTGTGAAGCCACATTTGCCAGTCTGGTTTGGTATAAAATGATGAAAAATTTTGTGTGACCATAGAGATGTCAATGATTTCCTAGCTTACAAGGACAGCAAATTCAAATGCATGCAAAGAATATTAGTAATATTTTAGAAGTATATTTGGAAAATAGCACCATTTTTCTTGTCCAAAATTTTAAACAAATAATGTGTATAACGTAAGCCTCAAATTCAGTTGCTGATTTTACTCAGTTGCTTCATTATTCTTTTGCTGCTGTTGTTGAATATTGTACAACTTGTAACTTCTTTTGCTATTTCTCAGGTCAGGTTTGAATTTAATGGTGTAAGTAGCATTTTCTCTGGTTGATACAGTTTGATATGGCTTCAGCCACAAAAGAAATTCTTTTACCCCCTAAAAATTCGGTGTATGTTTCTCCAGCATCCCAAATCAGCTAACAACGAGCCTCATTTCACTCAAAACAGAAATTTGCAAAATGATTTTAAAAGGTTATACTTATGATTGCAGTGCATTTATATGAAACACAAGAGGAAATTAACTCAAAACACTGATAAAAAATCGCATAACATTAATGTCAAACAATGTTTCTTGTCATGCAACGATAACCTCGAACACCTCCCTCAGCTTGTAAGGGTGCCTGCTGCTGCTGAAGGCTGCGCTCGACTTTTCTGCATTGAAGAAACATTTTTATCAGTTGGAGGGAGAATTATGTTTCTGTACATAAAATTTATTTTGTGTACTCAAATCAGATAAAAGTTCAAAGCATTTTATTCATAATTTTCCACTTATGTATATTGACCTTTTTTTAAAGAAAACAACTGGTTTCTTCCAAGTGCGCCACACTGGGATGTCAAAAACTGCTTGCAGAAATACAAGTATCCTCATTATGCAAATTTAAGTTTCACTGATAGGCACGTTCTGTTTTATAAATTACATCCTCTTGTCAGAAGTCAAAGTGTATTTGAATAACTTCATGAAAATTGTCACCAAGATTTAAACTTGTGTGTCTTACATGCCATTGTTGATTTAATCCAGGGGCTGAAAAATGGCCATATATTTATTTTTAAATGTGTGCATGATTACTGTGTCACCAATGTTATCTAAATGAAACCTAGATGAAAGTGCAATTTTCATGTATATTTTGATAAAGTTTTGCATTTTATAAATGTATTTTAATTTACAGGTTTAATAAAATATGCTAAGTAGTATCAGTTGCTGTATATTTTAGTGCCAACAAATTTGTTTCCTACACACTTGGAATTTTCCTAAGGGGTAAAATAAATATACATGTTTTCACAAAATTATTAAAATATCAAAAATTAAAATGAAAAGGGGATTTGATTTATGAAAATTATTTCCTGTTCACCAAGATGAAAAACATTCCCAATTTGCATTTCCATGTCACATCCTGGAAAACGAAATGTGGTCTCATTGAAATTGAGAATATTTTGCAAATATCCAAACATTGAATAAATGATTTTTTAATGTGAGCTTAAAAAATATTTAATAGTTTTAAATTTACTACTTAAACTATCAAAAGAAATCTGGAAGAGAACTGAAGGCACGCATTGACATGATCATTTTATTAGAGAAGAAAATGTATTACATTTCCTTTTCAACCATTCCTGATAAAAGATCAGATTTCAGTTAAAAAAAAAAAAGTATGCCCTATACAGAACAGTTTCGTTTGGAGCTCATTTGATTTCACTTTTCAGAATGCCCAGTACCAGTGTTAGAGTAATCTTTGATGTTAAAAAAAGTAGAAAAATCAAAGTGAAGAACTGAATCTGTTCGTTTTTTAAACATATTAATCTTGTCAAGATAATACATAAAAATCAATCCTTGAAATTTTTTCCAGAGCCCTTCTCCTCTCTTTCATCCAAAATATGAAACCACTTAGGAGGATAAAGCAACATAACATGAATGATTTCAGAAAAATAACCTCAGTTACATTTTGGCTAAATAAAGTTGAGAATAGCTCAAGCGGACTGAGTTTGCATGGCCAGAATAATGTTCGTACCACCATTGGCATTCGTCATGTGTGATCAGCTCATGTGTATGGCAGACTGAGAATTTCTCATACTGCTTTCTTAAGAATTCAACTGAGTTTCAAGCCCCTGACAGTAACAAATACAAATTGCACCAGCCCCCAAAAAAATTGTTGGGGCTAATTTTAATATTAATGAATTCTTTACAACCTCAGTTCAGCGGTTTCGATTAAGCTTTAATTAGTAGCCAGAGGGGAATCCAAAACAAAAATAAGGAGTTGAATTGCTAATTAAGTTAGTTTGATGAGGTAGAGTTTTAGTAAAAGACTGGTTGTTGTTAGCTGTGCAAGTTCTGACAAGCTAAAAATACTAAAGATTATCATTATTGTAACTAACATTCTTCGTTACCACCAGCTTTCTGCATGGAGCAGACAGTTCATTAGAGTCCAGAGCTTTTGTCTGTCAGTACTGGAATTAAAACCTTGTTAATAAGAGAGCACTAGATGGGGATGAGAGCCCGAGACAAGCCTATGGAACTTTATAACTCTGATTGGTTATAAATTACCCAGTTATTACACCCAAGTGAGTGTATTGAATATTTACCCACCAACAGTTTTGGTGTCATTCACTGCATTTTTCACAAAGATCTTCTTTATCAGAAACTGATGTTGCAAAGGAATTTGTTTTCTAGTGTTGATGGTGTCTCTGTTTCTCTTTATGTTCGGGTCCTGAACAACTTCCAAAATTTCACCATTTGTAAAGAATCTTTAAATTTAGAGAGCAGAAAACAAAAAGAGCCCACTATCCACAATAAAATATACCTCCTCATGTCTACTAATACTCATTCAATGGCTTTTTATTATTATTATTATTTGAATCCTCTCAATAATACATTTTGTTGAAGAAGAAAAAATAACATGGATCATTATTATTTCAAACCTGGAAATTAACCCTTTCTTATAGCCACCTATTCCTAATGTGATAGGAATGTTCCCTGGTACCCCAAAGTTTACTAATTATCCCCAGAAGGCTCTCTGGTGAGGGAATTCAGCCAGACTACACCAGAGGAATGTGAACCATCTTCTTCAGGATTGTGGAGAATGTAATTTGATTTCTCCATACTCCAATGTTTTCTATAATTTGTATTTTATCCTTTTGCTTAAGGTTTCAAAGCCTTACAAACCCAATAACTTAGGGATAAGAGAAGACAGAAAAATAAATGATATTGTTTCTAGGGTATTAAATATAAGCCTGGCTATCGGAGCTGCATGGCACTTGCGAATCGTAATCAGGTACTTTGATTTAACACTGTTTTGTTTTATAATAAGGTGGTTGCCATATGTTGGAAAACCGATCTGCCTATATCGGAGAGGCTCCATATCTCTGTAACAAATCCAAAAACTCATTTTATAATACCTTAAATCTACCCATTGTAATGTAGCTCTACAAGTGTAAATCCACAGCAATCTTGGCTCATGAATGTGGCTGCAAGATTACCTATATTATCATTGAAAGCAAAGGGGAAGCAGTGAATTAGAATGCAGTGGATCTCACAAAAATAACTTTCAGTAAATCTTCTTTTAATGCATAGTTTACAATTTTCTTTTGCTCAGCATGAAACTGATTAAGGTCCCCCTCCTAAAGAATACTTTCCCCTTCACATAGATGCATTGTTTAATATAGTTACAACCCCAATACCTGACAAATCAGAATTTCAACACCACAAATGTGATGCTTGTTTAACAGCAGCAGAGAATATTAATAATTTATCTATTTGAATGTAGAATAGGTTCCAATTATAGTATTTCACATCGTGCAGCCACTGAACACACTTTCTCTTAGAGGCAGAGAGAAATCTTCAGTGTAAGCAAGCCATTGATATTTGCTGGAGGAATTCATAAATTGGTGCACATTGTGAAATATTTCCACTAATAGTCACTTAGTCACATTTTAAGTGATTAAATATTAGAAGTTAACATTTAAATAATCAAAAAAAAAAAACAATGGAAAGACAACATAGAGAAAACTTCTTTAAACTAATACTGTTGGTTTCTAAAGAAGCGTTCTGGAAATCTATTAAATTAAGGATGAAATTTAATCCCCAACATTTGATTTCTAAAAAATTTTCTTTTCCGAAAAATGCATGCCACAGTTTGAGGCACGTATAAGAACAAAGTAATTAGAATGTTAACACTCTTGCTTAAATATCTCATTCACAACAATCCATGGTTGTGTTTCAGAGATGCCAAAATTAATTAGTTCAGGGAGTCAGAGTCAAATTAAAATATTAACAAACAAAAAGTCAAACAAACTTATTGAAATAATCTGTAAAAAGTACTGAGGGTTTTATTTCACTAATAAACTATTTTCTGGTATTGGCATAGACAAAGTCTAAAAAATAAAAACTTATTTTTAAAAGTAGAAATGGATGTTATTTATGACTCTTGATTACAAAATATCTCAAAAAACTATTTTGCTCTCTTACCATTAAGATAGTAAAGGATATTATTTCAAGTAGGTTTTTTTTTTGTCTCACAATACCCCTGACTTCAACACATGAAGTCAAATACAGAGCATCTCAGGAAAGATATATTCTTGGACATGGATGTAAAGAATATCTAAAATACATGTCTACAATGCTATGGGATTTCTTTTTTTTTATGCTTTTAATATTTTCTTTCATCTTATGAATTTCCATCCTTTCATGTCATTCATGAATATAACTGATGAGATATGCATAAAAATATGCCCCCTCTTAGAAAAAAATTCAGATGTGTGTCTCCACACAGCACCATGGAAATAATTAGGGTGGGGGCTGTATTCCCCAGTGTCCACTCCCTGCCCAGAGGCTTCACACTGCCACCTGGGGTCTCCTGTTTCTCACTCTCCCAGAAAGTCTCAGAGTGAACTTGGGGAGGTAGATTAACTTTTATGCTCAAGTGTCTTCTTAAGATCAGATTGCTTTTACAATTTTAGAAGTAGAGAGGCCACTGAGGAAAGAAAATGATAGAAACCTTTACATTTCACTTGAAATCATTAGATGATGCTTTCATGTCAAAAATTTGTTCAGGCAGAGAGAAATTAAGAAAAATTAGCACTTTTTCTTTCTCACTGTCATCTAGCTGTGTAAATCTAAAAGAAGCAACTGTTCTCTTTCACGATGATACATCATTTTTAGGTTTCTGAGAAGATCTTCTTTGCTTTGATCCCAGAGACAAAAGCCTACATGAGGTTTTAAAGATGATTCTTATGAAAATAATAGAGTTGCTTGCTGCTTAGCTGTAATGCTTACTTAATCTGTCCATACGTAAATAAGACACCAGCGGCATGCAAAAAGCATCCTTTAAACATAATCACCTATGCTATGAAACCCTCTTGGGTATTGGATTTTTAGCAAAGTGAGTGCAACAAGAATTTTGATTACTGCATCCTGATGTTTTTTTAAAGAGATTTTAACATTTTTGTATCTTAAAAGTTTATTTGGTCTATAACTTGACAATAACATACACATTGTATTGATTTTTTTTGACATGTGTTATCACATTTTATTCTCAAATCATTGGCAAGAACAACAGTAGCATTTCTTAAGCATTTACTGGTGCCTAAATTCTGTGCAAATCTTTTCAAAGTCATGTGCTCTTGCTTTGGAGATACTTGCAAGAACACAAGGGCTTTCCTGATGGCTCAATGGATGAAGAATCCACCTGCAGTATAGGCGATAAGGAGATGCAAGTTTGATCTCTGTGTGGGGAAGATACCTGGTAGGAGGAAATGGCAACCCATTCCAATATTCTTGCCTGGAAAATTCCGTAGACAGAGAAGCTGGGAAGGCTGAAGTCCATGGGTTCACAATGAGTCAAACACAGCTGAAAACATGTCACATGATATGACAAGAACGCAGGCAGCATGCTGCAGACGCCACCTAGCAAACTAGCTTTGAGTCTTAAGCTCAACTGCCTCTTCTGAAAATGGTCTCATGACTACCTTTGATTGTAGTTACCTCCACTCACCAGTTGGCTTCCCTGGTGGCTCAGAGGATAAAGCGTCTACCTGCAATGCAGGAGACCCGGGATCGATCCCTGGGTTGGGAAGATCCCCTGGAGAAGGAAATGGCAACCCACTCCAGTATTCTTGCCTGGAGAATCCCATGGACAGAGGAGCCTGGCGGGCTACAGTCCACGGGGTCGCAAGGAGTCGGACATGACTGAGTGACTTCACACACACGCACACACACACCTCCACTCAGCTACCCAGACCTTCACAGTAGGATCTTTTCTACAGAGAAAACAAGTAAAGGAGGTGGTGCCCAGGAGTGATATTTAGAGCATGAATATTTGCTTGGCAATGCAATGGTAAAGGTGGGAATAAAGTCTTCAAAAAGATTTTGTCTGCTGTCCTATTTTGGCATCAGAGGAAGGAGAATAAGCAAAAGTCCCTTGTGCTTACTGGTTGGTATTCCTCGCCCTTGGAAGCCACTGTCTGGTGAAGAGTACACAGTAGGGAGTTCATAAAGATATGCTGGTAAATGAATGAATGAATGAAGCACCTGCCTGGAACTAAAGCCACAGGTTGCGTGAATTATGTTTCTGCACCAACACAGGCACTGAAAATGCCACCCTACCTTTGAAAATAGCACAGTTAAGGGTCAGCATGTTAGGTGCTTAGAGAATTGGACCAGGGCTGGAGGAGCAGCAGAAGAGACAGTTCTGAGTAATGAAGTTTGGTTAGTAACCAGGAGTGCTGCATGGAAGAAAGGGCCCTTGGCACTAACACAGATGGCACCAAACACCATCTGTGGAGAGGAGCAGCCATCTCCAGCAGGACAATGCCCTTGGGAGTTTCCTGGTCCATGTACAGTGTCTCAGAGGGGTGAGGTGTGAGCAAGGCATGGGACTGATTGGAAGCAGGTCCCTCCTTGAGTTGGGGCTCCATCCAGAATAAGCCACGGCTACAAATCTTAGTTTGATCAACAATAAAGTAAAGCAAATTACTGACCTACTTCAGATTAGATTTGGAGGATTGCTCGAGCCAATATGTGTGAGCCACTTATCAAACAATCAAGTTCAACTTAAGGTAAGAATTCTTTCAATCAACCATTATGGGGAGCTGTGGAACTCAAGACTAGAGTAGTGTTTCATAGACCTGGCCTCCCTCCCCAGCTCTGCTTCTGTTGCCAGGGTGATCTCTAGAACTTTGCCAAACTTCCATTCTCTCACTGATTGAACAGGCAACCTGGTGGTGCTCAGCTCCTGGGCCAGTTGTGAAGATGCTACAAGAGAATGTGTGTCTCATGCCGTGGCTGGCTACACAAATGTTGCTGCTGCATGGGGCATGTCC
Organism: Bos indicus x Bos taurus; assembly: GCF_003369695.1. Taxonomy (NCBI): domain Eukaryota; kingdom Metazoa; phylum Chordata; class Mammalia; order Artiodactyla; family Bovidae; genus Bos; species Bos indicus x Bos taurus. The sequence continues at coordinate 7,607,687 of NC_040086.1, read as the reverse complement.
TGTGCACCAGGTGGGAACTTGAGCCACGAGTGTGGATCACACTCAAGGTGCTGGACACCACCTGGGGCATGGCACCATGGGAAAGTGCCTCCCAGATGCAATGGCAGGGGAGCATCTTGATGTTTGTAATGGGAGTGAACGAGCTGCTCCTTGCCGTTCATTTGCCTCTTCAGTCCTCATTGCAGGGACATACTTAAAATACGCCTCCAGCCTAGAGAAGAAGAGTAGGCTCCTTCCTTCACCATCCTTCTGGAACAACATAGCATTCAGAGAAGTCCTTTTCCTACAGAGTGGAGTCTACACTGGAAAAACCAGTGGTATTTCCACTTCACTAAGGGTTCCTTGGTATTCCTTGGGTTCCTAAGGGTCCCTTGGGATTCTTCAGGCAAGTTCACCTGGCTCAGTGGTAAAGAATACACCTGACAATGCAGTAGACATGGATTCGATCCCTGGGTCAGGAAGATCCCCTGGAGAAGAAAATGGCAACCCATTCCAGTATTCTTGCCTGGGAAATCCCATAGACAGAGGAACCTGGCAGCCTACAGTCCTTGGGGTCACAAAGAGTCTGATATGACTGAGTGACTAAACAGCAAGGGCTCCTTAAGGAACAGTTTTCACTTCTAGATTTGCTTCGTCTCTCTTGTGATGCTCACTCTGCGGCACGTTCACTCAAGGCAATGGCTAAGTGTATCTTCTGCATTTAGCCTCCAGCCTCCCCTCTGAAACTGGATGGTCCTACGTGTACTGCTTTTCCCCAAAAATGTGCATAAAATAGGGTCAGAGGAAGAGGGCAGGAAAGGGTGATTGTCAGCATCTTCAGCAATAATTCCTGCCACTTACAGTGGTGGTGATGGTTTAGTCCACAAGTTGTGTCTAACTCTTGTGACCCCATGGACTATATATAGCCCATCAGGCTCCTCTGTCCATGGGATTCTCCATGTAAGAACACTGGAGTGGATTACCATTTCCTCCTCCAGGGGATCTTCCCCACCCAGGGATTAAATCAGCATCTCCTGCATCTCCTGCACTGCCGGCAGATTCTTTACTGCTGAGTCATGAGGGAAGTCCCACCATTATACACAAGCTTTCTAAAGAGGACTTACTAGAGCTATTGTGAAACTAACTACTGCAAACATTCTCAGACTTTTGTGAAAACTTTTCCCTCCTATGCTTGTGGAGCCAAGGGATCAAAGGCAGGCAGTGTGCAATCTCAGTCGAGTCCTCCCGATGAAGGAGATCGTTATCACCAGGAATGGGGACAAAAATGCCTGATAATGTTTCCATTCATTGTACACATGTAATGAGTTACGAGGCTTCCCAGGTGGTGCTGGTGGTAAAGAATCTGCCTGCCTATGCAGGAGACACAAGAGACTCCCTGGATTGGGAAGATTCCCCTGGAGAAGGAAATGGCAACCCACTCTAGCAATCTTTCCTGGAAAACCCACTGACAGAAGAACCTGGCGGTCTTCGGTTGTGTGGGGGCCAGACACGACTGAAGGACTGAGCAAAATGAGTTATGCCAACTTCTGACTGTAGGTAGAGATGGTATGGGGAAGACAAAGGGTTGTTCTTTTGTTCTTTTTCACAAACTATCAGACCCTACTGTTGGAAGGTAAGGTCCAATACAATTTTCATTCACAGATGATGAGCCCGAAGCTTTGTGGCCAGCGATAATGGGCTGGTGCACAGCTTCGAAGCTGAGTTCTCCAAGATGTAAAGGGCGAGGTCCAGAATTTGCCTTCAAAATTATAACTTTTCCTGGAGCTTATAAGGTGCCAGGCAAAGTGCGATTTTCTTACCTGTTGTGATTTTAAAAGTGGCTGAAACCAAGTAAATTGTTTAAATTCTTTTTTCACATTTAAGAAAAATCAAAAGTATATTATTACTAATAAATGATGTCTTCATCAGAATGTTTCACATAACAGGTTTCGAGAAAAATGTGTCAATAATTGGCAAAGGTTTGCCAATCATTAATTAACACCTCTGTATGAATACAAACTTGTTATCCTCACGTATTATAGGTGAAAGATTACCATTAAAATAAGTCTTGACATTTATGAATTTTGTTTTTTGAACTCTTATAAGTTGTATTTAATAAAGGTAATTCAAAGATTTTTATTTTTAATCCCCATTTCAAAAAATAAAAATATTCTCTGGGTGAAAGATGATAGCGTTTTAATGCCTGCAACAATCCTTTTGGAAGAAATTAGATAATTTTTGATTTCTTGTATAAAATCACACTAATTTTAAATTTGCTGTCATTTTCTCACCTGACTTTGTGGAAATAAACCATACATGTAGTCTAGTTATGATATGTCATTCAGACTGATTTTCACCGGAATTACTCTGGCTAAAGTAAAATGCTAGTTCTCACCAGGAGGAAACAGAAGAAAAATTGATAAGTCAAATTCATTACATAAAACTTCAGTACTTTTTTTAAGTTTGTCATGATTGAATAAGTGAAAGTGAAGTGAAGTTGCTCAGTCGTGTCCCACTCTTTTGCGACCCGTGGACTGTAGCCCACCAAACTCCTCCGTCCATGGGATTCTCCAGGCAAGAATACTGGAGTGGGTTGCCATTTCCTTCAGGATAAAAGGTAAAAGTGAAAGTGAAAGTCCCGCAGTCATATTCAACTCTTTGCGACCCCATGGAATGTTCTCCAAGAACATTCTCCATGTTCCATGGAATTCTCCAGGCCAGAATACTGGAGTGGGTAGCCTTTCCCTTCTCCAGGGGATCGTCCCAATTCCAGGATCAAACCCAGGTCTTTCGTGTTGTAGGTGAATTCTTTACCAGCTGAGCCACAAGGGAAGCCCAGTCTCCAAAAGGTTAATAGAAACACAAAAATGATTTTCCTGATAGTTATCTCTAATTTTCATTCAAAAAACAGAGTCAAATCCTCTTTTCACATACCTATCTCTTCTAAAATAATACACTTTTTTCATTACAGATGTATTCTGAAGTAAGGAGAGAATCTTCGTTTGAAATGATTGGGCCAGGATTAAGTGAACAGGAAATACAGCTTGCTGTGTTGATCTATGTCTAGCTAGACAGGACAAAGTAGACTGTTGTTTGCTGAGGGGTAAAATCCTGTGTTAGTTTTATCTCCAAGAAAAACAAATAGAGAAGGAATAATTATGAGGTAAGATTCAAGTCAGTTGTTTTCCTAGTTAAGTTATTTCTAAGTTCCAGTTTGTTGATGCAGAATCTGGCAAGGTCCCATATTTGCTTGTATTTAAAATTTAAAAATTAGAATCACAATGGCTTGGCTTCCATTGAAAATCTAAAGATGTGGCAAATTTCCACAAATGCATTTGAGCATTGAACTTTGTTGAATTTTTAAAAATGTGGTTTCAATATCAAGCACTCACATGATTTAATGCACAGATATATGAATTCATGAATCTAAATCATGGCATGCATAAATTACTTATTTTAAGTAATTGTTTTAAAAAATAAATGTATATTCTGAAGAGAAATTACAAATAGTCTATATTCAAGCTCTATAGATCTTTAAGGCACATTTCTCATTTAGTAAAAAGAATTTAAACCATTTATGATTAAGGTTGCAAGCTGGCACGAGAACATAATTTTTAAATATATGTCCATAAGTACATTTGTGGAAGAATTCTCCATGTGCTGAATCACATAACCCAATCTTAATGCCCACCTGATGTGTTTTCTAAATAATCTGGCAATTATGGTCATGCATTTCTTACTTCATTTTATGCTATTCTTTTTTATTAATCAAATTAATAAGAAAGGCAGTTAAAGAACTTCTGAGTCATTTTTATTTTTAAAGATTTTTTTGATGTGGACCATTTTTAATGTTTTTACTGAATTTGTTGCAATTTTGCTTGTTTTATGTATTGGTATTTTGGCCTGAAAGTATGTGGGATCTTAGTTCCCCACCCAGGAATTGAAACCGTGCTTCCTGTATTGGAAGGGGAAGTCTTAACTCCTAGACCACTAGGGAATTCTCTGAGTCATTTTTAAAAAGTAGTTTAATTCTACTTTGCCATTATCAAAACATTAACTCTCTCAGAAGTTTCTGCTCCATCTTCATCAACCCCAATGCTTCACACATGGCAATCTGGACTATCTTCACAACTATTTGGATTTCAAAATTCTGTTTCTATGTCAGACCCCTGTCAAGCCACATGTTCACAGATTTTATGTGGAGAATTTAAACCCAGTTAGATTACTGAAGGATTGATAATTTGGTTCATGCTAGAAGGACTTCCTTATACATTTAGTTTATTTAAAATAAGTAACTGAAAGATAGTTTAGAAGTTCTCTTAAGACGTTTTGATGAGTTTATTTTCCTCTTTTTATTTTTATCAAGTTTTACCAATATCTTTGGTTTATGAGTTTATATTTGGGGATATTTGCTACCACGATTTTTGTTATTCCATAGAATAACAAAAGATCACATTGTATGCTATATATCATAAAAAGCACCCAACGCCAAGAGTCAACTCACTGGAAAAAGATGCTGATGCTGGGAAAGCTTGAAGGCTAAAGGAGAAGAAGGCAGCAGAGGATGAGATGGTAAGATAGCATCATGGACTCAGTGGACATGAATCTGAGCAAACTCCAGGAGATGGTGAAGGACAGAGGAGCCTGGTGTGCTGGAGCCCACGGGGTCGCAAAGAATGAGGCATGACTTTGCAACTGAATAGCAATGACAGCATGTTACTTTTATAGATAATATAAGTGTTGTCCATAATAAATATATATTTTATACTTATTCAATTATATAAAAGCACTTGTGCTCCAAAATAAAAGGAGAATATTCAAGTCTAGCCAGGTAAAAATGTATATTATAAGCTCCATAGAAGCTTAGCTGAAGAATAATATAGGACACATAATTTGAAAGAACAGATTTAAGTATCTATAGCATCTAATTTTGGAGAAGGCAATGGCACCCCCACTCCAGTACTCTTGCCTGGAAAATCCCATGGATGGAGGAGCCTGATGGGCTATAGTCCATGGGGTCGCTAAGAGTCAGACACGACTGAGCGACTTCCCTTTCACTTTTCACTTTCATGCTTTGGAGAAGGAAATGGCAACCCACTCCAGTGTTCTTGCCTGGAGAATCCCAGGGACGGAGGAGCCTGGTGGGCTGCTGTCTATGGGGTCACACAGAGTTGGACACAACTGAAGTGACTTAGCAGCAGTAGCAGCAGCAGCAGCATCTAATTTTATCAATTTTAAAAATACATAAAATGTAAAATCTTAATTCTAGAACACCACGGTTATTTTTCACTAGCTAATATAAACTGTGGAAAATTCTGAAAGAGATGGGAATACCAGACCACCTGACCTGCCTCTTGAGAAATTTGTATGCGGGTCAGGAAACAACAGTTAGAACTGGACATGGAACAACAGACTGGTTCCAAATAGGAAAAGGAGTATGTCAAGGCTGTATATTGTCACCCTGCTTATTTAACTTCTATGCAGAGTACATCATGAGAAACTCTGGGCTGGAAGAAGCACAAGCTGGAATCAAGTTTGCCGGGAGAAATATCAATAACCTCAGATATGCAGATGACACCACCCTTATGGCAGAAAGTGAAGAGGAACTAAAAAGCCTCTTGATGAAGGTGAAAGAGGAGAGTGAAAAAGTTGGCTTAAAACTCAACATTCAGAAAATGAAAATCATGGCATCTGGTCCCATCACTTCATGGGAAATAGATGGGGAAACAGTGGAAACAGTGTCAGACTTTATTTTTGGGGGCTCCAAAATCACTGCAGATGGTGATTGCAGCCATGAAATTAAAAGACGCTTACTCCTTGGGAGGAAAGTTATGACCAACCTAGATAGCATATTCAAAAGCAGAGACATTACTTTTCCAACAAAGGTCCATCTAGTCAAGGCTATGGTTTTTCCAGTGGTCATGTATGGATGTGAGAGTTGGACTGTGAAGAAGGCTGAGCACCAAAGAATTGATGCTTTTGAACTGTGGTGTTGGAGAAGACTCAAGAGTCCCTTGGACTGCAAGGAGATCCAACCAGTCCATTCTGAAGGAGATCAGCCCTGGGATTTCTTTGGAAGGAATGATGCTAAAGCTGAAACTCCAGTACTTTGGCCACTTCATGGGAAGAGATGACTCATTGGAAAAGACTCTAACGCTGGGAGGGATTGGGGGCAGGAGGAGAAGGGGACGACAGAGGATGAGATGGCTGGATGGCATCACTGACTCAATGGACGTGAGTTTGAGTGAACTTTGGGAGTTGGTGATGGACAGGGAGGCCTGGCTTGCTGCGATTCACGGGATCGCAAAGAGTCAGACACGACTGAGAGACTGAACTGAACTGAACTGAATGTAAATGTTTATAATTTAGTTTTAATTAAGCATGGATTACATATTTCTTAAATTTTACACAAATTTACTAGTTTCTGTCATATTCTAGTGAATCTGCTCCCTGATTTGTACAATTTTACACAGCCTTTGTACATAAAGAGTATTACTTTAAAGATAGCTTACAGAATATTGTTTTATAAAGATAAGTCATCTAAGAAAATAAAATGATAGTGAAGACAAATGTGCTTATATTGATAAACTTATATTAATATTAATTTTACATACTGATTATTAACTACTTCTATGCTGAACTATTTTATTAGTTTATTGACAATTTGACAACTTATTTTATAGAACTGAAAACTTATTCATTATTCAATAGTCATGGTTTAGAAATATTGGGTTGGCACAGATTTGAAAACTTGTAGTCTTGAATGAGATAGCAGTCCAGAGACACATGTGTAGTATGGAAATCTAACAGTGACTCTGAATAATTCTTGAGTATTTATTTAGAGGAGGTACTTGAGACTGTATGGAGAAAGCCCAGGAGACTTCTCATCGCAGCATAGCATGCCACTTAGCAAAGGAAAGTTGTACTGTGAACAGAATCAGCTCTCCTTCGATGACAGTTGGTGGCCATTTATTGGACCAGATCATAGGTTCTGTGACCTCTCACCATTTTCCACCCCAAGAGATTTATTCTTTCCAACCCTGGCAATCCCATGAGTACTATATACGTAAGAGAATTTCTTGTAAACATGATTTTCTCTGTCCTATTATATCTTCTGTGGTGCTACATTTTCATTGTTTCTTATGTTTTGGACTCCAATCTACATGTTCTTTATCCACTCAGTAGGTCCTGGTACTTTCTTTTTCCTGGTCACAGTTTTATGGTTTCAAAAAGAGTTAACTTACTCAACCCAGAGGTTATTAAATGGATATTCAAAGTGGTGGATATTACCTTTGAACACAGATGTCATTCTCTGCTCTCTTCTACTACCTGAAGAATGGCCTCAGATGGAGACGGAAAGAACAAGACACTGCAGGAATGACAAGAATGACCTGAGGAACAACGGTTTTGGTTATTTACTTGGATTCCAGTATCCGCTCACTGAATGGCTTAAAAACATGCCCATTTCCCTTATGACTATCCATTTGTTATTAAGCAATATTTAAGAAATAATAATGTGTATTGTTACGGGAAAATTATGCCCCTGTCAGAACATAATTTCTCTGATAGCATGTACATTAGAAGTCAGTAAATCTTTGTTGAATGAGAGCAAATGTGAGATAAAAGAATTCTGGGAAAATTTGGCCTGGTTGTAATATTATGCTTTGAAATGACAGGTAGGAGCTACTATTCCAGGAGATAATGTATTTAGTCAGACTAAACTCTTTTTCATATTGAAGGTAAAAAGAACCAGAAATTTGAGCACCATCTTTGGGGAAAATACTTAAGAGACCATTGAACTATCAATTATACCAAAATAGTTGAAGCAAGTATGAATAACATTAATAAATTATCCTTGTTGCCAACATTCAGAATATAGAATTTAAGAAAAGAATGTTTTATAAATGTTTGGACACTACTTATGCATTTTAAGTTTTATCTATACGCCTATGAAAAAAAAAATCAAAGCCAAACAAATAAAATTGTACTGTGTCCTTCAAACTGATTGTGGAAATGTGTTTTTGTCTTGTGCCTACATTTCTCTCTTGCCAATAATCCAGTTTACTGACACTAAACCAATGACACATAAAACTGTTTTCCTGAATATGAATAATATTAAAAATGAGTCAAGAAATATAATTTTGTAAAATGTCTTTGATATACACAGTCAAGTAGAAGTATTTTATGGCCTTCAAGTAGATATTGTCCACTACAAATAAACCACATGTAATCATGCTGGTAAGCAGGTAATATTAATGAGATTATTAGGGGATTTCCCTGGTGGTCCAATAATTGGGACTTTGTCTTCCGATGCAGGCGTGTGTGTTCAATCCCTGGTCAGAGAGCTAAGATCCCACACACCACACATTCAGAAAACCAAAACATAAAAAGGAAACAATATTGTAACAAATTCAATAAAGACTTTAAAAATGGCCCACATCAAAAGAAAAATCTTTTGAGAAATTAGATTATTAAGATATGCAATTCAGTTCTTGGAATACATATCCAATTGCCCTGAGAAAGAACAAAGAATGACTTGCCTTACTTACTTTTCTTTTCTTTCTTTCTTTCTTTCTTTTTCTTTTTTGACAGACCTAAATCAGAGTGTTGGTTTGGGGTAAGAAACTACTCACTTTTTGCAATAAAGTAATGTCACTAATTTGCAAGTTAGACTAATACTGCCTTGCAAGTTCCAACAATACCACGTTCAGTCCAAACCCCAGGAAAACTCAGGATCCAAACATTACTTCTGGGACCCATGTACAGCCTTTTTACTTCTGTCCACTGTAGCAAAGACTAGGCTTTGAAGGGGCACCTGTCCTTAGAGATTATAAGCTCTCTGAGTCCACCGTGTGACAAACAGCATTTTGAACCTAGAGCCTATTATACAGACTGAAGTAAGGTAAGTCAGAAAGAGAAAAACAAATACCATATATTAATGCATATATACGGAATCTAGAAGGATGATACTGATGAACCTATCTGCAGGGCAGCAATAGAGATGCAGGCGTAGAGAACAGACTTGTGAGTACAGTCGGGGAAAGAGAGAGTGGGATGAATTGGGAGAGTGGCATTGAGACATATACTTTACCATATGTGAAATAGACAGCCAGTGGGAATTTGCAGTATGACACAGGAGGCTCAAATCCAGTGCTCTGTGACAACCTAAAGGAGTGGGATGGGGTCGGAGTGCATGGGAGGTTCAAGAAGGAGGAGACATGAATATCCCTATGGCTAATTTCTGTTTCTGTATGGCAGAAATCAACACAATGTATTGTAAAGCAATTATCCCCCAATTAAAAAATAAATAAAATGTTTTAAAAAGTAAAAGTAGGTTCCCCTGCTGTCTCAACTTTGAAAAAAATGTTGAAATTCTGCACTGTAGGATGAGAACTCATCACCTTTGCTTTGGTGAAAGCTAAGTGAATGTTACTGTTCAAGTGGGAGCTACCAACGGACAGGTGGAGAGACGCTAGTATTTAATTAACTAAATAAGAATAACCAAAAAAATTGTTTTTGATTCTATAAGTTAGAAGTGAAGAAACAATACTTGTTGAAGTTAAAGCACTGAAAATTACTTGATTTCCAGTGTGTTCAAAACCCAGGTTTTGATTAAAAACAAAAAAGTTTACTTTTAGCCTAAAATTCTAAGAAAATCCTCAATGGCCGATAGAAATATACTAGACTAAAGAAACTTTATAAAGAATAATGCAAAATATGAAAATTACACCTCCTAATTCAAGATTTTTTATCTATTATCACTTTCCTGCTGTAGATAAAATACATTCTTTCTTAAAGAAATGACAAAATTTTTATAATTCAGCAACGATTCGGGTATTTTTGCACTCAGTGTGGACTTTAAATACATCATTCATCCATTGCCTTCCTGTGCCATTGTTCTAAGATCTTGACCGCACGATGCTTTTCAAATGGCCAACATCTACAATGTTGAGATCTGCCAAATAGCAAATCAACCTTTATAATTAAAGTTGACAAGCTGACAAGAAAAATGAGTGTGTACTGGTATATATATATGAATTTTTATGTCACATTGCAGTCTGTACACTTATTTGCTTTTTGTCAATAGCCAAGGGCTCATTTCTCTGTACCAGAAGCGTGTTATATTCCAAGGTCTTCAGACAGCTCCCCTTCGCCCTGGTGAGCCCGTTGATTAATTTTGGATACTCTTTTTAATTAACACCCCAAAGGAGATCTAGATTATCTAGCCTATAGTCCATGAAAAGCAAGTGAATCTGAAGAATAATGACCCAGGGAGACAGGCACACTTTCACCAAATAATGTCGTAAGAACGTTGAGTCTCTCACAAGTCAAAATCGTGTCAGGCCATGCCTAGGGAGGACATGGGCCTTTAATCAGGGAAAAAATAGAGATTTGTGTTAGTCTAATTTAATTTTCTTTTTGACAAGGAGAGAAGTGATAGATGCCCCTTGACAGATGAAACATGGTGGCCCAAAGCAGTCATGGTTGCCATTGGCCTTGATTAGGAACGGGTCCCATTTGACCTCCAGGCAGATGAGCTGATGAGTGGCAGAAAAGAGTGGAGCAGTTAAAACAGTAGGATGCAGTAGGAAACTAGCTAATTGTACCCAAACCTGTGAAACCTAATCATAGAACCAAGAAATATGATGCTCATGGCAGCTTTCATAAGTATGTCTAAAGACATTAATCTGTTACATGTGAGGATTACAACTGCACAACTCTGACAAGACTAGTTCCAGAAAGAAAATGTGAATTCGTACCTTAATTAAAAAAAAAAAAACAAAACACTTTTTGGTGGATCAACTTTGAGAATTGTTTGTTAAACCAACTGTTGCATCCATCAGAGATGAGAATGTCCAGTCCTGTTAACTTTCAGACCGCATCAAGAAGAGGTGAAAAAAAAAATTTTTTTATCATGACTTTTCAAGCAAAAAACTGTAGTAAATCAAACTAGCTTTGAAACACAGGGGGGAAAAGTCTCAAATATATCTAATATACTAACTACAGCTTTCAATGTATTTCATTCTAGATCACTTAACTGCGCAGTGTAGTCAGGAGCACTTTTGAAGCTGAGTCATGGAATCGCACTACTGTGCTGGTTGTGCTCGGCCCTGAGCAGCAGCACATTTAGAATAGCATATGCCATCCTATCTGTTTGTCTTTGCAGAGGAGAGAAATCTCCCAGTCAATACGACATATTCCATTCTTAGCTCAACTAACAAAATGTTAAAGCTGTTTCTTCTTCATCATTTGGATGTTTAAAGCCTTTAACCTGTTTAAAGCCTCTAACCTGCAAAAGTCAGTCAAGTAGTCTATTTTTAACACATTGCCATGATGAAATGTGGATACATTTTATTGAATTTCTTAAACTAAAATAAGAATGAGTGGCCATAACTTAAAGTAACAGTTAAGCAGGCAACCATTTCAAGGCAGCTGGTCTTAAGAGAAGAAGAAAAGTAATTGCATATAAAGTTATTCTTCAGTTTGAAATATGAAAACCTACCTTCACAGAATTCATTAGTGAGTCGGTCAGGTGGCAAATATTTTAGTGTCTTCCATGGATCAAATGCTGTAAACAATAAAAGTGCTGTGCCTGTAAATTGAATATAAGTCACTCTCCAAATGGCTCCAAACTCCTTTTGCAACTGGATCTCCCCATTTGTCCTGTAAAATAGTGGAGTCTATTTCTCCATCACTTAAATCTGGGATTGAGCACGTAACAATGGGCCATCAGAAAACATGAAGTCTTGAAAAGCACCTTTCCACTGGAACTGGGAAAGGGAGTGCCTGGAACAGTGAAGTTTGGGTGATGACAGAGGAAAGAACTAAGAGACGGAGATGTCAATAGTACTATTGTATTAATAAAGTTACACTAATATGAAAAAATCTGGTATAGATCTATCTGTGTTTTGACTATTATTATGACTATTTTTGTTCAGTCACTAAGTCATGTCTGACTCTTTGTGACCCCATGAACTGCAGCATGTCGGGCTTCCTTGTCCTTCACCATCTCCTGGAGTTTGCTCAGACTCATGTCCATTGAGTCAGTAATGCCATCCAACCATTTCATCCTATGTCCCACCCTCCCTTCTACTCCTGCCTTCAATCTTTACCAGCATCAGGGTCTTTTCCAATGAGCTGGTTCTTCACATTAGGTGGCCAAAGTATTGGAGTGTCAGCTTCAGCATCAGTCCTTTCAATGAATATTCTGGATTGACTTATTTTAGGATTGAATGGTTTGATCTCCTTGCTGTCCAAGGGACTCTCAAGAGTCTTCTGCAGTACCACAATTCGAAAGCATCAATTCTCCAGCACTCAGGCTTCTTTATGGTCCAGTTCTCACATTTCTACATGACTACTAGAAAAGCCATAGCTTTGGCTATACAGACTTTTGTTGGTAAAGTGATGTCTTTGCTTCTTAATATGCTGTCTAATTTGTCATAGCTTTCCTTCCAAAGAAAGTGTCTTTTGAAGACCTTCTATAATACAAAACAAATGAGGATCCAGTAGAAAATAGGTAAGAGACTATAAGAGGAAGAAAATATCCACAGAATAATGACTTTTCAGTAGCCAGTCAATATTCGGTTCAGTTCAGTCGCTCAGTCATGTCCGACTCTTTGTGACCCCATGGACTGCAGCACGCCAGGTTTCCTTGTCCAGCAGCAACTCCCTAAGTTTGCTCAAACTCATGTCTATTGAGTTGGTGATGCCATCCAACAATTTCATCCTCTGTAGTCCCCTTCTCTTCCTGCCTTCAATCTTTCCCAGCATCAATGTCTTTTCCAATGTCAGTTCTTCCCATCAGGTGGCAAAAGTATTGGAGTTTCAGCTTCAGCATCAGTCCTTCCAATGAATATTCAGGACTGATTTCCTTTAGGATTGACTGGTTGAATCTCCATGCAATTCAAGGGACTGTCAAGAGTCTTCGCCAACACCACAGTTCAAAAGCATCAATTCTTCGGCACTCAGCTTTCTTTATAGTCCAACTCCCACATCCATACATGACTACTGGAAAAACCATAGCTTTGACTAGATGGACCTTTGTTGGTAAAGTAAGGTCTCTGCTTTTTAATATGCTCTCTAGGTTGGTCATAACTTTTCTTCCAAGGAGAAAGCGTTGATATTAGAAGTCAGATATTAGAAGTCAGAATATGCAAATTAAAACATAATAAGACACACTAGAGATCCACCACAGTTGTTAAAATGAAAAATACTGAATCATTAAAATATAAGAGAGAGGAACTGCCTAGGAGACTTTATCCCTAATACTGGAGTAGGGATAGGAATAGTTTTGAAAGTCAACCACCCAAAACTCTAGTACACTAAGAAACTGAGACTTAATTAGACTATCAGAGAATTTCTCCCTCCCTGCACACCCCAGCCACACTGGCACACATCTAGTAACAGCAGTAGATTACAGCTGAAAGAACTGTGAGACTGAGATTCTCTCTGAGAAGTAGTATAAAGGCAAACCACACAGCCAGGAAGGGAAGATAAAGCACATCCACTAGAAGGATTTGAACACACTGTATCTATAGTTACATTAAACATTAAACATACCCATTTTATAGCTGGTTTAAGATACACTCTAACACTAGAGTTCTATGGCCTCAGGACCACTGACTCAATGGACATGAGTTTGGGTAAACTCCGGGAGATGTTGAAGGAGAGGGGAGACTGTCATGCTGCAGCCCATGGGAGTCACAAAGAGTTGTTCATGACTGAGCGACTGAACAACAACAATAAAGCTGCAAAAAAGAAGCACAAAGAAATGCAATACTGACATCAACAAAAATAGCAGAGGGAGAACCTTTAAGGTCCTCTCTTCCATAAAAGCCATAAGAACACTGGCCAAAATTGTCAGTTTCAACTTTTTTAGAACTTGCAGCAATCCATAAGAAACAAACAAAAAAACAGCAAAATAGCAGGCACAAATCCTACTAATATATTAATTATAATTAACATAGTACTATAATAAATCATAATACTATAGTAAATGTAAATGAATTAAATATTCCAATTAAAAAAGCAGATATTGGCAGAATGGATTTAAGAATAAAAGTCATGATTCAATCATATGCTAGCCAAGATATGCTTTAGATTCAAAACATCTTATGGACAAACCTAAATTAATTTTATGGCCAACCCAATATAATAGAGAAAGAGGAGGGGAGAGGGAGGGAAAAGGGGAGTGAGGGAGGAGAGAAAGAGAGAGATTAAAAGAGTATAAAAGTGATGTAATCATCATGGAAGTGCCTTTTCCTGCATGAAGGTGACTAAACCTAGTCATTTCTCTATAGGTAGGGTGGGAAGATCCCTATAAACACTGTGAAATAGATTTTTAAAAAATAAAGTAGACAAAAGTTAGGCTAGACTGCAGAAACCACAGCCACAGTAGCAATCTGGTTAGAATGCTGTCAGGGGCCTGACAGTCATGGCTAAAAAAACACAGCAGTACTATGAATAGATTTTAAACTGTGTCCATATTCTCGAGTCAGTATTTGCGCTTTCACACGTGCGAAAGGAGGTATGGGTAACCTCGGGTCACATGCCTGTGCCCTGCCTGGGCTTCAGGGGCTGCAAGCGTGAGCCTCTCTCTGGTTTATCCTGCAGTGAAAAAGGCACTGGATCCCATCATAACTGCCTATAATTGGGATTTGTGTGCCGAGTGGCTACAATGACAAAAATACGTGCATAAAATACTTCTTTTATGGCCTCATACCCATATTCTTCTTCCCTTAATAAGACTCACAAATAAAAGGGTACTCACTCAACAGTGTACAACTGTCCCTTTTAGAAGTGGGGGGACAGAATGTAACCAGTTATCGCATCTAACTCTAAACACACAGCCTTCATCTTACTGAGTTGGAATCACATCTTGGAATTCTGTAGTATTTGGACAAAATGTAATAATGTAACTTCTGCCAACACACCCAGGTTTTATATAGGTATGCTCGGTTGCTAAGTCATGTCCAATGACTCAGCACCTAGGGATGTTCACTGTGACTCTACCATCATGACTTAGCAAAGTCTCCACTCAGCATCCAGACGCACACTTTATAATCTGGTGAATTTGCAGACAGAAGAAACTACATCGCGTACATTCAGCCCGAAAAGGCTTAGTAAGTTCAGGTGCTTCCCTGGTGGCTCAGACAGTAAAGAGTCTGCCTACAGTGCAGGAGACCCAGGCTCTATTCCTGAGTTGGGAAGATCCCTTGGAGAAGGGAATGGCTACCCACTCCAGTATTATTGCCTGGAGAATTCCAGGGACAGAGGAGCCTGGCTGGCTACAGTCCATTGGGTCACAACTTAACAAGTAACACCTTTTTTGAACAGTTCAGACCTATTCTTATCTGATAACTTAAGCTAGGGGAGATTTCATTCAGTTTGCTACTACAAAACCTTCCCACATGAAGTTTTCAGTACTTATTGCTGTCAGAACAAAATATTTGAATTGACATCATGCTAAAGATCACTTCCATATCAGAGACCACTCCCCAATTTTCAAATACGGCTTCCCACTAAATTATAGCACCCTCCTCATTGAAATGTACATTTGAACAGAATAAAAAGTTAATGTTGGCTCATTTGCCTACTGTGGGCTAATTTCAGATTCTTTCAGAAAAGACCAACAATCTTCTCAGGAAAGACAAGAATAAAGATTATTCTAAGATTCTGAATGTATAGGGAATCAATTTCCAGACATAAAATCTTGTATGATAACGTGTGTGATTTCACTTTGGGAAAGAGTGTTTACTAAGATTGTTCAAGAACCCCATAACCCCAAAGGTTAAAAATCATTGACCTGAAGAATATTTGTTAGTAGATTTTTCACATGTTTTAAGCAACAGCATCTGCCACAGCTTCTCACCTCAGTTTATGATTATTTTTAATTATATTCTCCAAATGTTTATATGGTGTTCTTATCTCACTTATGTGCTTAGTCACTCAGTTGTGTCTGAGTCTTTATGACCCCATGGACTGTAGCCCACCAGGCTCCTCTGTCCATGTGGATTCTCCAGGCATCAGTACTGGAGTGGGTTGCCATGCCCTCCTCCAGGGGATCTTCCCAACCAAGGGATCGGACCCAGGTCTCCAGCACTGAAGTCGGATTCTTAACCAACCAAGCCACCAGGGAAGCCATCACTTATAAATACCATGAACTTGTTTTTTAAAAGGGAAAACCTCAAAAGTCAAATAGAGCACTTTAACTACTTAAATTAGGGATTAGAGAGACAAATGATAACATGATGAAGTGATAACTGCAAGTTCAGTTTTGATCAAAAGAACACATTTTGTTTTTTTCTGAGGACACATTTAGCCATTTCTAATATGCCAGTTACATGATATTTTTCTAGGTAAAAGTCATTGTTAAATGTGATCACAACAGAATGGTTTAGAACATTTAATAACATTGATTTCATGATGTTCACTGTAATTCTTAATGAATGCAGATGAAAATGAACTATGTTTCATATAGTTATTGACTGAACTGGGATTTGGTTTGGTCTTCCACTAACCAAGGGCTTCCTAGATGGCACAGTGGTAAAGAATTCACTTGCCAATGCAGGAAATGCAGGTTCAATTCCTGGGTTGGGAAGATCCACTGGAGAAGGGAATGCCAACCCACTCCAGTATTCTTGCCTGGGAAATCCCATGGACAGAGGTGCCTGACAGGCCACAGGCTATGGGGTCACAAAGAGTTGGACACGACCAGCGAGTGACGGAGCAGGCACCTGTGATCAGAGTCCCAGCCCACAGAGTTGCTGACACCAAATGCTTTGGGGTCATGTTAAGGAAGTACAAGTCCACTGACTGCTCTAGAGTCCAGGCAACACTGTCTCTGATAAGGACCTAGAAAAGTCTCTGGGCTTGATAAGATAGCCTAGATGTCTTTTATGCTGAGTGAAGGTGAGATTTGGGGGTTTTGTTTGTTTTTGTAATGGGTTTTCTGCTGAAATTATACGTAATCCCTAAACAGTATCCTCATCCACACACCTTATGAGAAAGACCTTAAAGAAACAGAGAAGAGCAGACCTTCACCACCCCACCACCACCCCGGCTGGGATACTCTTGAAATCTACAACTTTTGAATGCCTCTTTATTCTTGGCCTGTATCTTCCCGTCATCACAGATATTGGAGCATACTGTAATTGGATGCAAAGTGGCACTTTCTAACAAGAACTTGGGTAAGCAGTATATTTACTGTACCACAGTGCTGTTCACCACGCACTAAAACAGAAGACCCTTTACGACTTCTAAAGTTCCTTTCTCTTACACACACACTTATGACACACTTACTCATCTTAATATATGCTATGCAGCCTTGGCTGCTGTAGAATATAAAACCATGTTTTTAGTCAATGTGATATAAAGAAACAAGAGGCCTCATGTAATTTGGATTTTTCCAGGTATCCTATTTCCATCTAATGCACTGTTGTGAAACTAAAGCCAGGAAATCTATATGGCTGGTCCATTTGCGGATTTGGTCTACTATCTTTGGTCTGCAACAATTGCTGGTTTCCATTCCTTGACTGATAACAGTGTAATTTACAGGTATAACTAACAAATGAGATCAATTAAAATGTCTCAAAGTGGCACCTGTCTGAGTATAGGGTTGCACGAAATGATTCCCACAGCTCTGTTTCCTGTAGCCGTACCATCTGCAAGCCCTCTCCACATGCAAGGTAACAATGAAGGGCTGTTTTCTAATGCACATGAATCGAGAAAGCAGGTCTTATCCTATGACCTGGCTATATGATTATTATCTCTCACGGGAAACAACAGGTGTATTTTTCAACTCCATTTACACAAACGATCCCTGTGCTTCATAGCATTCATTAATATAGCTTCTTGAATTGCCCAATTTGTTACAAATTTGTAGTGTCAGCTACCTTTGTGATGGAATTGAATTTGTCATGAAACTGAAGCTGCCTTTCATTTGTGTACATTATTGAGTACTTTGATCATGACAAGACAAATCTGATACTCTTCAAAGTTCTTAGGTCATGGAGAAGGAGGAAAAATGGTTACTTCTGGATAAAAGTAACAAACAGATAAAACATGCCAGAACATTTTCACATCAGTTCAGTTCAGCTCAGTCGCTCAGTCGTGTCCGACTCTTCGCAACCCCATGAATCGCAGCACGCCAGGCCTCGCTGTCCATCATCATCTCCCGGAATTCACTCAAACTCATGTCCACTGAGTCGGTGATGCCATCCAGCCATCTCATCCTCTATAGTGCCCTTTTCCTCCTGCCCCCAATCCCTCCCAGCATATGTTCTACTAAAACCCTGTGGAAAAAATAGATAAGTCATGGACACTTGGGCAGATCTTATGATCATAAAGCATCATATTAAGTTGCTTTATGATCATGTATATTATGTAGTAAGTAGCAGTATTAAGTAGTATGAAGTATGTAGAAAATTGGAGAAGGAAATGGCAACCCATTCCAGTATCCTTGCCTGGAGAATCTCAAGGATGGGGGAGCTTGGTGGGCTACCGTCTATGGGGTCACACAGAGTCGGACACGACTGAAGCAACTTAGCAGCAGCAGCAGCAGTATGTAGAAATGATGAAGGTGCAGGTATAGTTTTCTTATTAAGTCTGAACGTAATTAAAGTGTTGAGTTGAACTTTTTAAACATGCCTTTCCCTTTTGTTCTAATTTTGGGACAGCATGAGCTAGACTGCATAATGAAAGGTGAATATTTCTCTTCTATGATATATGTCTGAAGTCACAAATTGTATTTATGAAATAAATAGATATTCTAGAATATCTAAAACTACAACTTAATAGAATTCACAATAACTTGCCAGAGGGGACTTCCCTGGTGATCCAGTGGCTAAGAATCTGCTCTCCCAATGCTGTGGGCTGAGGTTTGATCCCTGGTCAGGGAACTAGACCCTATATGCCACAACCAAAAGATCTCAAGTGCTGCAACTAAGACCCAGCACAGCCAAAGGAATAAATAAACATTTTTATCTCTATTCCTATGTGTCCTAAAGCTCAAAAATAGAATACATCAGAGACGAGAGATTTTTGCCTACTAAATCATTTGCAATTCTCTACCACAAATATTTAAGCTTCCCCGGTGGCTCAGATGGTAAAGAATCCGCCTGCAGTATGGGAGACCTGGGTTGGATCCCTGGTTGGGGAGATCCCCTGGAGCAGGGAATAGCAACCCATTCCAATGTTCTTGCCTGGAGAATCCAGACAGAGGAGCCTGGCGGGCTACAGTCCAGCGACTAAGCACACATAAGTCAGATGGTCACACATGCCACTTTGCCTGGGATGGTCCACAGTTAATGCTTATTGCTCATAAATATTTTTAAATACACCCCTTTATCCTCACAAGAAGGTTTGAACAACTAATCATACAGATACCCAAACTGTAAGTCTAACAAGACAGAACTGTTAAAGTTAATTACCTCTTAGGAAAAATAACATCAAGGTTTATAAAATCTTAATTTAAGGCACTCATTCAAATAAGTTGCTTTTAGGTAGAAGTGATTTCCTTTTTCTATAAGACAGCCAGAGCATCCTCAGCTGTGTAGACTGTGGCTTCAGAGATGCCAATTGTGATATGATTCTTATGTGTTAATGTTCAACTGGTTTAGTCCTTTAAAAATAGTCACATAGAATTGCCATTTAATTATCATCAACCCCCACATACAGCACCACGCCGTATCTTACTCAGCAACAAAGACTAAAATACACTGGGAGGAAATCTAATTATACCTTATCTCTCATACCGTGTCTCGCCTACAGGTTGTCAACAGTAGGAGACAAACTACAGAATCAAAGCTACTCTAATCATTCTAGCATGAAGCGTGGAATCAACAAAGTTTATATCGCAAAGAAAGAAAATGCTCATACATTTACATTTTTAGAAACATAAGCCATTGAGAAGATGGTCATGAACCTGGAGAAAGTGGTGGTCATCTGGGGGCAGTAGCAGATTTCCAATCTTATTGTATCTATATCTAGATAGATAGATGGATAAGATACAGACATATATCTACATGTAAGATAGAGATACATTTTAATTCTTCTCATAAAAGAGAATTATTATTGCTGAAATTGCTTAAAGCTTCCAGAAACTTCTTAGCTATTAGTGTGTTGGAACAGATAGAATTTGAGAAATAATCTAGCTCAGTCTCTTCCAATAAATCTTAGAAACTTAGACTCAGGATGATAGATTAATTTACTCAAGGATATGGAGGAAGAGAGTCTTAAAGCAGTTCTGGTCTCTCTTCCTTCCCTCCCTCCTTCCCTCCCTCCTTCCCTTCCTTATTTTTAGTATCTTTCTTAGGTGGCCTGGCACCATAGCTCTTGCTTCTGCCCTCAGAGAATTCAAGGGCACAGATGTGCCTCATGTTCATGAACAGAGAGGCCATTTGCCCATGCGACCTGATCTAGTTCACATCAAGGTTCCTCACTCCGTGTTTGGTGAATTTAGAAGCTTCAAGATACCTTCATAGTTGATTAAGTGTCTGCTGGAGGTGGAGGTCTTGACATTACATCATGATTCATCCACATTCCTAACAGCCACATTGCATGAGCCCTCAGGAATCATTCACAGGGTACTCTGAGGACAACTGCTCAGTAGAGTGAGCAGTGACCTAGTTAAGTAACTGCAATTAAATATCAGATACTAGGCTTGGATGATTCCATGTGCCATCCTTGTTCTGAATACAAATTTTAACCACCACAGTTGCTGCAATGGGCTAAGATTGTGTTTATTCCCCACCCTGTCCTCTCCAACTAGACCTTGAGCACGTTGAGAACTGGATCAACATTTTTTTCTTTCATGTCACTTCTCATCTGCAGTACCAGGTAGTCAACTTTTAATAAGTGATTAGTGGATGGAAGGCTGGATTGATGGTTGGATGGATGGATGGGCAGAACATTCAATGGAACTAAGATAGGCAATTTGATGAAGAGTGTTTTAGGGAAAATATACTTAAAGGAAGATGGAAAAACTCAAAGGATTACTGAAAACTTGCATCAGTTGGGGTGAGCTTTTGTAGGGCAAGTGATGTTGAGAAGGACATATCACTGAGGACTTTGGATACAGAACTAAGGAAATATTTTTAATGAAACAGAGCAACCTATTTAAAATTCTTAATAAGGGGAGGGAAGAGACTTTATTTACATATTTCTGAGGTAGTTGATCCTGTAAAGTGGTATAGAATAGTCGTCTCTGTCTCCAGGTTTATTTAAATATGGGAGAAGTAAACTATAAATGATATTCTCTAGAGGTGTAAACGGTAAATAAACTACTACATGAGAAGTGAATTCAGACCAACCAACCAGAATATTCTTGTCTCAGGCCAACCAACCGGAAGATTCTTGTCTCAATCAGTCATCTGCATGCCCATCAGACCTAAACACCAGCTGTGGTAAGCTCAGGCCTGAATTCAGAGTTTCAAACTTCACCACTTTAGGCCTATTCATGCAGTTCATAAGCATGGCAGTCCAAATTTGGAAGACTTTCAAGCACCTTTTCATCCCAGGGAATGGACCTTTGATCTTAGGCACCAGTCAGTCCTCATTATCTTCCACGAAGTAAAAGGAGAAGTCAAAGTCAAAGATAATCATAGTAATAATTATAACTCATCATGGTCATGAACAAAACAAAATTCATTATTTTCCCAACAGACTAGCAATTAGGATTTGCCATAAGTTGACAGTTACTATTAAGGAATAAGAAATAGTGTTCTCATCCCAATGTTCATTGCAGCACTGTTTATAATAGCCAAGACATGGAAGCAACCTAAACACTCATTGACAGAGGACTGGATAAAGAAAATGTCATACATAAGCACAGTGGAATATTACTCAGCCATGAAAACGAATGATGAACCCAGAGATTGTCTTTGAGTGAAGTGAAGATTGAGTGAAGAAAGTCAGACAGAGAAGAAATATTATATGACATCCCTTATATGTGCAATCTAAAAAGTAATGATGTGAATGATCATACTTATAAAACAGAAAGTGACTCAGAGAGCTAACTTATGGTGGCTGAGGGGAAGGATGGGGGAAGAGATCATTACAGAGTTTGGGATGAACATGTTCACACTGCTATATTTAAAATGGATAACCAACAAGGGCCTACTGTATAGCATAGGGAACTCTGCTCAATATTATGTGGCAGCCTGGGTGGGGGTTTTGGAGGAGAATGGATACATGTATATGTATGGCAAAGTCCCTTTGCTGTCCACCTGAAACTATCACAGCATTGTTAATTGGTTATACACCAATGCAAAATAAAACGTTTCAATTAAAAAAGAGAAAGAAACAGTGTTCTTACAAGCGATCCCAAAGCTACAGCACATAGGCAAACCGCTCTTTCCTCTTGTGAGTCTTTTTGAATCTGAGCGATTAATGTTGTGTATTCTTCTCTCTGGGCACTGCGTTTAAAAGCATTGTTTACCATCACCTTGTAATCAGCAGGCCTCAGCAACCTCCTATTATCCTTGATAACAGTGTGGCTGCAATTTGGACCTGAAAGAAATAGGTCTCGGATGGACCCTCTGAAGCTTAAAGCTACTGTGGAGCCCTGTGATCTCCATTTGTAATTTGTTTTCAAGAACGGTGATTTCCATTTCAGTTGGATAACACCTTTGAATGCATCACAGGGGTAAAGTAGCCACAGCATAACCCCTTAGCTCCACCACATTTCAAATGAGGTGTTTGAGCCACTGTAGAAAAAAGCTACAGTTACAATTAAAGCCCAAAATGGGACAGTTCTTTTCAGGATGTGGCACTAACTATCTGTGGGTGTTAGAAAGGGACATTAGTGCTGTCCGGCCTGCTATTTTAAAGTGGCGTGAACAAAATAACACCATGCCACGGAGGGTTTCTGTGACCCACAGCCATCACTGAATGAGTGCAAATGAGCGCTCCTGAGAATACTATCTCACAAAAATTAAGTAAAAATAAGGTTTTTGTGGGGTTGCTTCACATTTTTAGGACAGTACAACTTTTATTGGTAAATAGCCTGCCAGGCTCCTCTGTCCATGGATTCTCCAGGCAAGAATACTGGAGTGGGTTGTCATTTCCTCCTTCAGGGGAGCTTCCTGACCCAGAGACCAAACTGATGTCTCTTAGGTTTCCTGCATTGGCAGGTGGATTCTTTACCACTAGTGCCACCTGGGAAGCCCAGACATATTCTACTAAAAGGCCAAATTAGGCCAAAATGAGATTGCAGAGCGAAAATATCAGTATTATGACAGATTATTGTTTTTAACAAGTGTTTATTTATAAAGATATTCGTTAAATGCATTTATATTCACTTCATTCTATAAATGAGATCACTTTTTAGTTTCAGCTCGATTGAGATATAAACTAACTGCACATAATAAGCCCATCCACATTTGGTGAATTTTGCCAGTTGCTTACAGTCAGATAACCACCACTGCAATCAGGACATAAAGTCACTCTATGGCCACTGAAGAGTTCCGCATGGTTTTTGTTTGTTTTTAATTTTTTAATCAATCCTCTCCCCTGACCACAGACCTCAGACCACCACCGATCTGCTTTCTGTCACGTGTTGTTGTGGTTTAGTTGCTCACTCATGTCTGACCCTTTGTGACCCCGTGGACTGTAGCCCACCAGGCTCCTCGGTCCTCGGGATTTCCCAGGCGAGAATACTGGAGTGCGTTGCCATTTCCTTCTCTAAGGCGTCTTTCTGACCCAGGGATCAAACTTGTGTCCCCTGCATTGGCAGGCAAAATTTTTACCACTGAGCCACCTGGGAAGCCCTTGTGTCCCCACAGTTTTGCCTTTTCTAGAATTTCTCACAAAGGGAACTACATAGTATTGTTAGAGCCCAACCAATCCTAACCCCCAAAGACGGTGGTATTAAGACTCAGGGCCTTTCGGACATGCATGTGTCATGAGGGTGGGACCTTCGTGAGTGAGATTAGTGATCTCACAGAAGAGATCCCCCAGGGCTCCCTAGCCCCTCTTACCAGGTTAGGGCACAGCAAGAAGTGGGAAGTCTACATCCCAGAAGAGGGTTTTCATAGCCCAACCAGGCTGACACCTGATCTTGGACTTCCAATTCCTAGAACTATGAGAAATAAATTCAGAATTGAATTAGTTTCACAATACTGGTGGGGAACTTCAATACCCCACTCTAATAATCAATAGAAGATCCAGACCAAAAAAAAAAAAAATTAGGACACAGAGGACTTGAACAACTCAGAATATCCTACTCTCCTATGTCTCCTGCCTTGCAGGTTGATTCTTTACTCACTGAGCCATGAGGGAAGCCCCATGAGACCTACATACACAGTCCCTATAGAAACAGCAGAATACATGTATTTCTTATGTGCAAATGGAACTTTCTCCATATGTTAAGCTATAAAAGAAACCTCAGTAAATTGAAGAAAATGAAATCATAGGAAGTATCTTCTTTGACTACAATGAAGTAAGTTAGAAATCAATAACACAAAGAAAACTGGTAAATTCACAAACATGACAGTTAGATGGCTAATTCAAACAACCAACAGGTCAAAAGAGTAATTACAAAGGAAATTGGAAAATATTTTGAGACAAATGAAAATTAATGGGATGTAACAATAGCAGTGTTCCAAGGGAAACTGGAATTTAATGTCAAGGCCTACATTTAAAAAAAAAAAGAAGAAGAAGAAGAAGAAAAATTTCAAATCAGTAACCTATCTTACAAACAGAAATATGAAAGCAAATTTAAACCAAAGCTAGAGGAAAGAAACCAATGGCAACCCCTTCCAGTACTTTTGCCTGGAGAATCCCATGGATGGAGGAGCCTGGTAGGCTATAGTCCATGGGGTCGCTAAGAGTTGGACATGACTGAGCGACTTCACTTTCACTTTTCACTTTCACGCATTGGAGAAGGAAATGGCAACCCACTCCATGTTCTTGCCTGGAGAATCCCAGGGATGAGGGAGCCTGGTGGGCTGCTGTCTATGGGGTCCCACAGAGCCGGACACGACTGAAGCGACTTAGCAGCAGCAGCAGAGGAAAGAAAGAAATACCAAAGATTACAGAAGATATAAATTAGAGTATAGAAAAAATATAGAGAACCACTAAAACTAAAAGTTAGCTTTCTAAAAGATTTATAAATATTGGCAAGTTTCTTGCTAGATTGACTGGAGGAAAAAAGTAGAGAAGATGCAAATGACTAAAATTAGCAGTTAAAAACATGACATTACTATTATCTTACAGAAATAAAAATAAATACACTAAAAATAGATAACCTACACAAAATGGAAAAATTTGCAAAGGTTGCCAAAACTGACTCGAGAAGAAGTAGAAAAGCTGAATATACTTACAAAAAATAAAGAAATTGAATTAGTAATCAAAAAGCTTCAAATAAAAATGGCTTTAGTGATGACATCTACCAAATATTTAAATAAAGATTATCACCACTCATTCTCAAAATCTTCCAAAACTAAATATTTCCTTTCATTCTAAGAGCCCAGCAAAGACACCACAAGAGAAGAAAAGTGAACATCTCTTTTGTTCACTTTTTAGATGGAAATTTCCTCAACGGAACACTAGTAAACTGAATACATCAACATGTAAAAAGGGTTACACACCATGACCAAGTGGGATTTATCCTAATGCAAGAGTTGTTCAACATAAGAAAATCAATTAATGTGCCACAGTAATACAAAGGGAAAAAAACAAATGATTATCTAAATTGATGTGGAAAGAGCATTTGACAGAATTCACCACATTTTCATGATTAAAAAAATAACCCATCAGTAAACTAGGGATAGAGGGATACTGTATATGATAAAATATACTTATACAAAGCTCTTTAGGAATCCTAAAGGAAATCAACCCTGAATATTCATTGGAAGGACCGATGCTGAAGCTGAAGCTCCAATACTCTGACCATCCGATATGAAGAGTGAACTCACTGGAAAAGACCTTGATGCTGGGAAAGATTGAGGGCAGGAGGGAAAGGAGGCTACGGACAATGAGATGGTTAGATAGCATCACTGACCCAATGGCCATGAATTTGAGCAAACTCCAGGTCATAGTGGAGGACAGAGGAGCCTGGTGTGCTACAGTCCATGGGGTAGCAAAGAGCTGGACACAATTTAGTGACTGGACAACAACAGAAAGGCCTTAGATAATACCCTATTCAAAGGTAAAGGGCTGAAAGTTCCTTCCTAATATCAGGAACAAGATAAGGATGCCCACTCTCACACCACAGAGTCAACACTGTACTGGAAGTTCTACCCAGAGAAATTAGAAAATGAAAAGAAATTATAGGCATCCAAATCTGAAAAAAGAATTTAACTATTTCTATTTTCAGATGACATGATTCTATATATTAAAAGTACCAAAGAATTAAACAAAAAAAAAGAACTAGCTAGAGCTAACAAAGTCAGCAAAATTGCAGTTGACAAAATTTTTAAAAATTCTATCTTGTTCATATATACTTGCAATAAACAATCTAAAAAGGAGATCATAAAAAAATTAAATTCCGTTTACATTAGTATCCAGAAGACTAAAATGCTAAAAGATAAACTTAGCCAAGGAGGTAGAAGACTTATATACAGAAAACTTAAAAAAAAAAAAATGCTGAAAGAAACTAAGAAAGATCTAAATAAAGAGAAAACACCTTGCATTCATGGATTGGAAATTTTAATAGTCAAGATAGTAAGATATCTACAGATTAGATGCAATTTCTACTAAAATTTAATGTGCTTCCCCAGGGACTCAGTGGTGTAGAATCCACCTGTAATGCAGGTAATGCAGGTTTGATCCCTGGATTGGGAGGATCCCCTGGAGGAAAAAAATAGCAACCCACCCCAGTATTCCTGCCTGGAGAATTCCACGGACAGAGGACCTTGGTGGACTATAATCCATTTAATTGCAGAGTCAGACAAGCTGAACAACTAACACTTTTTGTCTCCTCCAGTATTCTTGCCTGGGGAATCTCATGGACAGAGGACCCTGGTGGGTTACAGTCCATGGGGTCACAAAGAGTCAACACAACTGAGTGACCAAACAATAACACCCAAAATTTCAATGACCATAGATTCTTAGACATGACACCAAAACTATTGGTGACCCTCCCCAAATAACAGATAACTGGACTTCAAAAATCCAAAAATAAGGCTTGGTCTAGCAGTCAAAATGGTGACTAGCACAGAAAAGGAATCTGCCCCTCCTACTAGGTCTTATCCAGTGAATGATCTCATTTAACATTCCTGAAACTATTCAAAGAAGTTACATAATTCCAATTTTATTAATAAAGAAACAGAGACATTATTTGTCCAATGTTCAGTTCAGTTCAGTCGCTCAGTCCTGTCCAACTCTTTGCAACCCCATGAATCACAGCACAGCCCTCTCTGTCCAACACCAACTCCCGGAGTTCACTCAGACTCACGTCCATCGAGTCAGTGATACCATCCAGCCATCTCATCCTCTGTCATCCCCTTCTCCTCCTGCCCCCAATTCCTCCCAGCATCAGAATCTTTTCCAATGAGTCAACTCTTCCCATGAGGTGGCCAAAGTACTGGAGTTTCAGCTTTAGCATCATTCCTTCCAAAGAAATCCCAGGGCTGATCTCCTTTAGAATGGACTGGTTGGATCTCCTTGCAGTCCAAGGGACTCTCAAGAGTCTTCTCCAACACCACAGTTCAAAAGCATCAATTCTTCGGCGCTCAGCCTTCTTCACAGTCCAACTCTCACATCCATACATGACCACTGGAAGAACCATAGCTTTGTCTAGACAGACCTTTGTTGGCAAAGTAATGTCTATGCTTTTCAATATGCTTTCTAGGTTGGTCATAACTTTTCTTCCAAGGAGTAAGCGTCTTTTAATTTCATGGCTGCAGTCACCATCTGCAGTGAGTTTGGAGCCCCCCCAAAAAAAAGTTTCTACTGTTTCCCCATCTATTTCCCATAAAGTGATGGGACCAGATGCCATGATCTTTGTTTTCTGAATGTTGAGTTTTAAGCCAACTTTTTCACTCTCCTCTTTCACCTTCATCAAGAGGCTTTTTAAGTCCTCTTCACTTTCTGCCATAAGGGTGGTGTCATCTGCATATCTGAGGTTATTGATATTTCTCCTGGCAATATTGATTCCAGCTTGTGCTTCTTCCAGCCCAGCATTTCTCATGATGTACTCATGTCCAGTGTTACAAGCTAGTAAATAACAGAGTCAAGCTTCAAACCCAGATTTTTTGTTTCTAAATTCTAGCTGATTCTACTCTATTAAAGCTGCCTTAGTTAGCATTTATGCCATTCCAGTTTCACTATAATTTCTGGAGGATCACTTTTTGATGAAGTGAAATACACTTTGAATGTATTCACTTATAAGCTCCTTTGTATAAACATCCAGACACATGAACACTGCATTTTACTCACCTAACTTGTGCTGGGTGTATTCTGCCTTCTGATCTGAGACTAGTCCCTTTACAGTGAAATGCATTTCAGAAAACGAGTCTCATCGTGCTTCATGGCCCTTGCAAACTTTGATGCCTACCTCTTGGCTGATGTATTCATGGCTATATATAAATCCAGGGGAATTGCCTTTGTTTATCTGGTTGTTGACTCTCATTTTTACAGAGCATAGAAACTCTGCATCTTCTGCCTTCACTCCCTTGGGAGAAGTTCAGTGAAATACAGCTTTGCTTATCCCCATTTTCCTTTTCTTTCTTTTCCTGCAAAAAAACTTGTTGCCTGAGAAATTGTGCGCAACCACCCTGAGCTGTCTTCCCCACTCACTCTGAGAGCTGCCAGACCAACTCCAGGATGTGTAAAGATGGAAAGTGCCCATGGTGTGGGCTATTGCACACAGGCAGCTAGCCCACTTAAGTCCTTTATCTGGAAAGCCTAATTTGCAGAAGAATTCTCAGATCAGTTACCACTTAAACAGTTTACAGGCAGCCAAAGCCAGGAGGGGTTAAGAACAATCTTTGAAGTAGGGTTGGATACAGAAAAATACTTAAAAAAAAAAAAAAGAAATATTTTCAAGGTGTTTAAGTTTGCTTATTACATGTCTTTTTCTTCAAGGTAACTGCTTTATATAGGGTTGAAATTCTGAAATGATGCCAATTGAAATGTAAAATAATCAGAACTTCCTGCCCCATTCTTATTTGAATAAACCTTATTACACACTGTTTTTTACCCGTGACTAGGTTACTGCAGCAGAGTCGATATCATTCATATGATTTAGATTAAATTACAGCAGCGCATGGGTCTCTTTTCTTTCTTTTCTCTCTCCTGAATATAAAATCACTGTGATTTTCCTTTGGCTGGCATTTTGCTCCTTTGACTTTCCCCCATTTTCACGAGATGGTGTATGCTCCAAACACATAACATTATCAACTTTAAGGGCTGCAATTGATTGAATATTTTGACAAATATACCTCTCTAATTCCTGAAGCCATATGGACTTGCAGGATGCCATATGGAATAAAGTACTCTGCCTCATGAAATGATCCAAAAGCATTTTTTTTATTAGCGGTTATTTCCTTGAACTGAAAACTGATTAGATTTTGAATATGCCATCACTGGCGATAGTAATCTAGCCAACTATATATTCTTAGCAGCATCTTTAGTGATGGAAGTGGCTGGATGAAGGAGAAGTCCTTGATGGGGGTCACTGCGTTTAAAAAAATATCAGACAACGGGCTACTTCTATGTTCTTTGTGTGTCCCTTAGGACTCCCTGCAGAAAACAACAGAATATCCTCAATTAGCTGTTTTAAACAATGAGTAGGGTGGAATCACCTTACACAAGAAGTCCCTGGCATCACAGGGAAAGGGTTGGTTAGCCTGAGGCTCAGTGATGTCACCAGGAACCAGTGCTCTTCTTGTCTTTGCACTGGATCTTCCTAGCATTACAGCTGCATTCTCCAGCTGGCTGAGCACTTACCAGGTGGCTCAGTGATAAAGAACCTGCCTGCCAGTGCAAGGGACAAGGGTTCGATCCCTTGTTGGGAAGATCCCCTGGAGAAGGGAATGGCAACCCATTCCAGTATTCTTGCCTGGAGAATTCCATGGACAGAGGAGCCTGGTGGGCTGCAGTCCATGGGGGTTGCAAAGAATTGGACACAACTGAGTGACTATCACTTCACTTCACTGTATTTCTTTAGCTTAAGAAAATTAACTTGGTCAGACCACCTCCACAAAAATCTGCTGGGTACGTTCTTTCACACGGGGTAAATGAATGGAATCAGCCCCACAGATCATCAAGAAAACAGTTCATTGAAACCTGAGGCAGTTCATCCATGGGAGTTTGTTGAAATTGACATTTCCAGGGTTACAATATCTATTTCTTAAAGAATATTTTAATGAAAACAAAAAGGTATGTAGAATCCATTTTCTTCTTATTTGCTAGATGGCTTTGAGGGTGCTCTCAAATCACTGATCTCTAATCTGCAATTCTTTTTCTATTTATACAATGTGATGCTTTTTGAATGTCTTCTGTGAAACACTGGAGATGGTAAAATGAGATGAAAGCATCCGTCAGGCGCTCAGGTCAGGCCCCAGACCTCCCCTGGTGCTTAGGACACTAACTCCTCGGCCACTGGATTACTGAGCCCACAAGGTGACTCCTCAGGTAGAATTCTGAACTATTTTTTTTTTTTATAACATTTGCAGAAAGTTTGAACTGGCCTGTCTCACTGAGACAAGTGATGGGCCCAGGCTTTGGAATCCCTGATCTGTACAAGTTCATTCTCTGACTCACTGTGTAAACTTCAATAACCTACACTAAGCAGGGCTCAGAGCCCTTATTTCCAAGACAGCAGTGGGTGAGAACCCTACTCGGTTATTTTCCAACTCAAATTCAGGTCTGTGGTTCCATAATTCTCATTTGAGTTAAAATTAAATGTTCCCAAATAACAAATGGAAGCAAATCACGGTGGCCAGCCAAAGTTCAAAGCCATAGGTAATCATTAAGTAATACTTTTGACTATAGCTTCTGTGCAAATATGGGAACAGAAGTCAAAGTTTCTGAAAACTACACTTCACAATGAACAGATTCCAATCAGAAATGGATTTCTCAGACTCTACTTGTCTCCAATGTTAAAAAAAAAAAAGTTTGTTATATACTAAGTGAAAGTGAAAGTTACTCAGTCATGTCCACTCTTTGAGACCCCATGGACTATACAGTCCATGAAATTCTCCAGGCCAGAATACTGGAGTGGGTAGCCTTTCCCTTCTCCAGGGGATCTTCCCAACCCAGGGATTGAACCCAGGTCTCTTGCCTTGCAGGCGGATTCTTTAACAGCTGAGCCACCAGGTAAACCAAGTCTGACCTTTTTTGAAAAAAAATTTTTTTTTCGTATGGACCACTTTTAAAGTTTTTACTGAATTTATTATAATATTGTTTCCTTTTTATGTTTTGGGTATTTTTAGTTGTGAGGCATGTGGGATCTTAGTTCCCTGACCAGGATCAAACTCCCCTCAGCCCCCTGCATTGGAAGGCATAATCTTAACCATTTGACCACCAGGAAAATCCTCCCTCCCCACCTTTTTTTTTTAAAGTCCAACCTTATTTTTGGCTTAAAAAAAAAAAGACCTTATTTTTCTGAAATCTAGGTTTCAGAGATGAATATACAAAAAATTGGAAGCCACTATATTTCAGCTTTCTTAGTCTAAGACTAAATTAAACTCCTACCTTTAAAATCTAAGCAACAGAGAAAATACTTCTTGTTAATAACATGTAGGACAAAAAGATACTTTAATATTTACAATTTATTTATATGTCATCTACTCTAATTTTTTTGTTCACAATTCATTTTGATTCATCTTCATTTTATGTATTGAAATTCTTTTATCCCATTAACACCCTTTCTTTTAGAAATCTGTAAATGAACATAATTAAGAAGCATATTTTTTAAGCCTCAGCTTCTGAAATATTCATTACTAACCTGCTGGCTACACTTGTCCCTTTATATATTTATATAATTAATTATCTCTCTTCTGATACATACATTTTCAAATAATTTATTAATACTATTCACGTTTTGACTTGTCTACTTCTTTCTTTTTTTAAAGGAAATGTTTTCTGTTCATCAGAATCTCTCTCATCTTTTAACTTTCTCGTAGAGTTAAAGCACTTGAAGACAGTGAATGCTGGACCATTATTCTATTTTGCTATGAAAATAGCATGGCAATACATTTAAGGGACTTGAGGAAAGGAGTAGCACTAAATGTCACTGTTTCATGATGAAAACATAAAAGAAGCATGGCCCAGATGTTGTGTGCATGCTGAGTCGCTTCAGTTGTGTCCGACTCTTTGTGAAGAACCTTTGTCCATGGGATTTTCCAGGCAAGAATACTGGAGTGGGTTGCCATGCCCTCCTCCAGGGGATCTTCCCGACCCAGGAATTGAACATGCGTCTCTTATGTCTCCTGCATTTTCAGGTGGGTTCTTTACCACTAGCACCACCTGGGAAGCCAATGGCCCAGATGTTAATTCTAGGAAATTCCTGGGGTCAGATTAGTGCCAGATACAAATAATCGAAGATTGCTGCTTTTAGATAGCATCTGAATTTCAGCCTTGGTTAATATGTCTCATCCTCCAGTTTTTCACAAATTATTTGGTATAAATAATTCTTGTATCATTTCCAAGTTCTAATTTTCTATATTAGAAAAACACTGGGCCAAGGCTACTAATGAAGCCATGTCTGGCTTGGAAGATGAGCCAGCATCCTTCAGTGAGCTGAGAAAATCTATCATCTAGTGTCACCAAGGAAGAACCCCATTATATTTGTTTTCAGTGACAAATTAGTACTTTTATCCAACTAAAAATAGTATCACCATTGGAGAAGAGGAAATAAAGGACTTGGAACCACTTAAAGTGCACCCAGACCTTGAGTCTTCTCTACATGACTAAATTACTATGGAAGAGTCGTTTCATGCTTGTTTACTCTGCAAAAATTACTCCACTGGATGGCGAAGAAAAATTAAATTCAGGAATGGTCGTGGTGATGCCAAAAGCCACGGCTGATTTTTCTGAATAGGAATTTCCATATTGATAAAAGTCAGTGAAATTTTACACAGACTTACTGAGTTTAGAGAATGATGTTCCCAGATTGGGCCTGAGAGTCATCAGAGAACATTCTGAAGGCATCCCTGGAAGTCAGCTAACTCCTTGTTCAAAACATCAAAAATTACCTTCATGCTGAGGAGGCAGCCTCGTTACTGGGCATGTATTGTACCTCAAGAATAATTTCAATTTTTATATGACAAATCTAGACAGCATATTAAAAAGCAGAGACAATCCTGGGCTGACAAAGGTCGATATAGTCAAAGCTGTGGATTTTCCAGTAGTCGTGTATGGATGTGAGAGTTGAACCATAAAGAGGGCTGTGAGTCAAAGAATTGATGCTTTCAAATTGTGGTGTTGGAGAAGACTCTTGAGAGTACCTTGGACAGCGATGAGATAAAAGCAGTCAATCCTAAAGGAAATCAACCCTGAATATTCACTGCAAGGACTGATGCTAAAACTGAATTTCTAATACTTTGGCCACCTGATGCAAAGAGCTTACTCATTGGAAAAGACTCTGATGCTGGGAAAAAGTGAAGGCAAAAGGAGAAGGAAACAGCAGAGGATGAGATGGTTAGAAGTATCCCTGACTCAGTGGACATGAACGTGAGCAAACTCTGGGAGACAGAGGAAGACAGAGGAGCCTGGCATGCTGCAGTCCATGGGGTCACAGAGTGGGACACAACTTAGCAACTGAACAATAACAACAAAACATGTCTAAAAATGCTTGCATGGAATTTACACTCTCCTCTCTTATTCCAGTCATTTATTTGACATATATTCATACCCTGTGCCAGACATTAATGTTCTAGTTGGAAAGACAAATGAGCAAAAAATAACACAATCGTTCCATATATTATTTGTTTGCTGATTTATTTTTCTAGTGTGGGTGTATCAGCCCCAACTGTGTGGCTGACCTTTGGGCAAGGTGACAGTAGAGATTAAGCTCAATAGTTTCAGTGCGTGTGTGTGTGTGTGTGTACCATAGGACATAGTCCACACTTCAAAATAATGAAATGTAAGAACAGGAACCATGTCTGTTTTATTTATCATTTTATCCTCAGCAGTTAGCAGAGTCAATGGCACATGGTAAGTGTTCAATGTGATTGAGTGAAACCAGAAAATCTTGCTTGGTTGACAAAATTGTCTTGGAGCATATACGTGACTAGTCTGCAGGTCTGAGCTTCCAAAAGCTTGGTGTCAAGACCCGTTCGTTACTTAGCAACCCTCTGTCCCCTGAGTGTTTCCATCACCTCTCACGGCATCTCTGAAGGGCCAGCAGCTGTTCAGCCTTCTCCTATGGCTGGGAGACTGACTCTGTAATGAAGACATGCCAGAGGCTATCTCGATAGCCCCTGGACAACCTTTTCCCTCGAAGCTACTTACAGTTTCCTTTTCTCTCTTTGAGAGGAAGTTACTAGGTAAGATTTTGCAATTTGGGGCATTATCAATATCTCGCATGAGCAGATAAACATATCTACCACGTATTTACCACAATGTCCAGACTCTAAAAGAGAAAGCAAAGCTTCTGCCTTGAGTCTAGATTCTGGCAGTACGTAGTGTAGCCAGCTGGGCAAATGGAACCACCCTGTCCAAAACTCCACAACGGGGAGCTCCTTTCTCCCCCTCAGCTCACCTTGGGTGCCATCTGGGACTCATGGTGCCGCCATACTGGTTTGTTAGGATCTAGAAGGGGATGATAGAGGATGAGACGGTTGGATGGCATTACTGACTCATTGGTCATGATTTTGAGCAAACTCCAGTAAAGGAAAGGGAAGCCTGGCGTGGTGCAGTCCATGGGGTTGGGAAGAGTCAGACGCAACTTAGCAACTGAACAATGAACAACAGAACTGATTCACTTTCATTTGGATGTTAAGAGCCACTGTCCTGAGCCTCTAAAAGTACCCTCCCCTAGGCCATCATATCTCCCCAAGATACAGCAACTAAAGGATTAAAATCTGCCACTCTGTGGCTAGCGTGCATCCAGATTGATCTGACTGGCCAACGCACTTTTGGGGGATACATCCCTGGACCTCTGACATTCCAGCTGGGTGACAGTGGGAAAGACAGTTTATATCTGAAATATTACTTAAGCTCTATTTCTTTTTTATTTGTTCAAGCAAAATAAATAGACAGGAATTAATGATCATGTTCTCTGCCCGAAGCCCACTTTAAGATCTCTGGACTTAGTACTTTCTAAGGCTTCTTTGAAACTACAAAAAAGGACATTTTTCTGTGATTTTATAATCCACAAAGGAGACTCTTTGAATCCAAAACTACATTTATAGTGTTTCACATATAAAATTCCATTTTACAATTTTTTAGAAATATAACTGTTCTAACAGTATCTACAGATACTCTTAATGTGCAAAACTTTTGTTCATATAAACAGAAATAAGGGAACTAAAACCTGATGTATAAATTCAAATCCAGTTTTCATTGCTTAGTCTTGTCAACTTGATAGAGGACACTCAAGTTCACATAATTAAGGGTAATTCTGAATATGTGAATTCTCTAGCAGTTGATCATATTTGCACATTTGGACTTCCTATTTGGCCACCTACTCTGTTGGCAATTTTTCTATTTCTGTTGAATTAATTTAATAATGTCACTGCTTGAAATATCCCAGGATATAGAAAAATGTCAATGATTTTCAAAAATGTCACCTTTCCTATGTAGAGAATGGCATTTTGTTTTCTAAAAAAAAAAAAGAAACAAAAATAAAGCATTTGTATTAAAATATTCTCTGTGAAGATGCCTAGGAATCTCTGTTACACATGGCTAGAAACTAATTGATCTTCAAGTGGGCTCATTGGCCTTACCCAAATGAGCAGGAATATGCTGGACCCTCAAAACATTTGGGGTGGTTGTTTTTGACTTGAGTCTGGCAGCATGAATAAAACCCTCCCAGAAGGACCTCATTATATTTAGAAATCTCCCTTTTTAGCTAAGGGACAAAAGCTGGAGTTTATTGAAGGCCACTGAATCTTCCCATTTCTAAAGGGACAGAGAAAATAAGCTAATTTTGAACTCAAAACAGAGACCATTTTGGTGCATCCCACTGAATTCTGTTGTTATGAGACAGGATTCATAAAGAGCATAAATGCCTCTCTCTGTGCAAATACATTTGAGATTCAGGAAAGTAAAAGCCCCAGATCAAATACAAAGCCCCCATCAAATCAGCCCTAACTGCACTAAGAACATCAAAAGCAACGTCTGGTCGACACATCAAAACAAAACAAAAATCAAATAAAATCGTCCATACCCAGTGAGTTTCTGTTTTAATGAAGTAGATCATATACACCATTGTGAATTACACAAATTCTGGGGTAAGTGCATTTAAAATTTGCATTTAACTGCAATTTTGATATCCATACGCTAATGGAGAAGAAGAAAGGATGGCCCGGCACCCATCTGCAAAAGGGAACCTGGAGATAAAAAGTCAAAACCAAAAAATAATACAGGATGTGTTTTCTAGGTGATTTACAACATTACACTTGGTCCTTCCAACTATCTCAAGTGTTAGGTATTACGATGCACCCCCTTTTTTCAGGTTTATAGAAATGGGGTCAACTGGATGGACCAGGAACTGAAATCCAGGTCCATTAAGCCGGAGTTTATGCACTGAATCTTGATTCCACAAAGAAAGAAAGATGTTCCTGGGAGCACTTGTGCTAACACTTTACATATCGTCTCTCATTTAATCTCCACATTAATCTTTCTCCACGTGGGTGGAAGTTAAGTATATGTTGAAAGAATAAATATAGGCATGAAAAGTGACTGCCTTCAATGCTGGGAGGACAGAGGGAAACAGCAACAAAAGCAGAAGCCAAAGGTCAGAGCCAAGGTCACCAGGATAAACATAACACTATCACCACCCACAGGAGAACATCATTCCTACCAAACATGGGACACGTGTGAGAACATTCGCACCTAATACTTAAAGGGAAAGATCACCCCAGCAGGCATGAAGACTCAGGAAACATCTGGGTTTTAAAAAGATTTTTAAAAAGCTGATGAAAGTTTGACACAGGAACCTCTGTCCCTCAAAGGCATTGTAATAATCGTGGTTCTGTTTTCTCTGACATATAATGCATCGCCTACTAATAAGCTTTGTTGTTGTTGTTTAGTCGCTAAGTCATGTCTGACTCTTTTTCAACCTCATGGGCTGTATGTAGCCTGCCAGGCTTCTCTGTCCATGGGATTTCCCAGGCCAGAATACTGGAGTAGATTGCCATTTCCTTCTCCAGGGGAATTTCCTGACCCAGGAATCTAACCCATGTCTCCTGCATTGGCTAGTAGATTCTTTACCACTGAGCCACTAGGGAAGCTCCACTAATAAGTTTAACTGAGTATTAATTCAAGAAGTATCAGGCCAATTTAAGGATAATGCTTTTTTTTTTTTCATATAGCAGAGAAAATGTAAAAAAAAAAATAGCATCTCTGAAAGTAATCATTTTACTGGAAAACAATGATGATGTCACTGCATGAGTTAACTGTGAACATCGGGGCACCATTTGGTTTCCTTTCTGTGCATCATGACTCCCCGCCCCCCACTAGTTGTATCAGTGAGACTGTATTTGGCTGCAAGTGACAAGAAACCCCAGTAGAAAGAGCTAAACATACAGGAGCTTATTTCTCTCCAGGACAAGAGGTCAGTGGAGGGAAGAAAAGGCACAGGCTTCTTTACTTCATGATGCCATTTGGGGGCCAAAAGCAGAGGGGAGGGGGCGCTGCATCTGCAGCATCACACTGAAGTTCAAGGTCAAAGGAGGAGGCCTGCAGTGAGTTGAGAGGATTTTGCCTTGGGCGATTTTGTCTTTTCATTCTTCGTCTCCTCCTAGGTGGCTCCTGTCTCACCCTCTCAGCTCCCTATCTCCCAGTAGACTTCCCCTCCAGGTCTCACTGACCGTGCAGAGCACACATGCACACATGCTCCCTCTCTGATCAGTGGTTGGCCAGTGGGAGGTGGACTGGGGAACTGATTGGCACTCATCGGTGTTCATCTCTGCACCAGTCTGGAAGGTCTGTTCATCCTAACTTCAGGTGCCCTCAGCCAGAAGCCTGGCAGTGCAGAGCTCCACAAGCAGGAAAGCCTGCGGTCAGAATGAGGCAGATGTCTGCTAAAGAGTCACTGTGCTGCGCTTAGTCGCTCAGTCATGTCTGACTCTTTGTGACCTCATGGACTGTAGCCCACCACCCACCAGACTCCTCTGTGCATGGAATTCTCCAGGCAAGAATATTGGAGTGAGTTGCCATGCCCTCCTCCAGAGGATACTCCCAACCTAGGGATTGAACCCAGGCCTTCTGCACTGCAGGTGGATTCTTTACCAGCTGAGCCACCAGCAAACTCCATGAATACTGGAGTGTGTAGCCTATCCTTTCTCCAGGGGATCATCCCAACCCAGGAATTGAACCAGGATCTCTTGCATTACAGGTGGATTCTTCACCAGCTGAGCTACCAAGGAAGCCCCCCAAAAGTCACTCAGCTCCAGTATATCGACTGCAGAATTTTCATTTCACAAGGCATAGATGTTTGATAGCGAACTTGCCTGCCAATGGAAGAGATGTAAGAGGCATGGGTTCAATCCCTGGGTTGGGAAGATCCTCTGAAGGAGGGTACGGCAACCCACTCCAGTATTTTTGCCTGGAGAATCCCAGGGACAGAGGAGCCTGGTGGGTTTCAAAAAGTCAGACACAACTGAAGCAATTTAGCACACAGGCAGGCACACGCTAGTTTGATTGAAATTAGTGCAACTGTCTTTTTCCAAAGCAAATCCAATAAAAATTCATATTAAAACACCCATATTTACCTTTACAAATAAAACGCAGGCTGGAACCACACATATTGAAGGTAATTGAGATAAAAATGTTATTTAGGAACTTCCTTGGTGGTCTGGTGGTTAAGATGCTGCGTTTCTTCTTCAGGGTGCACGTCAATCCCTGCTCAGGGATCTAAGATCCCACAGTCTTGTGATTCTAGCTCCTTTAGAATGAAATGATGCCTGTTTCAGACCAACATATTTTACTCTGCAGCTTGAAAGTATGCAAAGTGCCCCTTATACAAAGAAAAGGGAATGTCTAATATACTGCTACACATGTTGCTAGCTTCCTATTTCTAGTAATACATCAGTTTTCTTCAATGTCATCATGGTTGCACCATTATTTCAAAAGACCGTGAACTATCACAATACATTTTTGAAAACAGAGCCTTAGACAGCAATCCCAATGTGTAAACGTACTTAGTATATATAGTGAAACATTAAGTTCCTAAAAGACAACTATAAATAGAAACAGCACTGTTAGATCACATTTATTTGTTGTATACTTCAGTAAGACGCCATGACTCATTTAATGCTTCAAAGATTTGATGAATGTTTTATTATCCTTGTTATAAACAACACACATGGTAACATCAGAGGATACATTTTAAGAAAGAAGAACGGGAATATTTCAAATAGCCTGAGTTAAAAAAAAAATTCTGCTATTTACAACTTAATCATTCCAATTCTGTGACATTAATAATTTATCAGACATTGAGCCTGTGCGGCAGCTCAATAGGTATAATTTATCTTATGGAATCACTGCTGATGGTCAGTTAACCTAATATGTCCTGAATGACTCAGCTTGTTAGAAGATAATTTAGTAACCGTCCAGCAGTCGGCTCCTCTAGAAATTCCATCATCTGCCATTGTCCACTTAAAGTTCCCAGACGGTCGTGCTAGAAGAAGTGGGGCTCAGATTAAGCACTAGATGGTACCCAGGTAGCTTTTCATACATGTCCAGTGGCAGGACCAGATGTTTTCTGACAGCAGCATATCGAGAAGGCACAATTACAGGGCCTGTCAGAGTAACATGCTTTTATTCTTAAACTATGCAAAAACATCTCATTCTCCCAAGACCAAAGCCAACTTGTTTTTATAACTTGAGAGCCCTCAGCTTCATAGAATTTCATGTGGTATTTATTGAGGGCATCAATCAGAAAGTGTCTCTTTCGATTTAGAAACTGCATGTCTATCAGAACCAGAATTTTATCATAATCCTCAATTAAAAGGCAGGGGGGAGTAGTCTCCACATTTTGCCAGTAGCCTCTGAGTCATGATGGCTATCAGGGAGAGACTTAAAGAGGAGGGAAAAACTAAAACCAAAGCCAAAATAAACAATTTAGAGTTTGAGATCCTTAAAAAAAAAAAAGCACACTGGTAAGATAATTAGTTTTCGACCTTGGTAATGAGTTAGCCATTAAGCGGTGTTACTACTAAGGAAGCTGGTCTAATTTAGAAACACATTACTTTCATTCGATAGCACCAGAAGTCTGAGAAAGCCCTGAGCAGAAAGGACATCGTGGCTAGACTCAGATAAGATCAGGCTAATCAGCCATCAGAAATCACAGTTTGTTATTATTCTTCAGCCTTAACTCAATGTAAGTTGCAAATAACAGAGCAGGACATCATGCAGCAGGTTATCTGGGCTGGGTTTTACCTAAGAGTCTGAAGAAAGCATTCATCTTTCCCTCCAGTCCCCAAAGGCAAGGCTGGGCTGAGCCCCTTCTCTCTGGCAGGTCTGCAGGATGAGCCATGGAGCATCCTTTTCATGCCCGTCTCCCCCACACTGCAGTAGCAAAGGGGATTGTGCACTCTCGTGGCTTGATTGGTTGGAAGCGTAAACTCACTGGGAAAATCCTGAATGGATTTCCGCCCCCACTCCAACTTAATCCTTGAGCCAGCTCATTCACATGTGCGTGTTTTTAATTTCAGAAAACTGCTACGTTTTGTTCTTAGAATCGAGGGTGTCACAGAGACTATGAATAGTTACTAAGTCACGAAACTTGTCTTTCTCTCCCATGCCTCCATCATTTCTCCTCCCACCATCAACCTGTCCTGCTTTTAAAGTAGAGACACAGGTCTGCATATTTGTTCAGGCTTAAGAAAAAATGTGAATTCACGTTATGTCTCTCTTGATTCGGTTGCTCCTCACTTGAAAACTATGCACATAGCAACATTTTTATCACTGTGGGGAAAAAAATAGTTTGAAATGCATGGCAGTACTTACAACCGATATTTTGCTTATGTTTTGGAAAATCCCTTTGGAATCATTTCGTAAATTGCAAAGAAAACTTCGTGCCATTTTTTTATTTGTCTAGCAAAAATAAAGGATAAGGAGAAGAAAGAGAATGCAAGGAGTTATAGAGGAGAAAGGATAGGGTGGACAGGAGAGAAATGGGTGAGATATAAACAAAAAAGATCAGAATCGATTCAGTGAAGGATGAATTGAAGTTGCAGTGAGAGCCTGCAGCCTCACAGGCAGCCCTCCACATGGAAGAATCTTGTCAGCGAACTTTGCAAGAGTCTCCAAAGGAGGAAAGGAGATATAAATGCCCACCAGAAACCAGACACAAGGAAACACACTTTTTTTTTTTTATCCAGAAAAAGAAAGAAATGATATATTTAACACGCACCGACCGTCTATATGGTGCCAACTGCGTTCAAAAGCTCATCTCTCAAATCAAAACCATGCTTGCTTGGACTCTGCAGATCAAACAAAGCTGTTGGAAGATAATTATGCTTCAATCCATCTGCAGCCTCCTGGTAGGTGTTCGGGAAAGTGAACTCACTGTTCAATAAGAGCTTCTCCCCTAATGCTAAAGGTCACTAGGATTGCTGGGTGGACATCCCATTTTCAAAGCACTGGGCAGTGAGTTAAGGTACTTGCTAGTCTCTGAGATTTTGAGGGCCTTTGAATCTTTGCTTCATTTCTACCTCTCCCTCAAAGCTGAGATCCAAAAATGACTTTGTGTGTTAGTTGTAATTCTACATTGGTTATGGACACTTTGCACTGAGGCTCATTTATAATCAAAGAGGTTATGGCTTTTCTTTCTCTGTTTCCTCTTTTCTTTTCACCATGTCTGGCGAGAGGAGATTGACCACGTGTTCTCCTTTTCGGTGCACTTCCCTAGTCAAGGCCTTGATTAGCACATTTTTGCCAATAAAACAGGCCATAATTAGTCTTTAATAATCAGTCTATTTTGCTCTATCAGCCTGCAATCTCCGAGCCTGCGATATTTAAAAACAGGACTCAGAGCACAGGATGCCACATATTAACTTTGGGGCAAATACAGCTTTGAGAATAATGTTTTGAAAGCAGCCCCCTGTAAATATAAGGTGGGATAGCACCATATGGAGACTGGGTTTCTGACATATGGCTTGAATTAACAAGTTTAAAACTGTGAAGATCAGTTTTTCCTTCATTGAAGGCAAAACCACAAGATTCAGAAGTGAAATATGCTCCAGTCGAAAATACAAAGGCTGGCCCAACGCTGGGCCTCTCGGGCGGGGAGTTTTTTGTTGGCAGCAAGTACAAGTTATCAATAGTAAGACAAGTTGTAACACGACGAGGACTCGGCGGCTGCCAAGGCTTAGAATTTCACTTCAAATGGTGCTTACGTGGGCCGACACCGCGCTCGCTCGCAAAGGACATTGCTTCTTTGAAAGTGGCTTTTGAATTATGATTATTACATCCTCAAAATAAATTGTTTTCCTGGGTTGATAGAAAAGATATTTGAAGAGACAAACTTGAGTGACAGATGGAAATGGCCCAGGGTACTGTGTTGTATGATCTCCCCTAATTGAACCTTTGTAGGATGAATTGAACAGGAAAAGTTCAAAGATCCGGGACCCATATTACACAAATATTGTTTCATTTAATCAAAAACTGGCTTTGAAGTGTGGCTCTTGTGGGCCACCTGTAGCTTTGAAATTTAAAGTCATATAAAAGCTTTAGAAATGCTGGAGAGGACAGTACACAGCTATAATAAGCAGCTGGACTGAAAAAAAATCAAGGTTGAGAATGAAATTTTTTTTTATATTCATATTTCCTTTAATTGCCTGTTATTTCTTTACATTTTTTTTTTCCAGTGAGCAGAACGCTCCAAAGTTGTGAAGAAGGGCACTACTACACTCAGGCATCCATA
Organism: Bos indicus x Bos taurus; assembly: GCF_003369695.1. Taxonomy (NCBI): domain Eukaryota; kingdom Metazoa; phylum Chordata; class Mammalia; order Artiodactyla; family Bovidae; genus Bos; species Bos indicus x Bos taurus. Next base: position 7,564,723 of record NC_040086.1, on the reverse strand, counting down.
GGGCTGAGTGTCATCGTATGAAATGTGTTTGTGGTTCAGCATCTAAACTATAGTTATCCCAAGTTTGAAGTACCCCTTCAGTGTCAGTTGAACCCAGCTCATCAGATATGAGTTCCTCACTTTGCAACTCCCTGTAGGAGGAACATTACAAATTGTCTCCCTCATAGAAAATGGACAGTAAGGTTTCCTTGTGGAATTTGATTGGAGTGCTGTCAAATATATATGTAGCCAGAATGAGAGACCCCTACAAAGAATCAGTTTTGTCTCTGTCGTGTCCGACTCGTTGCAACCCCATGGAGTGCAGCATGCCAGACTTCCCTGTCCTTCACTGTCTCCCAGAACTTGCTCAAACTCATGTCCATCGAGTCAGTGATGCCATCCAACCATCTCATCCTCTGTCATCCCCTTCTCCTCCTGCTTTCAGTCTTTCCCCGCATCAGAGTCTTTTCCAATGAGTCAGTTCTTCCCATCAGGTGGCCAAAGTATTGGAGCTTCAGCTTCAGCATCAGTCCTTCCAGTGGATATTCAGGACTGATTTCCTTTAGGATTGACTGGTTTGATCTCCTTGCTGTCCAAGAGACTCTCTAGAGTCTTCTCCAATACTACAGTTCAAAAGCCCTAATTAGGGGGAAATGCCATTGTAATCATGCTTAATAATAATAACAGTTATTATTACCATGCATAACAATATATATTAATAATTATTAATAACATACAGACTATGTTGCACTTCGTATAACATAATAGTATACATAATAGTATACACAGTATACACACTTCCCTGGTGAGTCAGGGGTAAAGAATCCACCTGCCAATGCAGGAGACACAGGTTCGATACCTGGATAAGATCCCCTGGAGAAAGAAGTGGCAACCCACTCTAGTATTCTTCTTGCCTGGGAAATCCCATGGACAGAGGAGCCTGGTGGGCTATAATCCAGAGTCTCAAAGAGTCAGACACGACTGAGTGACTAAACAACAACAGCACATATATAATAGTATAAAAAGTATATAGTGTGCATAATAGTAAACATAACAGTATACAATGTATATATAGTATACATAATAGCATGTATAATTGCATATACTGTATATATAGTATACATCATAGTATACATAACAGTATATACCATATATATAGTATACAGCACATGGAGAGTATTCATGCTGCTGCTGCTGCTAAGTCCCTTCAGTCGTATCCGATTCTGTGCGACCCCATAGACGGCAGCCCACCAGGCTCCCCTGTCCCTGAGATTCTCCAGGCAAGAACACCGGAGTGGGTTGCCACTTCCTTCTCCAATGCATGAAAGTGAAAAGTGAAAGAGAAGTCGCTCAGTCATGTCCGACTCTTAGTGACCACATGGACTGCGGCCCAGCAGGCTCCTCCATCCATGGGATTTTCCAGGCAAGAGTACTGGAGTGGGGTGCCATTGCCTTCTCTGAGTATACATGCTGGTATATCCCATATATACAGAATACTTAATTGCATGCATAATATTTATACACAGTATGTTCACTGTGGCACTGAGTCCATAAAGCAGGGTAGGAGACAGTGGGTCTTCTTCCTCTTTCATAGATGGAAAAAAAGAAAAAAAAAATTTTCTCCAGGCTCCAAGACTTGAGTGATCTGCCTAATCCATCACAGCCCGTCAGCACCAGAAGGACTTGCCCTTGTCACATAGAGTGCAGGCTCTGCACTCTCTCCACCGTGCCTCTTCCACAGGCTGGTTCCTCCAGGAGGAGGGAGCATTACCCTCCTGGTTGGGAAGCTCTCACATGGGGCAGAAGGGAGATAAGTTTCAGGCCCCATCCAAACTGGTCCTTGGGATGGAGGGAAGGGTCCATAATCACATCTGTCTCCTCTGCCGACTGCCTGGCTGCCGTTGGGTGGGGGGGGGAATGGAGCAGGGGCATAGGGTACTCAACCCCATGAAAACTTCAGAGTACCCCATAGACTTGCTTTAGTCATCAGTGGGCACTAATCACATTAAAAAATAGTTTTCAAGTGAATTCATTTTCCAGCTATAAACACACATAGAAGCCTTTCTTCTGTAAAAGGCTCCCAGCTCACACAAGATCTGCGCCCCCTTATACTCTGCAATGTTCTGGGTCAGATCATAACTGCACATGATTCCTCTTGATCACAGGACCCTGTTCTTTCATAAATACCTTTAGATGTGTGGAGGCCTGTAGTGAATCTGGTAATGATTATTATATTTTCCCAAACATTTGTTTCTGCCCTTACACAACTTTTTTTTTTTTTTTTGCCTCGCTAGAGAAATTCCATTTAATCCTTTAGTTTAAAAAAATCAGGAGAGAATCAGAGAGCAGAGAGCCATCTAGGGAGCATCTTGTCCAACCCAGTTATGTCGTAAGTGGCTCAGAAAGGCTGACTTGCAAAAAGTCACAATACTACAGGGGTGAGCACCCGGACCCGCATCTCCCTGATCCCACGGCCTCCTAGTCAGATGATACTGCCTGAGTGTTCTCTGCACGTGTGCTAAGTCGCTTCAGTCGTGTCTGACTCGTTGCAAGCCCTGGACTGGAGCTCACAGCACTCCTCTGCCCATGGGATTGTTCAGGCAAGAATACTGGAGTTGCCCTTCCCTCTTCCAGGGGATCTTCCCAACCCAGGGGTCAAAGCCGAATCTCTTACGTCTCCTTCATTGGCAGGTGGGGTTCTTTACTACTAGCGCCACCTGGAAAGCCGAGTGGTTCCTACTAAAATGAAAACCAGACAAAAAGTACAAGGTTTCAGGCATTTCAATTCATCACTCCCCTGCCATGTTTTATTTATCTTCATAGCATAACCACCTCCCAACCTGTGACACATTAATTGTCCATTATCTGTCTCTCCTCCTGGAGAATATAATCAGCGGTGTGCTGAAAATGACTAGCAACCAGCTCTCTGAATGGAAGGAAAACAACATGACTCGTAGCATTTGTTGATTTCCAAGGTGTAGACCCTCCCACTGTGGCTGATTTTAGGCACCCAACCTGGTAGGACATTGGCTTGGAAAAGATGCTGCAGTTGGTCCAGATGACCTGGGACTGAGTCTGCTGCCAGCGCTCTGGCTGCTCCCCTGCGTCTAGAACAGAGCCTGAAACACACCAGCCACACCAGCACTATCCCTGGAACTGACCTGCAGGAGTCACGAAGACCAGTTTTCTGGAAACTGCTGGAATTCTGCTGCCTCTGTTTTCCCGATACCCAGCAAGGCAGCAGTGCCTCTTTTCTTGGGGGGGGGATGTTCACTTTCTCAGCTTCCCTCTTTCTGGTTGATGGACCTTGGCCAGATTCTGTTCTAACTTCAACTTTACATGGAAGGAAGCATAAAGGGTTTTTCAGGTGAAATTGTAAATGCAGATTGAGAAGCACTAAATTATCATAATGAGACTCTGGTGTTTGGGAACATTGAGATAATAATATGATTCTTCCTCTGCTTTTTTTTTTTAATGCTTGGAATGACATCATTCATCCACTCCTTTGGGGATGAGGGTCAAGCCACTGGCAGGCATTTCCACAATTGCTCTTCCTCTGCAGACTCTGCCCATGAGCTATTTGTGGGAGGCATGAAGCCACTGAGAATCGGGGCCTTTGTAGCCAGATAAAGTAGTCCATGATGATGAAAGTGGTGTGCTTTAATAATGAGAAAAGGAAATTTCAGCTCTGCTTCTGTAATTAGCATAACTGGAACTTAAGTCAAAACCAAATTAGGGGAGGTCTTTGCTCAACCATATATTTTTTGACATCTTTATCTGCAAAATGTTTCAGACAAAACATGGCTGTTTTGAAGAACATGTCCCAGAATTTTGCTGAACCTGAAGTAAAAGCATCCCTGATGGAGAGGACAGAGACATCTTCAAATATGGAGTTTCTTTCTCAAAGGGTAGTGGTTCTTCTTTTTAATATTATGTATTTATTTATTTGGCTGCAGAGGGTCTTAGTTGCATCATATGCAATCTTTCACTGCAGTGCATGGACTCTCTCTACTTGTAGTACCTGGGCTCAATTGTTGCAGCATGAGATCTTAGTTGTTCAAAGGCATGTGGGATCTCAGCTCCCTGACCAGGAATCAAACCCATGTCCCTTGCATTGCAAGGTGGATTCTTAACCACTGGACCACCAGGGAGGTCTCTCAAAAGGTAGTATTTTAGAAACATAAATTATGGTATATTTCATAGAGAATTTTAACAAATGACCAACAGGTAGTAACAGAAACATAAATCTATATTATCTCACATACAAAGGTGTACACATTTCATGCCTATTTTATAAGATGGATCAGAGTCTCTTGGCCCTTTTGCACTATAGCATGGAATGTAATTTCTATTAAATCTCACATGGATAGTGAACATCAGTAAGAAATTTAGCCCAAGGAGTTTTAATACTAGAATAGGCAAACCGTTCACTGGACATTTATACATTTAGGAATTTCAGGGGATCGATTTCATTTCAAGGGAGTGATTTAAGAGGAAATAACTTTAACCATGGAAAGTCTTAAAGAATAGAAAATCCAGCAAGGAGTGGCTCTATGTCAGGGCACCTTGAATGCCTGAATCCTTGCTCACAAACTCCATGGGGCAGTGCTCAGATTCCAGACATGTCCCATCTGCCTACACGCACTGCCCCAGCCTCCACACTCCCCCCGCACCCACCTGCATACAGTAAGTACTCAATGTGTGCACACTGACTTGGATGAGAAGGAATGATTCCAGTGGACTCAAACAGCTAGTTGAAAGCTAACCCCTGTGATTCACAGGAGTATTGAGGAGGGAAGACTTCAATTTGGATTGGTTCTTTAAAATGTCTATCTGTCTTTGGATTCCCTGGTGGCTCAGTGGTAAAGAATTCGCCTGCCAACACAGGAGACATAGGTTCGATCCCTGAGTCAGAAAGATCCACTGGAGTAGGAAATGGTAACCCACTCCAGTATTCTTGACTGGGAAATCCCATGGACAGGAGCCCAGTAGGCTACAGCCCATGGGGTTGCAAAGAGTTAAACATGACTTAGGGACTGAGTATGCATGCACTATCTTTCTTTACAAGCCCTCTGACTTCATCTGTATTAGTTAGAGAAATGTTAACTTGGGATATTTTAGACAGTTGTGGTTCTTCGAAGCCAACCCGATTCAAATGGCTAATGTGGTTCCAGTAGTCATGTATGGATGTGAGAGTTAGACCTTAAAGAAGGCTGAGCACCGCAGAATTGCTAAAGTTCCAAAATTTTGGCCACCTGATGCAAAGAGCTGACTCACTGGAAGTGGAAAAGCATCATGCTGGGGAAGATTGAAGGCAGGAGGAGAAGACAGGGGCAACAGAGAATGAGATGGTTGGATGGCCTCACCAACTCAATGGACATGAATTTGAGCAAACTCTAGGAGATGGTAAAGCATGGGGAAGCCTGGCATGCAGCAATTCATGAACACACAGAGAGTGGGAACAACAATTTGGTTTCAGTGTAAAGTATAATGTTCATATTTTCTTCTTCCCTGAAATGAATACCATGTTGGACCATTAAATGAGGAAAGTGATAGAAATACTGCCACAGGAGAGTACTTTTTTTTCCCTATTTACATGAAACTGGCTAATAGCCAGACAGTCTGGTGTTTCACTTAAAACACAGAGGCATTTACTACACATAGCATAAGCCAGTTGCCTACCTGAGATAACCCGCCTCCTTCAAGAGCTGTACTTGGAAAGAAGTGTATTTCAAGCTTATTTGTAACCAGCCTCCCAGGGTCATTCGTAGAGTAATGTAAGGCAAGGAGCAGCCCAGTGATTAATTATCAATCCATCAAAACACTATTAGTAATCCCCACCTAAAAAGAGCACTGGCTTGTTTAATGTGCTGAATGAAAAATGTTAAAGCAGTAAAAATGCTTTACAGGAGACTTTTAAAGCAGAGATGATCACGTAACCAGGGTTTAATTCTATAGTTCAGATACTAAGGCAAGACAAAACCAAAAACAATTAAAGGATTAAAGAAGAAAAACTCAAAGTTTTCTTACAGAAAAACACGAAGAGTAAATTTCCTATCAAGAAGTGCCCTCTCTTCTTTTCAAATGTATGGGTCTAGGGAGCTCAAAGAAATTTGATTTAAAATCACGGTGACATGAATGAGGGAAATATTTGGCATCTTTGGAATTTCGGCAACTTAAGAAAGTATTTTGTGAGATGTAAGGGTTGTTACTAATCAAGGCAGCCCAGGGGCCACTTTGACCATTTATTCCTCTTGCCCTGGTGGATATGTGTTTTTTTTTTTTTTTTTTAGTTTTTGGAAGCTGTAATTTGAGAAGTTTCAAAGCAAAAAAAAGTAAAGGTTAGTCTTAAAAGGGATGCATTTAGCCTAAAAATAAACGAGCTTTCATAACTCAGGTGAAGTTTCCCTCTCTCTCTTTCCCCTGCCCCCTTCCTTCTCTCCCCCCACCCCCGACTCCCCCTTCTGTCTGAGGCAAACAGCTATATTAATAGTCATTTCATAACCACATCATTTTGCTAACAGTCACAGAGCTATATTTAAACTCAGGGTGCTACTGCCATGAATTCTACAGTATCGTATAATCGTGTTTCTTAAACACTCGCTTTCGCCCAGCATCTCTGACCCCTGGTGACCGCAGCATCTTTTACCCCCACCCCTTCCTTCTTCCCCACCTTCCAGGGGTGGCTGCAGGTGGATGTCGCCACAGGCTCACCCCTGCCCTTAAATGGGAAGTAGACCCCAGGGTCTGGAGCCTAAACTTTTCTACTTTACTCCCACGTGAGCTCATTTGAAGGAGTCCTGCTTTTTTTTTTTTTCCCAAGAACCCAACGCTTAAAATGCACAAGACTTTGCAGGGAGGGGTCCAAGGTGTTGACCCGGGGGTGGCGGGGGGGAGGGGGTGGGTGGCTCGAGTCCTTCCTGGCGCCCAGTGTCCATGGGTGACCTCCACCCTGTGCCCAGCCACACATCCATTCACGGCGAGATAATTATGCAAATATATACTAACTAGGCTTAGTTCCCTACTTAGACTTCCTTCCCACTCCCAGCTTCCTAGCATGGGTGCTGACAGTGTTTTGGAAGAGTTACTAAATAGCTGGAAGGCTTTCTGAATATATCTATCCTGGCCTGTCAAAGCTAGAACAGCGACGGTCCATCTGGGCCTGGAAGACAATTTCCATGGTGTAAAATACTCTTTCAATTCTTCCCTACCAGAGACAACCAGCTGGTGCTACAGGGAGGCAGCCAACTCCGCTGTGTGTAGACCTCCCCTCCGAGCTAAAGAGTGGCCTGGGATGACCCTGAAGTCGCATCTTTGGAGCCGTGCGTGAAAGTCACCGCGGGTAGGGAGCAGGGGGGAGAAAGCCGTTCCTGGTTTGGAGCCACGGTCTCAGGCTGGCCATGGCCACCGAAGGTGACTCCAGCGGGATCGCTGAAGCTCTTGAGCAATTGATTAAATTTTAAAACAAGTGTTTTTCTTGCAACTTTCTGGATATTAAGCATCGGGAGGGATTTGGGGAAAAGAGCCTGAAGTTTTTCGAACAAATGCCTCACTTTCTGAGTGCCTTAATCTTAGCCAGAAACCCTTGCTGGCGCTTTTCTGTTGTGTGATTGTATATACCATGTAAAAATCATAAACAGCACTTGAATGTGGATGTGTGGGGAGAGTGGAGGAAGCTGGTTCACTCTCCGGAAGCCCTGAGATCCTGCTTAGCGCCCCGCCCCCACCAACCAGTTCTTCCAGAAGACAACACTGTGAGTGTGCTTCAATGCTGATCTGGACTCACACAGAGTGCTGATGCGATGTGAGGACTCACAGTGACAGCTCCTCCGGAGGATCTCTGCCTTGGTCCACGTTCTACCTTTTGGCAAGGGTGGGAGGGGTGATCCTTCCCTGAACCACCAGGTCTGGGCTCAGTATTTGGTTCGCTGTCACAAAGAGCAAACCAGCCACTTTCCTGATGCTCCAGTGGCTAAGGCTCTGTGCTCCCAACGCAGAAGTCCCTGGTTCCATCTCTGGTCAGGGAAGTAGATCCCGAGATGAATGGAGAGAAGGGCACTGAAACATATACATTACCATATGTAAAATAATAGATAGCCAATGGGAAGTGCTGTATAACAGGAGGACCTCAACCATGTACTCTGTGACAGCCTAGAAGGGTGGGTTTAGGTGGGGGTGAGAGGGAGGTTTAAGAGGGAGGGGATAAAAGCATACTTATGCCTGATTCACGATATTTTATGGCAGAAACCAACACAACATTGTAAAGCAAGAATCCTCCAATTAAAAATAAATTTTAAAAAAAGAGTTTGCATTGCTACAACTAAAGATCCCATGCCACAACTAGGACCTGGCACAGCCAAATAAATAAGATTTTTTTTTTAAAGAGCAAATCAAATTATCCAGCAGTGGGAGTCACTGAGGCTCAGCAGTCCTCAGCTCCAGCCAGGGATCACAGGTGAGTGTTGGGGAACACATGAGCAGGAAACATAAGGCCTCTAGATTAGTAAGAAAGAACTGAAGCTACCTTTGATCAGAAACAACATGATCATCTATGTAGAAAGCCTGAAGGAATCAAGAAAAAGTGCAGAACTAATAATTATAGGAATGTCACAGGGTACAACGTTAATGTGAAAATCCAACTGCTCCCCTAAATACTAGCAATGAGCAAGTGCAAATTCAAATAAACACACTGGGGATATTGAGGGTTTAGTTTCAACCACCACAATAAACCAAGTACAGCAATAAAGCAAGTCACAAAATGTGTTGGTTTCCCAGTGCATTTAAAAGTTATATACTCAGTATACTCTAATGTACTGAGTATGCAATAGCATTATGCCTAAAATAAAAAGACAACGTTGTCGTTAGTCACTAAGTCATATCCGACTCTTTGTGACCCCATGGACTGTAGCCCACTAGGCTTCCCTGTTCTTCACTATCTCCCAGAGTTTGCTCAAGTTCATGTCCATTGAGTTAATGATGCCATCCAACCCTCTCATCCTTTGTCACCCGCTTCACCTGCCCTCAATCTTTCCCAGCATCAGAATCTTTTCCAATGAGTTGGGTCTTTGCATCAGGTGGCCAAAGTATTGGAGCGTCACCATCAGTCCTTGCAATGAATATTCAGGGTTGATATCCTTTAGGATTGACTGGTTTGATACCCTTGCTCTCCAAGGGACTCTCAAGAGTACATACCTTAATTAAAAAATAATTTATTGCTAAAAAATACTAACCATCATCTGAGCCTTCAGCAGATCACAGTAGTAGCATCAAAGATCACTGATCACAGGTCACCATTACAAACACAATAATAACGAAAAAGTTTGAAATATGGTGAAAATTACCAAAATATGACATAGCTATATGAAGTAAGCAAATACTGTTGGAAAAAATAGTGTCTAGGATTTACTTCATGCAAGGTTGCCACAAACCTTCAATTTGTAAGAAATGCATCATCTTTTTTTTTGGCATTGATTGGTTTTTTTTAATTAATTTATTTTAATTGGAAAATAATTTCTTTACAATATTGTGATGGTTTTTTGCCATACATCAGCATGAGTGGGCCACAGGTATACATGTGTCCCCCTCCAATCCTGAAACCCCACCTCCCTCCCCACCCTATCCCTCTGTGTTATCCCAGAGCAACTGGCTTTGGGTACCCTGCTTCATGCATCGAACTTGCACTGGCCATCCATTTCACATATGGTAACGTACATGTTTCAGTTCTATTCTCTCAAATCTAGATGTTCATCAGCAGGTGAATGGATAAGGAAGTTGTGTCCATATACACAAAGGAATATTCAGTTCAGTTCAGTTCAGTCGCTTAGTCGTGTTCAACTCTGCGACCCCATGAATTGCAGCACGCCAGGCCTCCCTGTCCATCACCAACTCCAGGAGTTCACTCAAACTCACGTCCATCGAGTTGGTGATGCCATCCAGCCATCTCATCCTCTTTCGTCCCCTTCTCCTCCTGCACACTTTATAGCTAGGGTATGCCCCAAGAGCATAGTGAGTCTAATGCCTTTTTTTTTTTTTGCCGGTAACAAAGAGATTATCTGATTCCTCTGGGGTCACACAACAAGGAAGCAGCAATACAGAAACTAGAAATCAGGTCTATTGTGTTCCTCCTGTCGCCCTAATATGTATTCACAGAAGACAAATACATTTTCATATCAAGCGATGCACAGAATGCCAAATCTGTGCACACACCCACACGTTGCTTTCTACAACCATACATACATGCTTTGGATTATCTGCCTTAAAAAAACAAGTTCGTTTTCCTTGCTTATCCTCCACAACTGCACGAGCTCAGAGAACTACAAGTTGACTCGGTGTCTACGTTTTTAAAGCTCTCTTCCTTAGAAGCACTGCCCATTTTGCAACAAGCCTACACATATGTGAAAAATGTCATGCTTTTTATCATGTGGTGCCTCTGGGCATTTTGTCAAATTGTTTCCATTTTCCTATTCCAGGTCCTAATGATCCTAGACACTCACTATGCGAGGGGAGGAAATGTGTGTCCTGCCTCCCTCCCCTCGAAATCTTCACCCTGGCAAGTGCGAAAGGGCGTTCGGGCTCAGCATGTTCTCCTCAGATGGATCGCGACTGCCCCATCTTGACTTCGTATTCATGACACTGTTCTTGCTATTATTGCCTCCATATCAGTGCACCCCCCGATCACCTGCAGCCTGTATTTTCTCCTTTGGAACAATCTCTGCTCTTTATACCCAATCTGCCAACGCCAAGCTCTCCTTGTGCTGTTGCCAATGCTCCTCTGCTCTCTGTGTATTTGGATCTGTGATTGGGAGCAACGAGCAGCAAATAGAGTGCATTTGTTCAGCCTCTCTCATGTGGACACAACAGCAGGCCCCCCTCCAGTCTCATGTACAACCTCCATTTATAAGGCCTTTACTGGGTTCCAGGCTTCCCAAGTGGCTCAGCAGTAAAGAATCCACATGCCAATGCAGGAGACTCAGGAGATGAGGGCATTATTCCTGGGTTGGGAAGACCCCCTGAAACAGGGCATGGCAATCCACTCCAGCATTCTTGCCTGGGAAATCCCATTGCCAGAGTCTGGTGGGCTATAGTGATCCGTAGTGGTGCAAAGAGCTGGATACAACTGAAGCGACTGAGCACGCCTGCACCTCAGAGCTTCAAAGAGAAAGAAAGGCACACCCACCGGGACCAGTCTGGCGATGACGGGGACACGCAGGTCCTTCCTGTAATGTTAGTGCTCTCTTGTTCTGTTGGAATCTTCCACAGATCTTTGAGCAGGAACAAAAATCAATTCAAACTCTTCACAGGCTGCAGCGGGTCTCAGGAGGACTGGGGAGCCAACGGAGCCTGGTTTATAAATCTGCATTCCCCAGGCTGAGCCTCAAAGCTTCTGCTAATGACCATCCCGGGGTCTGGGGTTGGCTCTGAGACCTGCTTGCAGTTAAATATCCTGGCCGTCCCTTCAAAATGAGGGGCTTTCTTTAGAATTGATTGGTGTGTCCACAAAACACTTCCCTTCATACAAAATGTTTCTGTTTCCTTAGGAGAAGGGAAGCCTCAAAAAATCATGTGGAGTATTTGAATAACGGAACAGTCCAACGATCTCTTTTATTTCTAAAAATCATGGCAAATAGCTTACGAGGAAAATCATAAATTACATCACTGTGCTGAAATAGGAGACCATTTTGTCACTGGTAAAATAGGATAATGCAAAGTTGCTGAGAAGTAAGGGGGAACAAGGAGATCCAACCAGTCCATCCTAAAGGAGATCAGTCCTGGGTGTTCATTGGAAGGACTGATGTTGAAGCTGAAACCCCAGTACTTTGGCCACCTGATTCAAAGAGCTGTCTCATTTGAAAAGACCCTGATGTTGGGAAAGATTGAAAGCAGGAGGAGAAGGGGATGATAGAGGATGAGATGGCTGGATGGCATCACTGACACATGGACATGGGTTTGGATAAACTCTGGGAGTTGGTGATGGACAGGGAGGTCTGGCATGCTGCGGTTCATGGGGTCGCAAAGAGTTGGACACGACTGAGCGAATGAACTGAACTGAAATGAACTGAACCAAAGGGGAAACTTGTTAACCCTGAAGTCATAACCCTCTAATGCTTGTGTATCCCTGCCCTTAGATGCTGTACGGGGATGTGAGACAGCGGCCCACAATGTAAGATTTTAGGGTCTTGGAAGTCCTTGCAGCTGGCAAGGGAAAAATAGGAGGGATTCTCTTCCAGCCATTGATGGGGGCCTGACATTTTACTCTTAAATGGATTCATTTTTTTTTTAATTTAAAGATCCATGCTCTGATAAGATGCAAATGACTTCAAGAAATAGTAGTATTCTGAGCTAGCATTGCTTATTTTTTATAATGAAGGACTTGTCAAAACCTTTCTTTAGAGTAAACTGTGACTGGGGCTGGGCAGGAACTGAGAGAGTATTTAGACCAAGCTGGTTGAAGAAGGAGGGAGAAGCTGCTTACGGTCCCGGAGGCAAGAGGCAGAAGGCGAAGATAAACCAGTACTTTGATTCTGAATCAGCTCAGCCCTGTTAGCAATAACTAGAGTTGTGGAGTTACCTGTCAGGAGTGTTCTAGAACAGGCTGGTGAGAATGCCATAGTGGTAGCTAGTGGTTTAATTGTTAAGTCATGTTCAACTCTTGCAACTCCTTGGACTGTAGCCCACCAGGCTCCTCTGTCCGTGGGATTTCCCAGGCAAGAAGAGTAAAGTGGGCTGCCATGTTAAATACCACATGGAAGGCTGGACTCTGTACAGGCCACAGTTAATTTAGCAAACATTGACTGTGTACCTTCTACCAAATGCAGTAACAGGATGTATCCGTCATCCTGTGTCTTCAAACAGCTCATTATCTATGTCAATGGGTAAATCCCACCAGTTCTGTTCACTAGCATAATTCCTCTTCTTCATGAAGTCTGAAGAACATAATAACATTCCTACTTCAGCAGCAACGTTAACTAAAGGCTTTGCCCAAAGTGTTTCAAAGAAACTGGTTAAGTGGCCTGGGGTGTTTCTGACCCACCCTGACATCCCCCCACATCTCCACAGCTGCTGAGAGAGCAGCTCATCCTCTCTTCCAAGAGCTGCCTGAGCGGAGAGTCTATAGAACTCTGTGGAAAGTGATCTGATTAGGGATGTGTATATGAGATGGTTGGATGGCATCACTGACTCAATGGACATGAGTTTGAACAAACTCTGGGAGATGGTTAAGGAAAGGGAAGTCCGGTGTTCTGCAGTTCATGGGGTTGCAAACAGTTGGACATGACTTAGCGGCTGAACAACAAGCCTATGACCATTAAAAGAATTGTGTACCTTACATGTTCAAACCATCTCCTTAAACAGAGTCTCAAAAGCTGCTTCTTAAGAACTATTTCAATAAGTAACTTGCTGAATAAGAAAGAGAAATATTCACTAGAAGTAATTGCCTTTTTAAAAGTGATTTGAAAAAAAAATCAAAGTCGAATCCAGCCTCTTTTATTTTTGTTTAAAACACCATTGAGGGGCTTGGAAATCAACAGTGTTCTCCTGTGCTTCCCAGAGCCCACGGGCAGCTGGAATGGGGCTAAACTCAGTCACAGAAGAGATGGAGGTCTGATCTAAGTAGAACCAACAGATTGTACTTGATTGTTTTTTTTTTTTTTTTAAGAATTTTTCCTTTTCCCATCCTAGTGCTAGATGTCAGACATCTCTACAAGTTACTTTTCTTCCTTGTGGAATCCAAATCTGGCCATGTAAGTCAGACAGCCATGATCATCTCCTCAATGGACAGACCACCAGTGATTAACAGCACTGGGTCAATAACATCCCTGCAAATGAAGACCAAAAAGGGGAACAAATGTCAGAAGCAAAGCCATTTGTTCAAAACTAAATATTACCTGGGGGACTTCCTCGGTGGTCCAGTGAATAACAATCTGCCTGCCAATGCAGAGGACTCGGGTTCAATCCCTGGTCCAGGAAGATCCCACATGCCACGGGGCTACTAAGCCTGTGCACCAAAACTACTGAGCCCCTGTGCTGCAACTACTGAAGCCCACCTGCTCCAAAGCCTACACTCAGCAACAGAGAAACCATCCCTATGAGAAGCCCATGCACCGCAACGAAGAGCTGCTCCAACTAGAGGCCCAGCACAGTCAAAAAATAAATAAGTTTAAAAATAAATACATAAATATTACCTGGTTATGATATAATGCAGGTCAGGAAGCAACAGTTAGAACTGGACATGGAACAACAGACTGGTTCCAAATAGGAAAAGGAGTACGTCAAGGCTGTATATTGTCACCCTGCTTATTTAACTTATATGCAGAGTACATCATGAGAAATTCTGGGCTCGAAGAAGCACAAACTGGAATTGAGATTACCGGGAGAATATCAATAACCTCAGATATGCAGATGATACCACCCTTATGACAGAAAGTGAAGAAGAACTAAAGAGCCTCTGGATGAAAGTGAAAGAAGAAAGTGAAAAAGTTGGCTGAAAGCTCAACATTCAGAAAACTAAGATCATGGCATCTGGTCCCATCACTTCATGGGAAATAGATGGGGAAACAGTAGAAACAGTGTCAGACTTTTTCTGGGGGGCTCCAAAATCACTGCAGATGGTGACTGCAGCCATGAAATTAAAAGACGCTTACTCCTTGGAAGGAAAGTTATGACCAACCTAGACAGCATATTAAAAAGCAGAGACATTATTTTGTCAACAAAGGTCCATCTAGTCAAGGCTATGATTTTTCCAGTGGTCATATATGGATGTGAGAGCTGGGCTATAAAAAAAGCTGACCATATAAGACTCTTGAGAGTCCCGTGGATTGCAAGGAGATCCAACCAGTCCGTCCTAAAGGAGATCAGTCCTGGGTGTTCATTGGAAGGACTGATGTGGAAGCTGAAACTCCAATACTTTGGCCACCTCATGCGAAGAGCTGATTCATTTGAAAAGACCCTGATGCTGGGAAAGATTGAGGGCAGGAAGAGAAGGGGATGATAGAGGATGAGATGGTTGGATGGCATCACTGACTCAATGGACATGGGTTTGGGTAAACGCCAAGAGTTGGTGATGGACAGGGAGGCCTGGCGTGATGTGGTTCATGGGGTCGCAAAAAGTCAGACACGACTGATCGACTGAACTGAACTGAACTGATGATATAATGAATCATATATGATAATATAAGGTAATATGTGGTATTAGGATATGATAATAATATGATAATATGTGGTACCACATATGATAATATGTGGTAATAGAATCATAACAAAGGTAAACCAGAAATTCATCTTGACACTATTTTTTATAGAATATAGGAGTCCTAGTAATAATAACATTGTGCTTTTTCAAGCATTTTCACATACATTATTGAATTTAATCTTCAGGAAAAAATACTAGGCAGAAATATTATCTCTATTTAAAATATGAGCAGAGTCAGAAAGTTTGCATTTCTATAACAGATGAGTAGGTGGAAGACCTGAGATTTGAACCAAGTCTTAGGGCTCTCATGTTAGCATTCCTTTAGCTGATATATATACATTCTCTAAAATACTGACTTTTTCACAAGATCCAAAACTTAGTTTGAGACTGTAGAGAGTTCTTTATTCTGTAATTTTGTCTCTCTCCATTAGCAGATATAGTACATAAGGCTGACAAGTGGAAGATTCAAAGAAAGTTCAGAGATGGCCTCTATCTTCAAACAAGACAAGTAACACAAAGGAAAACATAAGCCATAATAAATAAAATTAAATTAATTTAAAAATGAAAGGAGAGGAAAAAAGGAGAAGGGGGTGGCAGAGCATGAGATGGTTGGATGGCATCACCAACTCAACGGACATCAGTGTGAGCAAACTCTGGGAGACAGTGGAGGACAGAGAGCCTGGCGTGCTGCAATTCATGGGGTCCCAAAGAGTTGGACACAACTGAGCGACTGAACAGCAACAACAAAGCCATAATAAAGTGAAATACCGAGAAGCAAAAAACTAAGGAGGATTGCAATCATTAGGAAAGGCTAAAGAAACAGACTGGCCTTGGTAAGGAATTTCCCAAAAAGCTCCAAAGGCAGGGAAGAGTGAATTCGTAGGGAAGCAGAAGATAATGCCTGATGCCACGCAGACATTTAGGATTGTACACAGTTCCAGGGCTCCAGTGCATGTGGAGCATGCAGGGGATTGTGTCCAGGATGGAGACTGGCAAGTAAGTGCCAGATAAACACAATCTGGAGCTTGAGACCAGACTATAGTCAGAGCAAGATTCTCTTTCCAAAACAGGGAACACCAAAGTGGCAACCCACTGGGGTTACAGGAACACCTAGGAGCATCCAAGCACAGAAGCCCCATCTACAGCAGCCATGATTGGTTTGCACCCTTCCCAGTGGGTGCTGGCTCTGAATCTACTGAAGTAGGGTACTTGTCCGAGCTCGGCTGAAAGCAGCAGGTTAGAAGGGTTGTCCCTGAGCGCCAACAGCTGAGCAGGTGGGAGAGGCTGACTGATGCATGACTGAGAAAATTAGAGGCAGCAGTAGCAGTCAGTGATTGTGGAAAATACAGCATTTACATGTAAGTCAGCTGAGAGGCACCTGGGGACCTCTCATATGGCACCACCTAGTCAGAGAAGAGAATTTGTGGGCGATTTCTACATCGTCAGAAGATCTCTGTCTTGTAACACAGTCGAAGGAGCGATCATGAAACAGAACCAACCATTATTGCTATTACTATTGCAACATCGATAGTATTATTCACAATGTACAACAGATCGTATTTGTGGGACTTCCCTGATGGCTCAGTGGTAAAGAATCTGCCTGCCAGTGCAGGAGTCACAGGTTTGATTCCCGTGGGAAGATCCCACATGCCTTGGAGCAACTGAGTCCGTGCACCACAGCTATTGAGCCTGTACTCTGGAGCCTGGGAGCTGCGTCTGCTGAAGCCCGCGTGCCCTAGAGCCTGTGCGCCACAGCAAGAGAGTAGCCCCCACTCACCGAAACCGGAGAAAAGCTCAAGCAGCGATGAAGACCCAGCACAGCCAAAAATAAACAAACAAAATTATATTAAAAAACTTGTGCTTGTGTAGTGCTGGCTCTGTACAAGTCCTGGGCTGAGCACAGCGCATGCAGTATCCCTGAATGCAATGCATCTGTCTCCATCCTGTGTATCTAAAAACCCTTCACTAAGGTGGGCAAGAACCAGAGTTCTGACTCCACAGAGACTGAAACTGAGACCAGTTCTTAACCAGGATGCAATAGAGGCAGGTTTTTTTTTTTTTTTTTCCATTAAAGGTAAACTTGTAAATGCCAAGAGACTCAGGAGAAGAATTCCACTCTGCATTTAGAACATAAGTCAGCCACCATTTGCAGTCCAGGTGGGAAAATGCCAGAGAGCAAATGGGAATTGGGGAATTTTTATAATGAATGGAGACTGGCAACTAAAAGCCAGATAACCACCATCTGGGGCTGGAGACAAGATTATAGTCAGAGCAAGATTCTTGTCAGTGCTCATGCATCTCTAGGTGAAGGGACAAGAACTCCTCCTTGAAACTCTGCCCTGTGTCCTGATGCCACGACTCCACTCAGCCACCTCCTGGCATGTCGTGGACATCACGGAAAGTACTCACGCCACCTCCCTCCAGCTGAATGACCTGGGATGGAGAACACTGGAGAAGTGGACTCCACACTCCCCACCCTCAGCCCCAGGACCATTCGCCAACCACGAGTCCATGGGATTTTCATTAAGGACATGAAAGCCTAGATGCTCATGAAGCATTGTTTTTTTAATTTTTTGTCTCAACCTGGCATTTGTGGTACAGAAATGAAACAATTCATTTTGACAAGTTGCACTAAACTGAGGCCTGAACCATACTGTGAGAACCTCTCTGTGGATCCCATAAAATACCCAAGAAATATGCACTTGACATCTGGTTTGCTGGATTCCTGCTGAGAAGTGGAGGCTTTGGTGTGGGGCTGTCGGTCCAGGCTGGCAGATTGGCTGTGCACACAAACGTGCATGAATCCACACAAAGGGTCCTGTTCAGGCATTAACTGGGAATGTTCCAACAGAACGTTAGGAGACACGAGCAGAGAAGGAACAGGTGGACTCTTGTGTGGAAAGCCAGTGGAAACTTAAGAATTTGACTGTCAGGCTCACAGCTCTAAGAAATTAAGAATAACTTGTGCAAGTTGCAAAAAGCAAGGCAAATATCAATATACTTCCAAGTATACATACTTAGGAAAAGAAATAGGGGGAAAAAAAACGATCAGGACTTGGGAACTGTTAGCAAAGATGCATTTCTCCATGCTTTCTTGTGTAGGATAAGCAGCTGGCCACATCACCATAAAACATTTTAAAAGTTTAGTGTTGGCCCCAATGGATGTCCATTGAATGGAAATGAAATATATAAAGACTAGGCTTCCCTGGCTAGGGGAAGGTAAAGAATCTGTCTGAAAAGCAGGAGACCTGGGGCTCAGTGTCTGGGTCAGAAGATCCCCTGGAGAGGGCATGGCAATCCACTCCAGTATTCTTGCCTGAAGAATTCCATGGACAGAGAAGCCTGGCGGGCTACAGTCCATGGGGTATTAAAGTCGGACATGACTGAAATGACTTAGCACGCATGCACGCAACTCTGAGATAAAGCTCTTGGTCAAAACTGGCTCAGCATCAATGTATTTATGCACCATCCTGAGGAAAGAGTGGAGGACAGGCACAGAGTGACTAGCCAGAAGCTGCCCAGATCACTTTTGCTCACACTCTTTGAGTCCTTTGGTCATGTGGAACCTAGTCACTTTGTCACCTCCAGCTGCAAGAAAGACTAGCAAGTATGTTCATCTAAATGGTCATGTGATCAAATAAAATTTGGTATATTCTATTAATAAAGGAGATAATACACATCAATTATCAATTAATAAGGGTTTCCCGTGTGGCTCAGCGGTAAAGAATCCACCTGCCAAGGCAGGAGACATGGGAGACCCTGGATCGGGAAGATCCCCTGGATGAGGAAATGGAAACCCACTTCAGTATTATTGCCTGGGAAATCCCATGGACAGAGGAGCCTGGCAGACTACAGTGTATGGGGTCACAAAGAGTCACATGATTTAACGACTGAGCACACATCAATTAGTAATCTCTTCCACAGCAGGTAACAAAACAACAGAAATCTGGACCCAAGTTCACGTGGTTCCTAGAAACCATAGCAGCCATCCTGGGTCCTCAATCAAGGATCCAAGGTTAAGAGCCCCATTGTTTAGAGTTTAGAAGACCACGTTTTCACTTACGGTATTTTAGAACTGAAAGTATTTTTTCAAATCATCTAATTCTATTTTCTATTTCAAAGATTAAAAACCCAGAAACCCAGAGAGGCTATTTCTTGCCCAAGGTCGCACACCTAACAACTAGGGCTAGCCTAGTTCTCCTCAAGGTCAATCAGTGTTCTTTCCACTGTACATAGTGACTCGCTCTTTCAATCAGTGGAATACAGCGGTGGCAGATAGCTGCGGGGAAGGGCTTGATCTCTTTGGAAATGTTGAAAGGTGAGAATGCCTAAATAGAGTAGAAGCAAAAGCGAGTAAAAGTGGCAAAATATGAGAGGTGGAGAGGGCAGTGGGAGCTGGATCACCAGAGAGAGCAGTGGTCAGACCCGGAGAGGAGGGCCTGCCAGTCAGCAAGAGACAGGTCCACATCTTCTCCCACAATGTGTACACCAGATGGTTCTATGTGTCACGGTCTCAAGCCAGGACCTGGCCTTTTGGGATGGTTTCCTGCAGGTGATCACGTTATATACTTTAGGAGTGAATCATGCCACATCTGCAGCCTTGCTCTTCAGGATCTCAACAGCTGTGTCTGAGATGAAAATGTAGACTGGATAAGAAGTTTACATTGAGTAGCTGTAGAATGACCACTGGGCAAAGTGCTGGTAACAGATCTCTTCTCTGAGAGTAGCCACTGGAGAGGGGCATAGATGCGATGTTTAGTCCCCTCTGTAGACACCAGCCTGCAGCTGCAGAAGTGTATGTGCACAGCTGTGTCATGTTCTGCCCTGTTTACCAAGCCCCAGAGCCCCAAGTTCTTGGCTAATAGCGTCTGCTCCATCTGGCTGTGAGAGCAGTGACTGTACTTTAAGCTCGCACCCACCGACGGTTCTCTGTGAGGTCGCTGTGGTGACGGGCCTATGTCATGTTTCTGATTTGGGTACAATCCCCTGTGTCTGTGCTCACTCAGTTGTACCCAACTCTTTGTGGACCCATGGACTGTAGCCCTCCAGACTCCTCTGTCCATGGGATTTCCCAGACAAAAATAGTGGAATGTGTTGCCATCTTCTTCTCCAGGGATCTTCCTGACCCAGGGATCAAACCCACGTCTCCTGTGGCTCCTGCATTGGCAGGTGGATTCTTTACCACGGGGCCCCCTGGGAAGTCTGGTATAATCTCCATGACTGCTCAATTTCCCTTCAGTCTGTGGCCACAAAGAGGAAAATGTGGGCAGAGAAGAAGGAAGGATAGAGGGACGTGAGAGAGAAACAGCTGAGCAAAAAGTTGACAGAACTTATGAAGCAACTGAAATTATAAAATAAAGTTGAAAATACATGGCAACAAAAATAGGCTGTTTCGTTATATTTCTTTGCTCTTCTTTGAGCCAGAGAACCATAGCCAAGCCTACCTGCCTAACGGGTCTACCCCCACCTTTTCCAGACCTTTTCACACATGGCAAAATACTGGAAGGGTGAAGGTTAAATACATCCAAATCGCCAAACCTAATCATAAAGACGGGAGAAAAAGCATTCACCACCAGCTCCTTTCACTTACCCATGGCATTCCTCTAAAAGGCTTCTCAATGGTTCTCAGATTTGCAAACTGTCTCCCATTCAACTCCCTTGGGCAGATGTTTATTGAAAATCTCCTAGGTGCTTGGCACTAAAGAATACGAACTCAGTATATGAGATATGTGGATTAAAAACCGCCAGTTTGACAAGTTAAAGCTCAAAAAACACCTTCTTCAGTTTCCTTACAAGGAAAGCACAGATAAGAGTAACACTACATCCAGAGGTGGTTTCAAGTATGGAATGATGTGATATGTGGAGCGTACGTAGCACACCGCTTGGCGGTCAGTCATTTTCCCACCGATGCTTGTCATTATCATGGATGCTATCTAGTGTTTACGAGTGTATTATGTGAGCGTGCACACCAATGTTCATAGCAGCACTATTTACAATAGCAAAGACATGGGAACAACCCAAGTGTCCATCAACAGATAATTGGCTTAAGAAGTTGTGGTACATATATACAATGGAATATTACTCAGCCATGAAAAGAATGGAATGCTGCTATTTGCAATACCATGGATGAACCTAGAGATTATCACATTAAGTGAAGTGAGTCCGACAGAGAAAGACAAACATTATATGATATCACTCCCAAGTGGAATCTAAAAAAATAATACAAATGAATTTGTATACAAGACAGAAAAAAACTCAGAGACATAGAAAACAAACTTATGGTTACTAAAGGGAAAAGGGAAGGGGGGTTAAATTAGGAGTAATGGATTAACAGATGCAGATTACTACATATAAAATAATGAGCAATAAGGATTTACTATATAGCACACAGAACTACAGTCAAAATCTTGCAATAATCTATAACATAAAATGCTCTGAAAAAATTATATTTACACAGGCTTTCTAGGTGGTGCTGGTGGTAAAGAACATGCCTGTCAATGCAAGAGACATAAGAGACACAGGTTCCATCCCTGAGTCTGGAAGATTTCCCTGGAGGAGGGCACCACAACCCACTCCAGTATTCTTGCCTGGAGAATCCCATGGACAGAGGAGCCTGGCGAGCTACTCTTCATAGGGTCGCAAAGAGTCAGACATAACTGAAGCGACTGAGTGTAAATGCATATATATATACATACATACATATACATAAAAAACTGAATCACTTTACTATACACATGAAACTAACACAATACTATGAATCAGTTCAGTTCAGTTCAGTTCAGTTGCACGGTAGTGTTCAACTCTTTGTGACCCCATGGATGGTAGCACACCAGGCTTCCCTGTCCATCACCAACACCCAAAGCTTGCTCAAACTCATGTCCATTGAGTCAGTGATGCTATCCAACCATCTCATCCTCTGTCTTCCCCTTCTCCTCCTGCCTTCAATCTTTCCCAGCATCAGAGTCTTTTCCAATGAGTCAGTTCTTTGCATCAGGTGGCTAAAGTATTGGAGTTTCAGCTTCAGCATCAGTCCTTCCAATGAATATTCAGGACTGATTGCCTTTAGGATTGACTGGTTGGATCTTCTTGCAATCCAAGGTACTCTGGAGAGTCTTCTCCTTCACCACAGTTCAAAAGCATCAGTTCTTCAGTGCTCAGCCTTCTTTATAATACAACTCTCACATCTATACATGACTACTGGAAAAACCATAGCTTTGACTATGCAGACATTTGTTGGCAAAGTAATATCTCTGCTTTTTGATATACTCTCTAGGTTTGTCATAGCTTTTCTTCCAAGAAGTGAGCATCTTTTAATTTCATGGCTGCAGTCATCATCAACAGTGATTTTGGAGCCCAAGAAAATAAAGTTTGTCATTGTTTCCATCGTTTCCCCATCTATTTGTCATGAAGTGATGGGACTGGATGCCATGGATCTTACTTTTTTGAGTGTTGAGTTTTAAGCCAGCTTTTTCACTCTCTCTTTCACCTTTATCAAGAGGCTCTGTAGTTTTTCTTTGCTTTCTGCCATAAGGGTCGTGTCATCTGCATATCTGAGGTTATTGCTGTTTCTCCCAGCAATATTGATTCCAGCTTGTGCTTCATTCAGCCAGGCATGTTGCCTGATGTACTCTGCATATAAGTTAAATAAGCAGGGTGACAATATACAGCCTTGACATACTCCTTTTCCAATTTGGAACCAGTCCATTTTCCATCTCCAGTTCTAACTGTTGCATCTTGACCTGCATACAGATTTCTCAGGAGGCAGGTAAGGTGGTCTGGTATTCCCATCTCTTTAAGAGTTTTCCACAGTTTATTGCGATCCACACAGTCAAAGGCCTTAGCATAGTCAATGAAGCAGAAGTAGATGATTTTCTGGAATTCTCTTGATTATTCTATGATCCAAGGATGTTGGCAATTTGATCTCTGGTTCCTCTGCCTTTTCTAAATCCAGCTTGAACATCTGGAAGTTCTCAGATCATGTACTGTTGAAGCCTAGGTTGGAGAATTTTGAGTATTACTTTACTAGTGTGTGAAATGAGTGCAGTTGTGCAGTAGTTTGAGCATTCTTTGGCATTGCCTTTCTTTGTGATTGGAATGAAAACTGAACTTTTCAGTCCTGTGGCCACTGCCGAGTTTTTCAAATTTGCTGGCACATTGAGCGCAGCACTTACAATTAAAAAAAAAACAAACTATACAATAAAAAAGTGTGTAATATGATATAATTCTTGCTCTCAGTCTTGTTTAGAGTGACAAGAAAATGACACTAGATACATGATTAAAAAGGGGCACAATGTACCCAAAAAAGGTACAATGTAAAAAAAAGCATAATATACACAGAAATGTGTAAATACTCTGAATGAGAAACAATGGGTTTTCACAGAGGTTTCATATGTGATTTGAACTCAGAAGTGGGAGGGCTTAGTTAAATAAGAATGGGGTGGGGGGACAATACAGAAAGAGGATTTTAAATAAATAGACCAATAAGGTAAAAGATAGGGAAGACTAACTAAGAGAGGGGAAAAGGAGAACCAGATGGGCTCCAAGTGACATGCTGGAATTCAGGGAAATGGGATGGAGGGATTGGCGTTCCAAACACTGCATGAACATGGAGAAATGTGACAACTCTGTCCTGGTGGGCACAAGACACATCCTCTGGTGTACTGGAGACAAGTTTTATGCTGTGATTCCATCTGTGGACTTTCTCCAGATTCCCGCTTAGCCGTGAATTCCTGAGAAGACCATACCTTATTCTTCCTCAAATCCCACCTCTTTGCAGTGACTGACATAAAGGAAATATTCAATAATTTGTATAATTCAAAGAAATAGGGGTAAGAGCAGAGGAAAAAAGGAAGAAATAGAGGGAAAGAAGGAGAAAGACAGTTTTCATTGTTGGGGCAGGTCGAGGTAACCTCCGGCTCCAGGACTTGAGGATGTCATTCTGATGTACTTTTCTAAAGATATCCCTGAGTTTTCACTCTTTCAGCTCACTGTTTCTGCTGCTGATTGAGCTGGGATTGCTATCTGCTGTTGTTTCATTTTTGATGACTATCCCAAGGCACTCGGTGGGGATCAGCCCCAGTCCTAAGGAGGCAGGTCTGTGCACCAGCAGAATATTAAGTCTGCTATTTTTAATGTCATCAAGCAGTTATGTGCTAAAAGACAAGCTAAAATAAGAGTGCGACTGAGCAAGGAGATGAAAGCTGAGTGACTTCATGATGGGAAACAAATGTAGCAGAACAGACTTCCCCCTCTTTCCCTTTTTCTGTAAATATGAAATTTACTAACACTTTGCAGCAGATAGATGCATAAGGCTCAAAATATGTATACAGTGGCTGTGAGCTCATCAGAGTTGAAGAGACTGGATGACAAATCACAGGGGTTAATCACAGTCCCGTCAGTAAGGCTCACCATCCAGCAATTGCAATTGGTTTCCGTGAAAAGGAAGGGATGCTTCTTCGGAAAGAGAGAAATTTCACCATGTCATTCCAAGAGCAACTTGGAGAGTGAGGAAAGAGAAAAATCACCCTCAGTGCAAGCCTTTCTGCCTCCTGTTTAGCTATGATGGAGTGGCCCTTTTAGGTTTGTGGAAATGAAGAATACAGACACGTTTATTCAACTTTCGATTACCTACCTGTGCTTTGCATCTTTCCTGTTTCAGAAGAGTTTCCGTTCATTTCAAAATTCCACACACAAACCATCAGGGCTCCAAACCACAGAGCAGAGAGATCATCAGGAGTCCTGCCAAGGCGGGTTGCGGGGAGGGAAGTGGGGCAGGAGAAGGGGGGAAACCAAACCTTCCCATGTTTCTTTCTGCTGTTGTTTTTTAAATAAAGCTGCAATTGGCCTGGCGCAATCTGATAAGTGTCTTATTATAAACTTGAACATCAATGGATGATCGAAAAAAAAAAAAAAAGATGAAACTTGCAACTAAAAAGAAAAAAGGAAAAGGAAGAAAGAAAGAGAAGGATCTGAATGACTGGCAGTTCCCATTTCTTTACAAGTGTTAAATTTCAGTCCCCTGCCCCTACCACATGTTTCCTGTTCACAGATAATTTGTACAACATATTTTATCATTCAGTTTTAGACACAGTTGAAAGGCTTTTGCCTAAGGCTTGGAACACTTTGAAAATTGTATACCATTTGCAAGGTTTTCTTCTGCTTCACTGTGCAATTAGGTGACTGTCTTTCTACAGACGTCGAATTTATCATTTACGGACTGTGGACGTCTGTGTGTGTGTGTGTGTGTGTGTGTCTGTGTCTGTGTCTGTGTGTGTGTGAGTGTGTGCTTAAAACCAAGGTGAATTAGAAAATGAATGGGAATAACCTCCAGATGAGGGATGGAGAAGCAAAACAGGGATTTCGGCTCCTGGAAAGACTGGTGTTCTCAAATAGCAAGTGGGTTTTCTCTCTTAAAGAAGTTAGGTTCTAGAAGGCTTTACTTCCAAATGTTGTTTACATATTTACTAGGTCCTACAGTCTCATGAGTAGTTAAAACCCGATGTAAAGGTCCTAAAGAAACTCAGGCTCATTACTGCCTGTGAAAGCGATTGCAGGGCATTTGGTAGCTTTTCCGCGTCTCCTCTGCCCGTCTTCTCTGCATCTTACGGTTTGCCTGTGAAGCACTGACGTGCTCAGAGCTTCCCCTGGTGGAAGTTGCTGGCAAAAGGTGTCCTAGCCAGGGAGGGTGAATTTGGGACTGGCTCCCGGGAACTGGCTCCACGGAGCCCATGCTCTGTCGCCCAGGAACAGAGAGTACATACTGTGACGGGAGGCTCTGATTGAATTTCCTATGCGTTTCTGTGTTTTACATAACCCGGATTTTAAAGTCAGATTTGATAAAAGATAACTTATTCCCATCATTATGCCACTTAGGATTTTTCCACTGAATAATGCAAACGAAAAGGGGAAGCAAGGAAGCCCGATCCAACCCTCCCAGGAAGAGCCTGACTTTCCTGGAGGTTGAATTCCGCATCCATCTTTATGCGGCCAAGCGGTTCTTCTCCTGTGTTTAAAAACACAGCAGTGAAACGGTTGAAGAGTCTGAGCAGCACTGACTGTTTCACTGGGAGACGATCTCAAGGCTTCCGTGTGCACTTTAAAAGGTGTTTCTCTCCACTTGTTTGGATGGAAGCAAAGTTTCCACGTTAACTTCACTTGTAACATGTTTCTATACTATTTGCTAATCTATAAATCTTAACTATACATCCATGTTTTAGGTGATAAAGATGTTTAAGGCAGGTTTTATTTCTTTAGGAGTGTCTAGAGAATTGGACCCACTCCAGTGTTCTTGCCTCAAGAATCCCAGGGACAGGGGAGCCTGGTGGGCTTCCATCTATGGGGTTGCACAGAGTCGGACACGACTGAAGCAACTTAGCAGCTCCAGCAGAGAATTGGGCCTCCCTGGGGGAGGCCTGCAATGTGGGAGACCTGGGTTAGATCCTCAGGTTGGGAAGATTCCCTGGAGAAGGAAATGACAATCCACTTCACTATTCTTGGCTGGAGAATCCCCTGGACAGAGGAGCCTGGCAAGCTACAGTCCATGGGGTTGAATAGTCGGGCACAACTGAGTGACTATATACACACACACAGAATTGAAAACAGCCCATTAATAAATGTGGCCTCTGTCAATTATGATGACTAGGAGGACAAATTTGAAATTCATATCAGTGGTGGGAAAGAAGGAACAGAATTTGAAATCTATTCAGAAAATATTCACCAATCAAAAAACCTTACCCAGCAGGGTGTGCGGGGCGAGGGGCGGGGAGCAGAGAAACTAGTTTGCTCCATCTGATACTTTTCCTTGTTTCAAGAGACATTATCAGTCAAAAAGCATTGACTTTTTGAAACAACTAATCATTAGATTTAAATAATTTTACAGTCCATATCACTCTGAATGTTAGGAAGGCTAGAAATGCCAAGAATGTGTTCTGATGTAAATCTACGTAAATAATTATATGAGTAACATGCTTTCTACAATTATACATTTATGACAGATACAAAAACAAAATCCTGAACACACAATTATATTCAAAGACGAAATCCACCAAACCGTTCAGTACCCCTACCAATTCAAAAACAGGAGCTGGACCACAGAGAACTCACAGGTCCCCACTCACATAGGCTGCCGGGCTTCCTTGCTTGTGTGACAAAACATTGTTGCTGTTCTTCGGTCATTAAGCCATGTCTGACCCTTTGGGAACCCGTGTCCCAAAGGGACACGTGTCCCTAGCTGGTGCACAGCACGCTAGGCTTCCCTGTCCTGCACTATCTCCCAGAATTTGCCCAAACTCATGTCTATTGAGTTGGTGATGCCATCCAGCCATCTCATCCTCTGTCATCCCCTTTGCATCCTGCCCTCGATCTTTCCCAACATCAGGATCTTTTCCAATGAGTCGGCTCTTCACATCAGGTGGCCAAAGTACTGGAGCTTCAGTTTCAGCATCAGTCCTTCCAATGAATATTCAGGGTTGATTTCTTTTAGGATTGACTTGTTTGAGAAAACACTAAGAATAATGTAAAATGAAGCCACTTAGAGATACATCTCCTCTGGAAGAAGGATTAAAGCTGCACAGACATGCTAGATTTATACATGTGCCCAGAACCAAGACCAAGGGTTCTGGGTCAGTAGGGATGTCGCTGTAATAATAATTGATGTAAGAACAGCGGGAAGAAGCAGCAGAGACACTGAGGCTGAAAGAGCCATCCTGAATAACGTGTCACTTTCCTTTTGAAACTCATCCAGGACACCCTGCAATGACATAGATTTTTGGACCCAAGAAATCAGGACAGTTTATGTCATCATTTTATCAGAAGCCAGACCGTGTCCCTAAGTCCCTCAAGGGGTGGGGCGGCTGACTGCTGGACTCTGTTGCCTCTCAGTAGGACCTGCTCACAACTCCTTCCCATTTCTGGAGGACAAGACACAATTCCTGGGCATGCGTGTGATTCTTTCACCTTCCTAGCCAGCTTGGCTCCTTGGGTTTGCATGAGACACTTTCTTATAGACAGAAGAGATCCTGTTAAGTGATTCCACTGTTCTTTACCAGCCAAATGGGGATGGCGAAATATGGTGGGGAGAGGAATTCTCCACCTGCAATATAGAAGACCCTGGTTCAATCCCTGGGTTGGGAAGATCCCCTGGACTAGGAAATGGCAACCCACTCTAGTATTATTGCCTGGAGAATCCCATGGACAGTGGAGCCTGGCAGGCTACAGTCCACAGGGTCGCAAAAGAGTCACACATGACTTAGTGACTAAACAATGACATTCTCTTTTTAAACTGTCATTTCCTTAACATATGACCCACATAAGAGCAAATCTTGAGAGATGGGGAAAAAGCGTCTTTTAAAGATCTGATCATCTTATCGATATAGAGTTTGGAGAAAACATTTTTTTGAGTAATATTTTTTCAATTTTTTTATGTGGACCATCTTTAAAGTCTTTATTGAATTTGTTGTTATTGCTTCTGTTTTACATTTTGGTTTTTTGACCATGAGGCATGTGGGATCTTAGATTACTAATTAGGGATTAAACGCACACCCACTGCATTGCAAGGCAGAGTCTTAACTACTGGACCATCAGGGAAGTCTCTGGATAAGACCTTTAACTGTGGCAGTTCAGAGTTACCCCACACCTGACAGGCACCCCTCCGATGCTAAGCTCCGGGGTGGACAGAAAGGGAGGGGGCCCTTCCCAGGCACTAAGCAGCTGAATTCACTGCAGAATCCCTGGGAAACTGAACCACAGCAGGCTGCGTTTAAAGAAATATGACTCTTGGGGACTCTGATTTGAGCCTGTTTATGCCACTGACATTCTATGGGGCTGTGGGCAAAGCATTTAACCCGCAGGTGCTTCAGCTATCAGAGCAGTGTTTCTTGGTCTAAGATGTAATTTCAGCGGAAACTCCATCTTCATTTCTCTTCCCTTCCCCGTGATTCAATCTCATCTTAGCAATACTTTCGGGGTGCTTTTGACTGGCCTGCTTGCCTGGAGTGCTAGGAGGCCTTGTTCCTCCTGCTGGGCTGACGCAACAGGCACCTGGCTGGACGGGGGCTCTCCTGACACCAGGACAGGCCTGGCTCATTGCCCACGTGCAGGTGTGTGGCTGAGGTCCTCAGCGGATGAAACCCTGCTCTCCTCCCCAGATCACCGAGCAACTGATTGAAGATCCTACGTCAACCCTCATTTTACTCTGCTCTGTGCTCAACCCCCATGCTCCATCGGCACACACAAAAGTCAATAGCATCACATACCCACACTCAAGTGCAGGGCAGCAGTAAAGCGTGCTCTGGGTTCAAGGCCTGCCATTGCCCTTTACCAGCTATGGGAGCTTCGGGTACTCTTTAAAAACCCCCACTATCTCTTCTATAGAGCAATAGTCTCATCCCCATGAACCCTGAGAATTAAGTGCCATAACCAATGTCATTAAATGTCTGGTACATATGTGATGGCATTATCAACTCAATGGACATGAGTTTGAGCAAACTCCGGGAGATAGTGAAGGACAAAGAAGCCTGGCATGCTGCAGTCCAGGTGGTCAAAAACAGTCGGACACAACTGAGCAACTGAACAATAATAACAAGAGCGAGTAGATAGTGTACCGAGACTGGGGCCCAAGCCTGTCTGAAGGAAGCCTGATCACTATCACGCGGTCAGGGGTTTAGCAGGCCACATGCCCTCGTGATTCTCATAGGATGTCGACTGCAAAGTCCTGCAGGAGACCTGAAGCAAAGAGAAAGGCCCTCTGGTTTACAGGGATGGCTTCTGAGCTGAGACTCTGATGGGTGCCTGAGAGCGACTGGGCGAACAAGAGAAGGAAGGGTGGTGCAGGAGCAGGTGTTCTGAGCAAGGGGATGGAGGCACAGGCAGTGTGGGGAGGGGGGAGAGATGGACAGACCTGTGCTCAGTCACTCAGTCATGTCCGACTCTTCACCACCTCGTGGACCATAACCCGCCAAGCTCCTCTGCACGTGGAATTTTCCATTTCCTTCTCCAGGAGACCTTCCTGAGCCAGGGATCAAACCTGAGTCTCTTAAGTCTCCTGCATTGTCAGGCAGGTTCTATACCGCTAGCGCCAACCCATAAAACCCCTGTGGACAGACCTACTCGCAGGCAGTATCAGAGGTTCTCAGACTTTGGCAGGCACCAGAATCATGGAGGGCTTGTGAGAAGAGACTGCAACTGGCCCTTGAGTTTCTTATTCAGTGGGTTTTAAGTGGGCCCAAGAAGTTGCATTTCTAAAAAGGGATCCTGCTTTGAGAGCCTCTGACCTGGGGCACAGAGATGATAAAGAGAAAGTCAAGCTGTAGAAGGGATGGGAGGGCCCTTGAGTCCTCCCAACTGGAGAAAAGCAGAAGGGCCCTGCTTCTCTCTTAATATCCCGTATTCTGGCAAGAGCTAGATGCCTCAGGATTCGGTCTCTGCCTGAGAGTCCAGGAAAGCATGAGAATAAGAGAAGGGAGAGTGATGAGGAGTGGGAGGCTTGACCTCCCTGGAGATGCCAGGAGGATCCACCAGACACGTGTCAGCTCTTATGGGCACCACAGAACACAAGCTCTTATCCATAAATCTTGATAAAGAATCCATGGCCTAACAGCCCACAGTTGCCTTATAACTGAGCAAGAGGAGATGGTTCCTGAGCTATTCCAGGAAGTGGGGCCAGGTGCCACCTTGGCACCATGGGGTGGTACCTACACCAGTCAGAAACACAACTTGACCACTGAGGCTCAAGCACTTAGTGAGCTGAACTCAAGTTGATTAAAGTGTTTCAATATCCCTCCAAGAATGCTCTGTAGATACTGGGTCTATTAATCTCAGCATCTTCCATTTCAAGTTGTGGTTTCAACTGGGTCACTGGTTTTCCCTACACCTTCTGCAACTCTATTGGTTTAATAGTCCTCACTTTGTGTGAGTATCATTTGGGGAAAGGATTTTATACACTGAATACTTGGTTATATTAAATTGTAATGGGTTTTTTACCCAAATTTGAATTTTTTCAGCTAATAGAACTTGCTGCTGCTGCTGCTAAGTTGCTTCAGTCGTGTCCGACTCTGCGACCCCATAGATGGCAACCCACCAGGCTCCCCCATCCCTGGGATTCTCCAGGCAAGAACACTGGAGTGGGTTGCCATTTCCTTCTCCAATGCATGAAAGTGAAAAGTGAAAGTGAAGTCACTCAGTCGTGTCCGACTCTTCGAAACCCCATGCACTGCAGTCTACCAAGCTCCTCCGTCCATGGGATTTTCCAGGCAAGAGTTCTGGAGTGTGGTGCCATTGCCTTCTCCTAATAGAACTTAATCATTGTTATTTTTCAGTGTCTTAAGTCATATTCCACTGTTTGTGACCTCCATGGACTGCAGTCTGCCAGGCTCCTCTGTCTTCCACTATCTGCCAGAGTTTGCTCAAATTCATGTCCATTGAGTTGGTAATACTATCTAACCATCTCATCTGCCACCGGCTTCTCCTGTTGCCTTCAGTCTTTCCCAGCATCAGGGTCTTCTCCAATGAGTTGGCTCTTAGCATCAAGTGTCAAAAGTATTGGGCCTTCAGCATCAGCACCAGTTCTTCCAGTGAATATTCAGGGTTCATTTCCTTTAGGATTGACTGGTTTGATCTCTTTGCTGTCCAAGGGACTCTTAAGAGTCTTCTCCAGCACCACAATTCAAAAGCATCAATCCTTTGGCACTCAACCTTCTTGATGGTCCAACTCATGGATTCGTACATGACTATTGGAAAAAAAACATAGCTTTGACCATACAGACTGTTGTCAATAAAGTGTTGTCTCTGCTTTTCAATATGATGTCTAGATTTGTCACAGGGCAAGGCAAGCAGGATCTTAGTTTCCTGACCAGGGATCGAACCCAGGCCCTCGGCAGTGAGAGTTTGGAATCCTAACCACTGGACTGCCATGGAATTCAAAACAGAACTTCGAGGATCTATGAAAATTAACAGGTTTTTCAGTGAAAGTCTTCATTCAGTATCACCCTATCTGTCAATTGTCACTGGCTGTCTGATAAAAATGATCCAGTTTTTCCTTTCTTTGGAGTATTTCTTTGATTACTATTCTTGGGCTTTATAAGAAAATGGTTAATATGGTGAATTTTTTTCCCATGGGAAAGGCAATAACTCACACTGCATTGCACAGGAAGACACAGAGAAATGGAAACATACAGACTACCTGATGCTTTAATAAAAGTAGACCCCAGTGGCCCTTATGTCCCTTTAAATGCTTCCAAAATCTCTAGTTCACTAGAGGTCAAGTCCAGTGGATTGCATTTCATACTGCTATACCCTGCCTATCTTTAAATTCAGACTTGACACATTCAGTGTATTTTAGTTTGAGAGTAAATTCAAACACTAGGTTTCATCTCACATTTTTCTCAGTATAATCACTAAATATGTGATCTTGCAGTGGGTACCTTTTACCTTTTGGTTGAGAGGTCAACATGAGTTGAGTAATCATAAATAAATGTTTCCTGAGAACTCTTTTTAAACATATAAAGACTAGGAGTCAAACTGATTGAAATGCTTATAAGGCACTATCCTGGCTCATGAATTTCAGGCTGATGTTTTATGTTTTTCGATATTCTGTTCTGTCTTAGAAATTCCCCTGTGTGCAGGGAATGACTCACACAGTTCCAGGCAATAATGAGTTACTTAAAGGGGACTTCCCTGGTGCTCCAGAGGCCAAGACTCTACACTCCCAATTCAGGGAGCCCAGAGCCTGGTTCGATTCCCAGTCAGGGAATTAGATACCACATGTCACAACTAAAGAGCAGCACAGCCAAATAAATAAGTAAATATTTAAAAATTGAGATACCTAAGGTATCAGTGAGATGGATGGATGGCATCATCACCTCAACTGACATGAGTTTGAGCCAACTCTGGGAAGGACAGGGGAATCTGGCATACTGCAGTCCATGGGGTTGCAAAGAATCAGACACGACTGAGTGACTAAACAAAAAGGTATCATAGAGAATGTGTGAGGTTTGGTGGGTAGAAAGCCACTCTATACCTGAAGAATCACCTCTGAGCTAAACATCACTCTTTTCAGGCAAAGCCTGGACAACCTCTTCCAACTTCCCTCACCTCCAAAATGGAAATCACATGAAACAAATCTCACAGGATACATACATTGCTGAGTAAACAAGAAAGTGTATGTGGAGATCTTTTAAAAAGTAAAACAATGTATAAATGTAACAGGATATCAGACTTGCCTGCCATGTTGAATATCCAACTGGCTTCAGAAATTCAACACACAGACCAATAGATCCCACTTCTGTTGCTGGACAAGAAAGGAAATTCTGAGCATGGATACCAGGCTCTCTTTAGTCCCCTCTCTGTTGCTAAATGGAGAGCATCTCATCTTTGTGTGTCAAATGCAGCACATGTGAAAATACCTCACTATTATCTTTCACAGGAATTCCTTCCAAGTGAGAAAGCCAGTAATGGGGCCATGGGCTTTCTGGGATAATGGAACCCAGGTTTTCAGTGTGATTTTGATTAGCAAACCCTGTCCCTGGTCCTATGGTGTGTAGGTAAGCTGCAGTCTGTGATTTCATGCAAATTCTGAAGGGAAAAGAAGGAAACTTGGCCATAGGTATTTTCGAGCTGTTCATAAGAAAGGACCCTGAAGTTCTCCGGGAGTCCTCCTAAGGCAGCCCTCTGCTGATCGACACTAGGCAATTAACCCTGACGCAAAGGGAAAGTCACGGATTAACAGACAGTGCCGCCCAGCTGGGCATCCCTCTTCTTCACTTCCTCCTCTCCATCACCCACCAGTGAAAGCAGTAAAACGCGGAACACTGGTCCCTTCTGTGTTGGGTCTCAAAAATCCAATTCACACAGCTGTCAGCCCCAGCCGACCTTTCTTGTAGAAGATTTCAATCTATACTGAGAAAGATCTCTATTGACCTCTCACTCCTCCTCTGTGGTTTTCAAGCTCTGCCCAAAACATTAAGTCAAACGAGCCTGAGAACACATACAGAGGTATACATTCCTACCATTAAACTTAGCTGCTCCTGAGCCTAGATTACCTGCCTTATCCCTGATGTTTACCTGTACGCTACAGGGCCTCTGTGATTGTCTTGGCATTACCAAACATCAGAAGTTTAGGAATAGGGACTTCCCTGGTGGTCCAGTGGTTAAGACTCCACATTACCAATGCAGGAGGCATGGGTTCCATCCCTAGTTGGGGCACATACCATGGGGCTCGGCCAAAATGTGAGAAAAAAAAAAAAAGTGGGAATACAAAATCTTTTTCAAGTAACTTTGATTTAATCTGAAGCCTTAAGCATATTCTGATAACTAACGACTTCAGCGATTCCAAAATTAGATCTCATCTGTAAATCATTAGGGTAGATTTTGGAGCAAAACCAGAAATTTTTGCAATACCTTCTGATTTGGCAGAAATCATTCTGCCTGTAAGTTAATTTGAATGGTATTGCCATCTAGTTATTTGTGGCTGGATTGTGTATAGCAGTAGAGGGGGGAAAACATATTATCTCCGTGAATAAGAAAGAAATGTTCCATGGCAAAGCTCAAATAACGAATTGGCTGATGATTAAACTGGTCTGAATTCAGAGTGTCCACAAAGGTCTGGGATTCAGCAGAGCCCAGTCTTTGTCTCATTGCTCCATGATGCCTAAGAGATTTCTCCTATGAGACTAATTTGGGAACAGAATTTGGTAGATCTGGTTACCAAAAAGTAAATCTCTGGAATATAAAACATTTTCAAGTTCTAATTCCAAAGTGAGGATATGAGACATGGAGAGAGAGGGGCTGGAGAGAGGACACGATGCCATGAATCATTCCACAGTGGGAGGCTCTTTGAACAACATCTCATACACACACACACACACACACACACACAAGCACAAACATGTGCACACTCACAGTCTCACACACTCGCACAGGTTGAAATCTCACACTTTCAACCTCTGTGGGTGAATTATGAATTGCTTACATCCCAAGA
The DNA here is from genome assembly GCF_003369695.1 of Bos indicus x Bos taurus. Classification (NCBI taxonomy): domain Eukaryota; kingdom Metazoa; phylum Chordata; class Mammalia; order Artiodactyla; family Bovidae; genus Bos; species Bos indicus x Bos taurus. The sequence continues at coordinate 7,529,585 of NC_040086.1, read as the reverse complement.
CCAAGCGCAGCAGGAATTGCTTTCTTAAGGTAGAAACTATTTGAAACAGCGAAGACCTAAGCTTTGCAGCCAGGCTTCCTAGTTAGCTCAGTGGTAAAGAATCTGCCTGCAATGCAGGAGATGAAAGTTCAATCCCTGGGTTGGGAAGATCCCCTAGAGAAGGAAACGGTAACCCATTCCAGTGTTCTTGCCTGGAGAATCCCACGGACAGAGGAGCCTGGCAGGCTACAGTCACAAGGAGTTGGACACGACTGAGCGACAGCACAGAAACAAACTTTGCAGCCACTTAGGCCTGGTTTGAGCATTAACTTGTATTTGTCAACCAAGTCACCGAACATCTTATCCTCATTTTCTTCCTCTGTAAACTGAGGGTAAAACACATATGTGATAAGGTTGTTGTGAAGACTTCATGAGATGATGTCCAAGGAGCACCTCTAACCTCATGAGTGGCACATGGTGGGGGCCGGAAGTTGGTGCATATCATCAGCGAAGCCTACAAACTTGACACATGTAATAGTGCAGCCAAATTCCCAAGGAAGAAAGTTGAGAGCAGGGATAGAAGAATTTAGTTCTAACTCATATAAAAGAACTCAGTTGAGAAGACAACCCAGAGTCTTTATCTTACCTGAAAATAACTGCCTACTTCTCTTTGTGCAAAGACATCCAACCAATCCATTCTGAAGATCAGCCCTGGGATTTCTTTGGAGGGAATGATGCTGAAGCTGAAACTCCAGTACTTTGGCTACCTCATGTGGGAAGTTGACTCACTGGAAAAGACTCTAATGCTGGGAGGGATTGGGGGCAGGAGGAGAAGGGGACGACAGAGGATGAGACGGCTGGATGGCATCACTGATTCGATGGACGTGAGTCTGAGTGAACTCCGGGAGTTGGTGATGGACAGGGAGGCCTGGCGTGCTGCGATTCATGGGGTTGCAAAGAGTCGGACACGACTGAGTGACTGAACTGAACTGAACTGAGAGGGTCCTCAGATCCCTCTTAGAATGTCAGCCCTTTTCAATTCTTCATGCTGTTGCTTTTTCTTTTCTCACCCTTTATGGTCTTTCTGGGCTTCCCAAGGGGCTCTAGTAGTAAAGAACCTGGCCGCCAATGCAGGAGACATGAGAGTTTGTGGCTTGGATCCCTGGGTCAGGAAGATCCCCTGTGGGGAGGCCATGGTAACCCACTCCTGTGTTCTTGCCTGGAGAATCTCATGGACAGAGGAGCCTGGCAGGCTACAGTCCTTAGGGTCACACGAAGTTGGACACAACTGAAGCAACTTAGCACATGCCGGTTCTTTTTATCTGTTTTAAAAACATTTAAAAAGGAGATTACATATCTCTACATTCTTCCTTGTAGTCCACCATAAAAGCAGCAGCATCTTGGGCCAGTGCTCTGACCCACTTCAAAACACTGTCAAGAACTCATTATTACCTTTAGGACATTGTACAATTGGATGACACGCAGGAAATTTCATTTTCTAGATGGCATGTTTGTTTCTCTTTGGTTCATCCACATTCTGTCATTTTACTGCATCTTTCACACACACACACACACACACACAATTGTAAGAAGGGAAAAAATGTGAGAAAAAAAAAAAGAAACTTTCGCTTCCAAGATTCCAACTCCTTGAATTTGGTAAATGATTTTCTCCCCTAAATGGACCAAGAATATTGAGGACTACATGTGTTAAAGCGCAAATTTAATTCCTAGTTTTTCCTCTGTTAGACATGTGAAAAGTGCTGGGTTGAAAATGAGTTTGATGTATCATGTGCTATAGAGAAGAGTTCACATTGCTTCAGTGTCGAAGCCTGGTGTGTTTTATCCGGTCTACAGCTGCCCATGGTTTTAATAATTCAGTTCATTCCAAGTTTGGGGCATGTGTGTCCATCAAGGTTTTCTTTTGTTCAAAGGGATTTTCTGTGATCCAATCACAGACCCTTCCTTTAAGTGTGTCCTTCCAGCTCCACAAAGGGGACTTGATATTTTTATTTACGAGGACCTCCTCACCATTCTCCGCGCCCCCCTCCCCCCAGTCCTGGATAAAAACAGAGGGAAATTATTTTAGCTTCAAATTTTGTTTTCCTGATGTATCTGATGTCCTCAGGAGAAATTCTCAGAAATGCATATTTCACTTAAAATCATCTAAAATCCAATTGCATTGGGCTATAAACCCTATATAGTTTAAAGGCATGTTTAAATATCCATTCACTTTACTTCTCTCCAAAGGACTCCAAGACCTTGATTTATTCTTCAAAACCAATATCTCAGTTTACTGCTTCTCTTAGACTATTTAGAAGAATCTCATGAGATTGACTCTAGAACTTCCCAACAAGAAAATATCATTTATTGGAGAAATTACATTGCTTGGCTAAATCTCTGTGAAGGAGAATAAGAGTGCTGATAAGCATGAAAGTAAATCTTTCCTCCTCATTCTGCTAGTTTCCAGGAGGGCATGCTACCCCTCAACACCCAGGGCCCCTCTTCCTGTAGGTGAAGTGAGTTACCTGACTCAAAATTTTGGATGAGCACCCCTTATATGAATCTAAACAGAAATGATACAAATGAACTTATTTAGAAAACAGAAATAGATTTAAAGAGCAAACAAGGTTGACAAGAGGGAAGGATGGGGGAAGAGATAGTTCGGGAGTTTGGGATCAACAGGTCCACATATGTACACATGATAAGCAACAGGGACCTGCTGTATATGTAGTACAGGGAACTCTGTTCAATGTTGTGTGGCAGCCTGGGTGGGAGGGGAGTTGGGGGAGAGTAGATACAAGTTCATGTGTGACTGAGTCCCTTCGATGTCCACTTGACACTATCACGACATTGTTAATGGGCTATTTGTTGTTGTTCAGTCACTAAGTCGTGTCGGACTCTTTGTGACCCCATGGACTGCAGCACACCAGGCTCCTCTGTCCTTCACTATCTCCCAGAGTTTGCCCAAGTTCACATGCACTTCGTTGGTGATGCTATCCAGCAATCTCATCCTCTGCTGCTGCCTTCCCCTTTTGCCTTCAAGCTTTCCCAGCATCAGGGTCTTTTCCAATGAGTCAGCTGTTCATATCAGGTGTAAAAAGTTTAAAAAAAAAAAACAAAAACAGTTGGGGATGAACCGTAGGGTGCAGCCAGCTCTCCCTCTTTCCTTCCTGGAGCCAGCCCCCACAGGAAGTGGTCATTCTCCTGGACTCTCCCCTGCCATCTGTTTTCCAGAAGCGGACCCTCAGCAGGAGGTTCACTGCCTGTGACCACTGGCAGTGGTAGGAAGTGGGAAGCCCATTTTGCTACACACCCAAGCCCTGTGCTCCAAAGCCAGCTTTAGCAGCAAGAAAGGAAGTCTAATCACAGACTCCCTGGGAGCCTTCTCTCTCATAAAATGCCTCCCAATTCCAAAATATGCACAATTTATGCCTTGATGGCTCTTTCTCATCTTACTTCCTTGCTGCCAGCCCAGCAGCAAACCTCAGGTCTGGACCCCAAGGACATACCTACAGTCATTTGGGCTCCCTAGGTGGCTCAGTGGGTAAAGAATCTGCCTGCAATGCAGAAGACACAGGTTCAATCCCTGGGTCAGGAAGATCTCCTGGAGGAGGGCATGGCAACCCACTCCAGTATTCTTGCCTGGAGAGTCCCACAGAGGAGCCTGGTGGGCTATAGTCCACGGAGTTGCAAAGAGTTGGACACAGCTCATGCAAAAGTACTGCATTTTCTTTGTCAAGTGTGTATTAATGACTAAAAGCAAGGAATAACAGGACAGCACCCCACAATGAAGAATTTCTAGCCCCAAAATGTTAATAGTGACTTAGCCTCTTATCACAAAGAATGAGCCATTTTTCCCCAGCCCAAACAGCCACTGCTATTTGGTGCTGCACACAAACACCATGAGATGTGGAATACCTAAACCAACATTCAGATAGCCAAATGAGGAGGACACTTGTGAGTCTCCAACTGCAATTCAAACTCCCTGGCCAATTCCAAATTTATAACGTCAGTACAGCATAATACAAGCATAATTAGAAAGCAAAATTCCCAGACTATCAGCAGCCCATCTGATTAGCCGTTGGTATAAGTAATTCTCTATTATACATCCCCAAATTATCTGATTGTATTAAAGATACTTATCCTGATATTTTCATCCCATTATGTAAAATGTCTAAGAAAAGATCTGAAATGATTTTCCTTCCCAACAATAACCACTTCCATTTCTTGGGCCCTCCTGCCCCCTCTCCTTACAGTCATGAGCTGCAATCCACTTGGGCACTTCATTTTCTCATTCATTTTCCCATTAGGTTGGAAATACCTCATAGAAGGCCATCAACCTGTATTTCAAGATATGGAGAGACTTGGAATTAGGAAACCTGAATTCAGCATTGTTTCTTACCAACTGCCATTAAATAGGTTCATTAATCTCACTTAGTCTCTTTTGTTTGGATATAAAGTGACCTAGCTCCAAGAACCAGGCTTCTCTGGTGGCTCAGTGGTAAAGAATCTGCCTGCCACTGTAGGAGATGTGGGTTCGATCCCTGGGTCAGGAAGATCCCCTGGAGAAGGGAATGGCAACCCACTACAGTATTGTTATCTGGAGAATTCCATGGGCAGAGAAGACTGGTGGGCTACAGTCCATGGGGTCACAAAGAGCTGGACACAACTGAGAGACTAAACAACAGCAAGCTCCAAGAACCACTCTGATGACTCAAACAGATGCTGTGAGAAAACTCTTCCAATAAGAAAATGTGTCTTTAAATAGATAACCTTCTGTAGGTAACTCACAAGGACATACAGAGAACTCTATCCAATATCTTACAATAACCTATAAGAGAAGAGAATGTAAAAAAGAATATTTACATATATATCTATATGTATAACTGAATCACTTTATAATTAACACAAAATTGTGTATTTAATATAAAAAAAATTTTAAGGAAAATCTGTCTTGAGGTCTTTGAAAAGCTGAGCTACCAGAGTCAACAAAAGTGAAAACAGCGAGTTTGCAGCAGGTGGCATGTAAGGTGGCCATGATGAACTGCATTTCCCAGTACAAATAGGAAATGACAAGCCACTATTGTCCCAGCATTCTTGCCTAGGAAATTCCATGGACAGAGGAGCCTGGTGGGCTAAAATTCATGGGGTAACAGAGAGTCAGACATGACTGAGCATGCACTCACCACGCATGTGTCCTTGTAATCCCTTCCCTTTGAATGTGTGCAGGACATGTTAACTCCTGTGTAAGATACGATTTGTGGTGCTGGAGAAGACTCTTCAGAGTCCCTTGGACTGCAAGGAGATCAAACCAGTCAATCCTAAAGGAAATTAAGCCTGAATATTCATTGGAAGGACTGTTGCAAAAGCTGAAGCTCCAACATTTGGCTACCTGATGCAAAGAGCCAACTCATTAGAAAAGACCCTGATGCTGGGAAAGATTGGAGGCAGGAGGAGAAATGGGCAACAGAGGATGAGATGATTGAATGGCATCACAGACTCAGTGGACATGAGTTTGAGTAAGCTCCAGGAGATAGTAAAGGACAGGGAAGCCTGGCATGCTGCAGTCCATGGGATTGCAAAGAGTAGGACATGACTTAGCAACTGAACACACAACACACAAGATCAGAATATCTCAGAAGAGATGGGACAGTGCTTCAATACTACTACTACTACTACTACTACTACTACTACTACTAAGTCGCTTCAGTCGTGTCCGACTCTGTGGGACCCCATAGACTGCAACCCACCAGGCTTCTCCGTCCATGGGATTCTCCAGGCAAGAACACTGGCGTGGGTTGCCATTTCCTTCTCCAACGCATGAAAGTGGAAAGTGAAAGTGAAGTCGCTCATTCGTGTCCGACTCCCAGCGACCCCATGGACTGCAGCCTACCAGGCTCCTCCATCCATGGGATTTTCTGGGCAACAGTACTGGAGTGGGGTGCCATTGCCTTCTATATTTGGTTATAAAAAGACAGTGCCTCTGTCTTGGATGCTTTCTCTTGGGCTACTTGTTCTGGGGGAAACCAGTTGTCCTGAGAAGCAGCCTTGAGCAGCCATCCACAGGAAGTTTCCAACTGCCTCCTGAGTGAGCCTCTAAGCAGGGTCTCCACCATAGGAACCCTGAGACCCCTGCAGTCCCAGCCAATGCCTTCGATTGCAATTAGATCTTCAGAGTAACTCAGTTGAATTTTGTTTTTATCAGTAAAAATAAGACAGATCTAAGGACTCAGGAGAAGAGACACAGAGGGCAGGGTGTTTTTTTAAGTCTTATACTAAATTTTCTGACTTCCATCCCTGAAGATCTGATCACTGATCAACATAAAAATATAGAAGACAAGATAAGGCGTTTGGTACTCTTGAACAGAAGGCAACTCGTTTCCTACTGGCATGGGACTTCTGAAATTTTCAACAATGATGTACATTTGATGAGATAGTTTTTGGCCTTTCTGCTACTCTGTATGAACACAGCACACTTGGTACAGTGCCCGTACACTTTCATGATAAATGGCATCCATGCAGCTTTCTCAAATGCAGAAGGAAGGATAATTAAAACCAAACATCTCATTTCAGAGATGTGTGAAGATTAATAAAATGATTTCTGTAAAGGTCCCTGAGCTTTTGGAAAGAAGAATACACCATGCAACGTATTACTATGTAGTTTAATTTGTAGTTATGTGAGGCAGTTTATAAGTGCTTTACATCAAATGAAAAACATAATTAGTACCACATTAATGCTTCAAAGGTCATTTTGTATACAAGGCAATAAATGTAAAATTTGAGGATTTAATCATGAATTAATTTACTGCACAACATATGTTATGTATATTAAGACTTACATTTTAGAATTTAACTAATAATAAAAATGATAAAAATAAGAATGATGCAGGTAAGCTACTCAATTTTCTTTAATTCAAAATGAGATAAAAGAGATTTTGAATAAACCTTTACTGCTCTCTTTCTGTGTGGATTCCAAGTTAAGGACAGGCTTCTGCAGATCTGGGTTTTATCCCTGGGTCAGGAAGATCCTCTGAAGAAGGGAATAACTTCCCACTCCAGTATTCTTGCCTGGGGAATCCCATGGACATAGGAACCTGGAGGGCAATGGTCCATGGGGTCGCAAAGAGTTGGACATGACTGAAAATCTAACACTTTCACTTCCACAGAAAATAGAGTCAAAAAAAGAAGTTTCCCCAACCATGTACTTGAACTTTCAGTCTATTAATAGACACAGTGGATGAGCTGGACTGGAAGAAAGAGAAAGTGGAGGTGAACAGATCAGTTAGGGCTGATCTGCAAAGTTCACAGAACGGGTCATAGGGTCTAGACTTTGGTGGCAATGGTAGAAATGGGAAGAATGGAGGTGAAAAAGAAACGTTATTAAAGAATCATCAGGTCTCATAACCAAAACGGAAAGTGGTTCTTTTGCTGTAAAGAAACTGCCAGTATGAATATACAGAAGAGACGAGTCTATGCCAGCTGCTATAACAAAACTCTATAGACAGGTATCTTATTTATTTCTCCCAGTTCTGCAGAGGAAGTCCAGTGTTATGGCATCTGCAGGCTGGGTATTTAGTGAGAGCTTTTGGTTCATAAATGGAGCCTTCTCACTGTGTCCTCACAAGGTGGAAAGGGCCAGGAGTTCTGGATGATCTCTTTATAACAGCAGTGATACCACTCAAAGGGAACACAGAAGAGAAAACCACAGGCCCTAATGGTGTCCCTTGTGCTAAATCCCATATCAAACCCAGACTTCCTCTCCAACTTCACTGCAACTTCCACTTTCCCCTAGAAATGTAATCTTAATCAACCGATCTGGAATTTTCAAATCAAGCGTTAGTTGCTCAGTCATGTCCAACTCTTTATGACCCCGTGGACTGTAGCTCACCAGGCTCCTCTGTCCATGGAATTTTCCAGGCAAGAATACTGGAGTGGATAGCTATTCCCTTCTCCAGAGGATCTTCCCAACCCAGGGATCAAACCCTGGTCTCCTGCATTACAGGCGAATTCTTTACCGTCTGAGCCACCAGGGAAGCCAGATCAAAGTGAGTTGCTAATGGGAATTGGAAGAAAAAAATAGCCACAAACATTAATGTGCAGGGATCAAGCATTTAAAAGCTGTTAGAGTACTCACTGGGCTTCCCTAGTGGCTCAGTGGTAAAGAATCCACCTGCCAATGCAGAAGACCTGGGTTCTATCTCTGGATTGGGAAGACTCCCTGGAAAAGAGAATGGCTACCCACTCTAGTATTCTCCCCTGGGAAGTATGCAATGGAAGGAGCTGAACTTTTCATTACATTTTATTTCCATTAAAATTAAAAAGTCCAGTGTGGTTCATGGCTACCATATTGTCCAGTGCAAATCAAGATGAATTAACGTAACAGCATCAAAAGTGCCATTTGTAGGAAAAGGGAAGGCAGAGACAAAGGTTTGCTTGGGGAGAAGTCAGGGGCTCCGATAGTGCATGGGCACATTCTGTAAGAAAAGTGTACACTGCGGGACATACCCAATGGGCCAGTGGTTAAGACTCTGTACTTCCACTGCAGAGGATGTGAGTTTGATCCCTGGTCAGGGAACTAGACCCCGAGTGCCTCAATTAGAAAGAAAGAAAGAGAAAAGAAGGAAGGAAAGAACAAAAAGAAAACACACCATAATATCATGTTCGGTGAAAAAATAGGATAAGAACTACAAACCATCCTTTAAAAAATATAAAACCACTGTTATCCTTAGCGCCTCTCAGGATTCACTGCGTGCAGCTCCTTTTCCTCAGTAAGTACATTCCTTTGATACGTATTCTATTCACACCATGTATTGACAGCCGAACACACTACCCAGGAGGTCATGTGAGCGAGGGAGAATTCAGCTCTTATAACAGCAAACAGATACCAAAATATCAGGGGCAGAATTTCTTGCAGTGAATCCATCCCACTTCCTTGAGGTCACCATACTGACACTTATTAAAGGCACAAGATTTCATTTCATGAGCCCTGATCAGTCCACCACACAGTCAGATTTGATATACGGAATAAAATTCAGAAAACAGTAAAAAAGGCTTTTCACAATTACAATGATAACTCATAAAGGAACACATATTTGGTGCAAGAAATGTTTTTAGGTTACAGCTGCTAACTTAACAGGATAGGAGTACATCTTGCTTTTCTTCCCATTTCCAGATTTCTAAAACTTCCTCCTGTATAATTAAACAGTTTACTATATACTGGGAGGGTGCATCTTCTGTTTTACTCTAGCTACTTTCCAAGGGAAAAATAAAATGTGGTCCTGTATTGTATTTGCAACTGCAACTACTATGCAAGATAAAAACTAACAAGAAATTTCCAAGTTTGTTTTTTTTAATCTCAACAGATTTTATAAAGGTACAAAGTATAAGACCTGTGTACTTGGTGACAATTTATTTATACAGGTTGATTGCTGTTTCAGTCCCTAAGTTGTGTCCAACTCTTTTGTGAACCCATGAACTATAGCCCACCAGACTCCTCTGTCCATGGGATTCTCCAGACAAGAATACTGGAGTGGGTTGCTATTTCCTTTTCCAGGGGATCTTCCCGACCCAAGGATTGAACCTGCATCTCTTATGTCTCCTGCATTGTCAGGAGGGTTCCTTACCACTAGCATCACCTGGGGCGCCCTCTTCTATGTATACATGTTGTTAAATTTGTATGTGGTTTTCTCCAGTTAATCTGTCTCATGACAATTTAATTTTTAGACCAGCCAGAAGAACCCAGAGGGACAGAGGGAATTTCTTCCTCCCCAATAGCTGGTGACAAGGATGGGATGCAATTTTTATGGGCTAGACACTCCTCACCCCAAAGATGCTGTACTTAAGAGATGCTGGACAGGGACTTCCCTGGTGGTGTAGTGTCTAAGACTCTGAACTCCCAATGCAGGGGACCTGGGTTCCATCCCTGGTCAGGGAACTAGATCCCACATGCCATAGCTAAGAGTTCACATGTTGCAACTAAGAGTTTTTATGCTGCAACTGAAAAAAAAAAAAAAAAGACCCTGCATGCCACAACAAAAATTGGAGATCCCTCATGCCACAGCTAAGACTCAGCACAGCCAAATAAACAAATGGCTCAATGTTAAAGAGAGAGAGAGGCTGAGCCACCTGAGAAAAGCCATCAGAAGGTAACAAGAGTGACCATGTTAGTCAGCCTCCTGGATCTCTGCCTGAAGGGTCTGTTGGAAACAAGAGGGGTAAGGGTTTTTTTCTCTTTTCTAAAATGAGACTAGCAGGAGGAAGTATTTGTAGCACTAGCTCCTTGGGAACTTCTGTTTTATTTTCTCCTGCTAATGTCTCCTGTCAATTTAATTCTTAGATCAGCCAGAAGAACCTAGTAGGGTAGAGGGGAATTTCTTCCTCTTTGACATCAGTTATCAAGGCTGCTGTTGTTCAGTCACTCAGTCGTGTCTGACTCTTTGCCAGTCCATGAACTGCAGCATGCCAGGCTTCCCTGTCCTTCACTATCTCTTGGAGTTTGTTCAAACTCATGTCTACTGAGTTGGTGATGCCGTCCAACCATCTCATCTTCTGTCGTTATCAAGGTTAAGGGGCTCTAATGTAGGCTGACTTCGCCTCTTGGTCCTTTCTGAGGAGGGCAGAACATTTACTCTCTGTCTCACTCTGACCTCTCATCTAGATCCTTTCAGAAACAGAGACCCCCAGGGAGTAACTGCCACACTGGGAGGAATCGCTGGCTGGATAGAGATGTAGCCCATGTTTTAGGAAAGAAAGCTCTTGAAAATCAAGCAAGGTGGGCAGGTACAGAAGACATAGAGTCTCTAGAAGCAGTTTCTGCTGTTTTGGTTTCTGACAACCCAGATTTATTAGGAAATGAAACATCGGGTAGGAGGAAGCATCCCCAACAGCAGGGTAGAACCACATTGGAGGGAACCCCAGATGAAACAGGAACCTGGAGTAGGAGCGTCTTGTATCAACCAACCTTTCCACTACAGGCCTGGGACGCCGGGCATCTGGGAGCACCAGGCCCCTCTCAACACCTGGCAGTCGAGAGAAACTGAACGTGTCTGGCGGAATCTGCTCACCTTCCAACCTGATTAGACAATGAAACAGAAATACTATTAATGAGACAGAAAGAAAAACTGCCCCCTGAAGAACAAGGCAAACAGAGATGCATCCAGAGGAAGAACACTGGGTAAAAACAACCCTTGGCAGCAACCAGAAGGGCTTCCAAGGTGGCACTAGTGGTAAATAATCCACCTGCCAATGCAGGAGACACAGGAGACGTGTGTCTGATCCCTCGGTAGGGAAGACCCCTTGGAGAAGGGCATGGCAATCTCACTCCAGTATTCTTGCCTGCAGAATCCCATGGACAGAGGAGTCTGGCGAGCTATGGTCCATAGGGTCACACAGAGTCAGCCCCGCCTGAGCATGCACACACAGAAGAAAATCTGGAGACAACTCCTCAAGAAAATTCAAGGAGACAGGCCTCTATGAACCAGGAGCACTGAACACTGAGAAGGGGCCAGGCTAAGTTAATAAGCAGTATCAGTTGATAAAGCAGAACAAATGAAAAGGGAAGGGAATTATATAAAGAGGACTAACAAGGAAGCTAAAAGCACAAACTAAAGTAACACCCAGATTGAAAACAATAAAGACCAGAAGTGTTAAGGTAGGAATCTAATCAGGGAGGGGACAAATCTGAGAAGCTCTTCCAAAGCGCAAGAAAAGTTTAAAGAAAGGAAGTCTGATTAGCACAGAGATCACTTCTGCTCTTGAAGACGAGATGAAAGCAAACAGATCAGAAGCTATAATCAAAGAGATGAAAGAGCCCTAGCTCGACCGATTTACAGTTGCTCACCTTATTGGAGGCAAAATTAATTAAAAATATTTCCACAGGTGGTATTCCTGAACACAGAGAATTCAAAATAGGTTATTTTGCTTTCACTCTGAAAATTAGAGCAATAAAACAATAAGGATGATATTTGAAATTTAAAGCATTACATTCATTGATGTCTTATGTTGGGCTAGCAATGCTTCTAGGCACTTTAAGTGGACACATTTATTTAATTCATCTGTCATTATTTCTGTTTTGCAGATAAAGAAACAGTTACAGAAAGGGGAAGCAACTTGACAAAGATCACACAGGTAGCAGGCATCAGAAGTAGAATACAAAGTCAAGTGCTCTAATGATAGCTTTCTCCCTTGAAGAATATTTTTAAGAATTATATAAAACAGAATATGTGCATCCAGAATAGTGAAGGAGATAAAAACAGCAAATTCCAATAAATGTATTCCAAAATAAATAAAATGCTATAACAAGCAAGTATATGGGCATGCCCCCAAAACAGGAAGCACGAAGATGACACTGGTAAAATTGAATGCAACACTGTAAAAAAAACAAATAAGCCAGTTAACTTCCTATTATGGATGAAAAGGCTTTTTTAGGCAAAAACTGAATTCCTTGGTATCCATGGGGGGTTGATTCCAGGACCCCTTGTCAGTGGTGTTTAGTTGCTTGGCTGTGTCCAACCCTTTGCGACCCCATGGATTGTCCAGGCTTCTCTGTCCATGGGGATTCTCCAGGCAAGAATATTGAAATGGGTCACCATTTCCTTCTCCAAGGGATGTCCCTGACCCAGGGATTGAACCCGGGTCTCCTTCATTGGCAGTCAGATTCTTTACCTTCTGAGCCAAGAGGGAAGTCCCAGTTCAATGTAAATGCTTTATAAAAAGGTTCCTGCACATGGCAAATCCGACCTTTACCTTTTGGAACTTTCTGGAATTTATTTTCAAATACTTTTGATCCATGGTGGATTGAATATGTGGATATAGAACCCACTGATATGGAAACCTGACAATTTTGGGGGGAAAATACACCAAACACAGAGAGATGTTAAAAAAAAAATGGGAGGACATGACAGGATAGGAAAAGACAGATCTAACAAGTGCAGTAAAAGGAAATCAGAAATGGCAATTTTAACATCAAAGAAAACTGAATTTGAAATAAAAAATTTAAAAGAGGCCAGGAATAATTTTTCTAAAAAGTACAGTTAAGGGAGATATAATTACTATAAGCTTATAGGCATCACATGCGTTTTTACTACAACATATTAATTATGAACTACCACTTTATCAGACTTCCTTGGTGCCTCAGACGGTAAAATGTCTGTCTACAATGTGAGAGACCTGGGTTCGATCCCTGGATTGGGAAGATTCCCTGGAGAAGGAAATGGCAACCCACTCCAGTACTTCTTGCCTTGAAAATCCCATGGACGGAGGAGCTTGGTGCAGGCTACTATCCATGGGGTCACAAAGAGTTGGGCATGACTGAGTGACTTCACTTTCACTTTCACCACTTTAACACTAAGAAAAATGATCAAATAAAGATGCCGTTAATATAATATCATTGAATGATCTGCTGCTGCTGCTGCTAAGTTGCTTCAGTCGTGTCCCACTCTGTGTGACCCTATGGACTGCAGCCCACCAGGCTCCCCCGTCCCTGAGATTCTCCAGGCAAGAACACTAGAGTGGGATGCCAATGTCAATGATCTAGTAAAAGATAAATAATCTGGAAGACATACTAATACTGATCAGTAGAGGCAGGATTCAATAGAGAGAGGCTGACAGACCATGTAGTGGCCACTGCAATCCCAGTGGAACCCATGGAGAGCACTCGAGCTGCCACAGTGCTCCAGAATTGTCCCAAATCAAGGCAAGGAGCCTGAGTTAGTGAATGCCTGCCTCGGCCAGGCATCAGCCTTGGGTGATGCCCAATGGGACAACCCCCCGTGAGCCTCCAGTAGCAGATGTTCCCAGAAGCCTGAGTGGGAATACAACCGCATCCTAGGTGAAGTGCAGAGATGTTGCCAGAAAATGCTGCCTTTACAAAACGACCAAGGGACAATGTCTTACCCAGAAAATGTGTGTGGAAGTGATGTTCATGCTTTGGGGTCAGGTGGTGAAGAGGTGAAGGTGTAGCCTTCCTACATCGTAGGTTATGGCTGTCCAACAAACAGCTCCAAGAGACACAGAGTGGGCAGGGGAAGGTGGGATGAATTGAGAGAGGAGCACTGTTACATTACCAGGTGGGCTTCCCTGGTGGCTCAGACGGTAAAGAGTCTGCCTGCAGTGCAGGAGTTGCTGTTCTTCAGTTGCCCCGTCATGTCCCATTCTTTTCGAACCCATGGACTACAGCATGCCAGGTTTCCCCATCCCTCACCATCTCCGGAAGTTTGCCCAAGTTCATGTCCATTGCATCAGTGATGCCATCCAGCCATCTCATCGTGTGATGCCCTTTTTTCCTTCTGCCTTCAATCTTTCCCAGCATCAGGGACTTTTCCGATGAGTCATCTGCTTGCATCAGATGACCAAAATACTGGAGCTTCAGCTTCAGTCCTTCCAATGAGTATTCAGGGTTGATTTCCCTTAAGGTTGACTAGTTTGATCTCCTTCCTGTCCAAAGGACTTTCAGGAGTCTTCTCCAGCACCACAGTTCGAAGCTGGCTCTTTCACTCTCCTCGTTCACACTCATCAAGAGGCTCTTTAGATCCTGCTCATTTTCTGCCATTAGAGTGGTATCATCTACATATCTGAGGTTGTTGATGTTTCTCCAGCCTATCTTGATTCCAGCTTGTAACTCATCCAGCCTGGTCTTTCTCATGATGTGCTCAGCATATAGGTTAAACAAACAGGGCGATAGCATTCAGCCCTGTTGCGCTCCTTTCTCAATCTTGAGAGGGTACTGAGGGCTATGCAGGAGGCTGGGTTCATTTCCTGGGTCAGGAAGATCCCCTGAAGAAGGGAATGGCTACCCACTTCAGTATTCTTGCCTGGAAAATTCCATGGATAGAGGAGGGCTACAATCCAAGGGGTTCCAAAGAGTCAGACATGACTGAGTGATTGAACAACAACAATTTCTAAATTAACTGGTAGAAAGAAATGAACTTAATACATATAACCTTTCTAACCCACTTTTTAAAAATCTAACATATAAGGGAGAACTTTAAATTCAGCATATTTACTCGAGATATAATTTCTGTCAGTCTTTGGATATGAGGTTTCCCTCATAGGTCAGTTGGTAAAGAATCTGCCTGCAATGCAGGAGACCCCAGTTCCTCTGGAGAAGGGATAGGCTACCCACTCCAGTACTCGGGCTTCCCTTGTGGTTCACCTGGTAAAGAATCCACCTGCAATGTGGGACACCTGGGTTTTATTCCTGGGTTGGGAAGATCCCAAGGAGAGCGAAAAGGCCACCCACTCCAGTATTCTGGCCTAGAGAATTTCATGGACTATATAGTCCATGGGGTCACAAAGAGTCAGACAGGACTGAGTGGCTTTCACTTTCACTTTTCTTTGGATATTATCAGAGGAAGAAATCTATCAATTAAAAATATTTATTATATATTTTCATCCAGTCACAGTGGCAGATTCTTATGCATGCAGATGGAAAGGAAATAAGTGGTCTAAAAAAGGAGAGTTCTATGGTTGCTTGTATTCTCTGGGTTTCAATACTATTATATGTTTGCATAAAGAGCAATGTAAGCAGCTATCTGTAACTTAGTCTTATTCTTAGATTCCAAATTTTACAATTACTAAGCAGTCGGGCAAGGACTATTACATTGGTATGTATTTAAAACAGCAAAATATTGTAACATGAAATTCTTAACCTTGAGGCATTATATGAATATTTTAGGAGTCATATATTTAGACATCTCTTGTAATAATTATCACAGTGAATCTGGCATCATTGAATGTAAAACATCTCTAGATTACAATACATTGTACAATATTTGTCCAGAGATTCAATAAATAACCTTTAATCCAGATATTAAATATTTGCCTTTATTTTACATTGACAAAAATCGTGTTTGTTTGCATGGACAGGATGAATTTCTGTTTTATCTAAGTCTGTGAGCAAATTCTGACTTTTCCATTTTTTTTCCCCCCTACTTTGTGAGGAGTAAAAAATGACATCAATGTCAAAATCCTCTGAAACAGAAATACCCAGAGAGCTGGCAAACTTGACAGTCATGGGACCAAGTTCAATCAATTATCTGAGGAGAATTGCTAACTATGTATAATTATTTTAATACATATCATTAGGCCATATTTTTGTAGCATGCAATTCCTCTTTTATATTGTTTCCTTGTTTCCAGCCCAAGGACATATTTCACTGTTATAATTTATTCCTCTTAATGTGACGATTATTTGTGTTTTAGGAGTGATTTGTAGATTTTTTGACAAGGGACAGGGGGCTCTTCATATTATAAATAAATTACAGAAAATTGGAACCAAACTACTGTTACTCATTGTTATGCTGATGGTTTAGAGGGTTCTCAGCTCATGAGCTTTGCTAACAAATTTTCTGTACCCACTCTTTTCTTTGTTAAAAACTTTTGTTTCTCCATCATCGTTGACAGCATTTTCTCTTCTAAATGGCTTGCCTTGTGTATCCATTACCACTGATCTGCCCAGCCTGCTTTCAAAGGATAGTTAAGCCTTGAGGGGGATCCATTTTCTGGTCTAAAACAATTCCCCAAAGTCCAAGGAAACCAGAACAAAGAGGATCTACAGCTGTTGGGCAGACTAACCTCTCAGATCCATAGAAATGTCTCTTGCCATCAGCATCTTTCAGGTGGTGAAATGGGATCAGAGACCATAATAATTGCCCAAGGCGTCCCAACTAGGGACTGCCAGGGGGCCAGCCAGGATCTGAATCCTGGTTTCTCATCCCCAGATCCTTGTACCTTGACCCTATCATGTTGGAAGAGACGCTGCATCAGTAGTGAGTAAGAGATCTTAGCCTGAAGGGACCTTTTTGGTTTGAAGTTCAGTGTTCATGAGGCCCTACAGTGGCACCAAGACATTTCACCCTGAAGTGTGTCCATCTCGTGGGTTAGATGTTGCAGCTGCATCCTGGCATCTGGGGAAGATGATGCTTCTTCCTTATGTATCTAAAAGAATGCAGAGACCTTCCCATCTCCTTCTTTTTCAGTTTTATTTATTTGGCTGTGCTGGATCTTTGCTGCTGGTTGGACTTTTCCCTAGCTGTGGCCGTCAGGGGCTGCTCTCTACTTGCAGTGCATGGGCTTCTCAGTGCGGTGGCTTCTCTCCTGGTGAAGCGTAGGCTCCAGGGTGTGTGGCCTTCAGTAGTTGTGGCTCTCCGGTTCCAGAGCACAGGCTCAGGAGTTGATGCACATGAAATGAACACATTTTCAATAGGTTTCCCATATTTTTCTACATTTGCTTCTTTTTGTCCCCCTTCTCTACAAGGATGGTGTTTTAAAAAATTAATGCACAATTAATGCACATTTTTGGAGAAGGCAATGGCACCCCACTCCAGTACTCTTGCCTGGAGAATCCCATGGATGAGCCTGGTAGGCTGCAGTCCATGGGGTCGCTAGGAGTCAGACATGACTGAGCGACTTCACTTTCACTTTTCACTTTCATGCATTGGAGAAGGAAATGGCAACCCACTCCAGTGTTCTTGCCTGGAGAATCCCAGGGATGAGGGAGCCTGGTGGGCTGCCATCTATGGGGTTGCACAGAGTCGGACACGGACTGAAGCGACTTAGCAGCAGCAGCAATGCACATTTAGCTGCCCTGAAGCATGTGGGATCTTCCTGACCCAGGGATTGAACCTGCATCTCCTGACAGGCGGATTATTTACCACTGAGCCACAGGGGAAGCCCCCCACTTCCTTCTATTTCGTGCCTCTCAGACGAAGCACAGGGCTCAGTTCTGATCCTTGGGAACAGAGACAGTTTAAGGCTGTCAGCCCCAATGGAAGGCTCATTGTAAAGATTGAGTATTATGTCTCTTTCATAAGAATTAAAGATCTAATCTGACCAAGGCTCCATCGATGCTGATCAGGAAGAGGGGCATCTTCAAAATATAGAAGACACTTGATCACTTTTTATGGACGAGATACTCTAATTATTCAGTGGGGATTCATTTCAGGTTTCAGAATTTTTATTGAAGACCATTTAATTTTCAGTACCCATCATTCCAAGTGGACAAGGATGAGACACATCGAAGAATTACTGAAGCAGGAGGCCAGGGCCCCTGTAATTTGCATGCACCCATATAATATAATTTTTATCTTCTTTTCACATAGGAAGGCAGTGAAATTGCAGATATTGTCCACAGACCGCTGCCTAGCATATTGATCGTAGCAAAACTGTTAATAAGAAGGAGAAGAATGTGGGAAATTCAATTTTAGGAACTAGCTCTGTTTATCCACACAAGGAGAACTTTCTCGGATGCTAACCAGAGCAAATAGAAGGGAGGATGTGTGTTTCCCTCCCACTCTTCTGCTCTGTTACTGTTCCCTACGTTCAAAATTAAACTGAGCGCATAATTTCCCAAAGCAACTTGGTCATTTTCACCATGAAGATGAGACAAAAAGCGGACAGACAAATAAAAAGGAACGAAACCATAAGCAAATAGGCAGGGGTGGAAATCTCGAAGCTGGGATCCTAATGTATGCTTCGGGTGGATCTCCGGTCTATTACAGCCAATTGTGAAGCTTTTACACTTGGTCTGTGCAGTTGAGGGGTATCACGGAGCCAGACAGCGATGCTCCCACACTAGTCGCTTCTACTCACGCCTGCCCACATCCTGAGAGATGCTGTTTGCCACCATTCAAATGAGGCTTCCAGAAGACACCTTGTCTTCAGAAAATATCACCTTGTCAATAAATTTGCATTTCATATGCAGCAGAATTATACCAGGAGGTGTCTTTAAGAATGGTGTTCTTAAGGCACAGCCTTTCCAACTATTTACGATTCACACAGCTTTGTCTTCAAGGCATCTCTGCAGCTCCCTCTACACATGTCCCACTGGCTCAAAGTAGCCCCCAATGTCACCACAGGTTCAGGAGGAGACAGGTGAGATCCCTCTGATCCCAGGAAGGCGAGAGATGAGACAATTTTCCCTCCTGGAGAGGAGCTGTGGACTTGCCCAGGGACAAGGCCCTGAGTAAATGTTACGTGAAGGAATGCAAGGCTGAAAGAAAGCCAGGATGGCAGGACAGTGAAAAACTGAACTGGTGATGAGAGGACTTGGGATTCGCGGAGCAGGAGGAAGACAAGTAAAGATATGGTGACAAGCACATGATGGAGCTTCTGCCCGAGATCCTGCCAGCAGGTTTTACTGTGTTGGCCCTCAATTCAAGAAACACCAATTAAAACAGGTGGCCATTAGGGACTTCCCTGGTAGTCCAGGGGCTAAGACTTCACACTTCCAAAGCAGGGGATCTGGGTTCTACCCTGGTAGGGCAAGTAGATGCCACATACTGCAACTAAGACCAGGCACAGACAAATAAATCATAAAAAATAAAATATTTAAATAAATAGGTGGCCCTTAGAACCAATTATTTCTTCCATGGACTCTGATATAAGCTTCAACACATCTTATAAGTGAGGGCTTTCAGGAACATATAAGGATTAGAAGCAAGACCATGAGAAAGTGAAAGTGTTAGTTGCTCAGTCATGTCTGACTCTTTACGACCCCACAGACTGCAGCCCACCAGGCTCCTCTGTCCATGGGATTCTCCAGGCAAGAATACTGGAGTGGGTAGCCATTTCCTTCTCCAGGGGATCTTCCTGACCCAGGTA
This sequence comes from Bos indicus x Bos taurus, assembly GCF_003369695.1. Classification (NCBI taxonomy): domain Eukaryota; kingdom Metazoa; phylum Chordata; class Mammalia; order Artiodactyla; family Bovidae; genus Bos; species Bos indicus x Bos taurus. The sequence continues at coordinate 7,510,008 of NC_040086.1, read as the reverse complement.
GTGAACCTGGGTCTCCTACATTGCAGGCATATTCTTTACCATCTGAGCTACCAAGGAAGCCTAAGACCATGAAAGTGAAAGTTGTGTACAACTCTTTGTGACCCCATGGACTATATAGTCCATGGAATTCTCCAGGCCAGAATACTGGAGTGGGTAGCCTATCCCTTCTCCAGTGGATCTCCCCAACCCAGGAACCTAACTGGGGTCTCCTGCATTGCAGGCAGATTCTTTACCATCTGAGCCCCCAGGGAAGCCTAAGACAGTGAGAAGAAGGCAATAAATTATTGCCATTGGTCAAGGGTATCTGGCACCTTTCTAACGAATTCATTTTTACTCACTGGAGGCTTCAAAGCTCTCCTGAAGTTTCTCCATTGCCTGTGATAAGGTTGACTCAGATATAAACACCTTGAACATGTGGCATCTGAGTATCCACACAGCTCTGTTACACAGGACGGTTCCCTCTGATCACATCCTTCATACCAGGGGGCTCAATAATTCCCGCCCAGCCTGCAGGGCCGTGGGCTCTCATGCTCTCCACCTGAGAGCAGGGAGGTGGAGAGAGTGATCTGAGGAGAGCCCGGTGTCGAAAAATCCATATCGACATTTTGATCATAGGCAGCATGGGACTGAAAGTTTTTGAACAACAAACCATTTGAGAGTGTGTAATACGCTTGTGAAAATATTCAAGGCATAATTAGATAAATAACAGATCCAGTGTCTATTTTTACTTTGCCTTGATGAGAAGCTTTGCAGGAGAGACTGTTGGTAGTTAATTCTCCTTAACAACAATCTGTGTAATCACAAACCCCAATTAGCCGTGCCTGTTCTCTGCGATACAAACTATTTCCTTAGCGCTTCACATCACTACTTTGTAATTAGCTTTCATCTACACGAGCTTTGACTAAAAAAATATAAAAGAGTGTAAGTGATTGTACTGCCACTCAGTATTCTGAGAAATAATCGCCTGCGATTTCAATCAGATTAATTTTATCACCCGTATTAAGGAAAATTACCTCCCTCTTCACTCTCTACAGCTGAGGGCTATTTCATTTCCTGAGATGTTCATAAAAGCATAATATAAAGCAATCTGTAATTGTAAATATCCTTCCCTAATAACTTTGAGATATTTCCTTAATACATCTCTACATTTGGAGTTTCCGTTCCATAAAATACAGTAACAAGTGCTCTATTATGTTTTAAGTGTGCGCTGTTAAGCCGGACAACTCGGCGCTGTCCTTCCTGTTTTTACATAGGGTTATATTTAACTTGCAGATAATGGGAACAAGGTTTAAAAGTGATGGAGCGGAATAATGGCGTTACAGCAATAATATATCTTGCCTTTGTGAGGAATAGAACTTTACAGCCCTATTTCAGGTCAGCCGACACTGATGCCATTTTTCACAGCCTGACAACTTTCACCTTCACCCAAACTCCTGATGCGTTCGCAACACCCTTTCCAGCCGGGACACAGATGTCTCTTTGCTATGAGTGTCCTTCCTTCTGAACCTCTTCAGAGAAGAACAGGAAAAAAAAAAAAAGAAGAAGAAAAAGAAGAAAAAAAAGACTGTACAGGCTGGTCTGGGATTCTCAAGGCATCCAGAGTTCCCACAGGCATCAATGCAAAGGGTTGAGAGTTTCCTCTGAGAGTGAGCGATCACAGGGAAGGTTTCAGCCCCAGATGGGCAGGGAGCTGGAACCTTCCCGCCGGACTGAGTGCATCATGGCCCTTGACCCAGCCAACCCGGGCAGGACTGCTGTTCTGATAAGGTGGCGGGCAGCCTTCTACGCGGCATTGAACACCACACTGCAGCCCACTGACTCCCCGACAAGAACAATTTATTAGGTGGGTCATTCCATCAGAGTTGTACCTAGAAGGTGGACTTTAGAAGGATTCCAGATTCTCAGCTCAAAAGCATGTCAAAGCCCCACAGCTGGGAACCCTGGGGGAGGGGGGGTCTCCTTGAAACCTTGCTGATCATATTAAAATATAATTTGTATCCTGGGCCACCGATCCATATTTTCATGCATAAGAAGTCTACCAGCACTGAAGACTAGGCATACCTAGCCCATACCGCACAACTATCTATATCTGTCCTGGTGGGCTCGGGTCATTTGAATTTGATAAAGACTGCGGGGGGCAGGCTGGTGCAGAAGGGAAGTCGCATCGCTCTGTGCAGTGGACCTTGAATTGCTCTCATACAGGCAGGCCCCATAGGGAAATGAAGTGCTCAGATGCCTTTAATCTGCTCCCCTGCAGCAAACACAGTGGCGTCTGCCAGCTCAACTCAAAAGTGCTCTCCCTTGCTTAATATTCTTCAGGCCTCTCTGTCTCCTGGCAGGTTTGCAAAGGTTTTTTTCCCTGCAAAATAATGTAGTGTGAACCAAAACTTTGGGATTCGAAACGGGAAGGGAAAGACAAGGAACCATGTGTTCTCTTCTGGGTCTTCTGATGCAAGAGAGGGCATGACAGAGGCAGGCGCTCAGATGCGGGAGCATGCCTGATGAGAAACATCCACAGCGCCCATTTCCCATGTTGCGACTTTTTTCTGACCCCAACTCCTGGCACAGGGATGATTTGGAGCAGCAGCTGTGATGTGAGGCAACCTGTGACCTGCCACTACGTCTGAAGACATAGCCTCCCAGGATGTGAGCAGTGACACAAAACTGAGACCCTGCAAATTAGCCTTCCTCGGTTTATCCCCTTGCTGTCTGCGAAGTCAAAACAGGGTTTAACACATGCTCTTGCCTTGTATGTTTTAACCCTTCCATCAAGACAGAAGACCTTTTAGGACATGAAGATGTCATCTGTTGTTATGAAGAAGGCTTGCACGTGTGCTAAGTTGCTTCAGTCGTGTCCAACTCTTTGTGACCCCATGGATCACCGTAGCCTGCCAGGTTCCTCTGTCCATGAGATTCTCCAGGCAAGAATACTGGAGTGGGTTGCCCTGCCCCCCTCCAGGGGATCTTCCCAACACAGGGATCGAACCTGTGTCTCCTGCATTGGCAGGCGGGTTCTTTACCACTGAGCTACCTGGGAAGCCTTTACACCACATTAGGGTCTACAGTTAACATCTGACCCTGACAAAGGAAGCTCTGATTTATGATATCTAAAGATGTAAGTTATAGTCGCTGGGGGAAGGATGAGGGGAAGGGATAGTTAGGGAGTTTGGGAAGGACATGTACACACTGCTATATTTAGAATGGATAACCAACGAGAACCTGCACTCTACTCAATGTTATGTGGCAGCCTGGAGGGGAGGGGAGTTTGGGGGACAATGGATACATGTGTATGTAGGGCTGAGTCCCTTTTCTGTCCACCTGAAACAATCACAACACTGTTAAGCAGCTATACTCCAATACAAAACAAAAGTTTACAAGAAATAAAGATGTTAAATTCTACTCTAAATTATTAATGATATCTCCCAACATTGCAGAAGTTAACAGATTATTGCAGGTGGAGTAAGTTTGGGCCAACAGTTGGGGACAAAGTGTGTGCATACGTGGGGAAGGACACAGTGTACAAGGGGATGATTCAGAAAGAAAATGTTTGTGTTGAACACCTCTCAGCAGGCATTTGTAAGGAAAGTTGTCTCCTGGAGGAAGTGGGATCTCTTACCATTTTCCTTGAAGTTATAAGGCGTAAGGAAAAGGCAGCAGGCATATAAATTGGTGGTGACCATGATGTATGGTCACACAAGTGAAGCTGATCAGCTCAGGGCAGCGATGACCAAGGAAACACGCGTCAGGCTCGGTTCGTCCACCCAAACCATCCTGTTGGGTCTCACTTAGGAAAAGTTTAACTGCTCTTTGCTTTTATGGAGATTAAATTACTCAGTTAATTAAAGATTTTTCTTTCACCATGTAGGAAAATTATCTTGGGAAAAAGTTTTCACTTACATATCAAAATATTTCTTAACCTGTGAATTTCAGAAGCTAGGAAAGGACAGTTTGGTTTTGAATTGTCACTTTTTTGGGGGGTGCCTTGACCCTTGGCTTCCAGGATCTTAATTCCCTGACCAGGGATGGAAACTGTCCCTGTGCAGTGGAAGCACAGAGTTCTTACCACTGGACCACCGTGGGTTTCTCTAGAAGCATCACCTTTAAACTGAGCTTCCAAGAGTTATGACAGTTCATTTCAGAATGCATTCATTCCTTACACGTTGACTTTAATTGAACATTTACTGTATGAGCACTTAATATATATTGGATATGAGTCTAAGAACTGACTGTTAGAGGGAAGGTCTTGCTTAAGACAGTTAATACATATTCCAGAACATTTTCTTTGTTATTCTTTTTTTTCCACTTAGCCACTGTTGCAAAAGTAACCAACTTGAGAAAGAGCTGCAAAGACTGAAAACTATGAAAACTTTTTACAAATTTCTCTTCACATCACCAAGAACTACTCCCTAGAAAGGATAAGAGTGTGGAATTTCACCCAACCCAGCAGATGTAAAATGTTAACTTTTTAATAATAAAAGTAATGGGAATTAGAAAGATCTATGCTGATTCAAGTTATTAAGAAAAGACAGAAATGTCTCACTTTTGTTTTTGAGTGATAGCACTCAGTGTTGTTGTGTTTTATCACTGGAGGTGTTGGTATTTTTACACACTTCAGAAAGGATTGTGGAAATAATGAAGGCTTTTTTAAAACAAACTTGAAATTTTCATTTACATTCAGAGTCCAAAACAAGGTACCGGTAGGAGCCAGCCCTCTAATGATAATTTTTTTTTTTTTCCTCTCTTGATGAAAGTGAAAGAGGAGAGTGAAAAAGTAAGCTTAAAACTCAACATTCAAAAAACTAAGATCATGGCATCCAGTCCCATCACTTCATGGCAAATAGATGGGGAAACAATGGAAACAGTGAGAGACTTTATTTGGGGGGGCTCCAAAATCATGCAGCCATGAAATTAAAAGAGGCTTGCTTCTTTGAAGAAAAGCTATGACCAATCTAGACAGCATATAGAAAAGCAGAGACATTGCTGACAAAGGTCTGTCTAGTCAAAGCTATGGTTTTTCCAGTAGTCACATATGGATGTGAGAGTTGGACTATAAAGAAGGCTGAGTGCAGAAGATGCTTTTGAACTGTGGTGCTGGAGAAGACTCTTGAGAGTCCCTTGGACTGCAAGAAGATCAAACTAGGCAATCCTAAAGGAAATCAGTCCTGAATATTCATTGGAAGGACTGATGTGGAAGCTGAAACTCCAATACTTAGGCCACATGATGCTAAGAACTGACTCATTGGAAAAGACCCTGATGCTGGGAAAGATTGAAGGCAGGAGGAGAAAGGGACAACAGAGGATGAGATGGTTGGATGGCATCATCAACTCAATCAACATGAGTCTGAGCAAGCTCCAGGAGTTGGTGATGGACAGGGAAGCCTGGAGCGCTGTAGTCCATGAGATCACAAAGAGTCAGACAGGACTGAGTGACTGAAGGGATGATGATGACTCAGTGACTCAGTAAGGAAGTCAACCCTGAATGTTCATTGGAAGGACTAATGCTGAAGCTGAAGCTCCAGTACTTTGGCCATCTGACGTGAAGAGCGAACTCATTGGAAAAGACCCTGATGTTGGGAAAGATTGAGGGCAGGAGGAGAAAGGGACCAGAGGATAAGACAGCAGGAGGGCATCACCAACTCAGTCGACATGAGTGAGCAAACTCCAGGCGACACTGCAGGACAGGGAAGCCTGTGTGCTGCAGTCCATGGGGTGGGATGGAGTCAGATATGATTCAGTGATGGAACAGCAACAACAAATATTCAGTCCATGACAAGGGAATGTTTCTAAAATTATATGGCTCAAGTGAGATCATACAACTACTGTCCTAATTATGTTAGACATCATCAGAAAACAGAGACGGAGGAGTGGGATGGGACCGTGGAGTAGAGGCTTAACTGCAACCCGTGATTGAAGGATCGCAGCTGCTTCCTTGGGCATTTGTGCTGAACGTCAGACAAGGAGAAGCGCACGTCCACAGGCTCCTGGTGCCTCCAGCCCCGCATCCCCTACAGGGTGAACGCTCATGGGAGACCTTCCCGTCTTTCTTCCAACAGGATGAACGATGGTGCTATTTGTTCGCTTTGTTTTTTTCTGAAGACTTCCTCTTTCCCAGGCTTCATTTAAACAAAACCACATGGAATTTTGACTCACCTAGAGCCAGACATCCTGGAATGTGAAGTCAAGTGGGCCTTAGGAAGCATCACTACAAACAAAGCTAGTGGAGGTGGTGGAATTCCAGTTGAGATATTTCAAATCCTGAAAGATGATGCTGTGAAAGTGCTGCACTCAATATGCCAGCAAATTTGGAAAACTCAGCAGTGGCCACAGGACTGGAAAAAGTCAGTTTTCATTCCAGTCCCAAAGAAAGTCAATGCCAAAGAATGCTCAAACTACCGCACAATTGCACTCATCTCACATGCTAGTAAAGTAATGCTCAAAATTCTCCAAGCCAGGCTTCAGCAATGTGTGAACCGTGAACTTCCAGATGTTCAATCTGGTTTTAGAAAAGGCAGAGGAACCAGAGATCAAATTGCCAACATCCGTTGGATCATTGAAAAAGCAAGAGAGTTCCAGAAATACATCTATTTCTGCTTTATTGACTATGCCAAAGCCTTTGACTGTATGGATCACAATAAACTGTGGAAAATTCTGAAAGAGATGGGAATACCAGACCACCTGACCTGCCTCTTGAGAAACCTGTATGCAGGTCAGGAAGCAACAGTTAGAACTGAACATGGAACAACAGACTGGTTCCAAATAGGAAAAGGAGCACGTCAAGGCTGTATATTGTCACCATGCTTATTTAACTTCTATGCAGAGTACATCATGAGAAACGCTGGGCTGGATGGAGCACAAGCTGGAATCAAGATTGCCGGGAGAAATATCAATAACCTCAGATATGCAGATGACACCACCCTTATGGCAGAAAGTGAAGAGGAACTAAAAAGCCTCTTGATGAAAGTGAAAGTGGAGAGTGAAAAAGTTGGCTTAAAGCTCAACATTCAGAAAACAAAGATCATGGCATCTGGTCCCATCACTTCATGGCAAATAGATGGGGAAACAGTGTCACACTTTAATTTTTTGGGCTCCAAGATCACTGCAGATGGTGACTGCAGCCATGAAATTAAAAGATGCTTACTCCTTGGAAGGAAAGCTATGACCAACCTAGATAGCATATTCAAAAGCAGAGACATTACTTTGCCAACAAAGATCTGTCTAGTCAAGGCTATGGTTTTTCCAGTAGTCATGTATGGATGTGAGAGTTGGACTATGAAGAAAGCTGAGAGCCGAAGAATTGATGCTTTTGAACTGTGGTGTTGGAGAAGACTCTTGAGAGTTCCTTGGACTGCAAGGAGATCCAACCAGTCCATTCTGAAGGAGATCAGTCCTGGGTGTTCTTTGGAAGGAATGATGCTAAAGATGAAACTCCAGTACTTTGGCCACCTCATGCGAAGAGTTGACTAATTGGAAAAGCCTCTGATGCTGGGAGGGATTGGGGGCAGGAGGAGAAGGGGACGACAGAGGATGAGATGGCTGGATGGCATCACTGACTCAATGGACGTGAGTCTGAGTGAACTTTGGGAGTTGGTGATGGACAGGGAGGTCTGGCGTGCTGCGATTCATGGGGTCACAAAGAGTCGGACACAACTGAGTGACTGAACTGAATGGAACTGAAGGAGGAAAACCCAAGCTCTGAGAAGGTGTCTGCCCCCTCTGGTCCTTTGCCTGCTATAGTGATGAGCAGACATGTAGCAACGCTCACACGTTTTTGTGGAATGAGCTTAAGAATAAAGAGATAGGGGAGGAGATTTTGGGGGAGAATAGATTTATGTACGGCTGAATCCCTTGGCTGTTTACCTGAAACTACAATAGTGTTGTTAATCAGCTGTGTGTGTGTGTGTGTGTGTGTTAGTTGCTCAGTCGTATCTTGACTCTGTGACCCCATGGAGAGTAGCCCACCAGGCTCCTCTGTCCATGAAATTCTCCAGGCAAGAATATTGGAGTGGGTTGCCATTTCCTCCTCCAGGAGATCTTCCTGACCCAGGGATCAATCCCAAGTCTCCCAAAGTGCAGGCAGATTCTTTACTATCTGAGCCATTGGGAAGCCTGTAATCAGCTATATCCCAAGACAAAATTTAAAAAAAATTTTTAAGAAAATAACAAAGAAAAAAGAGATAACTTTTACTGTGTACACAAACACTTCAAATACTTCCATGCACACTTATACCCAGCAAAACATCTCCCAGCTGAATTGCTTCAGACAGGATAATGCTCGGTACTGTTTTGTTTTGTGTTTTGCTTGTCTGTTTGTTCTGTTTTTAGCTTTGTTTTTCCTCTTAGTGATTGCTCTAGCATCTAGAATATGCATCTTTAACTTAGACTTTATTTACCTTAAAATAATACTATATCATGACACACTATGATCCTATATCATCTGTGATAATATAATATAATACTATATGATCATACACACACACTCCTCTTGATTTTTAGTATTAAAACTACATTAACTAATCTGAGTCTACCAATATGGCTTTTTAGCAAATGTTTTCATCGAAGATTATTTTAGGGGTTTCCCAGGTGGCTCAGTGGAAAAGAACATGCCTGCCAATGTTGGAGTCTCGGGCTTGATCCCTGGGTCAGGAAGATCCCCTGGAGAGGAGAATGGCAACCCACTCCAGTGTTCTTGCCTGGAGAATTCTATACACAGAGGAGCCTGGCGGGCTACAGTCCCTGGGGTCGGAAAGAGTCAAACACGACTGAGCGACTAGCACTTCCACTTTTCTTCTATTGTTTTTTAGGATATAAGGGGGGACTTTGTGTTCATTTGAAGGTCACATTTACGGTGATGGGAAATGACAATCCCAGTCAGTGTTGCCAGGCAGACACCTGTTTTTCTGCCTAGGATCCCAGACACTGAGCATGAAATGACTGCATTTCCCAGCAGGAAGGCTTCTCCCCACAAATTCCAAAGCTTCCAGAGAACATTCTCATTCTTAGCCAGGCTCAATTCCTACCTGAACACCTAGAGAATAGTTTGCAAGGTTCCGTTTGAGCAAAATCCTAAGGGAATTATTGAAGAATATCTGAATCCCAACATTTGAATCCTGCTGAAAGAGGAGAGATCAAACCATTGGAGCAGGCTCATGCACAGCTGACTCTGGTAAATAAAAGAAAATAAATTCATGAGAGAACCTAAAATCTTTTGACCTGAAGAAGGCTTAATAGCCTGAGAAGCTCTTATGATGAGTGCTATTTGTTGTTTAGTAGCTAAGTCACATCCAACTCTTCTGCATGAAAAGTCCTTATTACAGGAGATGACCAGTTATTTGACTGTGTCATGAAATTCCTGATGTATAGTGTTAAAACAACACCGAAACCCAGTACTGAGAACTCAAAATTCACAGAACGATTATTTTTTGACCCAAATCCCCTCATCTAAAAGGATTAAATAAGACTGAAAGTGAAGTAGCTCAGTTGTGTCCCACTCTTTGCGACCCCATGGACTGTAGCCTACTAGGCTCCTCCATCCATGGCAAGAATACTGGAGTGGGTTGCCATTTCCTTCTCCAGATCTTCCCAACCCAGGGGTTGAACCGGATCTCCTGCATTGTAGGCAGCAGATGCTTTACCATCTGAGCCACCAGGGAAGATAAATAAGACTGAAACCTTTTCAAATGCAAGCACCCGATTTACTAATGATTTGTACCTATACACTAATCAAATTAATTGCACTCTTTCTGGAAATGTTACCAGTCAAGAGGGAAATCTCCCATTCATCACACCCATTTAAAACCATTTGAAACCCTTTTTGAGGGGCATTAAAAAGATTTAGCTGTTTAAGGAGAGAGCGAGGCCATTTGGACACAATTATTTATAAGTATTACACATACTTCTGGTTTCCCCTTCATTTACTAGCATGAAGCCCAGGACCTCTCAGGTACACTGAGTCCATCGTAGGTTTGACACCGGCCTCGGTTGTTTCTTCCAGCAAAGATTCTGGCATCAAAAGAGCCCAGACCACTTACTCTTTCAAGAGACATATATGATTCAGTTCAGTTCAGTTCAGTTTAGTCACTCAGTCGTGTCTGACTCTTTGCGACTCCATGGACTGCAGCACACCAGGCCTCCCTGTCCATCACCAATTCCCAGAGTTTACACAAACTCATGTCCATTGAGTCAGTGACGCCATCCAACCATCTCATCCTGTCGTCCCCTTCTCCTCCTGCCCTCAATCTTTCCCAGCATTGGGGTCTTTTCAACTGAGTCAGCTCTTTGCAACAGGTGGCCAAAGTATTGGAGTTTCAGCTTCTACATCAGTCCTTCCAATGAACACCCAGGACTAATCTCCTTTAGGATGGACTGGTTGGATCTCCTTGCAGTTAGGGACTCTCAAGAGTCTTCTCCAACACCACAGTTCAAAAGCATCAATTCTTCAGCGCTCAGCTTTCTTCACAGTCCAACTCTCACATCCATACATGACCACTGGAAAAACCATAGCCTTGACTAGACGGACCTTTGTTGGCAAAGTAGCGTCTCTGCTTTTGAATATGCTATCTAGGTTGGTCATAACTTTCCTTCCAAGGAGTAAGCATCTTTTAATTTCATGGCTGCAATCACCATCTGCAGTGATTTTGGAACCCAAAAACATAAACTGTTTCCACTGTTTCCCCATCTATTTGCCATGAAGTGATGGGACCAGATGCCATGATCTTCGTTTTCTGAATGTTGAGCTTTAAGCCAACCTTTTCACTCTCCCCTTTCACTTTCATCAAGAGGCTTTTTAGTTCCTCTTCACTTTCTGCCATAAGGGTGGTGTCATCTGCATATCTGAGATTATTGATATTTCTCCCGGCAATCTTGATTCCAGCTTGTGCTTCATCCAGCCCAGCGTTTCTCATGATGTACTCTGCATATAAGTTAAATAAGCAGGGTGACAATATACAGCCTTGACGTACTCCTTTTCCTATTTGGAACCAGTCTGTTGTTCCATGTTCAGTCCTAACTGTTGCTTCCTGACCTGCATACAGGAAAGGAATCAAGAAATAAGGTGTCAGCTGAAATTTATGATTTCATGAGTTTGAGTAAGCTCCAGGAGTTGGTGATGGACAGGGAAGCCTGGTGTGCTGCAGTCCATAGGATCGCAAAGAGTGGGACACGACTGAGCAACTGAACAGAACAGGTACAATGTTAAGGGCCACGATAATTCATTTTAAAATGCTGGCTGCAACGAACATTTTCTTTCATTTGGCTGTGATCACTTAACAAATCAAAAGCATTTCTGAGCCACAAAAGGGCTTCCCTGGTGGATCAGATGGTAAAGAATTCACTTGCAATTAGAGAGAACTGCATTCGATTCCTGGGTTGGGAAAATGGAGGAAGAGGGCAAAAATGATATCTGAGAACTCAGGGGAGTGATGCTCAATGAAGTACTTTGTAGGATAGAAATTAATCATTCTGATGAAACTAGGTTTTAGCCTTGCCCACCTGGCCTCTGTTTTATAGCCCCTTTGAGACTCTTTGGGGGAAAATGCAACCTCTTTCCCCCATTTTAGTGGCATTAATAGATGTACATGGGTGAGGCCGGGAGGGGGCGAAGTGCATGGAGAGGAGGTCAGAGGCGCCTGCGTGCGGAGCAAGCCAGTCTAACAGCACGCCTGCCATTCCTGGTGATAAAGATCACACGCTTATAGCTGCAGTCTCCCACTGGACAAGTACAGCACCCCAGCTTCTCACTAGAGAACTGCGTCCCCCCTTTTCCACATTAAACACGGGGTACACTTTGCGAAGTAAACACCCAAGGTCTTGAACCAGTGCTTGGGCTCCAGCCTCAACTCTGTTTACTGTCCAGTACAGCTGCTCCTGCTACTTGGTGGTGGGGAACGGACGTGTGCCGGCGAGGACAGCGAGCCTGGACACGCCGATCACAGCTCTTTCGGGAGGGCAGGCTCAAGATTCCGGGTGGAATTAGCTCTGCCAATTGCCTTATTCCATCTGTTCCTAGAGACCCACACACTACAGTCATTAACAGAAAGATTTCCTGCGACATTACAAAAAAGGAACCCAGTGATTTTTTTTAAAAAAGATGTGTTTTGAAATGGACATCACTCTGAACAAATTGTGCAAACATGCCTGATGCCAGTTCCAGAGCCGACCCTTTGATGTTTTATACTTTTATAAACCTGTCCTCCTAGTTTCAAGAATATATTTTTTGTTTTTTAATTTATTTATTTTTAATCGGAGGATAATTGCTTTACATTATTGTGTTGGTTTCTGCCATACATCAACATGAATAAGCCATAGGTATATACATGTCCCCTGCCTCTGGAACCTCCTTCCCATTCTCCCATCTCACCCCTCTAGGTGGTCATTTAAATTTACTTTTAAACATGCCTTTACCTACGGTATAGCACATGGAACTCTGCTCAGTGTTATGTGCCAGTCTGGATGGGAGAGGGGTTGAGGGGAAATGGATACATGCATATGTATGGCTGAGGCCTTGCACTGTTCACCTGAGACTATCACAACATTGTTAATTGGCTAATAGATCAATACAAAATATTTTTGTTGTAAAAAAAATTAAAATTAAAAATGTCTTTATACTTAGCACGACATGGTCCCTACAGACTGGGGGATTTTTCACGAAGCTGGAATGTTAGGTTGACCTCCCATGCCTAACAGATCTTTTTTCTCTCCATCATCCTAATTTTAAAAGTGTAAAAAGTCCCGGTTGATCCCCTAGACTGTGTTCTGATCCAGCTTCATCTCTGCTCGCTGTTCTGGCGACCACATTGTTGTTTAGTCGCTATGTTGTGTCCGACTCTTGGCAACCCCATGGACTGTAGCCCACCAGACTCCTCTGTCCATTTGATTTCCCAGGCAAGCATACTGGGGTGGGTTGCCATTTCCTTCTCCAGGGGATCTTCTCCACCCAGGGATCAAACCCGAATCTCCTGCATTAGCAAGTGGATTCTTTACCACTGATACCACAATTAGCTCCTCAGTGCTTCAGCCTGTCACTAACATCTCCTGGTACCCAAGGTGCCTTATCTTCTTGAATCTGTTGATCCCTGAAAACAGGTAATGTGTCCCCCTCTCTGGATGGGGTCAAATGTCATCTTGTAGCCAAGTCAGCCAAGGGGTAGCATGCTGCTCTCATTTCCAGCATCTTCTCCACTATGAACAGCCCACAGCATGCCCTGTGACGCATTTGTTCTCAATCCCACTTTAGGATCTAATGCTTTTATTCTGGAGAAGGCAATGGCACCCCACTCCAGTACTCTTGCCTGGAAAATCCCATGGGCGGAGGAGCCTGGTGGGCTGCAGTCCATGGGGTTGCTAGGAGTCAGACACGACTGAGCGACTTCACTTTCACTTTTCACTTTCATGCATTGGAGAAGGAAATGGCAACCCACTCCAGTGTTCTTGCCTGGAGAATCCCAGGGATGGCATGCCTGGTGGGCTGCTGTCTATGGGGTCTCACAGAGTTGGACACGACTGAAGTGATTTAGCAGAAGCAGCAGCTTTTATTCTATTTCCAAGTCTCCTGTGCCCTGGCTGGAGTTCAACAGCCTCCCAGGCCCTCATTCTGCCTCCACAGAAGCTTAACTGTTCACTGTTACTTTCTACAATGCAGATAAATAAATGAGATAGCATCTCATCTTGGGCTTCCCTGGTGGCTCCCCCTGCCAATGCAGGAGACGCAGGTTTGATCCCTGGGTGGGGAAAATCCCCCGGAGGAGGAAATGGCAAGCCACTCCAGTATTCTTGCCTGGAGAATCCCATGGACAGAGGAGCCTAGTGGGCTACAGTCCATGGGGTTGCAAAGAGTCAGACGCAACTGAGTGACTAACACACACACACACACACACAATCTCACCGTACTTCTCACTTTACAAATGAGGATGCCGAAGGCATGCTCATGGAGTTAGTCGTGCAATATCACAGAGCTGGTCAGTGACAGAGCCGATCCTGAGACTTCTCACCGAGGGCGGTGCTTTCCCAGTGTCAAGGCTGGGTCTTGCCCAGTGATCAGTTTCTCGTGCCTGTGTGATGGCCTGAGTGTTTAAGACAAAGACTGTCGGGTTTCCAGAACAGGCAAAGACTGCAGCTTGCACTCCAGCTGAGGGAGGCAGGAGGGGAGGAGTCACAGACAGATGCCCAGGCAGGCCCTCTCGACTGCGCCCCTCCTGGCTGCCAGCCACTCCCACGGGGACCGCCGCCCCTGAGCAGAAAAGAGATTCACCACCAGCCCTGCTGCCATGGGCCTTTTCCTACAACACTGTCCTGGACTGTCTGTCTTCCACCCTCCAGTTTAACCTCCAAAACCTGCCTTCACCTCCCCGGACAAAGCGAACAATGGAAAAAATTTCTTGTGGGGAGGGGCTTCCCAGGTGGGGCTAGTGTTGAAGAACCCCACTGCCAATGCAGAAGACGTAAGAGATGAGGGTTCCATCCCTGAGTCAGAAAGATCCCCTGGAGAAGGGAATGGCAACCCACTTCAGTATTGCTGCCTGGGAAATTTCATGAACAGAGGAGCTTGGTAGGCTAAAGTCCGTGGGGTTGCAGAGTCGGACACAACTGAAGCGACTTAGCATGAGCACGAACACACATCTTATGGGGAGTTTGGAAGTGCTGGAAGGCCAAGCCACCCCAGGATGCCTGAAAGAGAGCAGTGTCTGGGGGACGTGCTAAACCCCAAGGCAGCCAAGGTCTCTAGGGCGGCCAAGGCTGCTAATGGTGGAGACAGTTGCAGCCCTGGTGGGTGTCTGAGCAAAGCACTAGGGTGGCCACATTTCTGCTCGCCCACAGGTAGTCACCCCGCTGGAGCCTGGCCACACACAGGACTACCCTCTGGGCCACAGACAAGGACCTCCGGCCACTGGGAGTGGTCCAGCAGCGGTGTGAGGGAAGGACTCCTGCCCCCATACCTCCTGGGGATTCCCTGTAGGTCTTTCACAGTCACGGCTTTGACTGTTGCTGGTGACACGGACGCCGCCGTGTGAGCAGCCAACCCCTGACCACACACTGCGCCCACTTCACTGGTATGCTTTCTCCCACCAGCCACAGGGCTGTGGCTTTCCTGCCCTTCTAGTTTGGTTTCCATTTTAGCTATTCTTTCTTCTTCAGACATCAACGACTGTCTTCCTTTGTAAGGATGGAATGAGCACTTTGTAGGCAAAAACCCAGCAGGATGTATTACATTATAATTTTTTTTTAATTTTAAGGGGAAGGGGGAAATGAAATAATGCACACATTGCCAGGAAAAGTGAAACCTCTGAAAAGTAAGTAGATTTGCTTTTAAAATTCAAATAATAAAACCACCAAGTTCCCCTGCCAACAGTGTGCGTGTGTGCTAAGTCGCTTCGGGCGTGTCCAACTCCTCGTGACCCCATGGACTGCAGCCCACCAGGCTGCTCTGTCCAAGGGATTCTCCAGGCAAGAATACTGGAGTGGGTTGCCATGCCCTTCTCCAGGGGAATCTTCCTGATTCAGGAATCAAACCCATGTCTCTTGAGTCTCCTCCACTGGCAGGAGGGTTCTTTACCAGTAGTGCCACCTAGGAAACCCGCCCATGCCAACCACCACCAACCACAAATCAAAAACTTTGCACCTTCACACCACAACTGGTAAAAGCCTGGACATCTCGGTGCAGAAAATGCCATAGCTAGATCCACTTAAGACACAGACACCTGACTCGTAAATACAAATACATATTGATATTTTCATAGCCACAGAAACTTATATGTGAGAAAGAAAATCACACATGCAAACACATTGGCTGCTTCTGAAAACTTGGCCCTGAAAGTCGACTATATTTTGCCATCGGCAGATGTTGTTGTTGTTTTTTATCATTTGGAGACGTCGGTATTTTTACACACTTCAGAAAGGATCGTGGAAATCACGAAGGCTTTTTTAAAACAAACTTGAAGTCATCATTTACATTCAGGGTCCAAAACAAGGTATCGGTAGGAGCCGGCCCTCTAATGAGATTTTTTGTCTCCCTTCCCTAAACAAATGTGGAATGATATGCGATGCACTTTCCAAGCCAGGTCACCTTTAAGAGCCCAGGGATGGCTGTAGTCACTGAATTACCCGCCAGCCCTCCGCAGAGATGTCTGCCCTGCAAAACCTGTGACAAAGGACCAAAATGACAGCACTCTGACTCACTCCTACATTGTGTTTGTTTAGGAGGTCCTAGAAATTGTATTTCACCAACCACATTCGCTATCAACACACAATTATCTGGCTTAATCATGTGGAACAGTGGCAAATTCACCTGGGGCTTAAGAACTAATGACATTCTCGTCTGAGCTGCTTTAGTGAAATGGCCCAGCACCTGAAGCAGGAACAGCAAGATTGCTCAAGAAAATTTGGTTTTCTGTTTTCATTTCACAGCATAGGGCCTCTGCTCAAATCAACAAACACTCCTGATTAAATAGCCGCGCTGGCCGGCTTCTCCTCGCTCTGGCGCGTGGCTCGGAATGTTACATCGAGCGCCCCAGCCTCGACAGGCCAAGGATTGTCTGGGACTTTGTGGGTGATGCATTGTCTTTCTGATGGGGAAATGAGTAAATAAATTGGCGGTGCCTAATTTGGGTCTGATGACGGTTATTAGTGCTGGGCAACCCCTGTGTGGCTGAGAGCTCCGCCAGCCTAGCAGCCCCAAAGTCACACCAGTACGCTGCTCAGGTGTGTATTTTCATTTTCTTCCACCATTTGGGGCAAGGGCATTAAGATTCTGCTTACTCCTGAAAAACCCAGCCCCTACCCTTGGCCCTACTAACCCCTCTGTGCAAGGAGCTTTGTGGAGTCACTGCTGACTCTGCTATGAAAATCCCAAGGAGGGGAGGAGGCCAATTTTCGAAAGCTGGCAGGGGCGAGGGATGGAGTGCTCAGACTTCCAAATGTTTCAAAACAAGGAGGGGGACAGGCATGGCGTTCCTCCTGGAGGGCCATGGGAGAGACGGCCTTCATTTCTCAGAGAGGTGAGAATTCAAAGGCAGCCCGGGAGACCCCCGAATTTCTGCCTCCCTTCTTGGTGAATGTTCCACACCCAATGTCCATTTATTTTTTTAAACATCAGCTATAAACACCTGAACTTTATTTTATTTTTTAAATATTTACTTTATGTATTTGTCTGCTCTAGGCTTCATTGTAGCATGTAGGACTTAGTTCCCTAACCAGGGATCGAACCCTGGTCCCCCTGCATTATGAGTATAGAGTCTTAGTCACTGGACTGCCAGGAAAGTCTCCCCAACGTCCTTCCATTTTTGTTTCATCTCTCTCGTGAGCACGGGCTGTGGGGCTCATGGTGATGAGCAGAGCACTTTATCTTCAGCTATAGCTTTTGCTCTCACTGCCAGCCCTGGGGCTGGGCTACCCGCATCAGAGCCCAAAAGCCTGCTATGTAGAGAAATTCCAAAGTCCTTAGGTTTGCCAGCTCCAAGCATAGTTCACCTGCTTGCCTCTGGCCCCCCACGTCCTCTGCTCCGGCTTCTCCTCTCACGACTTCTAACTACCACTAACACCATGACAATCCCTACCCCCAGCGAATAAGAAAGAATGCATAAACAGAAATATTGTATACAGAGCAGAAGCAAAAATAACAGTGATAAACCCTGAGCAGTAAAGGATAAACGAGAGAGAGAGAAAGCACGAAAGGTTAGCGATTAGCACAAGTATGGAGACTTATTGTCACACTGACTTTGAATATTTTTTTTAAAACACAGTGGCACTTCATAGGAGAGTCCTTTGATACTTAACACACGAAAGGGCTTTTTGATGGACCTCCCAAAGTAACCTGCCTCATAATAAAATGGCTAATGGCACAAACAGCAGCCCCCAGGGCTCCTGAGTGGGTGAATTCACCACACTCTCACTCTTACGTGTGGCTTGTCGGTGGGCCCGCCCACCGGTGTGACCCCTTCGATCGCTGTGAGACAAAGTGTAGTCAACCTTCCTTGCACAATTCCAATAAAGCTGCTGCACACTCACCACCAACAGCACACAGCTGCTGAGCATCAGCCAGAAGCTGCAGTTCCTGACTTTGTCAGAAAGAGACCATGATACAGCTCAAGATGACATGAGTTATGGGAAATTTCTCACAAAAAAGGAGGCAGTTACATATGAGGCCATTTACATCTGAGGAATCAGGGTTCAGATAAGAAATAACACTAGTTCAAAATGAACTAACTCTGAGAAGCAAGGTTACAACCGGCGTTATGCATGCGTGCTCAATCCAGTCATATCCGACTCTAGCTCCTCAGTCCACAGGATTCTCCAGGCAAGAATACTGGATTGGGTAGCCATGCTCTCCAGGACATATTCCCGACATATCCCGACAGGGATAGAACCCAAGTCTCCTGCATTGCAGGTGGATTCTTTACCACTGAGCCACCAGGGAAGCCCAGCAACTGGCCTTAGTACTTTTCCATTGCTTCTGTGAAACCTCAGGAGTGGAAATGACTTAGACAAATCTAAAACCACTGTCTTCCAAAACTGCACACGTCCGGAAGTCTGCTGCTGGTAGAGGGCTCAGTGATTTGCTGCTTTTGCATTCACTCTGGCTTCAGTCTCCCCCAGGGTCTCTCCCTCCCCCACCCTTCTACCAGCCATCCACAATGCTGACGTGTCCATCATCCACAATGCGAAAAGGACCCGAAGTTTAACAAGCCACAGTTCTTCCACGAAGGGGACCACAATGTGGTTGCTGTTAGTGCTACAGAAAAATAAAACTAATGAGTTTTCAGCATCCACTGTAATTATAGAAGCATGCAAGGGCTTTGTTGGGCTTCCCTGGTAGCTCATATGTTAAGAATCTGCTTGCAATACAGGAGACCTAGATTTGATCCCTTGGTTGGGAAGATCCCCCGAAGGAAGAAATGGCAACCCATAACAATATTCTTGCCTGGAGAATCCCATGGACAGAGGAGCCTGGTGGGCTACAGTCCATGGGATCACAGAGTCAGACACAACTCAGCGACTAACACTTTACTTCTTTTCATGCAAGGGCTTAAGGAACGAACATGGAGATGACCATTCTATTAACAGAGGAAAGTACAGCAACTTTTCACACACACACACACACACACAAAAACCCAAGATATTTGCACCATGACTCTGCTCTTGTGAACAGGAAGGCTACTGGGGGAGACATAAAACAACCCAGTGATCACATAGATACAAACAGTTCCAACAACTTGAAGAAACACAGGGACAGCAGTTCAGAGCAGCACCAGACATTGCTGAGGAGGCAATGTGTAAGCTTAGACCTAAAGGATGAACAGAGAGAGCGCCAGGTGCATGGGGCTGGGGGGACAGGCAAAGGGGGAATAGACAGAGGAAGACCCCCTGCACAGTGATGGCTAGACCAATTATTTGCTGACTATTGGCCAAGAGTCTAGACCTGTGATGCCAAATGGACTAAAGCATGTAAATAACCCACTCTGTGGGATTCTGGCTTCATTCTTCTGTCACTGTTACATACTGCCTGTGACCACGTGTGAATCACTTCTCATTCACGCACCCACTTCAAGACACACGAGCAAAACAAGAAAACGCTCAACCTGACTATAAATTAATAACAGAAAATCAATGATGAAAATGGTTTATCACCTGAAAGCAATGGGTTTTCTCTTGACGTGACCAAACGATTCCTCTCCCATCCTTCGGTCCTGGGGCAAAAATGATCTTCCCACAGTCTCAGAGCAAGAGGCTTTCACCATCTACCACAGCATGCTAGATTAGAAATACCATCTGACCAACCAAATCTACATGAACTACTTGCCTAAATTAAAATTTTTATGTTGTTTCATAACCCACAGATTTTGAAAATTATCCCACAATTTTTAATTCAGTGGGATAAAGTAAAAATACCCAGACTACTTCATTACTAAAACAAACCTTATTAATCTCTAACCTTAGCAGCATATTTTGAATTGCAAAAAAAAAAAAATAGCATTCATGAGCTCTATGCTGAGTTCAGTCAGGTAAATGGTGAGGATAATTTATAAAGGCAACCTGTTGACCAGCTGTGACATCAGGTAAAGTCCTCCCAAATTCTCTCTTTTTTTTTTTTTTCGCCTGAGATTCTCCATCAGATGTAATGGTCCCTACTCTTCCAAACTGCTTTGTGGTGGTTGTTCAGTCACTAAGTCCCGTCTGATTATCTGTGGCCTCATGGACAGCAGCACGCCAGGCTTCCCTGTCCTTCACTATCTCTAGGAGTTTCCTCAAACTCATTTCCATTGAATCGGTGATGCCATCCAAACATCTCATCTTCCGTCGTCCCCTTCTCCTCCTGCCCTCAATCTTTCCCAGCATAAGTGTCTTTTCCAATGAGTCAGCTCTTTGCCTCAGGTGGTCAAAGTACTGGAGCTTCAGCTTCATCATCAGCCCTTCCAATAAATATTCAGGGTTGGTTTCCTTTAGGATTGACTGGTTTGTCTCCTTGCAGTCCAAGGGACTCTTCTCCAACACCACAATTTGAAAGCATGGATTGTCTGGTGCTCAACCTTCTTGATGCTCCAACTCTCATATGCATACATGACTACTGGAAAAACCATAGCTCTGACTTTACAGACCTTGTCAGAAAAGTGATGTCTTTGCTTTTTAATACACTGTGTAGTTTTGTCTTAGTTTTTCTTCCAAGGAGCAAGTGTCTTTTAATTTCGTGGCTATATGCACTGTCTACAGTGATTTTGGAGCCCAAGAAAATAAAATCCAAACTGCTTAGGCAATGAGGAAATCAAACAAACCGCCACGGCTTAAAAAAAAATAATGTGCTTTTTAAGAATCACCTAACTAAATGCATGTAAGCTTATTATCCTGTCATTACAGATAAGCCTCCTAGGTCATTGGGAGAGGGAACCAAAACCGCCATCACTCTAGGTGAGAACAACGATGAAGGAAACCTTCAGAAGAAAATAAGAGATAACACAGAAAATGCACAGTACCAGGAACAACAAACCCTTCTTCTTGTGAATTACCTCTAAATGACCCAGTATGTATTCCAGAACCATTCCTGACCCTTTACCAAAAAAGCCTTTTGCTGCTGGCAGTAAACAGTTAACAATGGACTATTATCATACTATTTCTTCCCAGAAAATTATCTGAGTGCTTTGCTCATTAGAAAGAGCTCCCCTAGTTTTGTTCCTAGAGATTCTTATTCGATTGAAAGGGAGAAAGTCCTGAGGATCTGGATATTTAACACACACCACATGTTATCCTATCAGGCAGTTTTGAGAAGCACCACTGCAGCCTGAGTAAGTGACTGAAGGGCCTTAAGCAGGAATGTGGCACCTCCAATCTATGCTAAAACCAATTTGCAAATGCCTCGTCCGGGAGCTTTATACTTTGAGTCAGCTATTGGCTTCTGGAAATCAGCTAGGGCACTGTTAAAAAATCCCAATACCCAGGCCAGAGCACCATAGACTAATTACAAAAGAAGCTCTGGGGGTAGGATCCAGACACAGCGTCTGTAAAGCTCTCCAGGTGATTTCAGTGTGCAGCCAGGTTGGAGCAGATGAAATTCTGAGCAATATTCTCCCGGCTCCTTACTCAAACAGGACGGCCTCCCTCGCTCTCTCTGGCAGGCTTTGGGTTCTAATAATAAAAAGTCAAGGCTCATTACGCCAGCACTGAGTGTCACTTGCTTTATTTTTCTTTGTAGAACCCATCACAATCTAACACTGTAATATACTTTAGTAGTTTTTAAAACACACAGAATCTATCTCCCCTTTTAAAGTATATGTTTCATTAGATTGAAGACTTTTTCTGGAAGAGCAGTGCCTAGTACAGCTCCAGTACTTTGGAAACCTGATACAAAGAGCCGACTCATTGGAAAAGGCCCTAATGCTGGAAAAGACAAAAAGCGAAAAGAGAAGGGGGAGACAGAGGATGAGATGGTTAGATAGCATCACCAACTCAGTGGACATGAATCTGAGAAAACTCTTGGGAGACAGTGGAGGACAGAGGAGTTTGGTGTGCTATAGTCCATGGGGTCACAGAATCTGACACGACTTAGCGACTAAACAATAGTACATGATTGAAAAACTTTTTGTGTTGTTACTGGATACTGCATATATAATATCACTTGGCAGAGGATGTGGGGGGAATATTCTTATTAGCCAATACAACCTTAACTAAGCAGATAGATTTTTTTGGATGAAAAGAAAAAAATAACTGTGAATTAAGATATTTTTGACAATGGTAATGTAGACAGACATCTTCCAGGCAGCAAGAGAAAGTGATCCAAAACATCAGTACCCTCCTAACAACATCAGCAGATTGGTGTTGAATTCCCGTCTTGAAGGGAAAAAATCTCATAGCCAGCCATTAAATGTTTGCCTCCCAAAGTCATTTAAATCATAACAATATCTAAGTAGATCTCAACTCTTTATGTTCATAACCTCATACCTGTAGAAAGCTCAAATCAAACAAAAAACCACAAACCAATAAAAGTAGATTTAACAAAATTAATGTGGTACATGATGCAAAAATAAAAATGCCAATTTTGTTTTTAATAGGAAAGAGTTCTACATTTTTTACTTTTAACTCGCCCATTTATCTCTCTTTATTTTGAGCATAATGGAACATCATCTGATCAACTTTGTTGAAATGTTATTTCCTTTTTGAACAATAAATGTGTAACTTATAGTTAATCCTTAACTTTAATGAACACATATATTTAAGGCACTTCAAAAGACAGCACTAGCAAAAGGTAAAACTCCAGTTTAATCTAGTTCATCAATGTGTGACAACTATGACACTGACATTAAATATAAGTCATCTGTAGAGATAGGATCTGCCCCCCCCCCCACACCCACACACACACTGTAAATATAGTGCTAAGAGCAGGCTTGAGTATCATAAAGGACTTGAGTTATCAAATGTTAATAGGTAAAAGGGTTTCCCAGGTGGCTCAGAACTCCCCACCAATGTAGGAGACATAAGGGACACCAGTTCCACTCCTGGGTCGGGACGATCCCATTGAGAAGGGCATGGAAACCCACTCCAGTATTCTTGCCTGGAGAATCCTGTGAACAGAGGGGTCTGGCGGGCTATGGTCCATAGGGTTGCAAAGAGTTGGACACTACTGAAGCAACTTAGCAATAGGTAAAACGTTTATATGTATGTGGTGCTGGTTTAGTCACTAAGTCATGTCTGACTTTGTGACCCTTGGGCTGTAGCCCGCCAGGCTCCTCTGTCCATGGGATCCTCCAGGCAAGAATACTGGAGTGGGTTGCCATTCCCTTCTCCAGGAGATCTTCCCGACCCAAGAATCAAAGCCATGTCTCCTGCATCTCCTGCATGGGCAGGCAGGTTCTTTATTACTCGTGCCACCTAGGAAGCCCTTTAAGGGATCCATTTAATAGGAAATGTTTAATTTCCAAAAGTGGCCAAACTCTTCAACCCTCCCTCTAACCATGCCCTTTGTCATGTGATTTTGGAGTCCTTATGAAGGCAGAGTATATTCCTCCAACCTCCTGTTTGGGTTGGGACAAGACCTGGGTTCGATCCCTGGGTTGGGAAGATCCCCTAGAGAAAGTAATGGCTACCCACTCCAGTATTCTTGCCTGGAGAATTCCAAGGACAGAGGAGCCTGGCGGGCTACAGTCCATGAGGTCACAAAGAGTCGGACACAACTGAGCAACTAACACTTCCCCTTTTTCATCAGGACATCAAGGATGCAAAGACAATAAGATGTGGTCCCTGCTCTTGAGGACCCTTCTATCAACTTGATGACATATTGGAAAATATAATGAAATAAGTGTTTTGCCTTCTCTCTTTTGTAAATTATAAGAATGAATTGATGGTGCTTTTTAGCACCTAGTGTTTAGCTTTTATAAATACTCTCTTCTAATTCTCTATGAAAAACCAAATGGTCCAAATGAGAGAAAAGTCAATTTGTTTATTCCTCAGTTTGTAATGTCACACCTCAAGGTAAGACTCCCTTGAAAATATGAAACTTCTTGACATCGGCAGTATGGAAAAATAAAGTACGTGTCGCTCAGCGGGTGCCCAGGACCTATATTATGTCCTACTGTTGGTTACAGAATTTTCAATATTTCCTTATCCTTTTTCACTCATATGAACTGCAGCTTATAGCAGTGGTAATCATTTCCTGTGTTTGAAAAAGAGATGAAAGCATTCATGGATGAAAGTCAGTTGGATTTAATCTCCTTCTCTCTCATCCAGGGCACTGCACTGATCATTTTCCAGGAAAACAAGACTTAAGCTCATTTTTGTCATGACAAAACTGGTTTCCTAATAATCAGATGGCAATTCCTAGTGTACACAATTCTAATATAATTACCAGGAGGAAATGTGGAGGGAGTTGCAGGTTTGAGATAAAGAAAAGCCTGTGAATTTTGTATTAATGTCTCAGACTCTCTTATTTGTGCAAGTAATCAATCTTTCGGGGAGTAGAATAGTAATTCTTTGTGGGGAAAAAAAATGACAAGAGTCAGAAGAAGAAAGGAGATAATCTGAGTTCCATTCGGTACACAGTGGGTCAGCTGTGAGTGACAAAGCTCATCACAAAACTATAGCTCACGGAGTAATCCCAGTAGCAGCGTCTCATTTGCAGCCCAAGCAGTGTTAATGACATGTTTAACAGCTGCTTGTTGAAGTTTGGAATCTGCATTAACCCGCAGAGCAGTGAACAGAGAAATGAGGGAGCGTATTGAAATCAAGCCTTCATTATGCTGACAGCCCAGGTGAAAGGCTGTCCGGAGATTGTACAGAGGCGGGGAGGCAGGTCTGGAGGGTGGAAGGTTCAACTGCCTGTGAGGACCATCTTGGAGATGACAGGGGCTGATCAATAGACACGGAGGACCACAGAAGCACATCGACGGCTCCTCTCCAAGACAATGAAGTGGGAGAGGCTGGCCATGGTTTTGAAGTCCTGGCGGGGTACACCAGCCACTTGGTTGGCATGATCGTCATTGTGGATCAGCTCAACCTTACATTCCATCAGCGCTATCATAGTGGGGACACCAAGTGATGCCAAGTCTCAGGCTCCTTCATCCCCGGGAATATTATTTACTCATCACTGCTCCAAAAGCAGAGGAGTATAAGTGCCACGGTGTGATTCCTAGACTTCCTAAAAGAGCGTTTGTCGAGTTAGCTTAAATGAATGACTACATGTGTTTTCCTTTTGTTGTGGTTCAGTCATTCAGTCCTGTCTGACTCTTTGTAACTCCATGGACTATAGCCTGCCAGGTTCCTCTGTCCGTGGGATTCTCCAAGCAAGAATACTGGTTCCTCTGTCCGTGGAATTCTCCAAGCAAGAATACTGGTTGCCATTCCCTTCTCCAGGGAATCTTCCTGACCCAAGGACCAAACCTGTATCTCCTGCATTGGCAGGTAGATTCTTTACCACTAACCACCAGGGAAGCCCAAATACAACTCCT
Source organism: Bos indicus x Bos taurus (assembly GCF_003369695.1). Taxonomy (NCBI): domain Eukaryota; kingdom Metazoa; phylum Chordata; class Mammalia; order Artiodactyla; family Bovidae; genus Bos; species Bos indicus x Bos taurus. The sequence continues at coordinate 7,484,590 of NC_040086.1, read as the reverse complement.
TATACTGGCCTGTTGTTCCCTGAAAGTGTTTCCCTGAAAGTGTTTCTCTGGCTTTTCCCTTGCAAGAGGGCATTCATTACTGAGGACCAAGAAGGAGGACACAGGGGAAAGAGTCATAGGATTTGGGGCAAATCCCAGCTTCTCTACACTTTTTAAAAAGTAGACTTAGGGCTTCCCTGGTGGCTCACATGATAAAGAATCTTCCTACAATGCAAGAGACTCAGAATCCTTGGGTCAAGAAGATCTCCTGGAGGAGGAAATGGCAACTCACTCAGTATTCTTGCCGGGAGAATCCCATGGACAGAAGATCCTGGTGGACTACAGCCCATAGGGTCACAAAGAGTTGGACAGGACCAAGCAACTAACACTTTCACTTTCTCACTTTTGGCAGCTTTGTATGAAAGCCCTGGCTTCAGTGTTCTTGCCGATAAAAGAAAATAACAACACCTACCTTACAGGGTTAAGGTAAGGATTAAAGTAAAATGTTGAAAGCCCCCAACACAAGTCAACATTTCATCAAAAGTCACTGGGGTTTTACTGGAGATCACCAGCATCAGCAGTGCAGGTGTGGCCAGTCTGCACAAAGGCCCTCCTTGGAGTGAACTGCACCCGGACACACATGGCACGGGCTTCCCAGGTGGCTCAGTGGCGAAGAATCCTCCTGCCAAGGCAGGAGATGCAGGAGACCCAGGTTAGATTTCTGGGTCAGGAAGATCCCCTGGAGGAGAAAATGGCACCCCCCTCCACTATTCTTGCCTGGAAAATCCCATGGACAGAGGAGCCTGGTGGACTACAGTCCATGAGGTCACAAAGAGTTGTACACAATCGAGCGTGCATGCATGCATATGCATGCGCTCGCACACACACACAGCTGCACTCTGGTAAATTGTCAACCCCATGAGACCTGTGCATTTTTTTTTCTACTTTGTTGACTGATTCATTCCCTGAAAACTAAACAGTGACTAATCCATAATGGTCAAAACATATGTGTGGGTGACAAGCCTGCTGTCCCCATGTAAAGCACCTTGCACTCCGCTGTATGTTGCTTCTATATAAAGCTTTCTTCATTTAAAAAGGAAGAATGACAGGGCTTCCCTGGTGGCCCAGTGGTTAGGAATCTGCCTGCTAATGCAGGGGACACAGGCGTGGTTCCTGGTCAGGGAACTGAGACTGCGCATGTCATGGGGCAACTAAGCCCGTGCATCACAACCCGTGAGTCACAACGGAAGATCCTGCTGCAACTAAGCCCAGGTGCAACCAAATGAATGTTTTGAAAAAAGAAGAACGCTGGAATTGGTGAATTGTAGTATCTTAGTTTTCATTTCTAAGAAAAACCAGCTCACTGGAAAAGACCCTGATGCAGGGAAAGATTGAAGGCAGAAGGAGAAGGGGGTGGCCGAGCGTGAGATGATTAGATAGCATCACAGACTCAATGGATGTGAATTCGAGCAAACTCCTGGTGATAGTGGCGGACAGGGGAGCCTGGGGCTGCAGTCCATGGGGTCGCAAAGAGTCGGACAGGACTTAGCAATGGCATGACAACATCAAAAGCACTCATTTCATCAACCACTTCATTTTGCAAATGAGGAACCAGCCAAGGCTCAGAGAGAGGTTGATATACTCTGTGAAGAGCAGGCTAAGCAATGAAGATTTCACAGCCTTAAGGAGATTCCCATGGAACAGTGCGCTCCTATACACCATGTCTGGGATGCTTTTCCTTTAACCAAAGCCCCGAGCAGTGCATTTTCATGGTTATTCAGTCATGAAAGCCGGCTTGCCCACTGGTGTTCTTTCTTTGCCCTCGTCATGTTGCCTTTCAGGTCTTCTATGTCCTCTTATATTTTATAAAATGAGGAAACTGGAGAAGGTTTTGTCTTCACACAGCTTACTGGAGAACGTGGTTCTTCCATCCTTATGTGTGTGTGTGTCTGTGTGTGTGTGCCAACTCACTTCAGTCATGTCTCATTCTGTGCGACCCCATGGAGTGTAAGCCACCAGGGTCCTCTGTCCATGGGATTTCCCAAGCAAGAATACTGAAGTGGATTGCATTTCCTCCTTCAAGGGACCTTCCCCATGCAGGGATCAAACCGTGGTCTCCTGCATCTCCTGCATTAGCAGGTGGATTCTTTACCACTAGTGCCACCTGGGAAGCCCCTTCCATCCTTATATTGCTACTCAAAATATAGCACCTCTGTCGTAACATCTATTTTGTATACCAGATTCTAGGTAAGATTTGTTTAGGGTTAAAGACAGTTTCTCCAGCTAAGCAGCACTTGCCTAGACGACCTTGAGGCTCCCTTCCCTGCTGTTCCCCTTGGGAACAGAAAGAACAAAGTCAATTCCATGAGGAGGCACTGGATTCTGACTGCAACCCTCCCCAACTTCTCCTTCCCAAGGGATGAGGGTCTCAACAGAGGAGGCAAGAGGAAGGGGGAAGCGGAGGAAGGGGGTCAGAAGGAACTATTAATAGAAGGTCGAGAAGAACAAGCAGAGGAAGAAAGCCAACAACTCTACAGGATGGCCAACAATTTTTGGCCCATGTATTTCTGCATCTGCCATCTTGGTTAATCCTCACAAAAATCCAGGGGTCTAAGTACCAACGGTATTAAAATGAAACAGTGGAGGTGATAAGATGAAGTTACCTCAGTCAGTCACTCAGTCTGTCTTAACATATTCATCCACCTGCCAGTACAGGAGATGCAAGTTCCACCCCTGTGTTGGGAAGAACCCTGGAGCAGGAAATGGCAATCCACTCCAGTATTCTTGTCTGGAAAATTCCATGGACAGAGCAGCCTATCAGGCTATAGTCTGTGGGGTTGCAGAGAGCCGAACACAACTGACTAAACAACAGCAGTCCAAAGGGCAGTGGTCAGTGGCTCACATCTCTGAAGTCTGCAAATCCAGGCAGCACTCCTTCCCCAGAGAACAGGGCTTAGGTCTGCAACAGCCAGATCTCTCCAGCTAACCTCCTCAACCCCAGCACTTCATTCATTCTTCTGCTTTGCATCCAGGTAGAGACTGCTCTGTTGCAGACTCAGTCCCTAGTCGTGAGGCCAATAAACAGTTAATTAGCAGGAAACAGGCTCAACTCCTTCTGTGGCATGCAAATAAGGATGACTAGATATTCTGAAACCATGCCAAGTGTTCGGATTACTGAGCTCCTGTTTCTGGTTTTGTGACATCCTGGGATCCCCTCCTCCCAACCCACCGCCCTCTACCCTCTCCTAAGACCTGAGGCTTTTCTTAAATTTTCTTAAAATGTCATCAAATACAAATAGTTTTAATTCACTTTTCACATATTCCTATATATATGTATGCTGGTGTAACTGCACATATTCCTTTTCACATATAACTACATATGTATATTTTTAAATGTACCTATAGAGGGCTTCCCTGATGGTTCAGCGGGTAAAGAACCCACCTGTTAATGCAGGAGACAGGAGATGCAGGTTAGATCCTGGGTTGGGAAGATCCCCTGGAGGAGGAAATGGCAACCCACTCCAGTATTCTTGCCTGGAAAATTCCATGGACAGAGGAGCCTAGCGGGCTACAGTCCATAGAGTCGCAAAGAGTCAGACACACCTAAGTGACTGAGCATGCATGGAGATCACATACCTTTATCCTTTATTAAAAAAATAAATAAATAAACTCAAGAGCTACCTGGAAAAGTACTTGGGTCTCCCTTGCTTCTCCCTGCCCTGGTACAAGAACTTCCCCATTCATCACAGTTTATCCTTGTATCCCTCCCCCACTCTCAGCCCTAAAGAGCCATGCTTCCCCTTCTCCTGCAACTTAGTAGTAATAATAATAGTACCTACAGCCTACAGAGTACCTGCTCTGTGTCAGGCACTGATTGGATATTTTATAGATAAGATCTCCTATACTTCCCCCCGCAAATAATCCACTAGGATTATCTGCATTTTATAAGGAAAAACTGATGTTTATAGATTAAAAGAATGTCTAAGGGCACATGACTACTAAGGGAGAGGATTGATACTCAAGCCTAGGACTAGTTTTCCCTAAAGCCCGTCATATTAGCCAGTAACCTGTGAGCCTTGCATCCCATTCCTGAGGATCTTCCTGTGGATGAACAGTATCTTAATTCACTGAGCACGTGTTTACTGAATGCCTGTTTTCTGCCAGACACTCTTCTAGGCACGTCAGATCTGGCAAGAGACGAAACTGACAAACACCCCGGCATTTGTGAAGCTCACACTCCAGTGGGGAAGACTGACAACAAAAACGTGAGTAAGTCTGCCACCTTGATTCCCGTTTCCGAGATGAACAGGGCTGAAACCATTACAAAAAGGGAGATTATTTGTCTTTCCATGTAGCCTTCTGGGAAGGCCCCTGCCGGGTGAAAGAGAGTGACTTTTAAAGGTAGGTGGGATGCAGGCACACTGGCAGGCAAGCTGGGGGGTCTCCAACAGAGCTTGGCAAGACAAGCCAGCAAACAGCTTCTTGCCTTGTGGGAGGGGAAGAAGAACACATTTGTAAAGTCTAGACTTTTAACCAAGCCAAGATGTGTGTGCCCAGTCATGTTCGACGCTTTGCAGCCCCATGGAATGTAGCCCACCAGGCTCCTCTGTCCATGGGATTTCCCAGGCACTGGAGCGGGTGGCCATTCCCTTCTCCAGGGGATCTTCCCACCCAAGGATCAAGCCCACGTCTCTTCTGTCTCCTGCGCTGGCGAGCAGGTTCTTCACCACCAACACCACCTAGGAAGCCCTTGTCATGCTTATGTTCAGTCAAAAGCTATTCAAAATGCAGATACGGTAAGAGTCTTTCCACAAGGCACTCACAGAATGTAGCCACAGAAGCTGTATAAACAATCTTTAGTCTGCTCCTCCAGGGCATCTTCCCAACTCAGGGATTGAACCCGTGTCTCCTGCATCACAGGCAGATTCTTTGCTGCTGAGCCACTAGGGAAGCCCAGGGAATCTGCCTAAGTCAACACAAATCTTTTTTTAACATTTTTTTAAAAGTCTTTATTGAATTTGTTACAATATTGCTTCTATTTCATGTTTTGGTTTTTTGGGCTGTGAGGTCTGTGGGATCTTAGTTCCCCAACTGGGGATCGAATCCACTCTCCCTGCATTGGAAGGCAAAGTCTTAACCACTGGATCGCCAGGAAAGTCCCCTCAACAAAATCTTGAATTGGGGAGCAAGAATTTGAATCCTCGCCTCCAAAATCCCAACCTCTTTTCTGCAACAAAAAGCTGCCAAACTTTTACTGAGGAAGCAGTGTACCATCTATTTAGAGATTTCTTTAGTTTCATTTGTTGGCAGCATATTCATAGTTGTAAATTGAAAGGAGAGACAAAGAAAATGAATAACATGAAATAGCAGGTTTTTACTGCATAAGTCCTGTGATGGTGTATAAAATTAGGAAATAATACTATGAAAAAAGGTAGACTGCCATAAAAATAATAAATACAACACTGATGTTTATTATTGTGCTAAAAGATAAAAGGAAAGGGACATTCCTTCAGAATACTGGAACTAAACATTTTTAACAATAATTTTTAAATTATCACTAACATTGCTGTTTATAGCTTTTCAGTAGAATATGGAGGTCTGTGTTCCCTAGAATTCTCCTTTAGCTTGTTGCATGAAAATGGCTAATTTGAACTCACTATTCTTTTCTAGCCTGTTCATCTGTGTGCAATGTCCTGAAAGGATAAATTAAAAAAAATTATTTATGTACAAAAATAATGGCATCAAAAGTAAAAGAAACAATGTCCAAAGAAGGAGAACAAAAAAATAAGCAATGAATTTCAAACCAGCAACAGCAAATTCCAAACAAAAGCTTCTGTGAGCAGATCACCAGGATCAGAGTGAAGTGTTCCCCCCTGCAATTCTCACTGCGACCAGGAGGGTGTGCTACAAACCTTCAAGGTTGCCCACCCAGCAGTTGCTCAGACCAGCCCTTTCCTTCCTGAGGCAAAGCCACTGGCTGGAAGTGAAGAAGAGAGTGCGGGTGTGTCAGGAAGTGGCCTGCAGCGAGCTGACTCCCTAGCACCCTGAACAGTGACACCAAGGCGGAGATGTTCGTGATAGCTGCTCCAGTCCTCCACGAGGTCAGTCTGACACGACGCCAAACCCCAGCTTCACAGCTGGTAAATGAACATGCAAATAACAGAAATGACAAAGTCAAGCTCTGATCTGTTGAGCTAGGTGTTCTAAAGATGAAGTGAACAGAATCGTGGAAAAGAGGAAAATCTAAGTATCTATCTGAGTACGTCAGGGTTAAAACAAATTTACCCTGTTTCCCCCTTGAAATTAAAACCCAGTGAACTTGGCTCATGAATCTTTTAGTTAACGAACTATTTTGCTAGCAGGAGGTTTAGCCAGAAAAGGACAGAAACCGTTTTAAGTTTTTGAAGTCATCCTCTCACAGCAAAAAGGAAAAGACCCTCTCTCTTAAGAAAAATCTTCTAACTGTATGTGGGATATAATTATAACTGGTTTGCTGTAAATTCAGTACAATCTTGGCTGTGTATTAAGCAGTTGAACAGTTTTTCTTCAGGTTTTTTTTTTTTAACTTTCATAAAATATTAATTTTTTCCCCCTTTAAACATTGTTCCAGTCTGCCTGGTTAATGCGATGAGGTGCATGTGGTCGGGTAAGGAGAGCTGTATTATTACCACCGTGCTCTATTTAAGCAGTACAGCACAGTCTTTCAGAAGCAAAGGGCACATTGAAATAAAATCAGCCCAAAAGTGTTCCTCTGTGTTTACATCTCACAATAGCAATCACCACCACCGTTTCTTAGCGAGGCCTGACTGGCTGAGGTTAACTGCCTGGAGTACAGCTGAAGGCCAGCAATTCTCCCCAGCTACTTATTAACCCCCAGGAAATCTCCTGAACCCTGAGGGTCATTGTTCAATCCTTTATAAGCAGTTTTCCAAGTATTCTGAGTACTTGTTCTTTCCTGAACACCTACAGCCAGCCAGATCGTGTTTGTATAAAGAAACGCTCTTTTTTTTTTCCTCTTTAAAAGTGGATTGAATTTCAGGTCACCTTAAAGGCCAGTGGCTCCGGGAACCTTCTGTACAGCACAGGGAGCTCCACTGGTGCTCTGTGATGACCTAGAGGGGTGGGATGGAGCGGGCAGGAGTGTGGGAGGGATGCTCAAGAGGGAGGGGATGTATGCATACATATGGCTGATTCACTTTGATGTACAGCAGAAATTAACACATTGTAAAGTGATTATACTTCAATAAAAAGAAAAACAAAAAAGAAAACAAAATAATGGCCCTTACATTCTTTCAAAGGTATTTAGACCGGATGTGTGTGTGTGTGTGTGTGTGTGTGTGTGTGTGCTCAGTCTTCAGTCGTGTCCAACTCTTTGAGACCGCATGGACCATAGCCCACCAGGCTCCTCTGTCCATGGGATTTTCCCAGCAAGAATACTGGAGTTGCCCTTTCCTTCTCCGGGGAATCTTCCCAACTCAGGGATCGAACCAGCATTTCCTCCATCTCCTGCATTGGCAGGCAGATAGTTTTACCACTGAGCCACCTGGGATTCCCAAGATGGCATGGGATGACCTGTAGTTCACTTCTGGCATGACTATGATACCCAGAATTGTAGAGTCTTCTACATCCATGAAGTTGCTATTCTTTGCATAGTTGACTCAGGTTGCAGAGTTCGCAAAAAAACACTACTAAACATAAAGAGAATTATTGGTGAAATATTTTGTACATGTCCCAGGAGAAGTCATTCTTTTTAGAGAAGGGAAAAAAGACCAGTGGGTCAGAGAAGGTCCCTTTCATCACATTTTGGCTTCTCTTTTTTTCCTAAGGACCAAGCGAATAGAGAAGGTAAGGGAAAGAGGGGAGACAAACAGAAGGCCAAGGAGCCCAGGGACCAAATCCCTCCTCCTCCCAGGAGTCGCCCTGCGGAGGACAGGCGAGCAGGGAGGCTGCTGGGGAGGAAGGAAAGGCTCAGAGGAGATGATGCAGGCAGGCCACAAGGAGGTCAGAGTCAGAGGTGCCACTCTGCCAGCCACATGGCCGGGCCCGGGCCAACCAGAGACCACAGCTCAACCCAGAGACCAGAGACAACACTACTGATCTCCTTCTGCAAAACCAAGAGATTCTATCTATGCAAGACAGTCCCACGCTTGTGTGTTTCAATATTGCAAAAAGTTGAAGAGTATAGACTAACTTGTCAATTTATGACAATAAATAGAATTAAAATTTTGGTCTGCCTTGCCAATAAAAATTTTATATTTCGCCTCAACATTTAATATCTTCTAGATCAGGTGTCTGGTATTAAGAAGTTGTGTAAATAATGGAGATTATTTTAAAGCCACAAATTAATTAGAGAGTTGGCCAGTGTTAATTCATTGGGAAGTTTTGAGTACCCTGTTCGTTTTGTGTGTATGTGTGACTGAAAGGAGGGGAGTAAAAGAGAAGCACAAGAAAGAGGAGAGAGAAGAGAGAATCTTCTGAGTCAGTGACTTCATCTATTCTACGTGTTACTGTCCCTTCTTCCAAATCATTTTTCTATCATTTATTAGTGCCCATAAGAAAAAAAAGTGTCAAATGAAAATGAGGATCTTCTAAACAGATATTGTTAACAATAAGTATATCCCTGAAAGTGAAAGTGAAAGTCGCTCAGTCGTGTCCAACTCTTTGCGACCCAATGGACTAAACAGTCCATGGCATTCTCCAGGCCAAAATACTGGAGTGGGTAACCTCTCCCTTCTCCAGGGGATCTTCCCAACCCAGGGATGGAACCCAGGTCTCCTGCATTGCAGGTGGATTCTTTACCAGCTGAGCCACAGGGAAGCCCCAAGTATATCCCTATTATGACTTAAGAAATAGGGTCTCTTCCTAATCATTTAAAATCAAAGACAAAAGGAGATTCTCTTGGTGGTCCAGTGGTTAAGATTTCACGCTCCCAATGCAGGGGGCCCAGGTACCATCCCTGGTCAGGGAACCAACGAGGATCTGACACAGCCAAATAAATAAACATTAAAGTCAAAGACAAAAGACTAGATACATAGAAATGACACATATTTTGTTTATAATTTAAAAAATAAAAGGATGTGAAAGCTGTCTCAAAGGACGAATAAACTTTCTAAAGTCATATGGCAGAAACATCACTATAGTTTTTTCCTTTAGCTGAGAGAAGAGAGGAAAACCATATTCATAATCACACACATACCAAATTGCCCTAACTTGATGTACTAGAGATCCGTAGCTCCCTTCCAATCTAGTGGTGGGCTTCCCATATATGTTTATGAAACATTATGTTAAATCAGTCCAATGCAATTCAGCAAGCAGTAATGGGGCATCTGGCCGAAGGAGAATCTGGACCTGGTATTTTTATGAGTATAGGGTGAACTGTGATATCCTAAATGCAAAGGGGATGGTGGGCATTGCCTATTCAACCAGGGTAGAGCTGAAGGAAATTTCTATAAAATGTTTTCTAATTTGACAATGTCTACACAAGCAAGAAACATCACTTTGCTGACAAAGCTCTGTATAGAAAGCTATGATTTTTTTTAGTAGTTATGTACAGATGTGAGAGTTGGACCATAAAGAAGGCTGAGTGCTGAAGAATTGATGCTTTCAAATTGTGGTGCTGGTGAAGACTCTTGAGAGTCCTTTGGACAACAAGGAGATCAAACCCCTCAATCCTAAAGGAAATCAACCTTAAATATTCATTGGAAGGACTGTTGGTGAAGCTCCAACACTTTGGCCATCTGATGAGAACAGCCAACATATTGGAAAAGACCTTGATGCTGGGAAAGATTGAGGGCAGGAGGAGAAGGGGGCGACAGAGGATGAGATATTTCGATGGCATCACTGACTCAATGGATGTGAGTTTGAACAAACTCCAGGAGATAGTGAAGGACAGGGAAGCCTGGTGTGCTGCAGTCCATGGAGTTGCAAACATGACTTAACGACTGAAAAAAAACAACAACGCAAGCAAAATTATAGTATTGGGCAAAGCAAGTCCCATTATCTCTGCATCTTGGACACTGACATAAATGCAGAGCAAGTCAGTAATTCAGTCAAACATAAGTAGTGTTGGGTTCAGTCTTTATAATGATATGGTATCCGGTATACATTTAATCATAAAAGGATTCTAACCAAGCCAGCAGCCAAGAACAGCGTTGAAGGAAGTGTTTCTTGCAGACATTAGGACTTGAGCGTCTAGGACTTTAATTCAGAAAGAAGCAGACAGTTCAGCTCAATGACTCTTCCTTTCCCCAAAAAAGACTTGGAGTCCCTGAGTGAGAAGGAAAAATGCCTTCCATCCTGCTCACTGCCATCCTATCCCTGAAGGCTATCCTGTGACTAAATGTAGCAGAGCCTGTTGAAACCTGCACAGCTGTGATAAAAACACTTGGACCAGGACTTCCACAATAACTGTTTGCATGGCTAGGTACGGTTAATTATTATGTTTTTCTTCACCCTTTCAGAATTCATAAACTCTGCCTCAAGGTCAAGGCATGATTTTTCTGTACTTTTAACAGGTCATTTATTCTTAAAATGTTTGGGGATTTTTTTTTTTTTTTTTTTTTGAGAGAGAGAGTGAAACAGGTATATAACTTTAGGGAAAGCTCTAACAGCCCAATTTGAAGAGATGGTAAATGGTAGGGGGGGATGTTGTTTTTCTTAAATATTTCATTACTTTTTCACCTTGAGCTTTATTTTAAAGCCATATGTTTAGGATTATTGTTATTATAGGCCTGGTATCCTGCGAAGAACTTTATATATGTTTTAGTTTTCACAATAACCATATGAAGAAATTTCATTACCATTCTCTGTTTACACACTGAAGGTTAGAAAATTTCAAACCCTTTTCAGGAGTCCTGTTACTAGTAAGACACAGAGCTGAGGTGTGAATTCAGGTCTGTCCTGACTTCAAATCTCTTTATCTTAATTATTGAGTAATTCTGCAATTGAATTGCTTTTCAGAGGTGAACTACTTCAGATAACAAAATGAGGTTTGCATTTCCTTTCCTATTATCATGTTCAGTCAAAGGATAATAGTTAAAAACAACACTAGGGACTTCCCTAGTGGTCCAGTGGTTAAGACACTGAGCTCTCACTGAGGTCCGCTGGGGTTTGATCCCAGATTAAGGAACAAAGATCCCATAAGCCACGCGGAACTGCCAAAAAAAAAATACATAATAAAATAAAAACAACACTATATTAGATATTTACTGCCTTGTCAAGTTCTTCACTTTTACTAAGAGTCTAATAAAACGTTTTATTTCAAAAGGCCATACCAAAAATCTCAAATGATGGTTTCTTTCCCAGTTCTATTTCACCTACAGGGAATCCTGCATAACTAAGGAAGACATTGGCCACTCCCCAATTTCACCCAAGCAAAGCTCTTCTCACCCAGGAGAGCTGAGTAGTGACATGTTGGTATTAGAATAGCTGTCTATTTACCCTGGTGTAATATGAATATTGTTAACCAGAAAATTCACATTTATCAGTGCAGAAATGCTGCATTATCAATTCAACCCTTTCGGTCCCCTTGGAAATGTTCAAGGGTTTATATTTTTGTAAATGGAGCTTTACATTTTACAAATAAAAGCTTTCTTTTGTGCTCCCCAGAGCCCATCCAAAAAGTTGTGCCAATAGCACCAACTTTCTGCTCCCACCATACACGCACACACACGTGGGCACACACATGAGCACACACCCATCTCGTCCTTATAGGGAGAAACAATGAACAGGGTAGTTGAATACGAAGCTAATTAAACGCACTTAGCCTACACTGCCATCAGCTTTCTATTCAGCCTAATGTATATTCCTTTACCTATGTAGTCAAGGCATACACCCCAAGCTGTCAACACCTTAGCCCAAATAATCAAAGCAGTTCCTGGATAACAAAGAAACAATATGCAAACAAAGTGTCTCTATAGCCTCATGAATTTGTGTATGGCTCAGAGTTCTTAGATATTCGTTCTATGAACTTCGGATTCAGTCAATATTCTACACTGACCCAAAACAAGAGTGAAACATCCTTGAATAGTTTCTTATGCCTGTCTATACCATTTATTCATGATCTACAAATTTATTTAATAAACATTTCACGTAAGCTTAAAAGAAGCTTCATGAGAAAATGTAAGGAAGCAGCATACACAGAAGATGGAAAGAAAATGTGTTCTTTTTCAAAGAAGAATCCAGGAAGATTTCATGTACCGTGGAGCAACTAAGCCCGCGAGCCACAACTACTGAAGCCCCCAAGCCAGCACAAGAGAAGCAAGGAGAAGCCCTCACACTTCAACAAAGAGTTCAAGTTCCCCTGAGCGAGTTCCCCTGCTCGCCGAAACTAGAGAAAAGTCCGCGTGCAGCAACGAAGACCCAGCACAGTCAAAAATTAATAATTAAATAAATAAAAATTAAACAAACAAAAGAGTCCTAATCCCAATAAAAGAAGAGGGATTAAATTTATTTTTTAAAAAGAGTATGTTTTAAAAGCCCAAGTGTATCCATGAAAATGACTGTTTCAGCAATCTGAATGTTTCTTTCACAGAGAAACAGGTTATTCCTGACCTGTTTTGCAAATATACTTCACACTGATTATCAGATCACTATCAGTCTGGAAAGGATTGTTGTTTTACCAACTTTCAATAAATATGAAATAATCCTGGAGGAATAAATGCACAATAAAAGTCCAAATGGAGTTGCTTTGTTTCCCAAATGCAAACTTGTTCATCTGCAGCCTGTGTATACACCACAGTTCTGAAAGGAAGAATTAGGTCATGAATAGATGTGGCTGAGAAACAGAGGTTGAATGAAAAAGATATGACATTCCTCAACCAAGCACAAGGTATTATGAAAATACATAATGCAGTCTGATGCCCTTCCTCATGAAACAGTGACCAGTACAATTATAATGAATATACCAATGTCAGTGGTTAAAGGCCACGCAAAAGAGTCATGGGGAGATTACTTTCTGAGATAAATAACACATGGCAGATGTATATTTATGTATTTTCACTAGAGTTGATAATGGGTTAAGGTTTGGAATGGCAAACATTCTGGCTATAAAATCTTTTTAACAAGACATGCTGTGTGCCGCACAGAAGGCAACGGCACCCCACTCCAGTACTCTTGCCTGGAAAATCCATGGACAGAGGAGCCTGGTAGGCTGCAGTCCATGGGGTCACTAGGAGTCGGACACGACTGAGCGACTTCACTTTCACTTTTCACTTTCATGCATTGGAGGAGGAAATGGCAACCCACTCCAGTGTTCTCGCCTGGAGAATCCCAGGGACGGGGGAGCCTGGTGAGCTGCCATCTCTGGGGTCACACAGAGTCGGACATGACTGAAGCGACTTAGCAGCAGCAGAGGTAGCTGTGTGCCGAGGATATAAGACAGTGAGAATAAAAAAAAAAAAAGGTGCTGATTTTGAAGAAGTTAAATAATTTGTTAGCTTTCTTTTATTCTATACTAGTGTACTGACATGTTAACTAAAAATTGAAACTATCAGTGTAAACACGCTACTGTTGTTGTTGTTCAGTCATTTAGTCCTGACCGACTCTTTGTCACCCCATGGACTGCAGCCCACCAGGCTTCCCTGTCTTTACTCTCTCCCGGAGTTGGCTCAAACTCATGTCCATTGAGTTAATGATGTCATCCAACTGTCTCATCCTGTCTGCCCCTTCTTTTCCTGTCCTCAGTCTTTCCCAGCATCAGGGTCTTTTTCCAATGAGTTGGTTCTTCACATCAGATGGCCAAAGTATGGGAGCTTCAGCTTTAGCATCAGTCCTTTCAGTGAATATTCAGGGTTGATTTCCTTTAGGATTGGAAGAGAAAGAAAGAAAGTGAAAGCCGCTCAGTCGTGTCTGACTCTTTGCGACCTCATGGTATAACAAAATAATCCCCTTGAAGTTTTAATGTGATCCAATAGCTCTCTTGTGCAACACAGCCTTTAAAAAGTGCCGAGATTTATTGCTTTGGGAAAATACAATAGACTATAAATCAAGCTACAATAACAACTATGAAAATCTCTCTTACCATTCTACACCTCTAGGCTCACCTCTGCCCAAGGAAGCTCTGGAAACCTTCTATTCAATAGACTCTGTCTACAAATAGTTATTTATCACACCTTGAGAGGTGGCTTCACCTCTGCAACAAAGTGTCTGGAGATTTCATTTGTCCTCACTCACAGTTATGAGAACAAAGGAAACTTTGATTCACTTGGTTGGGATGAAACGTATCCATATCATAGCAATATTAGGACCTTTTAATTATCTCTCCATAAGAAAAGATTAAAATGCCTTAGTTATGTGAGATTAAATGCACAGTCAGTAATTGCAACGGACAGTATGCTTTCAGAGTGGGAGAATTAAATTAAAAGAAAGACAACTCTGGAAAATGTACTAGTGGTAGAATTAGAGGATGTTTCATCAGGTCCTGATGTCTCTACAGTAATGAATCTGCCAAAAGATAATAATATTTTAGTGAAAGGTGTGATTGGATAAGTCACATTATTTATTAACTGTTACCCTAAAATATCACTTTTGTCTTATTATTAAGAATGGTTAGAGGGCAGCTGGAATGCCTGACACAAGGTATTAGAATTGGATTGTGTCCATCACAGACCCTGGAGGCATGATCTCTGAGCTTGGTACTGGAGCTGCTAGCACTGCAGGTACTAGCTGCAGGTACTAGCACCTGCTGGCTGAGTGTTCACAGACCAAGGCCTGCCAAGGTCTCAATTATGTCTCCAGGATCATCCAGTCATTCACATGGTCCTTTCCAATGGCCTCAACAAGAGCTGTCTTTAATTCCTAAACTTGCTCTTCAAAAAACTTCAAATAGATGCAGACATTGGAGAAGACTGTCGGAGACCAGAAAGACTAAAGTAACAAAAGTGGGAGGGAGGAATTTTCCTGGTGACCCAGTGGCTAAGACTCTGTGCTTCCAATACAGGGGGTCCAGGTTTTATCCCTTGTCAGTAAGACATATGCAGCCAAATAAACATATAAAAAATATTGTTATTTTTGTTGTTCAGTCACTCAGTTCTGTCCCACTGTTTGCAACCTCACAGACTGCAGTATGCCAGGATTCACTGTCCTTCACTATCTCCCGGGGTTTGCTCAGATTCATGTCCATTGTGTCAGTGATGCTATCTAACCATCTCATCCTCTGCTGCCCCCTTCTCCTGTTGCCTTCAATCTTTCCCAGCATTAGGTTCTTTTCCAGTGAGTTGGCTCTTCACATCAGGTGGCCAAAGTATTAGAGCTTCAGCTTCAGCATCAGTCCTTCCAATGAATATTCAGAATTGATTTCCTTTAGAATTAGGTTTGATCTTCTTGCAGTCCAAAGGACTCACAAGAATCTTCTCCAGCAACACAATTTGAAAGCATCAATCTTTCAGTGCTTGGCCTTCTTTATGGTCCAACTCGCACATCCTTACATGACTACTGGAAAAACCACAGCTTTGACTATGTGGACCTTTGTCAGCGAAGTGATGTCTCTGCTTTTTAATACACTGTCTAGGTTTATCATAGCTTTCCTTCCAAGGAGCAAGCATCTTTATTAATATTTTTTTAATTTATAAAGAAAAAAGATTTAGTGGGAAAATGTCTTCGAAGCCCTCTCTGGAGGTTATTGGCATTCTCCTGGGAAGCAAGCTTTCATGGACAGGTTAATTTAACTCCTTAGATCCCCAAAAAGCTTATGTGATAAAGACTATGAAGGATGAAACAGACATACCAAAGAACAAAAGAATATAGACTTCTTCAAGCAAAGCAGGTCTGGAGGGTAAGGAAGCAACAGGAAATCAATCAGTAGTTACGCTGAATTTCCAAGGGCTTGCAATGGAGGAGGGCAGGGGGGAGGAGGAGATGGGCAGAAGTCCAAGGGCCTCACAGCTGTCAGAATTCTTTCTTGCTGGGTGGAAGTCAGTCTTCATCCTACTCAGGCCTTCGACTGACTGTTAGAATCCCACCTTCATTGCAGAGCCATCTGCTTTACTCAGAGTCCACTCATTTAGACTTTTGTCTGTTTCCTTTTGGTTTGTACTCAGTTGCTTAGTCAAGTCCGACTCTTTACAGTCCAACTGTAGCCCTCCAGGCTCCTCTGTCCATGGGATTCTCCAGGCAAGAATACTGGAGTGGGTTGCCATTTCCTTCTCCAAGGGATCGTCCCAACCCAGGGATTGAATCTGCTTGTCTCTTTCCTCTCCTGCATTGGTAGGCAGATTCTTTACCACCAGTGCCCCCTGGGAAGCCCTATTTAGACATTGCTGTGTGTGCTGTGCTGAGTCACTCAGTCCTGTCCGACTCTTCTCAACGCTATGGACTATAGCCCACCAGGCTCCTCTGTCCATGGGATTCTCCAGGTAAGAATACTGGAGTGGGTTGCCATGCCCTCCTCCAGGGGATCTTCCCAACCCAGGAAGAGAACCCAGGTCTCCCACATTGGAGGTGAATGCTTTACCATCTGAGCTCCCAGGGAAGCCCTTATTTAGATGTTAATCTCATCCAGAACCCACCTTCACAGGAACACCCAGTACGTGGGACTAAGTATTTGTCCCCAGTGGCCTAGCCAAGTTAACGCGCAGAATCAACCTTCAAGGTTTCTAAATGGATTCAATACTTAAGACCCAGTTGACTGACTATCTGAGCAAGGAGCCACAGCATCATTTATAGGGAAAAGATAAAAGAAATAAATCTGCAGATAAAAATGGACTCTTCCAAGTCCCAGACATGAAGAAGAGAAAAAAGCCACGGTGGGACTAATCATGATGAACGATTTCTTCACATAGTAAAATCATTTCAACATTTCAGCTTCTCTCAAATTGGGTCAAGTGAATAATTCTATGAGAAAAGTAAAAGATCATTTAATAAAATATTAAATCAAGCCCATGTATAGTAGTGTTACAGGGTGTGATGGTTAATTGTATGTGTAAACTTAGTTATGCTCTAGTGCTCAACTGTTTGGTCAAACACCTGTCCAGATAAGGCTGCAAAGGTATTTTTAGATCTGACTAACGCTTACATCAGTAGATGCCGAGTAAAGCAGGTGACTCTTCATAATGTGGGTGGGCCTCATTCATTAAGTTGGAGGACTTCAGAGAAAAGTCTTAGCTCCTTTGAGAAAGAGAAAATTCTGCCTCCAGACTGCTTTAGACTTGAAACTGTGACTTCTACTAAAATGTCCAACCTGCCCACCTGCCATACATAAGTCAAATTTACCAGCTCCCATATTCACACAAGCCCATCTTTGCAAATCTTTCTGTCTCTGTCTCTCACCCTCTCTTTCTCACTCATTCTCTCTATGTGTGTGTGTGTGTTAATGTTAGGCACTCAGTCGTGTGAGACTCTACATGACCCCATGGACTGTGTAGCCCCCCAGGCTCCTCTGTCATGGAATTCTCCAGGCAAGAACACTGGAGTGGATTGCCATTCCCATTCTCTCGGGGATATTCCCAATCCAGAGACTGAACCTGGGTCTCCTGCATTGCAGGTAAATTCCTTACCATCTTAGCCACCAGGGAAGCCCAATAGGATGTGTGTGTGTGTGTGTGTGTGTGTGTGTATGTGTGTACACATCCTATTGGTTCTATTTTTCTGGAGGACCATGACTAATACAGTGGTGGAGAGCTTTACGGCATGAATGGGCCCAGTATCTGAAACACTTCTCTTCTAAAATAGGTGTGCTGTTCTATAAAGAATCCTTATATATTATTTTTAATGTATATATTAACGCTTCTTTAACTTTGTTACCAACTTTAACACTTCTGTTTTATATTCATAAACTCACTTTCTGTGTTAAATTCATAATTGACCAGCAGAAAACTCTCGGAAGAAGAAACTAAGATTGCCTTGCAATCTGTTTAGTGCCTTGCACACAGCAAGCACTCTTTGAGTGGCTCAGGTTTACCAATTAATCTTCCCGCATTACAAGGATATGGTTTCCCAGGTGACGCAGTGGTAAAGCATCCGCCTGCCAATGCAGAGGATGTGGGTTCGATCCCTGGGTCGTGAAGATCCCCTGGAGAAGGAAACGGCCACCCACTCCAGTATTCTTGCATGAGAAATCCCATGGACAGAGGAGCCTGGCGGGCTACAAAGCATGGGGTCGCAAAGAGTTGGACACGACTGATCACACACACACAAACCATGTAACTAATCTGTTTAGACAAAGAGGTCTGTATCCTCTCTATGCATCACAAGACAAGATGTGAGGTCTCTAAATACAATATGGCAGGTGGACAGCATTCCTTAGCTGATAGCCAGAAGAGGAGAGACATTTGACTGGCTTTCACCAGCTTCCACCCACCCGTGTTTCATATCCAGCAAGTTTTAAAGAACTCCAAGAAACAGAACTGACTAACTTCCTCAGGAGCTAATTCCAGCACACACAACATCCGCTTGCTTGCTAGAAATGGTGTTCACGGGATGCAGAGGCTCTTTAAGTGAGGTGCTCACTCAGTTAACGTTATGTAAAACCAAATATGCACAGGCAAATTATTAAAGATTTGTTTACTTGGAACTCTGATATTTGCCATGAAAATTCCTACAATTAAAATTTGACTTAAAAAAAAGAAGTTTGTCCCCCCCCCCCGCTTTGAAAATCAGTTTCAAAAAACCCTTGATAGAATCAGCTGATTAATTCTTGGCCTCTTTAACTAACACCACATTTGAAGTCACATGCCATAAATCAGTTTCAGTTGAGATATTAAAATCAGATTATAACAGAAAAGCCTTGTAAATATTTGCCTCCAAATGAGTTTAAGAATAAATATATATTCAGTATATCATCCATATTTAGCAGATATTAATAAGACAAAGCATAGCTTTAAATTCACTTATCATTTAATACAAAGGAGGAAATAGGAAAGTGGGCCTGATTAGCTTGTTTATTCTTGGGCTTGGTAATACCTTATTAAAATTTGAGGTTCAAAATTGATATAATCTGTCAAATGTCAGCAGAAATATTTATTCTGTAAATGAAGCTTTAGTTAATAGAACTTTAATTTGAAGTATTTTACATTTTCTTCTCCTCCATAAGGAAACTGGAAAAGGGGTGGGGAAGTCTTGATAGGAATGTGAAATTAACACATGCAGCGTGCTCCGTCACTAAGTCGCGTCTGACTCTTTGCAACCCCGAGGACTGTAGCCCTCCAGGATCCTTGGTCCATGGGATTTCCCAGGCAAGATTACTGGAGTGGGTTGCCATTTCCTTCTCCAGGGGATCTTCCTGACCCAGGGATCAAACACAGGTCCCCTGCATTGGCAGGCAGATTCTTTACCTCTGAGCCACCGGGGAACAGGAAATTAACACTGAGGTCTGAATTTCCTTTCCAGATCTGTGCTGACACTAGAGGTCAGCAACCTTCCAGAAATGATATCTTGAGTCTTCACTCACTGTAATTTGCGATTTGACAGAAGAATCACAGAATTTTAGGCGAGGAAGTGGTCTTACTAATGACTTAATTTGCTATCTTTCTAGAGGAAAAAGAGGTAAGCTCTCAAGAGGACCAGGGACTTGGCTGGTCTCACAGTTACAGGGAGTCAGGGCTGAACTCTGGATGCTGGGAGCTGATCAGTGACACAGCGTTGGGGCTCTTCATGGTCACTGAGATCCTATGTGGGTGCTTGTGCCAAGTCCCCTCAGTCATCTCCAATGACCCTATGGACTGTAGCCCAGCTATGGACTGTAGCCCCCCAGGTTCCTCTGTCCACAGGATTTTCCAAGCAAGAAAACTGGAGTTAGTTGCCATACCCTTCTCCTGGAAATCTTTTTGACCCAGGGATCTAACCCGTCTCTTGTGTCTCCTGCCTTGGCAGGTGGACTCTTTACCATTGGTACCACCAGAGAATCCCCAAGATAGGTTGTCTATAGGACATCGAACACTCATTTCATATTTTACTGATAAAATCTACCCACTTCCAGTATTTTCAGCACCCCATAGACAGGACCTTAATGCAATGATTTTGAAGACAAATTAACCTCTGAATCTATCCTAACTCAGGTTTGTAAAAAACAGTCTGCTTATTCTGGAATGGGAGCTGCTCAGCTTTAGCCCGAGGCTGCTCTCAAAGCTCTCCAGTCCATTGGATTCAGAAGACACATCACGTTTGGGAGACAATACCCACTGCTCTTCTTTACTCAGACAGGCGCAGACAGCTTCTATTTTCTGCTGTTTTCTCCTCCGTCTTCCTGACACTGTGTCTTTTGAAAACACAGAAGAAAAACTTAAGTTTGTGACTCCTGAAAATGTCTATTAGAAAATCACTTTATGTGAACATGGAAAATGACCTAAACACTCTAATACCAAAATTAAACATGTGGTGATGAGGATTTCTTTAACAAAGTAATTAATTGGGCTTCCCTGTTGGCTCAGTGGCTAAAAAAAAAAAAACCCACCTGCCAGTGCAGGAGACATGGGTTCGATCCCTGGATCAGGAAGATCCCCTGGAGAAGGAAATGGCAACCCACTCCAGTGTTCTTGCCTGGAGAATCCCCATGGACAGAGGAGCCTGGCAGGCTACAGTCCTTGGGGTCGCAAAGAGTTGCCCTGAGTGACTAAACAGCGGCAAGGACAATCCCTTTTGAGTCACCCTGGGAAAAATACGCCCTGGGGGACCACTCTGTCTGTATCTGCAGCTTCCCAGTGGGCCCTGTGCTTCTTCCTTCTCAGCCGCAGCAGGTATACCAGTGACGGGACTGCGCCCGCACTTGCACTCCAGTGGGATGGGCGGCCTGGGAGGCTGAGTGTCTGTGCGGCACTTCCTCCCTGCACCCAGCTTTTGTCACATGGATCAAGGGACCAGTGCCTCACCTCCTCAGCCCCCTGTCATCTACCGTCACGTGAATGTGACGTCATTTTAGTCTGTTAGAGCACTGTGACAAAAAAGGAGGCGTTAGAGCCTGACAGCACCTGTCAGAGTGTTGCAAATATTTATTTGAAATATTAGATTAAACCGGCGTCATGTGACATTAGCGGTGGCAACTTGTCCCTGTAGAGTAAGTTCATTTATTTGCACAGTGTAAATGAGGGCATCGCACTCAGGCTATCATTAAAGAAAATGCCCCCTCGCGTAGTTATGGAATCAGAATTTCTAACATGGAGAGGAGCATCTCGACCATGAAGAACGATGCTTCGGCATTCCTAAGCTCGTGGCTCAGTGCCGAGCAAGCCAGTCACTGTGCCCGTGAAGGCCAGCTAAGCTTCTCTGACCACACGGGTGGACATCCAAGTACTTCAATTATTTCCAAACAGGGTTTTAAGGCCATCACAGCCTTGCTCTGATCCAGCCTCATTTGCGCTTTTCCTGTTTCCTTAACTGGAGGCTCCCTGAGCGAGTAGGAACCATCTTGCCCTGTTCCTCTCCACCTGAGCATCCAGCACCATGGCTTCCTCCTGCCAAAAGCACAGTGTTCAGTGCCTGGAGATCGAGGGCAAACTTTTCTTTTTAACAGATGAGGGAACCAGTCAATGCACAAGAGTTACACAGTGAGGGCAAATTCTTTAGTTGCATTCCTTAAAACTCATGTGGTTTTATTACACAGAGTGCCAGTCTCACTCCTGAGTGAAAAGTATACATTGTGGTTTCTTATCCTTTACTCACTAGGTTCTGTCTGATTCTTTTGTGACCCCATGGATTGCAGCCTGCCAGTCTCCTCTGTCCAAGGGGTTTCCCAGGCAGGAATACTAGAGTGGGTTGCCATTTCCTTCTCCAGGGGATTTTCCTGACCCAGGGATCAAACTCGTGTCCCCTGCATCGGCAAGCAGGTTCTTTACTGATGAGCCACCAGGGAAGCCCTAAATTAAGAATTTAAGTTTAAAGCTTCACATCTAAAAATGGGTTGTGAAGTTATCCATCTGGAAGTTGAAGACTTCAGTTATAGCCATGTATTATTACTAGCTGAGTGAGTGAGTGAAGCTGCTCAGTCATGTCTGACTCTTTGCAACCCCGTGGGCTATAGCCTACCATGCTCCTCCATCCATGGGATTTTCCAGGCAAGAGTACTGGAGTGGGTTACCATTTCCTTCTCCAATTACTAGGTAGCTGAACATAAAATATTTACTTTCTTATAAAAAGACCCTGATGCTGGGAAAGATTGAGGCAGGAGGAGAAGGGGGCGACTGAGGTCAAAATGGTTGGATGGCATCACTGACTCAACAGATATGAGTTGGAGCAAACTGTGGGAGACAGTGAAGGACAGGGAAGCCTGGCATGCTGCAGTCCATGGGGTCACAAAGAGTCGGAAACGACTTAGCGACTGAACAACAACAATTCCAACTATGTTCTATGCTAGTGATGAAAGACTAGGAAGCATCAGCTCTTTTAGGTCACAGGGCATTAGAATAACTCCATTGGTGACAATGACCATGGTGGAGATGACAGTGAGTGTGGCAACATCAGCTGTAAGAAAGCTCCAGGGACCCAGATGCACTCAGAGAGGAAGGGCCTCCAGGCGAACGACAGCCAGATTTTAACGTCCATATTGTATCAGCCTCTTTCCCTCTGGTTTCTGTTTTCTCTAAGGGGGGATGTGAAAGGTTTAGAAGGAGAAATTGTGACGTCATCTCCACACTCTGGGGTTCAATGAACTAAACATGAGAGTTTAATAAATTTAAATATGTTTACTGCAGCCTGATGACGAAACAGGATGCTACATCTCCTTGGAAGCCCCCTCCCTGCCCTCATCAAAAGTGACCACTGTCCTGACTTTCATGGAAGTCACATTTTTGTTTTTCTTTGTGCTTGTAGAACTGTTGTTGTTCACTCAGTCATGTCTGACTCTTTGCAACCCCATGGACTGCAGCACACCAGGTCTCCCTGTCCTTCACCATCTCCCATAGTTTGCACATCTCATCCTCTGTTGCCCTCTTCTTCTTTTGCCTTCGATGTTTCCCGGCATCAGGGTCTTGTATGAAGATGTATTTTCCTAAACACTAAGGCTTAGTTTCATCTGTGTGGGAACATTTGTTCAACATTATGTTTGTGAGCTTCACCTGCTTTTTTGTCCAGCCGTAAATTTGTTAATGTACTGTGTATCATGCCACTGTGTAGATAAATAATTTATTTATCCATTTTATTGATCATGTAACTTTTTTCCTGCTTCAGATAATATTCATAAAGCTGTTAAAATATTCTTGTATGTGTAGGTAAAGAGATGGATACAGAGAGATATAGATATTTCTTTGTGCACATATGCATTCATTTCAGGGGCATATTTTTAGGTATGTCATTTCTGAGTCAGAAATTTTATTAGATAATTATAAAATTTTATAATTTTATTAGATAATTTTCAATTTTATTAGATAATTATAAACTATTTTCCAAAGTGATTCTACTAAGATTTGCCATTGTTAGCAATGTAAGAGTATTAATATTCCTTCCTTTTCCTGGGACACATTATCCGTCTTTCACAATTTCAATCATTCTGCTACATCAGGTCATATAATGAAGACATGGGGAAGAACCAGAGCATTCTTAATGCTATTTGGGGTCATTTGTGACCAAAGCACAATCTTGAGTGGTGGGATGTAAGGACAGCCCTCCAGGACCTGTGCCTCCTGGAATCCATGCCCTGATGTAATCCTTCACCTTGAGAATTTACAGACTAGTTTCCTGGAACAGAATGCAGTGAATGTGATGGGCTATCACTTCCAAGATTAGGTTACAAAACAACCGTGGCTTCCGTGGTGGCCACCTTCTCCTAGCCTCTGATTCTTTCTCTCTCTCTCTCATCAGCACCCACCACATCATGACAACACCCAGGCAGCCTATACAGAGACCCATATGGCAAGGACCTGAGGCCTGCCAGCAACTACATAAGTGAGCTTGGAAGCAGATCTTCTAAGGCAGGCACGGAAGTGAGCTAAGAAGTGGGTTCTGCAGTCCCAGTTGACACTTGAGATGACTGCAGCCTCAGAAAATATTTTGACTGTAGCCTCATGAGATTCCCTGAGCAAGAACCCTCCTGCCTGGCCACTCCTAGACCCTTGACCCACAGAAACTATGAAATAAGAAATGTTTTTTGATCTAAGATACTAAGTTTTAAGGTAACAGTTTGTGGAAATTTGCATGGGTGCATGCTCCATGGACTGTAACTCACCAGGCTCCGCTGTCCACGGGGATTTTCCAGGCAAGAATACTGGAGTGCTTTGCCATTTCCTCCTCCAGGGCATCTTCCTAACTAAGTGATGTAGCAATAGCTAAAAAACATATACTTTGGTACCTGGAAATGGGGTGAAAGTGTTAGTTACTCAGTCATGACTGACTCTTTGCTACCCCAAGGACTATAGCCCGCCAGACTCCTCTGTCCCTGGACTTCTACAGGCAAGGGTACTGGAGTGGGTAGCCATTCCCTTTTCTAGGCGATCTTCCTGACCCAGGGAGTGAACCCGGGTCCCCTGCATTTGCAGGCAGATTCTTTACTGTCTGGTGTCTGTCATGATGAAAAAATACCTTAAAATGTGGAAGTAGCTTTGGAATAAGATGGTTGGTGGAAGCTGGACTTTTGGGAAATGTTAGAGAAGGATACATTTCCTTGCACAGACTGTTAGTAGCACCATAGGTTTTGAGGACTCTGAGTTAGGACTTACAAGGAAATCACAAATGTATTTCTGGAAACCGGAGGAAGGGGATTTTGGTTAAATAGCGGTGGAAAGGTTTGCAACATTATCACCTGCAGAAACGTGGAAAGTAGAACATATGTCAGATGAACTAAGGAGGTTTCCAAGCAAGTTGTTGAAGGTACCAAATGGTTTCTTTTTGCTGTTTATAGTACATGCGAGAGAAAAGACATAAATTGTGGGAAGGACTGTTCGTCACAAAGGAGCCAGGACTTACTGGATTTGAAAGTTCTCAGACCCTCAAGATAACAAATAGCTATTGCTAAAGCTAAAAGGGCTTCCCGGTGGCTCAGACAGTAAAGAATCTGCCTGCAATGTAGGAGACCCAGGTTCAATCCCTGGGTTGGGGAGATCTCCTGGAGAAGGGAATGGCAACCCACGCCAGTATTCTTGCAGCCTGCCAGAATTCTTGTATTTCTTGCCCCAGTATTCTTGTAGCCCACCAGCCTCCTCTGTCCATGCGGTCATAAAGAGTTGGACACGACTAAGTGACTAGCACTTTCACTCTCTTTTTCAAAGTTAAACATGGTTTCCAGGTAAAAGTCAAATCTAGGGCACTCTCAGCAAAATATGGCCCAGAGACAAAGCTGAAGGTAGGAGTATAAAGTCTTCTGTTACATCTACAGAACATCAGAGTCAATGCCCATGAGTACTATTTAGTCACACAGGCGGCCCTTTAAAAGAGTAAGGGTATATGTGACAGATCCTCTCTGTTGAACAACCAGACCCTGAAAAGCCTAAGGTCTCATTAGAAAGGGGTTTGGAGGCGTGGCTTTTGTTTAATGGAATGAACCACAAAGAGATTCTAAGGCAGCCCACAAAATTTGAGAGGGTTTTGTTAGAAGAAATATAATCGGGCTGGAATGAATATTAAGAAAGTACAAAATGAAAAGAGGCATTTGGACTCCTGAAATTCCACTGGCAGGAGGCAGGTCAAGAAAACTACTCAGCTGCAAACAAGTGCTACATTTCTTGAAAAAGGAGGATGGCTTGGGGGATGGAGTCAAGAGTTAAGGAGACTTTTTTCTGGGCCTTCATATCTAATCCCAGAACTTCCAAGATTTTTTTCCCAACAAGATTTCAAAACTGCTATGGGCCAGTGACTTATTTTTTGGCCTGCACTTTTTTCATTTTTAAACAAGAATATTTATAGCGATTATCCTGTGTCTGACCCACCACTGTACGTACATGTAGAGGACACATAGCTTCTCGTTTTAGACTTACAGATAGAAATGAGCTCCCCATCAGAGTTGCACTTAAGAACTATTCCTGAGGCAGCTCCTCCACACCTGAACCTGAGTTAAATAATGGCATCCTGAACTTTGAGCTGAGTTTAGAGCGCGATGAAACTGTTGTGGGCCTTGGAGAGTGCCGATGTGTTTCATAGGTTACCAGAAATCACTAGGAGCCAGAGGGAAGAGTGCAAGATACCTCCAAGTTAGTGCCACTTCTGGGTAGAACAGATGGCTCAGTGCTAAAGAATCTACTTGCCAATGTAGGAGACACAAGAGACTCAGGTTCGATCCCTGGGTTGGGAAAATCCCCTGGAGGAGAGCATGGCAACCCACTCCAGTATTCTTGCCTGAAGAATCCCATGGACAGAGGAGCCTGGTGGGCTACAGTCCACAGAATCGCAAAGAGTCAGACACGACTGAGAGGGCATGCATGCAATGCAACACTTGGGAGCTCCAACCCAAGGCTGAGGTGATTCATCAGAGCAAGCCCTCTTTTAACAGGTACTGGATGCCAATCTTGGTATCTTAGGTCCTCGATATTGGCAGAAGCAATGTTCAGTCTCTCCCGTTTTCAGCTTCTGCCTTATGAACCGTTAGTTATCCTTTGGAGAAAAGATGGCCAAAAGCCAATGCCAATTTTTTGGGAATTCTGCCCCTTCCTTTAATCTCAAAACACAAAATAGATGCTGATGTCATTACTAAAACATCAGTAGGAAGCTCACTGGATTGTACAGAGACAAAGGGACCAGGGCTAACATTTGTGAGTAACTTCTAAATGCACATGTTTATTATATGACATTGCATTTATGACTCACTTTAAAAGCGGTAATTCTTCTGTCCCTATTTCTACATATTGATACAGAAACACAAGATTCATAGTTACGATTTGCTTAGAATTACACTTCCTTTCAATGAACACCCAGGACTGATGCTGAAGTTGAAACGCCAATACTTTGGCCACCTGATGTGAAGAGCTGACTCATTTGCAAAGACCCTGATGCTGGGAAAGATTGAAGGTGGGAGAGAAGTGGACGACAGAGGATGAGATGGTTGGAAGGCATCACCGACTCAATGGACATGAGTTTGGGTGAACTCCGGGAGTTGGTGATGGATAGGGAGGCCTAGCCTGCTGTGGTTCATGGGGTCACAAAGAGTCGGACACGACTGAGCGACTGAACTGAACTGAACGTTAGATACTATTCTGGTTTTGCTGAGCCTCTGATAAACTGCTATCTCTGCTTCTTATGATATATGACATGCATAATAAAGGGAAGTGTGAAGCCATAACAGTAGGATCTGATCTAGAGTAGGCTATACTCACGCTACTCAGAGTTGTCTGCAGGCATCCTGGTCTGCTATCTGTCACCAGTTCACAGGGAGAGAAGGACAGAAAGTTGAAAGCCAGCATCCGGAGACCTGTGGGGCAATCTGGCATCTCCACGAGCTCCAGCTGTGTGGTCAGGGTCTCCTCAGCTGGACGGGGTTTAGCCAAATCTGGAGTTGCTGAGCTCAGGCATGAGTTACATGTGACCAGGCTCGTGCCAGCCTGGCACAGCAGGACTAGTTGAGACAGGAGCCCAGGAGTCAATGAAAATTTTTAAAACACGTCATTCACGGCAAATAATCTGAGAAGCACTGATTACTGGCAGTGTCCACTCATGTGCTACTCTGGATTGGCGCCCCTGCCTTCCCCCAATGGAAGTAACCCTAGCAACAGCTAAACCTTGGACTGGACATTGGAATGGGTCCCTCATGCTGGGAGCCTTTGGATCTAGGAGCCTGTGTGTGGTGCCAGCTGCCATATCTGTCCTCTGGCAGGCTTAGGTCCATGGAGGCTGGCTGCTCCAGTGGTCCAGAAAATGACATGACCCAGAAGTAGAAGAGGGCATGGAAGCCCATTCCAGTATTCTTACGGGCTTCCCTAGTGGCTCAGATGGTAAAGAATCTGCCTGCAGTGCAGGAGACCTGGGTTCGATCCCTGGGCCAGGAAGATCCCCTGGAGAATGGAATGGTAAGCCACTCCAGTATTCTTGCCTGGAGAATCCAATGGACAGAGGAACTTGGAGGGCTACAGTCCATGGGCTCAAAAAGAGTCGGACACAACTGAGTGACTGACAGTACTACTACTACAATTGAAAACAATGCTACATACCAAAATTTGTCATGATTTCTATATCTTAACCCCCATTTCCCTTTATTTTGGTTCTTCATAACTTAGACCAACACAGAGAAAACTAAATTTGGGACCATCCTATTGTGTAATTTATTTATTTTACCTCTCATTGCATCCTTCTGGCTTCCTCTACCTTCTAAGATAGCTATCTAGAATTATAACTTTGTTTTAAATAAAGCATATTAACACTAATATTTAAATTTTTGCAACTCTCCAGGAAATCCCCAGGACACCTCCATGGTCTGCTGACAATATCAGGATTTGGAATCTCCACTCTGCTCAGTACCTGGGGACAAGTTAGAGTCCTGTGTGTGTGTGTGTGTGTGAGTGCACGCTCAGTTGTGTCTGACTCTTTGTGATCCCAGGGACTGTAGCCCACCAGGCTCCTGTGTCCATGAGATTCTCCAGGCAAGAATACTGGAGTGGCTTGCCATTTCCTTCTCCAGGGAATGAACACACATCTCTTGCATCTCCTGCTTTAGGAGGCAGATTCTTTACCACTAGCACCACGTGGGAAGCCCTTAGAGTGCCCTGGGAGCCTTTAAAACAGACTCATACGTTGGGCTGCCGTCTATGGGGTTCACAGAGTTGGACACGACTGACGTGATTTAGCAGCAGCAGCAGCATACGTTGCTGGAGAAGGCAATGGCAACCCCCTCCAGTACTCGTCTGGAAAATCCCACGGACGGAGGAGCCTGGTAGGCTGCAGTCCATGGGGTCGCAAAAAGTTGAACACGACTGAAGTGACTTAGCAGCAGCAGCAGCAGCATAAGTTGCTTCCCTCCCCAAAGAAAACGACTCAGTTGATCTGAGGTAGGACTAGGTTCTGACTATTTCAAAAGCCCTGAGGTGGTTTCTAGGGTTGAGAAACACTGTGAGGCCCCCTTCAGCTCCCAGAGTGCTTGTTTTTTGCTCTCTGACCCCAGAAGCCTAGAACAAGCACACGATTCCAAGTATTTCTGCCTTTCAAAGGCAATTTAAACAACAAACACACTATCAGTACCTCAGAACCATCAGGAAGACTTCTACTAGTAAAATGACATTCTGGAAGCTGAAGTCCAAGAACAAATCTGAGTCCATTTAAAATTACACTCAGACTGCACCCCCAGAGACATTTAAAATGATTTGCGGGACTTCCCTGGTGGTCCAGTGGCTAAGACTCCACACTCAAAACGCAGGGGACCTGGGTGCAATCCGCGGTCAGGGAACTAGCTTCCCACAGGCCACAACGAAGGCTTGGCACGCACGTGTGCCCAGTCGTATTGGACTCTCGGCGGCACCTTTGACACTGAGCCCCCCAAGAAGCCCCTAAGAACCAGTGCAGGCAAATTAAAACAAATGGTTTGAAATCTTATAGAACTGTGACTGCCTCTTGTATTTCCGGCTTTGCTCCATGCTGTAGCTGAGGAAACCTGGTCTCCAACAATCCCAGCCCACTGACTGCAGCCTGGAGCTCGCCAAGGTAGAAGGAGTTGGGGCGTGGCTGAGGGTGCCCTCCCTGAGGGAGGGGTCTACACGCTAGCCCAGAAGGTGAACTGTACAGCTCCAGACAGTTCCCGGGTGCAGCTCTAGGCTGGGGGCCAGCTCCCAGGAAGGCTTGGAAACCACTGGCCCTCCTGAGCCAGATTCTATACCAGGCCTGCTGCCTTATCCCATGAGTTGATTTGAGCTGAAATTTTGTTGTTTGATTCTCACCTCTATTCCCTTAGTGAAAATCCCATTATCTCTAACAGCTGTGTGTCAAGAAAAGACATGGATTTTGTGTAACAACAGGATACCATACTTGTTTTTCTAGGTAGCCTTAGGCAAAACCATTTTAGCTCACTTTCTTGGCTTATTACATAAAGACTTAAACTTTGTGTAGAAAGAGGGGAGTTACTTTAGTGTGGGAAACTGGAAAAAAGGAATTCAATCTCTATTACACAGAACCAAGTTGATAACGATATTAAAAAAAAACACATCCTGGACCAAAAAGATGGCATAGATTTGCCACTAAAATATTATTTGCAGTTTATTATTTCTAGATAAATTTATAAAGTGAAAGAAAACCAGGAAGGTGACATACACTGCTTGTGTAAGACTTGAAATTGATTTCAGAAGCATCAGCCCTCACGACAAAAGAATTTCACAGTTTAATTAGGATGGCTCAAATCCAGTGTCTATATTTAGGATAAGCTGGAAATTACAGTGTAGAAATGAGAGTCATCCAGCAATACTCTAAATGGGGCCAAGGGATCTATGGAAAAAACCACCACAGCTTTTCTCAGCTAACCATAAAATTTCTCAGCTTTTGTTTTTCAGTGGATACAAACAGATTAATCTCTAAGGATTTTTTACCTGTTCAAACTGAGGAAGGCATTTTTCCTAAAATTCTCTAAATATGAACTTTTAAATCTGCACCTACACATATTACCTAAATTCTTTTTAATACCTGTGTGATCTGTGCTTAAGCACAGATCAATTTGGCATTTAATTTATAACATATCAGAGGAATCTCATTAAAATTCTGAATGTATATAAACATATTTTATACAGCTAATATTTTGGCTTCGTTTTGCATGTGGTTGGCAGAGTTCTCATGGCACTCTATCATTAATTCCTTAAATATTCCTGTTTTCTTCTCATCATCGGTGTATCATCAAATAAATCAGTTCAAACCCAAGATGTGACAGAAAGAACCATATGATTACTTTTTTTTTTTAACTTCAGGAAATGTTTTAAATGATCTCATACAAGTTATATCGGCTTCACATCCAACAATTTATTAGAGGAGCATATGATTATTTATGACCATAATTATGGTTTTTGGATGTCCAACAAGAGTGTTTTTCTTCTCTCTCTTTCTCTTCTTCACCGTGACCTGGGTCTGAGTTTATATAGGCTTGTCAGTAATTTCCCTAAAAGCAGTTTAAATGCTCTAAATAATACACTCAAAATCATTAAGAAAATAAATCGCCGCAGCGAGCTGACCTCGGCAGCAAAGATGCTCGAAAGCACAGTGAATATGCAGCCAGAAAGACGCAGAGAGAAGTCAGAACCTCAGGAATCAAAAATCCTTTGCCATTTAAGTTACTTGCCTTGGCTGCAGGTTTGCTTTTAAATTACAAGGAAGGAAACATTCCAGGTAAAACAGCTCTTAGCCAATTGTATCTGACAAATCAATTGCAGATATCCGGTCCAGAAGCTGAGTGTGTGCCATCACTATTTGTGAATTACCTTCTCATTTATGTATTTTGCAACAGTCCCAATACTGCCCCATGCTACCATCTGAATGCCAGGCAGCTCATTCAGTGTGCTCACTCAGATTTGTAAAGGGCCCCAAATTCACCAAACTCCCACTCTGAAGATCCAGTGGAACTGAGTTTGTTTGCTTGTGTGTTGTTGTAAATTAACAGGTACACTGACTATTCCTTTCATCCTCAAACTGTCACTTACAGATAGGGGATCACACTCTATTGGTGAATAAACTGAGGTTACGTATTAATGTTTTCCAACTGTGGTGCTGGAGAACACTATTGAGAGTCCCTTGGACTGCAACAAGATCAAACCAGTCAATCCTAAAGGAAACCAACCCTGAATATTCATTGGAAGGACTAACGCTGAAGCTGAAGCTCCAAGACTTGGTCACTCATTGGAAAAGACCCTGATGCTGGGAAAGACTGAGGGCAGGAGGAGAAGGGGACAGCAGAGGATGAGATGGCTGGATAGCGTCACCAACTCAATGGACATGAGTTTGAGCAAACTCCAGTAGATAGTGAAGGACAGGGAAGCCTGGCATGCTGCAGTTCACGGGGTCACAAAGAGTCAGACACGCTTAGCAGCTGAACAGCAACGACAAAGCACACGTCAGTAATCTGATGCCGGAGCCTTAACAGAGAGCCCCTCCAGGTGCACACTGTCATTCCCTGTGCTGTGCCTGTTTCTGTTCCTGGTCTCTGATGAAGCAATTTCAGAAAGATGTTGACCTATCCAGGAGGCACCTAACATTAGCATGAAAAACTAAGCACGTCTTGCTTCCCTGAAGCCATCTGGTAACTGAAGGTGAAACCAACAAAGTCCGTTTTTCTCTTTCTGGGAAAATGGGAAGTTGGGTAAGGTGATGGTGGCTGAAATGAACACCTTGAGCTGCCTTTGTGTGTGTGTGTTAGAGCTTCAGTCACGCTCTATTCTTTGCGACCCCATGGACTGTAGCCTGCCAGGTTCCTCTGTCCAAGGGATTCTCCAGGCAAGAACACTGGAGTGGATTGCCATGCCCTCCTCCGGGGGATCTTCCCGACCCAGGGATTAAACCCACATCTCCTGTGTCTCCTGCATTAGCAGGCAGATTCTTTACTATCTGAACCACTAGGGAAGTGGCTGCCTTAATTTCCTATCAAATTAGCTAAAACATCCTGAATGTCTTATTTCTTCTTTTAACTCAAATTAAAAACCTTCAGCTCCAACCAAAAAAACTTCCTTACACTTTGAACTAATCAGGAGGAGCACTGGTGATTTCTATGACAAGGCAGGCAAACCAGGCTGGTGAGATCTTGTTGGTCACCCTTACGATAGGCACTGGCACTGAGTGGACCCCAAGGAAACGGGTTTTGCACAAGGAGCTGCCAGCTGGCCTAGAGCTATTCATTTTGCTCATGCACGTGGTACTGTGTCTGGTGGGCACCCAGAAAATGCAGAAAATCAAGACCAGGGCAGGGCAAGGTCACTTTAACAATGTGGAGAAGCGCCCTAGGAGATGTTGTTCCCAACACTGCCACCAGGTGGTCATTCCTGGGACTTACTTAAATAAAAAAATTAAAACCCTCTGATGATTTCTCTTGCCTGGAAAATCCCAGCCTGGTAGGCTGCAGTCCATGGGGTCGCTAGGAGTCGGACACGACTGAGAGACTTCACTTTCACTTTTAACTTTCATGCATTGGAGAAGGAAATGGAACCCACTCCAGTGTTCTTGCCTGGAGAATCCCAGGGACGGGGGAGCCTGGTGGGCTGCCGTCTCTGAGGTCACAGAGTCGGACACGACTGAAGCAACTTAGCAGCAGCAGCTGATGATTTCCTGCTAACGATCAGAATCTAGCCAAGTGTCAGATCTATCATAAGTTTACAGCCAAATGGAAGATTTGACCAGCCAAAGTCAGAACCCTGGATCTTCAGGACAAATAACTCACTCTGTTCAACTTGTTAATGGGAGGAAGAAAAAAAGAATGAAATGGAGAGTTTGTATGGAAGCAAGGAGGAGTAGGGGAGCTGCTTTAAAGGGCAGGTAAGAGATGGCACCCCACTCCAGTACTCTTGCCTGGAAAATCCCATGGATGGAGGAGCCTGGTAGGCTGCAGTCCATGGGGTCGCTAAGAGTCAGACAGGACTGAGCGACTTCACTTTCACTTTTCATTTTCATGCATTGGAGAAGGAAATGGCAACCCACTCCAGTGTTCTTGCCTGGAGAATGCCAGGGACGGGGGAGCCTGGTTGGCTGCCGACTATGGGGTCGCACAGAGTCGGACATGACTGAAGCGACTTAGCAGCAGCAGCAGCAAGAGATATACTGATGAGGACTTCCCTGGTGGTCCAGTGGGTAAGACTCCAGGCTTCCATTGCAGGGGGCACAGGTTCAATTCCTGGTCAGGGAACTAAGATCCCCCGCCCCCACACACACCTATGAAATGCACTGGATAGGCACATCGAATCCTGAGTCAAACAGATCAACTGTAACAAGACATTTTCTGAGCCAAATGGGGAAAACTGGTTACAGCCTGTTTGTCAGATGATATTAAAGAATCATGATTCATTTTGCTGATAATAATATTGAGGTTTATTTGTAAAAGAGGGGTGCTTTAACTTATAGATAGGCAGTATCCATCAGTGACTTAATACAGTATGGAGGATTTGTTTTAAAATAGTTCAGAGAAAAAGCAGGGTTGGGAGTAGATGAAAGGAGATTGGGAGAATGTTGGTGCCTAGAATCCAGGGTTATTCCCTTATGTTCCTTATGTTTATAGGTTTGAAAGTAACTTCAATAAAAATTCATTTCAAAAACCTGCCAGTTTACAGGAAAAATATCAATAACTTTGAGTTATATACATATATGTTATGTGTGTTAAGTCACTTCAGTCGTGTCCAACCCTCTGCAACCCCATGGACTGCAGCCCTCCAGGCTCCTCTGTCCATGGAATTCTCCAGGCAAGAATACTAGAGTGGGTTGCCATGCCCTCCTCCAAAGGATCTTCCCAACCCAGGGACTGAACCCGTGTCTCCTGCACTGGCAGGCAGGTTCTTTACTACTTGAGCCACCTGGGAAGCCCTACAGCATAGTATCTGAACTCAAAGTCAAATTAGTCAAATTTGTACTCAAATTCCATTTTGCATTCAACTTTTGTATTGCTGCACCCTCACAATAAGGCCTCGGCTACTCCTACAGGAATTACAACAAACCAGAGCATTCCAATTACATTGGGCGTCAGGTCAGTTTTGATTTTTTCTAGTTTAAATTTCATAAGAACAAGGACTATAACACAGAGCGACCATTGGTTTACAAAAGGTAAGAGGTTTGAAGGAGAAGGAAAATTTTCCAGACAGGTAGAAAGATAACAAAGGTATTTTTTTACACTGATTTCTTTCCTTTTAAATTTCACTTAAAAAATAGCTACAAAAATAATTTTCTCCAAAAACATTTCTTAGTGTGGGTGCTTTATTTTTCTTGAGGTTGGCAGTAGGTGGAACATAAGTAAACAATACCAAATATAACCAGTGTCATAGTAACTCTCCTTATTAATAAAGTATCTCCTTATTAATCTCCTTATAAATAAAGTATAAACATACCAAATATAACCAGTGTCATAGTAACTCTCCTTATTAATAAAGTATTTTATGTTTCTGAATCAATATCACTTTCAGTGATTAAAATATGCCAAAAATCATTGGATACATTTCAATTTCCCCTAAATGGTGATTTCCCTCAATTTAAGAGAGGAGATTGGTTTTGCTTCACAGCTTTCAGAAAAGTCTCTGCCTCTGACCATAAACTTGCCGGATGGAGCGTCTCTGGTGGATCAGTGGTAAAGAACTGGCCTGCCAATGCAGGGGACACGGGTTCAATCCCTGGTCCGAGAAGATCCCATATCGTGAGAAGCAACTAAGCCCGTGTGCCACAACTATTGGGCTTGTGCTCTTGAGCCCGGGAGCCACAGTGAGAGAGTAGTCCCCACTCACTGTATCTACAGAAAAGCCCACGCAGCAATGAAGACCCAGCGTAGCAAAAAAAAAAAAAACAGGATAGACTTGTGAGCACCCAGAGGGCAGGTGCCAGGCTGGTATTACCAAGATGCTGAGCAGAGCAATGGATTTCATCTCTTGGTTTCCTCGGTCTTCAAATGGGCAGAAATTGTGCCTTTGCTGGGAGGATCCGGGCAAGTCTACACCACCCGGTGCTCAGGGAGAAAGAAGGTTGAGTAACCCACCCTCTGGCCCAGGGCTCCGCCCACGTGCTCACTCCGCCCCAGCAGGGCCCTGACCCTCCCCTCCCCACCGCCGGGTCCTCCTGTTTCCAGGCTCTGCACCTTCCTGCCCCTCTGCCTGAACATCCACTTCCTGCTCGGCCCCCTGTGCCAGTTCGCGCGTCTTCTTTGGGTCTCAGCTGCACCGTCAGCGCCTCCGGAAGTGTTCCTATACCTCTGGTTGACCTTTGCTTCTGAGAAGGTGAAGTCCCGCAACCATCTCCAGTGTTCTTGGGTTTTCGACATTTATTGGTGATTTCACAAATAAATGCCACTCCTCCTAGGCTCAGTTCCAACTGAGAAGTCTTGCCCTTTTGTTCAGCTCTCCTCCTATGCGCTTGCACATTGTACAAGTGGCGTGCTAAGTCTCTCAGTCGTGTGCGACTCTTTGTGACCCCGTGGACTGTAGCCCACCAGGCTCCTCTGTCCATGGGATTTCCCAGGCAAGAATACTGGAGTGGGTTCCCATTTCCTTCTCCAGGGGATTCTATCCGACCCAGGGATCAAACCTGGGTCTCTTGCATATCCTGCATTGCAGGTAGATTCTTTACCACTGAGCCAGGGAAGCCCTCTATGATTACAAGGAAAGAATTAACTAGGAAGAGTACTTGCAGGAGTACTCATTATTCTTATAAGACTAGAAGCTGTGCAACTTTGGACAAGTTACTTAACTTCTCTGTGCCTGAGTTTCCATGACTGCAAAATGGGATTGATATGAGTCCCTTGTATGGTTGTCCTGAGGGGTAAGTGGGAACATCCACTATACATGCATAATCCCACACACCATCACTGAGTCGCATACCCTGGGACACTCGTATGGCTTCACTAGGACGAGCAGCTCCCAGGGACCAGGAACCCTGACCAGCAGGAAGATGGGACAGCATGGGATGACAGCCCTCAGACCTTCCCAGGGAGCATGGTCTCTGAGTATCACCCTCTAAAACCACAGCTTCTCTGCTCCGGGGACCTAGGCAGCTTCGGCCCTTCGCTCCAGCCACTTCTGTTTACCCCCTGGGGGTAGAGTTGTCACTCTCCACCAAGTGACCAGGGGGCAGCTATAGGCAAGAACAGCTTTGGGGTTTGGGAAGAAGGGGAACAAGGCCACTCACAGCAGCAGCATGAAGAGTGTACATGTCTGGGTGAAGTGCCCTTTCACATTGGGGGGTGTTGTTTACTCACTTCACTCGTGTCCGACTCTTTGTGACCCCATGGATTGTAGGCCATCAGGCTCCTCTGTCCTTGGGATTTTCCAGCAAGAACACTGGAGTAGGTTGCCATTTCTCCAGGGATCTTCCTGACCCAGGGATTGAACCCAGGTCTCCCAAATTGCAGGCAAATTGTTTACCACTGAGCCACCATTGAAGCCCCTCACATTGGACAACTGGACACCAAGTCAATGCCAGAGGAGTGGGGGACCCCTATTCCCCTCACACTCTGCAGCTTCCCATTCCTGGCCATGGCTGGACCAGGGCAGAGCCTTAGCCTGAGATGTCAGCAAAAGGCAGCCCTGGTTAGAAAGCACCTTTGGCCCGGAGCAGTGGCCTGGTTTCAGTCTGGAGGCTCCCGCCTGGATACAATTAGCTTGGGACAGGCTCCAGGAATTGGTATGCAAATGTGCCGTAAAGCAACCTTCCTTATTTTCTAAAGCTGTCATTTCTTTTTCTTTTCTTCTTCTTCTTTTTTTTTTAAAGAAAAAAAAAAAAACAACCTCATGTATGGATAGAAATATCTGAGACCAGTGGCCTCTGCTGACCACTGGGTCAGCATGGAGGTTTCTGGTCACAAAGCGCCATCCATTAATCACCCTGACAGGAGCAATTACAAAGCGGACGTGCTGCAGAGGGAACGTTGCATTTCCCTGCTGCATGTGAACTGTTGAGGGAGTGGATAATTGGAAGCATTTTTGGAAAAACAAATACTATAATCCCCAGCTCCCTTTAATTATATGTATAAGCAGGTATGCATTTCCTCCATTCATTCAAGAAACATTTATGAGACATGATATGGTACGGGAGAAACAGTTGAACAATAAGCATTAGGAATAAAAGTGATAGGGAAGCATTTAGGCATTAAAGAGAAAAACAGTTTAAAACAAATTCAAGATTTGTTCTCTGCTGAAGGAAATGGCAACCCACTCCCATATTCTTGCCTGGAGAATCCCATGGACAGAGCAGCCTGGAGGGTTACAGTCTGTAGGGTCCCAAAGAGCTGGACATGACTGAAGCAACTTAGCACTTAGCACACACACTTCAAGTGACTTGGAACTAACTGGGAAGGAGCATTATTGACCAATGAAGTGATAAATGGCCATTACACCCCAAGGCAATGTCGTTCAGTGCTGGTTTATACCAGCGATGGTGGAAGAGAGTGGAGAGTGGTTACCATCGACTACTGAAGAAGATTCAGGAGGGATTGGGACAGAAAGGCTTCGAGAGACAGTAACTGGAAATTCCACATAAAGAGCGGAATTTATTAGGAGAACTGTTTAATTTTAGAGAAGAAATTTCTCAAGGGCTTGTGAGAAATAGTGTGATTGGAACTGTATCATTAACAGATTAAATCTCCAATAACATATCAGATTATGCTCTGTCAATTTGCTAACAAGAGAGATTGAATGACTTGAATAAGAAGGAGAAAAAAGACTAGTTACTGGGGGAGTTTCCAGGTGGCTCAGTAGTAAAGAATCTGCCTGCCGGTTCAGGGGCCACAGGAGACTAGGGTTCCATCCCTGGGTTGGAAGATCCCCCGGAGGAGGAAATGGCACTCCACTCCGAGTATTCCTGCCTGGAGAATCCCATGGACCTAGGAGCCTGGTTGGCTACAATCCATGGGGTTGCAAAGAGTTGGACATGACGAAGCATGATTGGGGGATGCCAGGGTGTCCCATAAGGGGCTGACCTGAGCAACTGAGGCTCAGGGGGACAGAACCCAGCTGTGTCTGGAAGCCTCAGCGTCTTAAGGGATGGGCTGCTGTTCATAGGACTCAGAGGCCATGGCATCAGACAGCAATGTCTCTGTGTTTCAGATCTCCTCTTCTTGGCAGTAGCATCTTTCTGCACCCAGTGAACCAGAAACCTGCTCTCTGCATCAGCAGCTGCGGCCAAGGGGCATTGCCAGTGGCCCTCCTGTGTATCGGGATCGTCCCCGGAAATGGTTGTGACTCAGGGGACCATGGAGAGGTATCTATTGTAAGTAAGTGAGGACCAGGTACCAGGTGTTTCGCTACATGATGACGTCACCTGACTATGACGTTAAGTCCATTCTCTAAGAAACACACAGATGCACAGCAGGGAAGGGGCAAGATAAAAATACGTCTTTAAGAAGAACATGCTATGGGTGATGCACCCTTTGGATTTAAAGGCAGGACAGACTCGAGGTCAGAGATGTATGTGACAATGGTCCCCAACAAAATCCGGAGTGTATGTCACCGTCACGTCCTCCTGGACCCCCATACTCGACAACTCTGAAGGCATGGATCGGGCACGGGGAGCTGGAACTGGGGTTTGGGGCGTGCTCCCCAGCAACTCAGGAGTCTCTGAGGCAGGAAGCCAGACCAGTCACCCTGCCAACAAGCAATGCAAAAAAAAGCAGCAGACAAAAGAGATGGTGCAGGCTTTGAAAATGACACTGACACTTCAGGGATGTGTTTGGAAATGGAGGACCGTGGCTAAGAAGTTGAGGTGATTCCCACAGTTCAAGGTCAGGGAAAGGTGACATCACCATCACACGGAACAAAGAGAGCAGAAAGGACACTGATCCAGAGAGATAATGAGCTTGCATTGGTGTCAAGCAGGACTTCAGAGCAGAGACCGTCAGTAGGCATTTGGACCCAGATGAGCAAAGCATGTTATCATCCTAGAGGTTGTAATTTATACATGGGTAATAACGTATGAACAGAATCTATTCAAAATGAAATTAAAGTTTTAAGATAATAATGAAATCTAAACAGTATCTCAGCAATGCATCTGGATTCAGATGTAACTAACCATACGAGGTGCCTTCATGAATATTATCTTATTTAACCTTCACAATTACCCTGTCATGGAACTGCGCTTCAAAACTCTAAATTATGTAAATTGTCCAAAGTAACACACATGTCGGGTGGAGAAGCAAGAATCTGAACCCAGCGTTTGAATTCCTGAGTTCTCTCTGTAACATCTTTGTGCGTGCGTGCTAAGTCATTTCAGTCATGTCTGACTCTTTGGGACCCTGTGGACTCCAGCTCACCAGCCTCGTCCATCCATGGTATTGTCTAGGCAAGAATACTGGAATGGGTTGCTATGCCCTCTTCCAGGGGATCTTCCTGACCCAGGAATCGAACCGGCATCTCCTGCACTGGCAGGCAAGTTCTTGACCACTAGTGCTATCTGGGAAGCCCATAACATCATCACTCCTTCCCATTAAGAAACAAACAGAATATGTATATGGACAATCAGCAAATAGGAGGAACACAGTTACAGACACTGGGAAATGTGAGCATCTCCCTTGTTAGTGTCCCTGTGGGCGACTAAGTTTCTTAAAACTTAAAAATCCAGGTGAACTAAAGAGATCAAAGACAGCAGTCTCTGCAGATTCCCAGCCTCAGAGTCAGCGGAGGCGGTGTTTCTAATTCCTCCGAGTCACTGCCATGGCCTGGGTACAGTTGTGGCTCAAGGTCTTTGGTTGGCGGCTCAGCTAACGTGCAGCTGCTTTTCCTCTTCCTAGTTCAATAATTCCACAATGACCCCTGCTGGGAAGAAATCATGGCTCAGTCCCACCCTCCTCCCATGAGAGCTCCTGCCAGGCCTTGGTGGGGGCAGGAAAGTGGGGTGGGGGTGGGGGTCTCCCCGCTCCTCCAGCGGCTGCTGCTCATCAGGTGAGGGTGAGGTTCTTCAGGACGCAGATTCACACCCACATTCTGGTGCCCTCTGAGCTGGACGGGTTCCAGCCGGGTCCCAAACCGGCAGGATCACCACCCGCCCCGCCCCCGCCCCAGGACTGGCAACTGGAGGGGACACAGCTGTGTCCTTGGACAGCTCTCTCCCTGGCCCCTGTGTGCAGACACCAGTCCCCTCCGTCACACCCCAGCCGTCACACCATCCTGGGGTTCCCGGGATACTGTACTTAACAACAAAGTGGAATTGGAAAAAAGAAGTCCCTCGGCGTAACTGAGAAGATGACTTCCGCGGAAAGTGCCAAAATGTTTTAGAAATACACAGCAGACAACAGAGTCGCTGCATATTTCACCAGGCAGGATCGTAATTTATGTGATGTATTTTTAACTGTGAGAGGTGATGGGGGAAACCACTTAAATTTCATGTGAGTTGAAGATTTGTCAGTTACGCAGTTCCTGTGGTGGCAGATCTGGAAAATGTTAGAAGGACTGAGCGATTACCCACAGAGTGTGCCTACAGCTGGAGCTCTTATTTGGACTCTGACTCCCCCTGTTGTCGGGAATTCACTTCGTTCTGGGAATAGTTTGCTTTCTGTGAAAGAAATTGGAATTTTACCTTGTCTGTCAAACATTCTTTTTTTAAATCACCTCTCTCCCACCTTTGCTTTTATCCTTCAGGTCTCTATGTCAGCCTCTGTGTGATGCTGAGATGGCCCGGACACTAACCCTATTCTTTGTGCCCAAATAGCATCTTCCCAACTCAGAAAGCGGGCTTCCCAGGTGGCTCAGACGGTCAAGAATCTACCTGTAATGCGGGAGACCTGGGTTCAAACCCCGGGTTGGGAAGATCTCCTGGAGAAGGAAATGGCAACCCACTCCAGTATTATTGCCTGGGAAAGCCCATGGACAGAGGAGCCTGGCGGGCTACAGTCCACTGGGTCACAAAGAGTCGTACATGACTGAGTAACTAAACACAACTCAGAAAGATTGAGAAAGATGCTTGTGTCCAACTTGGTCCCTGCCCCATCTTAGGGGGACAGGAGCAGTCACCAGGTCTGGACTGCCCCCCTTCCCCCCTGCCAACACACACAGACATAAGAGTTATGTTGGAATAAACAGCCTTTAGTTCGTCCCTGCGGAGAAGGCAATGGCACCCCACTCCAGTACTCTTGCCTGGAAAATCCCATGGACAGAGGAGCCTGGAAGGCTGCAGTCCATGAGGTTGCTAGGAGTCGGACATGACTGACCAACTTCACTTTCACTTTTCACTTTCATGCACTGGAGAAGGAAATGACAACCCACTCCAGTGTTCTTGCCTGGAGAATCCCAGGGACAGGGGACCCTGGTGGGCTGCCGTCTATGGGGTGGCACAGAGTCGGACACGACCGATGCGACTTAGCAGCAGCACCAGCAGCAGTTCGTCCCTGGAATTTGTGCTGTGAGTACTGAGGCTACAACAATCAGGAAACACTAGCCTCTTAAGCCTCGGGGACTTCACATTGAGGCACACCCAAGGACAGAACTCTGCTGTCTCAGGCTGCCCTGGTCCTCCCCGCCCCCACGCCAGTTCCCACCACCCTTCCAGACAGGCTCAACACCCTTTTGGAAAGATACCGGGTTTCCGAAGGAAAATTTTCATTATAGATGAAGCGAGCCCTCTAGTGGCGATTTCGCAAGTTACAGCCTCTATTTTAAGATTTCAAGGGGGTGAGTTCAATTTCTTTTTTCTTCTAAAGAAGCACCCAGAGCTAGTTCTCACTGTGAATAGATGGAATTCCATTCCTTTTTACTCCTTTCCTTCCCCCAAACAATTCTACTCTCCTTTCCCCAGTGTGCAGCATCCCTGAGATCTTTTTGTCCGTTGTAATCCCTGCAACTCACTCTCACCCATCAGTCTGGGGTCCTCCATCCCCGTGCCTTTCTCTGCTGGAGAATCGCTGGTGTTCTGACTGCACAAGCCGCGTGCTGAGAACAGAGACACCACACAGGCAGCCGGACTAGCAAGCGCTTCTTTGACTAGTTTGGCCATGAGCTACAGCTACCATGAATTTCAGTTTCAAGGTGTTCCAATATTTACCCCCCAAGTCACACTGTTTGCCATGCTGGTCATATGTAACACTTCTCCTTTCGTAGCGCTCTAAACAAACTGAAAAGGAGCATTTTGACTGTTTAGGACAGGATGCTGGGGATGACGTGAATCTGCCAGGAGCAAAGAAATCAGATATCAGTCCTGACTCAGGTGGGCTGCAGGTCGCTCCAAACCATTTAAGTCAACAGAGTGGATCCATGCAGCCTCTTAAACAGCTCTGGGGTCTTTTTTGGGATCCTAATCAGTCAGAAAACGGCATGTATTTAGCACCCACGTTTTATGCCATGTGAAACAAACATTAAATACAAAGGCAAAAAGAAAACTGGTGACCAAAGTGCTCATGGTCAAATAAAGAAGAGAGAAAGATAAACAGGTGAAAATCAACTGAGAAGCCGAGCCCATCAGAAATATGAAACAAAAGCACCGTCACTTCAGGTTCTTTGAGTTTCTATGGAGTTCTCCCAACAGTAAGTTCTGTTCCCGCCGCCCCCAGATGGAATCCAGGGCTTGGTTCACCCACTTTTGAGAGGATGAGCCATCCTGGACTCCTCTCCCTTCACTTCTCTCACCTACGACGTATCTGAATCCATCCTTTGCTGCCCTTCATGTGCCAGTGACTTAGCTGGGCTCTCAGAGTCTGCCTGAAGAGCTGAGACACTCTTCTGGGCTCAATTTCCCATAGTCATTTTGCCCCAGGCTCCCCATTCTCCACAGATCCCTGATTCTAAAATTCCCCTGCAGATCCAATTCTCCTGCAGACCCCATCAGGGACCTCCTCATCCTCTGCACCAGTTTCCAGAGTGCGCTCAGGATTCTGACACCTCAAGACATTGCTGCCAGGGCTTCCCTGATGGCTGAGGGGTAAAGAGCCCGCCTGCCAGGGCAGGAGTCGTAAGAGACATGGGTTTGATCCCTGGGTCAGGAAGATCTCCTGGAGGAAGAAATGTCAAGCCACTCCAGTCTTCTTGCCTGGAGAATCCCACGGACAGTGGAGCCTGGTGGGCCGCAGTGCATGGGGTTGCAAAGAGTTGGACACAACAGAGCAACTGAGCATCTCTGCATATGAATCAGCATTTCTT
The DNA here is from genome assembly GCF_003369695.1 of Bos indicus x Bos taurus. Classification (NCBI taxonomy): domain Eukaryota; kingdom Metazoa; phylum Chordata; class Mammalia; order Artiodactyla; family Bovidae; genus Bos; species Bos indicus x Bos taurus. The sequence continues at coordinate 7,441,067 of NC_040086.1, read as the reverse complement.
ACTACTGATCTCACTGTGAAGGAATTTGTACCCATGAATAGCAAGCAGGAGACTGCAGCTAAAGCAAGTCCTAGTGTGGAGATGACTCGGGCCTCCACCCCCCAGCCCGGCACCAGCACACCCCCACCCTCTGCTCAGCTCCCCTGCTGCTCCGGGAACCCCATGACTCAGGCGGGTTCCTGGGTCCCTCGAGTTGGCCTCCAGGGCCCCGGGGTCCCACAGAGCCCGCTCCCAGCATCACCATCACAGCACATAACGCTCCCAAGGCCCACGCTAGCCTCTTTCACCCTAACTCTGTCATAGTTTTACATGCTCTCATATATGCAAGAACAGCATCTCCATCCTGTCAACCACAGCAAAGCATTCACAAGAAATCTGTAAAAAAGTCAGTTAGTGCTTTATGATTTTTCTTATTTGAATGAGCAACTGTATAATTCTTGACATTTGGGGAATTACAGCCACCTAAATTGAAAATAAATCCACAAACGTCACTCTGTGTCTAACATTTGTTTTTTAAAATTGAATTGGGTTGGAACTAATGTTCTAAGAATTCTCTATTACATATGAAAAAATCAGAAACACCACGGGGTAGCGTAGAGCTGGGGATGGAAACCACCTGAGAAGACAATTAGCCTTGGAGGGAGGTCCCGTAATAACACAGGGTGCTCATCTGGGCCTAAAGTGCCTGCACAGGGCGGGGAGTATATTTCAAGCAGATAGCAAGGCGACAGTAAGTTCATGTGTTGCGCTCAAGAGAGGTTTTCCATCTCGAATCTCAGTGTTAAGTACATTCAAAATAAGCACTGGATTTGAGAAGCTTGGCATAGCCTGCATGTATCAGGATTCTTCTATATAAAACCGAGGCCTGTATGCACTCGTGCTCAGTTGTGTCCAACTCTTTGTGACCCCATGGACTGTAGCCCGCCAGGCTCCTCTGTCCATGGGATTTCCCAGGCAAGAATACTGGAGCAGGCTGCCATTTCCTCCTCCAGGGGATCTTCTGTGCCCAGGAATCGAACCTGCATCTCCTGCATTGGCAAGCAAATTCTTTTAGCACTAGGTCACCAAGGAAGCATAAAGCCAAGGACTGCATACATTATCTTGGAAGCTAGTCCCGGCATGACTGATGGCTGAGAAGTTGGAGGGTGGTGTAGAGGGTGAGGCCTGTAAGGGCCAGTTCTCTTACTGTCCCTAAACGGCCATGACCTCCAGGTGGCCCTTCAGAGATCTGGAGTCCACATCCTTGTAAAAGGGGTGGTGGAGGCATGCAGCAGCACTCACAAGATGAACTGTTTCACATTTCCAGGGAGCTCCTTGGAACAGCTCATCATTTACAGGGCCGTGGGCAAGTGATGTTATCTTCTCTGAGCCACTGCTTCCCTCTCTGTGAGGTGGGAAGATGAAATCATAGCACCTACTTAATAGGATTTTTGTAAGGATGAAATGAGAGCCTCATCTACAGTGCTTAGTCCAGTGTCTGCCGCATAGTCAGCCCTCAGAAGCTTCCGGCAGATTGAGACACCACTGCACACGTTTGAAAGTCCAAAATCCAGAGCATGGACACCACCAGGTGCTGGAGAGGATGAGAGCAATGGGAACCCTCTTTATTGTTGGGGGAGATATGCAAAGTAGAGGGTAGAGAGGCTTCCCCGGCGGCTTAGTGGTAAAGAATCCGCCTGAGAATGCAGGAGCCGCGGGTTCAATGCCTGGGTTGGGAAGATCCCTTGGAGAAGGGAACAGCAACCCACTCCAGTATTCTTCCCATGGAGAGAGGAGCCTGGGGGGGCTACAGTCCATGGGGTCACAAAAGAGTCAGACATAACTTAGTGACTAAACAAAAACAATGCAAAGTAGGAGACACTGTGGATGATACTATGGCTGTTTCTTCAAAGGTGAACATTCTCTTACCATACCATCCAGCAATGGCATTCCTGGGTATTTACCCAAAGGAGTTGAAAATTTATAGTAAATAATGAGGACCTGGGCCTCCCTGGTGGCTCAGACAATAAGGAATCTCCCTGCAGTGCAGGAGACCCAGGTTCAATCCCTGGGTCGGGAAGATCCCCTGGAGAAGGGCATGGCAACCCACTCCAGTATTCTTGCCTGGAGAATGCCATGGGCAGAGGAGCCTGGTGGGCTATAATCTGTGGGGCTCCTAAGAGTCAGACATGACTGAGCAACAACAAATCAACTAAGCAACAACAAATCAAGGTGAGTAGACTTAAAAAAAAAAAAAAACCTGTGGTAGAGTCACACAACAGAATATTATTCAGTGCTAAAAAGAAATTAGCTATCAAGAAAAGATGTAGAAGAAACTCAAATGGGTATTGCTAAGTGAAAGAAGCCAATCTGAAAAGGCTTGTTGTTCACTCAGTCATGTCCGACTCTGCAACCCCATGGACCGAAGGCTTCCCTGTCCTTCACTATCTCCCGGAGCTTGCTCAAATTCATGTCCATTGAGTCGGTGATGCCATCCAACCATCTCCTCCTCTGTCGTCCCCTTCTCCTCCTGCCTTCAGTCTTTGCCAGCATCAGGGTCTTCGCATCAGGTGGCTAAAGGATTGGAGCTTTAGCTTCAGCATAAAAGTCTGCACACTGTGTAATTGCAACTATGCAACAATATGACACTCTGGAAAAGGTAAAACTAAGGAGACAGGAAGAAGATGGGTGACTGCCGGGAGTTAAGGGGAGACAAGGATGAGTGGGCAGAACACAGGATATTCAGGGCAGTGACCCTACTCTGTATGGTACTGTAATGGTACCATTACACGTGGTACACGTCATTATACGTGCATCCACACTCACAGAACGCACAGCATGAAGTGTGAACTCGAGTGTAATCACAGGCAATAATGACACGTCACAGTGCAGCTTCATTAATCATACCAAGTGTACCTTTTCAGTGGGGGGGACCCTGTGGGGATCAGGGTGCAAGCAGAGGTTCTATGGGAAATTTCGGCACCCATTGTTCAGTCTTGCTATGAACCTAAAACTGTTCTTAACAAATTAATCTACTACAAATATTTTTTAGCTGTGGTTACTGTTATATAAAATTGCCTCTAGCTTTAGATTCTGGCCTTCTATGTAGCCAGTATGTATTTGTAGGAAGAAGTTCATGTTTATGGAGTACTTGTGTTATCCTGGCCTCTGGTGGTGAATTTGCAGAGATGTCAGAATTTTTGACTTCTGCAGTGAGCGTTTCCACAGCACTTTGCCCTGATGTTGGTTTTTCCTGAGCTGTTACAATTTTTTGCACCTTTCCCACCCCCTACAATTTCTTTGTGTGCTGCTGATGACTATTATTATCTTTAATTTCCGAAGGAGGAAACATGCGCAATAGGTCCTCATCTAGGAGGTGTTATTTGGGCATAAATAACACCTCAGGTGAAACAGGTGGGGCACAATTTGCATCTTGGCATTAAATTAGAAGTAAACCCCAGGAATATTTTATTCCTGAAATAACAACGACCAAGCGGAAAAACCAGTGTGATTAACTAACGTTACTCGGCTTTCACAATTACTTGGTAACAGATTCGGAGTAGAAGCCACCTGCTTACGGGCTGGACTGTTTTGGACTGGCGGCAGCCCCAGGCTCTTCGGCTGCAGTGTCCAGGCAGGTCAGTGGACTAAGCACCAGAGAACCTGGGTCCCATCAGTGATTCGGCATTGCCACAGCGCTATAACCCTGCAAGTACCTGAAATTTCCTCAGCATCAGTTCATCAGTGTTTTGGTTTTTTTCTTTTTTTAATTTGTGGAGTGATGATAAGACTGATTTTTACACCTCACTGGGTTGAGAAGAAAAAAGACAAATGTTAACACATGCAGATAAGAGAGACAACTCCTGAGGTGTAACTGGGGCAGTGCTTCTTCCCTCAAGCAGGCTGTTGTGCCTAAAGCTCATCAATGGATGACCCTTCGGCCCCAGAGTTAAGACCACAGCAAAGTGGGGTCAGGGCTTGACTCGCCAGCGGCCGCAAAGAGCCACAGCCTCATCAGAGATGTGTTTAGATGTCTATCCATCATGCTGGCCACAAGTCACAGAGCCCTGACATGTAAAACAGAGGCCCAGCCAATGATTCAAGGCACCAAACACTTCTCACAGCACACACACGCAGTGTACACAAGATTAGCTGAGCGCCTTTGCTAACTCAGGACCCAGTCACAGAAGTGGAATAGGTTATGTGCTGCTGACTTAGCAGATCCCACTCTGATTAAGTTACATCACCTAATGGGACATTAATGTCCTGCACCTCAGGATACAAGGTACCGAGAAGATTCCATCATCCCTGTGACATTCTTTCCCCAAAGCCCTGGCTCCAATTCATCAAGATATCAGACAAAATCAAAATAACGGACACCTGAAAAGGTTACTGGTAGGTACACTTCAAAACTGTCAAGGTCGTGACCGACAGGGAAAGACTGAGGAAAGGTCACAGATGGGAGGAGGCCCAGGAGACCCTGCAACTAAATGCAGTGTGGGCTGCTGCCCTGGATCCTGGGACACAGACACCGGAGGAAAGGCTGGTGAATCCGAAAGGGCGTGCAGTCTTGGAGGTCTCGTTGTTGCTGCTATTGTTCAGTCACTCAGTCATGTCTGACTCTTTGCACCCCCTTGGACTGCAGCACACCAGGCTTCCCTGTCCTTTACTATCTCCCAGAGTTTGTTCAAACTCATGTCCATCAAGTCATTGATGCCATCCAACCATCACATCCTCTGTTGTCCCCTTCTCCTCCTGCCCTCAATCTTTTCTGGCATCAGGGTCTTTTCCAGTGAATTGGGTCTTTGCCTCAGGTGGCCCAGGTTTTGGAGTTTCAGCTTCAGCATCAGTCCTTGCAATGAATATTTAGGGTTGGTTTCCTTTAGGATTAATTTGTTTGATGATCTTGCTGTCCAAGGGACTCTCAGGAGTCTTCTCCAACACCACAGTTCAAAAGCATCAACTCTTTAGCACTCAGCCTTCTTTATGGTCCAATTCTCACATCTGTACATGACTACTGGAAAAACCATAGCTTTGACTATAAAGACCTTTGTTGGCAACGCGGTATCTCTGCTTTTTATAGCACAGCTAATTTCTCAAGAGTGGCCCTGTGCTTTCTCTGTCTACAGTTAAAACTGCTCTGTAAGTTCAAATTTATTTACAAATAAAAAGTTCTGAAAATATTCCAGTGCTCAGTATCCCAGGGCCTGTGCATGACAACTCCTAGGAGGTTCTGGAGCCTGGATTGCCTGTGGTGGGGGAAGGGAAAGATAGCTACCCGGCTTAGCTTGATGCAAAGGGTCAAAATGAACATGGCTGTTATCTCAGTTAATACAAAGAGTATATTCATAACCAGTTTATGCCAGACTGTGAACAAATAACTGAGGGTTTATTTGATAAGCTCCTGCCAGCAGCCCTCTTATTTACTAACACACCACCCCTCTTCCCATCTCCCACCTGCCTAGAAAAGAGAAAATCCTCCGTGAGATCATCATCTGTTCCGATTCTCATGTTGACTGTACTCTCCTTACATCTTTCTCATGAAGGATGCCACGAGGGGCTCGGAATAATGACGACTGCTGTCATAATTAAGCTCTGGGATGGATTTCAAAGACTCAAGGAGGACCCAGCAGGTCATCCAAGCCCATCTCCCTGCCAGTGCCTAAGGGCTGTGCAGGATTTGGCAGATCTGTCCCCAGGCTGTAAAAATTCTAAACTAGTCAAGAAATTACCACCATGTACAAATGATGATTAAAAAGTTTACCTTCTTCCTGGATGATTCTAGAGGGAAGGGGCTGGGGGCAGGGGGAGTAAGGCATGAATAGCTCCCTGAAAACAAATGCTGTTCTATTTGGAGTTTATTTTCCAAGGTGAAAATGTGGTTATTTTCCATTCAGTGTGGTAGCCAGGGCTTATTGTTATGCAAGAGTTGCCTCTGCATCAGATAAATTAAAATCTAGCACTGACCCCCAGCTGTCCCTCAAACGATATTATAAATGCGTCTGTCCTAGTTCCAACTTCTTCTGGCTTATACTGAAGTGCTGGACTTGAACACAGTTGTGTATGAGGCTGCCATTGGCTCAGACACCTTAGCAACAGCGTCAACGTTGCCGAGGAATGAATGCTACAACAAAACCCCATAAGGGCCACCACTTGCTCAAGTGACTGTATGTTATCAAGTTGAGTGGGGCCTTTTCCAGTGAAAATTGTGAAATGTACTCACGGGCATATAAATCCAGCAGAAAAGGGCAACAACTATGATGTCAATGAAAACAGGAAGTATTTTCAGGGGATAGAACTTGGAGGAAGATTGAGGAGAACAGTTAAACAGAAGAGTTAATTCAGAAACAGATCCTTGGAAGATGTCTTGATTACGTACAAAGTGGAAACCTGGCGGCGTAAACGACGAAGGCAGGTGAAGTCCGCTGAAAACTGTGACCGCTGTGTCTGTCCCAATCACTCTTCCACGCTGGGCACAGGGAAACGGGAGCACGCAAACACTAAATACGTCCACATTTTCCATTTTTCTTGAGTGTTCTCTACTTGGCACATACATTCACCTTTATACATACAATACATAAGAAAATGTAGGTATGTAGCCTATGGGAAAAAAATACCCATAGCAAAAACCATGCCTGGCCTTTCGTTACCAGTACCGTGTGAGTTGGGCACATCATGTCTGTCATAAGTCACGGTGGAAACTTACATAAGAGGCCTATCCCAAGGGACTTCCCTGGTGGTCCAGTGGATAAGAATCTGCCTGCCAATTCAGGGGACACAGGTTCCATCCCTGGTCTGGGAAGATTCCACATGGTGCGGGGCAACTAAGCTCCTCTGCCACAACTGCTGGGCCCCTGCCCTGCAACTGCTGAAGCCTGCGCAGCTAGAGCCTGTGCCCTGCAACAGGAGAAGCCACTGCAATGAGAAGTTCGGGCCCTGCAAGTGGAGAGCAGCCCCCACTCACCACAACTAGAGAGAGCCCAAGCGCAGCAGTGAAGACCCAGCACAGACAAAATTAATTATTCTTTAAGTCTTAAAGAAAAAAAAAAGAAATATATCCAAAGAACCATAGTTCTGTGTTTGAAATTCTTCACCACTCTTTTTTTAGAGCTTCCCCAGTGGCTCAGATGGTAAAAAATCCACCTGTAATGCAGGAAACCTGGGTTCAATCCCTGGGTCAGGAAGATTCCATGGAGAAGGAAATGGCAACCCATTCAAGTATGCTTGCCTTGGAAATCCCATGGACAGAGGAGCCTGGTGGGGTACAGTCCCTGGGGTTGCAAAGAGTCGGACACGACTGAGTGACTACTAACCAACCAACTTAGAAGTGTCATGGAGTCTATGGGCGTGTCGTTCAGCTTGCTGGTGTGTTGCAATGAGCTAAACTGAGGCTCAAGGTCTAGTGGAAGTTGACTTGTCTGCCATATTGGACATATTTGGTTCGAATCAATTTATGTCATGTCCTCGGGCTGTGTCACCCTTTTAAAGGTTATGCTCTGCCCATTTCACTAGCAGTTTTACCATTTCTTTCCACTAGGGGTAGCTTTTATCATGAGTGACCTGATAGGCTGACACCCTTTGATCACCTTTGGGCGGGGACTGGATTTCTCCTTTCTGATTAACAGCTGTGCAGAGTGGTGTCTCCTAACCAAGTCACATTCCAAAATATTTTTATTTGTCTCATCCTAAAACCACAGGTCACTGCTACCCTGTGTATGTATCAGCCAAATCTTTTGGAAGTTGCTTGTCTTTCTTGACCATTCTGTGAAATACACTGTATGATAATGAAGGTGAGGCTTTACCCTGCTCCTTTAATGCTCAGCACTCCACCACATACTTCCAAGTCTTGCATGAGGCTTCTCAGGCTGGGGGAAAATGGTTTCTTTTCAAGAAACAAGCTTCCAAGATCCCATAATACACAAAGCACTTCAGTTTGAAAAGTGAAGACGAGAGGAAAGCCAAATAAAAAGGGCTCAGGCTGGAAAGTCTTGAAGCTGGGGGATTCTCTGAAATCATTCACAGATGCTGTTTCTACCCTTGACAGGTCACTTCATCCCATTTAGCACTTTTTATCTTTGAGTTCCAAAGCTCTTAAGCAAATGGAGAAGGGAGGAAAGCTAACCTTTCTGATGATAGTTTATCAGACTGACAATCAAACAGAAGTTCCCCTGTGGTGCAAGTAAGACATGGTTTGAAAAAGAAATAATGCAAAAGAAAGGAAAAAGGGGATCATAGAGATCACACCTTCACATTTAATTTCAGAGAAGAAGACCTGAAGTTGATGTTTGTTTAGATCAGTTGTGCCCCAGTTGGAACATGGGTGCCCAGACCTGCAGTGCAGTAACATGGGCTATGCTTTAAATAGCTGCCAAATAGCCATGTGGGGGTTGGCAGCAGGCTAGGGTTGCGAGGAGACGGATCTGATTCAAAGTGAAGTCACATAACAAGGGGGCAAGTAGAGCTGATGTGCAGGAGAGCCATTTTTCATTATCATTCTGTGCTTTCCTTTACATATATATTTATATTTATATATATTTATATATATATAAATAATATATATATATATAAGGGCACTAATTCAATTTGTATATATATGTGTTTGTGTGTGTGTGTGTGTGTGTGTGTGTTTATTTTTTTCTCCTTTGGTTAGCCAACCAGATACGGAAATCCACCCCAGGAACTTCTGAGAAAACTTCTCTTCTTTGGCAGTCCTGTTTTCTCTGTTGCTGTTGTTTAGTCACTAAGCTACGTCCGAATCTTCTGCAACCCCATGGACAGTAACCCGCCAGGCTCTTCTGCCCATGGAATTGTCCAGGTAAGAATACTGGAGTGGGTTGCCACTTCCTACTCCAGGGGACCTTCCTGATCCAGGGATCAAACCTGTATCTCTTGTGTCTCCTGCAGTGGCAGGCTGATTCTTTACCAGCTGAGCCACCGGGGAAGCCCCACCATGAGCAATGGCCACTAAAGTTAAGGCCAGAAGGACACTTCTGCAAGGTGGCATCTGCTTTCTGATACTGGGCTTTCTAGTTTGCACTCGGGGCGGTATAAGCCATTCAAGTGGCTTCAGACTCCTACAGCCTCATACATATTTTAGGTCACTGATGTCACTGAGTATGCCCTGAGATCCTTGACCTCTGAACCACTCCATTTAATGCCTGGAGCCCAAAGCCTGCAGCAGAGGTGCTGGTCAGTGGAGGACTTGGAAGTAGCTTACTTCGAGCTTCTTCATTCATGCAACAAACCAACATTCAACCCTAATCATTCACAGAAATCTTTCTGTTTTCATTCAAATATGTCCAAAGTATTTCCCTTCCCCTATTAGGGAGCAGCCAAGAGGTGTCATAGAAAGAGCATGGAGTTCAAACACCTAGAGAACCATCTCCAATCCTTCCTCACTGTGTGGCCTTGGGCGACTTCCACACCTTCTCAATTTCAGTCCCTCAGCTCTCAAGGGAGTGATGCCACCAAATGGCGTGGGAATGGGTAGTGGCCCCCAGGAAGTGCTCAAGAATCAGAGTCAGCCTGTTCTTAGTCTTGTCTGACTGTCATCCAGTGGAAGTCTAGAAAGTATCAATATGATTTGCAATTGTCCACAATTATTTAACTCAATAACCTAGAGTATGTGTTCAGTCGCTCAGCTGTGTCCAACTCTCTGCAACCCCATGGACTGCAGCCCACCAGGCTCCTCTGTCCACGGAATTTTCCCTGCAAGAATACTGGAGTGAGTTGTCATTTCCTCCTCCAGGGCATCTTCCTGACCCAGGGATCAAACTCACCTCTTGCATCTCCTACATTGGCAGGCGGATTCTTTACCACTGAGCCACCTGGGAAGCCCATAACCTAGGGTGGACATTCCTTGTTATTTCTCCATTTTAAAGTATGTCCACATGAAGAACAGCAAAGTGACTCAGAAACAGCAGGATCTCCAGAATCAGAGACTCTAACATAGGCCAGGCGGGCCCATGTCTGAGATGCATGGGCCTGGCTGCTATTGAGAGTGCAGATAATCTCTGAAATGTCTAATGAACAAAATTGTTCAAGCTGTCATATTAAGTAAAAATCTAAGTTTACAAAGCACTTTTCTATATGACCCTTTAAGTTATCTAACGTCCCCAGGTGGCCCTCGTGGTAAAGAACCCACCTGCAAATGGAGCAGACAGAAGAGAGGTGGGTGGGTTCGATCCCTGGGTGGGGAAGATGCCCTGGAGGAGGGCATGGCGACTCACTCCCGTATTCTTGCCTGGAGAATCCCCTGGACAGAGGAACTTGGTGGGTTTACAGTCCATGGGGTCACAAAGAGCTGGATGTGACTGAGCAACTGAGAACTTTAAGTGACCTACTAGAACTATTGATGTACTGCTTGACTCTACTGGTGGAGTTATGGATGAAATTTCTTTCTTTCTACTCATTTATACTTTCTGAATGGTTTAATGAATATGCATAACTTTTGCAAAGAAAAACAATTTGGAGAAGTAAACAAATTTTAATGTCTTTTTTTTCTGTCTTATTGTGTCTGTGAATAGGAAGTAACAGACCTTGGAAATCATATTTTTCTGGAAGCTGGGTAAGTGGTAAAATGGTAGGCTTTAGGGTTCACCATCTTATGACTAAGACAGCAACATTATGAAGCAACTGCATTAATTAGAAATGTCATGCTATCATGTGGACAGGCAAAAGTATTAGAAATCATAAACTGTACTAATGATGCTGTATTGATCAATCGATCAAAAACTAAGTATCTACAAGCGTATGATGCAGCCCCTATTCCCAGCAGCCTTGAGATGGTCTGCTGATTGTGCTAGCAGTCAGTCAGGTCAAGTGGAGAGAGAATAGTAGGAAAAAAAAAAAAAAAACCCACAAAAACAAACTTACAGACGTAACACACACACACACACACACACACACGTTGATAATCGATAATTACCAAGCACTGACACCTCTTCCATCACATAAATATACTCTTATAAGTGGATTTAATCTTCAAATTCAGTAAATACATTTCATAGATTAGTCATAAAAGCAGTCAGTGTCCAGTAACAGTACACTTAACAGTATTAGCTAACAGCATACCTTCAATCCCAAATTAAACATCTTCATTCAGCATCTTTGTAGGGTTTTCCCAGCAGTTTCCTGTGTTCCCTGTCACAGGACTGAACTAAACCGCTTGGGCAAAGAGGAGGAGAGAACAGTCTCTACCAGAGTCCAAGGCCACACCTCACTTTCCTCTTACCTCACTCTTTCTGCAAGTGTCACCGAGAAGCTATCTTATTCATTGAACTGAAACTTCAAGATGCAAATTCAATTCTCTTAAAAAAAGATTTTCAAAACTTTGAAAGATTTGGAAATAAATCAATACACTAAATAGAGAAATAAAATGAAGCATACTATCCCAAATCAGATATAAGACTGTTACAAGAATATATAAGTGTATTTTACTCATTGACATAGTAAATACAACTCACCTTTCCTCCATGGATTGTCGCTGAAATAGATCAGGCAATATGCTTGAATTAATGTGATCAGTGCATTACAACTATTACTTCCAAAGTGTGGATCTGAGTAAAAGTCTCATGTACATCAGATATTCAGCCAGTTACCCTAAGATAAATATATGGTAGTCACACAAATATTAGAAAGTAAGACTAATCATCTGAAAACTACAAATATTCAAACCTTTACTAAAAAAAAAAAAAAAAAAAACAGCTTGCACATGAAATTCGAATGACGTATAATACACTAGAAAAAGTCTCCATTCCAAAGTCCTACCAAAAGGAATTGTTTTTACAGATGCCATGAGTTAATCAAATACATCTAGCATCGTCTGGAAAACTTAATAGCATGCCACAACTTAATATCACAGTCAACATGCATAACAGAACCCATAATTATTTTTTGTAATAATCAGGCCAAAAGCAAAGAAATAAATGAAGCAATATAAAAATGAAACAGAAGAACACAAAGGAAAGTACCAGGAAAACGTGTATGATAAAACTGAAACCTCCTGAGAAACCAGTTAAGGACCTGAAGTCTTTTCTTTCTTTTTTTTTTTTAACAGGAAAGCCCGGTCCGTACGTAACCCCTAAAACGCCCCGTGATCCGCACACACCTCAGACCTTCATTTCCCACCCCAAGAGCACCCTCCCAGTAAACCAGGTCTAAAAGAAAGTACAAGGTGTGCACAGAAGAGACAATCTGGGGACCAGGGGGTGAGGCACCGGGGGAGCAGCGCCTCTGCCCCACCCCAGGCTCGGCTTCTAAGGGGTCACCCTTCCAGCCGCCTCCGACTCAAGCCCTTGGTGTCCGCAGCAGCTGCAGAGTAAAGTGCTGTGTCTGGAACACGTCAGTCCGCACACCACACAGAGCCTCTGTGCCTCCACTAGGCGAGTCCTCTGCCAGGGGGCTTCCAAAATGCAAATTAGACCTAGGCTTCTCAGATGGATGCCATTTCCATCAAAACTAGTGCCAAACAAACATCTTTGATATGCAAAATGTCTACTCTAGTGAATATAATCATTCCTACATGCCCACCCCCTCAGGTTTTCCTCCAAGAGGTTAAAGCAAACAGCAGATCCGTAAATGCTAATGTACTTGCTGTAAAGCTGAAGTCAGGGAGGGACAACAGGGAAGGGCATCAAATGATGGGAAGAGCTACAACCCATAGGATCTTGGGGAAAGTTAACATTTCATAGTCTTTAATAAAGCAAGACTATTATCACCCTCATCTGGAAGCATTTTGGGCGTTTATAGTGAGTGCATATTAAAAACACATTTCATCAGTAAATCTTCACATGCTGGACAGATTATCAATATAATTTTTAGCTGGGAATTTTAAAATATCAAATAGAATTATGTACAAAGCACAGGCGCTTGGTTTTTACATACTTTCAACCATATTCCATACACAATTAAGCCACTTTCAGTTCATGAAAAATCCAATCTGCGTTATCTGTGATTTGGTATAAAGATTTGTTTCTTTTAAATATAGCCTAAGATTTATATAAGCATGCACAATTAAGTGAATAACTTAACATAACCAAACTTAATTTTGGTTAAGAAAGAAGAATAAATACAGGTTGGTTTTGTGGGGGCCCATTCTGACTGATGAGTTTGTGTGGCTCCTGCTAAGGGAGCAACTTTGATCTATTTTTTAGTGGTGAGTAATCTGCTCACAGGAGCTGGTACCTGTATACGTGGGTATTGACGTACAGAGAAAAGAAGCAGAGTTAATTCTCTGACAACATTTGTTTGTTGTTCATAATTACTCTCCCAAGAATTATTCTTAACAGTAGCGGAAGTGAATGCGAAGGAGGCTTAGATCAAATCATGATCTGCCCCTGATGATGGTTCAGGCCTTTGCTACCTGCAAACTCCAAGTATGGTGAAAGGGATGAGGCCCCTGTTACCTGCAAACTAGGTTCCTGAGGGCACTTAGACAAGACCGAAGCACCTGGAGAGATTCTAGGACCCTCTTATGAGAGAAAATCACAATGGCTAATTCAAATAGCAACTAACAAGTTACACCAACTCATTCTATGCCGGGATCATGGAGACAAAATGAAAAAAAAAAAAAAAGCTCTGTTTTAAATCATTCAGGGAGACACTGGAGGCAGCAGTCTGACTAGTGATGTATCTGAATGTGCCGTCCAACAATCAGAAACAGTAATCCAGCTAGCAGGGAGAAAAAAATTCCCGCCGGGGCCAGGAAGAACGACCAGCCGTACAGCACAGAGGGGCTGAAATCCAAGCAGTCTCTCATTTTCCTGTGTCTGTAGCTTTCCAAGTCGGCCACCGCCTGCACCCAGATGACGTACAGCATCACCACCAGGGCAAACAGGACGCCTGAGGGGACAGAACAAGACACCTTTAGCCTTTCTGAAGATGTCTGCCCGAGCGTGCTAGCAGACCAGTCACACGCCCGACGATAAAACTGTGAGAATGCAACTCTAGCTAAATCGCCTGCTTGGTGTCAGACCTGCTATTGAACGCTTCCTAGGCACATCACTTATCTTCAGTGATCAGGGCACTGAGGGTGGGAGCTGCAGAAGAACAAGGATGGTGGCTGACCTGTGCTGACTGAGCGCTCACCGTGTGCCAGGGGCCGCATCAGGTGCTTGCGAACCTAAGAGTCAAAGATCCCTTGTGCTACTGTGGAAGCCGCTTAGTCGTCTCTGACTCTGTGGGACCCCGTGGACTGTAGCCCGCCAGGCAAGAATCCCTCTGTCCATGGGATTCTCCAGGCAAAAAAACTGGAGTGAGTTGCCATTCCCTTCTCCAGGAGATCTTCAGGGATTGAACCCAGGTCTCCTCAAATGCTGGCAGATTCTTTACCGTCTGAGCCACCAGGGAAGCCCTGCCTAGCAGAATTTACTTTCCAACATTTATTCGTCTTTATTGTATGTCTCGTTTGTGATGAGCATTGTTATACGTTATTTCTTTCAACATGTACAACATACTCATGAAACAGGTACTCTGAACCCCCAGTTTCAAGTTTATGCAAACTCAGCTGGTAGCTTTCCTAGCTGATTTTTAGTTCAAAGTCTTTCTGACTATTGTTATAACAATGTAACATTTATAACTACAGCTAACTGGTGCTGTAAATGTGACAGTGAAAACAGAAGCCAAGTAAGTAAGTACCAGAAAAAAAAACAGAGATGGGAGCACTGAACTAATATAAAAGAACATACGTGACTCTTTAACAAACTTTCTGTGGATTTGTGATCAAGAGCCTTATTAAATAAAAGAAAGGAAGAAAGAAAGAAAGGAGGGAGGGAAATTACTAAACCTTCAATATAATTTATGAACCATTTCAATATAAAACTGCAATCCACCTATTCAAAAATACCGTTGGGATTATAAGGGCAGAGAAGTAGCATAGTGTTGGACGCTTGACTTTATCAAATAACACGACAGAAGAGCTGTATGAATGCGGAAATCTGAGACTACTACTAGGCACATGCTTTTCCATGTGACTGTTACCGTGACAGCAAGGAGGTGCAACCACTGCACTGAGCTGCAGTCTCGAGAGCCGCTAAGTTGATTCACTACTGAATGAGGGACAGGTCCCCATACACGAATTTGTCCCAAAGCAAAATATACTTCCAGTAGTCATGTATGGATATTGAGAGCTGGACCATAAACAAGGCTGAGTGCTAAGAATTGATGCTTTCGAATCATGTGCTGGAAAAGACTCTTGAGAGTCCCTTGGACAGCAAGGAGATCAAACCAGTCAATCCTAAAGGAAATCAATTCTGAATATTCACTGGAAGGGCTGATGCCGAAGCTCTAATCCTTTGCCCACCTGATGCGAAAAGCTGGCTCATTATAAAAGACCCTCATGCTGGGAAAGATTAAGGGCAAGAGGAGAAGGTGGTGGCAAAGGATGAGATGGTTGGATGGCATCACTGACTCAAAGGACATGAGTTTGAGCAAACTCTGGGAGATAGTGAAGGACAGGGAATCGTGACATGCTGCAGTCCATGGGGTTGCAGAGTCAGATACGACTTAGCAACAGAACAACAAAAATATACCTGAGGTCACTTGTTATTTGTCCAAAAGTTCAATCCAAACTTGTTAAGATCTACTGTACTCTTTGAATGAATGAACTGAACTATCGGGTAAAAAAGCTCCACATTCTAATTGCTAGTCTGTCTGGAAGGTAAGCACCACCCTGTGATCAGAAGCAGAGGCTGGGAAACATGGAGAGAAGATTTAACGTGGGTTACAAGCCTAGCCATCCATCGCTCTTATAGAGTTAACCATGTTCCTGAAGTATTTAGGTGTCCTCGCCCTCCTGGGTCATCAATTTCATAAAGAATCTTGAGAAGGGCCCACACGTTATGTCAAAGTATGTCATCATCAGAGCTGAAACTTCACCCTGATCATGATACAAGCTACAGAGTTGTGAAGAGTCAACACAATGGCTTCACTAATAAGAACCATCCTTCACTCTGCCTTCTGCACGTGAATGTAAATATTGCAGCACAGAATAGAGCAGTCTAATCACTGCACGACAACTGGATCACAAAGAGACAGTGAAGCCGGGTCCGGCCAGCAAGCTCCTCGCAGAGCCATGCCCCAGACTGTGACAACAATATGGTGAGGCCATGTGTTGTCTAGCAAGTCTGAGCCCCTCATTGCATTTTTTTTTCAGCAAATACACAGACAGTGTGCTCTGCTAAGGTAAAGGTGTGGCTTGGTCATCTGCATACCCTTTGCCTTATGCAAACACATTGCAAACCATTTTTTATTATTTGTTTTTATATATATATACATATATATATATATGTATATATAAAATCTTCCTTGCATCACGTGAATCTCTTTTGCTTTCAGGTATTTTAATTTTAAAAAGTTTCCTTCATGAAAAACTAGTAGCTTTATACATCTTTTCTTGAAGAATTGTAAATTACTGAATTTAGACTATATTTTTTAAAGTATTGTAGGGCCTTCCAGGTGGCTCAGTGGTAAAGAACCCGTCTGCCAATGCAGGAGACATGGGTTCGACCCCTGGGCCAGGTGGTCTCCACACGCTGTGAAGCAGCGCAGCCCGTGCGCCACAGCTACTGAGCCTGTGCTTTAGAGCCTGGGAGCTGCAACTACGGAAGCCCACGTGCCCCAGAGCCCGTGCTCTGCAACCAGAGAGGACACTAGCAATGAGAAGCTCTCGCACGTTACTGGAGAGTAGCTCCCGCTTGCCGCCAACTAGAGAAAAAGTCTAGGCGGCAGTAAAGACCCAGCACGGCCAAGAATAATAAATAAATAAATAAAATTATTAAAAAGTATTGTAGGACATCATGCAGACGATCCATAATAAGGAAGAATTCAGTTACATTTAATCACTGCTGTTCTTTAAAGAGCAATTACACCCTGAAAGCAACGAATAATAGTGGTTTCTATCAATGCAGTCTTGTTCACTGGTTGGAGACATAGTCCATTTACTTCATAACAGACCAGCTTATGATTATACCCCTGGGGTAAAACAGTGCTTCCCTACTCTTCATAACCCATTACATCGCCAGTGTCTTGTGTGTGTGTGTGTGTGTGTGTGTGTGTGTGTGTGTGTGTGCGCGCGTGCAGACAAACAGAAGTAAAATGAACAAACAAACCTGGGGGAACTACCAGTATTTACACAAGGCCAACACATTAGCTAATATGGCAGCAAAAATTTATGACGGGGGCTGCATGAAGTAAGTAGCCAAAAGAAGAGTCAGGAGACCATTGCTTACAGCGGGACTGATCATCCACACACATATATTGAGGTGAACTGGAGTCAAGTTCTTCACTCCTGAAAAGGGAGTCACAAATTTGAAAAGGGGGGAAAGCTAGAATGAACTCTATGGTGTTTTTTTAGAATTGAATGTGTTGGTGTGAATTGGTGGTTTTAGATAGACGAATAAATGAATGGATACAGAGGCAAATGTGTGCACACACCTGTGTGCGTGTGTGTGCCTAGCTACACTTCCTGGCTGTTCCCTGTGAAAGTCTGGCAGCAACACCACCCCAATTCCACGGAGCACACCGGGCATCCAGATCTCAGCTTCTAAACCCGGGGTTTGGGGCATCTCTGAGAAACAGCTGAGTCCAGGCTGGGACAGAAAGTACAAGACGAATCTGGAACATCATGTTATACCAAAAAAGTACAGGTGTGCTCAGAGAGCAGTGTGGGCGTTCAGAAAACACATCTTGGGGCTTCTCCTAGCCAGTTCTAAGAACATTTGACTATTAAACAAATAATGATAGAAGCCCATTACATCCCATCAAACAAAAGAGGGATCCAAGAGCCCAGAGAGGTATAAATAAGCAAGTAAATAAATAAGTAGGGAGAAGGGAATGCCTTTCATTCAGAATGCTGACATAAATACAGAAGGAAGAGCTGAATCAGAAATCACTGCTAGGTGATCATTTAAGTCAGAATTAATTCAGGCAAGAAACAAAAATGGATACTAAAACTAGTGGATGAAATTTAGATGGGAAATAAATGTTTACACCGGCTCAGAGTCTCTTCCCACAAAAACGCGTATTAGTCGTAAAGAAAAAACAGCAACTTTACACTGAAGAAACCTGGCAAATCCCACTTTACTCAAGGGATCAAAGTTGGTAAAACCAGGGACATGAGAGACTGGTGTCACTTACCACTTCAAGAGATTCAGTGAGAACACAATGTAACGGCTGTGCAGCTGCAGCGGGAAGGGAAGAACCGACATCCAGTACTGAGGAAGCATCAGGCAGACCAACTCAGGAACGTTCCAGAAAACCACAGGCCTGTACTCCTCGAAAGAGCCCAGCTCATGAAGGTCAAAGAAGGATTTATTCTGGTCTGATGGATACTCAGATGACACATCTAAACACAGGGCCTGTTCCAGGACTCGATTCTTTTGCTTTCTTTAATAAACATTGTTGGGAAAATCAGAAAAATCTGAAAGCAGTCTCTGGGTGAAGGGGCTTACCATTTCTCTGTAAGTTTGAAAATATATCAAAACAAGAAACAAAATGTATGAAAAAAGAAAAAAGAAAAAGTGTGGTGGAAATGTGTGGCTACCTGTGCTGGGAAGTGAATGTGGTGGGGGTGGGGTGGGAGGAGAGGACATGGGTTCACACCCAGAGAGATGCATCTCCTATTGATGGGATATCAGCAATATTATTGATGTATGGATCAATACTGTATGGATGTGAGAGGTGGACCATAAAGAAGGCTGAGCAATGAAGAATTGATGCTTTCAAACTGGTGCTCGAGAAGATTCTTGAGAGTCCCTTGGACGGAAAGGAGATCAAACCAGTCAATCCTAAAGGAAATCAACCCAGAATACTCATTGGAAGGACTGCTGCAGAAGCTGAAGCTCCAATACTCTGGCCACCTGATGCAAAGAGCCAACACTTGGGAAAGACCCTGATGCTGGAAACGACTGGGGGCAGCAGGAGAAGAGGGCAACAGAGAATGAGATAGTTGGATGGCATCACCTACTCAGTGGACATGAGTTTTAGTAAATTCTGGGACATAGTGAAAAGACAGGGAAGCCTGGCGTGCTGCAGTCCATAGGGTCACAAAGAGTCAGACACGATTTAGGGATTGAACAACAACAATTATTGATTTGGTCCACCCACCAAGTGAAGCACTAACACTATGGAAAAATCTTAACTACAAAAAGAAATTCATAAAAACATAAGCAATAGCTGTCTTGAGAGACAAGTGTATTATATTTCAAACCCACTTGCCACAGTGATTTTAGCAGGCATAGAAAGTATTGCCAATATTCAGGTAATAATTGTTTTAAATGAAGTTATATTTAAATTAGGTCATACATTTTGAAAGCATAACTTATCTCCAATTGAATTTTATAATTTCTATTTTTTGAAGTCTAACAAAAATTCATAAAATAGCTTCAGTTCAGTTCAGTCACTCAGTCGTGTCCGACTCTTTGCAACTCCATGAATCGCAGCACGCCAGGCCTCCCTGTCCATCACCATCTCCCGGAGTTCACTCAGACTCACGTCCATTGAGTCAGTGATGCCATCCAGCCATCTCATCCTCTGTCGTCCCCTTCTCCTCCTGCCCCCAATCCTTCCCAGCATCAGAGTCTTTTCCAATGAGTCAACTCTTCGCATGAGGTGGCTAAAGTACTAGAGTTTCAGCTTTAGCATCATTCCTTCCAAAGAAATCCCAGGGCTGATCTCCTTCAGAATGGACTGGTTGGATCTCCTTGCAGTCCAAGGGACTCTCAAGAGTCTTCTCCAACACCACAGTTCAAGAGCGTCAATTCTTCAGCGCTCAGCCTTCTTCACAGTCCAATTCTCACATCCATACATGAGCACAGGAAAAACCATAGCCTTGACTAGACGGATCTTTGTTGGCAAAGTAATGTCTCTGCTTTTGAATATGCTATCTAGGTTAGACATAACTTTCCTTCCAAGGAGTAAGCGTCTTTTAATTTCATGGCTGCAGTCACCATCTGCAGTGATTTTGGAGCCCAGAAAAATAAAGTCTGACACTGTTTCCACTGTTTCCCCATCTATTTCCCATGAAGTGATGGGACTGGATGCTATGATCTTTGTTTTCTGAATGTTGAGCTTTAAGCCAACTTTTTCACTCCTCACTTTGACCTTCATCAAGAGGCTTTTTAGTTCCTCTTCACTTTCTGCCATAAGGGTGGTGTCATCTGCATATCTGATGCTGGTATTTCTCCCAGCAATCTTGATTCCAGCTTGTGTTTCTTCCAGCCCAGCGTTTCTCATGATGTACTCTGCATAGAAGTTAAATAAGCAGGGTGACAATATACAGCCTTGATGTACTCCTTTTCCTATTTGGAACCAGTCTGTTGTTCCATGTTCAGTTCTAACTGTTGCTTCCTGACCTGTACACAGATTTCTCAAGAGGCAGGTCAAGTGGTCTGGTATTCCCATCTCTCAGAATTTTCCACAGTTTATTGTGATCTACATAGTCAAAGGCTTTGGGATAGTCAATAAAGTAGAAATAGATGTTTTTCTGGAACTCTCTTGCTTTTCCCATGATCCAATGGATGTCGGCAATTTGATCTCTGGTTCCTCTGCCTTTTCTAAAACCAGCTTGAACATCAGGAAGTTCACGGTTCATGTATTGCTGAAGCCTGGCTTGGAGAATTTTGAGCATTACTTTACTAGCGTGTGAGATGAGTACAATTGCGCGGTAGTTTGAGCATTCTTTGGCATTGCCTTTCTTTGGGACTGGAATGAAAACTGACCTTTTCCAGTCCTGTGGCCACTGCTGAGTTTTCCAAATTTGCTGGCATATTGAGTGCAGCACTTTCACAGCATCATCTTTCAGGATTTGAAATAGCTCAACTGGAATTCCATCACCTCCACTAGCTTTGTTTGTAGTGATGCTTTCTAAGGCCCACTTGACTTCACATTCCAGGATGTCTGGCTCTAGGTTAGTGATCATACCATCGTGATTATCTGGGACATGATCTTTTTTGTACAGTTCTTCTGTATATTCTTGCCACCTCTTCTTGATATCCTCTGCTTCTGTTAGGTTAAAATAGCTTACTGGAGGCATAATCAAAATATGGTCCCAAAGCCCATGAAGCTTTGTGATCATAATAAAACAAATAAACGGACAAATAATTATGGCATATCAAGAACAAGGTGGGTTTCTTATTGGCCGTGTGGTGAGAAGAGCATTTTTTTTGTACAAAGGTCATTTTCTGGTCTAATGTCTTTAGTCAATGAATCCTATGTATTGGGTATTATCTATCAGATTTTTCAAATACTTACTACTTTTTTAGATTGGCATGATAACTTCCAACACTAAACATCCTTTATATTCAATACTCTGTACTCTTTTTTTTTTTTAACTTTTTGGCCATTCCCCATGGCATGCAGAACCTTAGCTCCCTAACTAGGGATTGAACCCTCATCTCCTGCATTGGAAGCACAGAGTCTTAACCACTAGACCACCAGGGAAGTGTCAATACTCTGTACTTTCTTGTGAAACAATGATTGATAGAGAATGATTGTGCACATATATCCATATCTACTCATAAGTAGTGAGGGGTTTGATCTGAGAAGCAGTTTCATTTAAGGCCAAGGAAGGGTCTGCTGATGGTAACTGAGTTTCAGAAAGTATATGGCGGTTGAAGAGCACAGGGCTGCAATCTGTCTACCCTGGTTCAGGTTCACTGTTTAGAAAGTTTAAACTTTAGTAGCTGAGTAACACTGAGCATGGTTCTAACGTCTCTGTGTCTCCGATTCATCACTAGTAAAATACAGATGACGCAAGGTGCCCACCGAAGAGAGCAATAAGAGAAATGAACAGAGGAAAGCACTCCAGGAGCAAGATGCCCCAGACAGGACGAGCACATAGCCAACACTGAGCTTTGGCGTACGCTCTTGCTGTGGCTAGAAATATCATCCTCCGAAACCTTCTGAAGGGTCAGAGCTTCTCATGTGACAGGACTATTTCAGGACGGGCCAAGAGGCACGAGAAGCAGCTTGCCATAGATTCTCCTTTCGGAGACTTCATGGAAGCAGAGAGGGAAAAGGTGGTTTCACGTGTTTGCCCGGGCCTTGCTGGAATCCTCCACCAGGTGGCGCCCGTCACCTCACAGCCCCTGTCTAGGGGATATTTCAGAAAGCGCATCAGGCGAATCCAGACCAGAGCTTAGTCGTGTTAAGGACGTTTTCTGTTTCCACTGTCCAGTCAAGCAAGCCTCCCTCCCCTCCACAGCAGCCCCTTGGTCATAGGAAGCAGAGATTCTTCCTAGGAAAATCCAACCCCTGTTGATCTGATCATTCAGACACATCTATACCTCATGTGCTTCTCTTCTACATAAGAAAGCATGTGTGAAGGGAAAAAGGCCTCAGAAAACATAACATAATCTAGTGAAGAAAGCAATATGCCTTGCCTACTCACTGCTAGTTATTTTCCAGCAAATGACAGTTTGGGGAAAGGGTGTGGAATCAAACAGAATATTCGCAAACAAATTAAACCCCTCACAGTACCAAGTAAACAGTAGACGTTAATGATGCACGTACTTTGGAAGAGGAAAACGAGGCAGATGGAAACACACTCTGCCCGTCCACCTTGGCAGAATTCACTCCAAACCAGAGATCCTATTTATAGGCCAGAAAGTCTTGTCACCTGACATGTTTAAGACTCCTCAGGCTGGAGGTTAATTATTCAGTGCATTCATTTGCAGGCCTGTTACTCTAGGTCTCAGCTCAGATACATCTTTTAAAAGGGGGTGGGGAGCATTTACTTATCCAAGTTTCAAATTGAAGCTTTTTTTCAAAAATGTTCCACCTGAGCAGGCTTCTCACATCCTCGATTCACCTGGGCAGGAGCTGACCACAGTCCAGATGGTCCCCAGCAAGGATGGTGCAACCCGCCAAGGTTGGGGTGGTGGGGGCGGGGGTGACTCCTCTCTCCCCCTCACACCCACCTCCCCTCTGCAGCCATCATCTGGCTCAGAGGTTAAACTGACTGTGATGCGTCCTTTTTGAATTCCTCCTCCGGGGACTTGTCCCTTCGCTTTAGTGTCACGTACAGGCAGACCTCGTTTTACTGCCTTTCACTTGACTGTGCGTCTCAGGTACTGCATTTTGTAGTGAAGTGAAGGTCTGTGGCAACCTGCACCGAGCGAGTCTGTCAGCGCCGTTTTTCCACATACCTTTGGCTCACTTTGTGTTTCTGCGTCACATCATGGCCGTCCTCACGCTATTTCAACCGTGTTTTAGACATAACGGTATTGCACACTAATGGATTACAGCAGAGAAGGGTCTGGAAGCAAACCCATCATCTCTTCGACGTGTGCCTGTGTCTACCACGTTGACTCCCATTCAAAACCAAGACAGGGCAAGTCTGATTCTAACAGTCTGTGCCACAAATCTCAGCTGAGAAGCAATGTGGAGAAAAAGGAAACTCCAAGGTGCTTCTGAGAAAGAAAAGTATTCTGACTTTAAAGTACTTTTGTAAATAACAACTCTTCTAAGCTCTTCCCTATTTAATACCAGCCAAGGTTGACTTACTCTGGTACTTGATATTTATATTAAAAAAAAAAAGTCAGATTGAGGACATTAAAATTCCCCATGAGAATAGTATCAGAATCCAACACGATGATTTTCCTAGACAAATCCCCAAATATAACAACTGAAGCTGCAAAGCAAGTGTACAAAAACGGGTACTTTTAGAAACATAAGAGTCACTGGTTCCTCTGTTCCTAATTAGAAGGTGAACTGTACACCTGAGACTCTGGACTGAGCACAAGGAAAAGCTGAGCAGCCATTCTGCATTTCCGGAAAATCCGAGACACTAATTCTCCTTCAACAGTACATCCGCCTGACAGATCAGCAATGCCTAGTTATTATTCGTCACTATTTCCCTCCACCGCCCACCTCCAACAGACCAGAGCCCTGAATAAAATGCTCAAGTCCTGTACTTTGGTGTATATTTGGTTCCATACTGAGAAGTTATGCTTTTGATTTCCTCTGAAAGCCCACTTCTTGCCTGCTAAGAAGATAGAAGCTTTAGCAAAGCCGTGGGCAAGCCCTTGCAGGCCCTCCAGGCCAGTTTCCCTCACGGGGAGGTCCCCTCAGCTCCCCGGGTCAGCAGCTATTTATAGTCTGGGTCTCGCTACAGGGACTGGAGAGGGCAGGGGCACTCAGAGAGGTGTGTGTGCCTGTAAGTGGAGAACGCCTGCCTCCAGGCCATCAGCAGTTCTTCCCTGATCCCTCCTGCTCTTGGTCTGTTTTCTCCACACTCTCCTCTGCTCTGACTATTTGGCTTTATCTGGAGGAAGATGGGAGGAGCCGGGCATGATCCCTGAGCCTCCTGTGAGCCACTTGTTTGGTCTCAGCCAAAGGAGAGTGAATATCCAACATACATCCCTGGGATTCTAGGAGCTACTTTTTCTGGCATTAGAGTAAAAAAATGTCTTCTGCAGTATGCATCCATCACATCTGTGTTTTCTCTAGAAATGAGTGTGGTTCACCATGAACCACTACAAATTCCACTGATCTTTTAAGGGAAATAAGAAAACACACCACAAATCCGATGTGCTTCTGAGTCAGTTTTACCCTCTTGAAGAAGAATGTCATGTTCCCTTCATATCCACTTACCCCCCTGACCCGTTTTAAGGGGCTCCCATCCCTACCCTCTTAGAAAGCACTGTCCTCCAGACTGGAAGGACATGCTTAGGGTGTCTGCCACAGGTGGCAGAGGGTTTGTACAGCTCACCCCACTCACTCCACTCACGTCCCTGGTGAGCCAGGGCAGCATGTGAAACAGCTGTCTGGACAAGGAAAGGATGTGCCCTGCGGTCACTGAACGGGGCAGGAGTCAGGCCACAACTTGGCCGCCATCACCCTCCAAAGGACTCACTGCACTGCCAAGGTGTCCTTTCCTTTGGCTAGCATACCCTGGGCCTGGAGTGTGGGCTTCGATGTTCCTCTGACTTACAAGATGAGCGTGCAGTCTCACCAACATGAGATGCTAACAAGGCATTTAGCCAAGATTCAGAAGTTTCCCAGCTCTCTCGACACAGGTGAGACTCTGTGGAGCTCTACATCCAGCAGAAAAAAATATAATCCCAGGTTGTCATTCAGGAAAAGTTGATTTCAGTTATGGAAGAGAAATCTCTCTACCCTGTTGTTCAGGTGCTGAGTTGTGTCCGACTCTTTGTGACCCCCTGGACTGCAACACAACAGGCTTCCCTGTCCTTCAGCATCTCCTGGAGTTTGCTCAAACTCATGTCCATTGAGTTGATGATGCCATCCAACCATTTCTTCCTCTGCTGCCCTCTTCTCCTCCTTCCCTCAATCTTTCCCAGAATTGGGGTCTTATCTAAATAGGTGGCTCTTCGCATCAGGTGGCCAAGGTATTGGAACTTCAGCTTCAGCATCAGTCCTTCTAATGAATATTTAGGATTGATCTCCTTTAGGATTGACTGGTTTGATCTCCTTGAGGTCCAAGGGACTCTCCACAATTAAAAACAATCAATTCTTTGGCACTCAGCCTTCTTTATACCCTGATAAGCTGATAAAATACTATTTTTAGCTGTGATGGATTATCACCCAATGTCAGTGTCCCAGAACATCCCAAACCCTGTCCTCATTATTTCCTGTACACTCAGAGATCTTACTCATGCACAGCAATTCCTGCATTCATGTCGCTTTGGCCGGCGTTAGGAACACTCAGCCACACAATGATTTTCTCCACATAATTCAAATGCTTTTTAATGCCACACCTTCTGACATCTTTCCTATCATATCTGGTATCACAGGGTGTGGAGAAGCCGTGAGTCAGCCCTCCATAGCTGCCCCACGGAGTTCACATTGGAAGAAAGCTCAGCAACTCTTTAGGCCTTGGAGTGGTGTGGCAGAGACTCACTTAAACAGACTCGGGGGCTGTCACGTCCTGACGATCACCTCGCACTTGGTCCGGAACTGAACTTCCGTGGGGAACACATGGCCCGGCCGGAGGAGGCATCTGGCCCAGAGCGGGAAGTGATGACACAGGGCCTTCAGACTCTGCCTGAGCCGCTGACAGGGCGCGAGGAAGGCCGCGGACCCCACCCCTGCTCACACGGACAGCTGTGACGTCAGCACGCCACGGCCGTGCGTGGGATGTGCCCAAGCGGCCTGCGTGCTGATACCAGCGTTGGCCTGCGTGCTGATACCGGAGTCCGCCTGCGTGCACACACCAGCAAGGCCAGTCGGAATGTGGTTCCGCCCTCTCCAGTCCGTCTGTCCAAATAAAGAGGGAGTGTCTTGTTTGTGGTGAGTATAAAGTAGCTCCGGCAACTGCGGGCCCGGGCCACACCTGTTCCCGACTGCCAGGCCCAGCATGGAGAGTTGGCATGGGGAGACAAGGAGGTCTGGAGTGACCAGCAAGCCCTGAAAAGGAGAGGTTTTGGAATACTTGCCCCCTGGGATGAGAACTCTTCGTTTTGAAAACGTGATCTCTAACCACAGAAAGCTAGATAAATTCGATCTAGTTTAACTCAGTAAATGATTACATGCATGGTTCCATGTTAAATACAGTACAGGAAAATCCTGGCTGCCCCCAAAACCTAGTGATCAGAGCACATTTTCCTAATGTCCCTATAGAATAGTCTGTGAATTTCCATTTCCAACTCTGACAGTATTAATTGCCTATTAAAATATCTGGGGGTGCAAATAGTAGACAACTGAAAGATTTTTAAAGTTTGTCTCTCAATAACACTCAGGCTTATGGATGATTTATTAAAGCCCCATAATTGCTTTAAAAGATGTGTCTCATGGTGGAAATTGCTACTAGACAGTAAGTTTCAGGTATTCCTGAGAACGTTACTTTTACTGTCCAAACTGATAAAAAAAAAATTTGTAATTTAAAAAAATCTCATCCGATGGAATACCTCCTTATGTTCTTAGGAAATAAATGGCCATGCACGAACAGTAAATAATTGGTCTGTGAAGGAAATTAAAAGTCAGATTTGAAGCTTTCTTGTAACTGTCTGGTTGAGTGGCTTTCAGGACCGGGTTCCTGGAACACATTGACTCCTCCCTTTCCCATAAAGTCCTGAGCCAAGAGGACCTCAGCCCCATACCCAATGCAGCCAGAGAGAAAACCTACTGGTCAAATATGAATCAGATGCTTCATCTTTCTTCAGAGTCCTCAACCAAACTAATTCTTTAGATACACAATTTTCTCAAACAAATTATAAAATGAAAAAAAAAATGACCATCAAACACACAAACACACAATTCTCTAATAAGACAAAACTCAGGATCACAGTATCTCTGAGTTTAAAACAATCATGTTGCCCATAATGTAAGTACTGGACATATTCCCTAGGGAATATGCTAGGACATATTCCCTTTATGAAGAAAGGTTTAAAAAGATGGAAAAGCAAAGAAGAAGAAAGAAAGGTTTACACATTTTAGTAGAAGGAGATTATTTCTGGGAAGATCATGGGAAAATATACACCATAACTAGACCTTTGAATGAAATGACAGTAGAGTGTGATTTGGGTGAGAAAATATATTTGATGAAGAAGATGCTCCGTTTTAAGGCATATAAGGGATTCCAGTTTAGTTCAGACACTCAGTCATGTCCGACTCTTTGCGACACCATGGACTTCAGCATGCCAGGCTTCCCTGTCCATCACCAACTCCCTGACACTACTCAAAACTCATGTCTATTGAATCAGTGATGCCATCCAACCACCTCATCCTCTGTTGTCCCCTTCTCTTCCTGCCTTCAATCTTTCCCAGCATCAGAGTCTTTTCCAATGAGTCAGTTCTTCCCATCAGATGGCCAAAGTATTGGAGTTTCAGCTTCAGCATTTGTCCTTCCAATGAATATTCAGGACTGATTTCCTTTAGGATGCTGGTTGGATCCTAAACTGGTTGGATCTTCTTGCAATCCAAGGGACTCTCGAGAGTCTTCTCCAGTTCAAAAGCATCAATTCTTCAGCACTCAACTTTCTTTATATTCCAACTTTCACATCCATACATGACTACTGGAAAAACCATAGCTTTGACTAAGCTAAGCTAAGCTAAGTCAGTCGTGTCCAACTCTGTGCAACCCCATAGATGGCAGCCCACCAGGCTCCCCTGTCCCTGGGATTCTCCAGGCAAGAACACTGGAGCGGGTTGCCATTTCCTTCTCCAGTGCATGAAAGTGAAAAGTAAAAGTGAAGTCACTTAGTCGTGTCCAACTCTTCGCGACCACATGGACTGCAGCCTACCAGGCTCCTCCATCCATGGGATTTTCCAGGCAAGAGTACTGGAGTGGGTGCCATTGCCTTCTCCGTAGCTTTGACTAGACAGACCTTTGTCAGCAAAGAAATGTCTCTGCTTTTTAATATGCTGTCTAGGTTGGTCATAGCTTTTCTTCCAAGGAGCAAGCATCTTTTAATTTCATGGCTGCAGTCACCATCTGCAGTGATTCTGGAGCCAAGAAAATAAGGTCTCTCACTGTTTCCATTGTTTCCCCATCTATTTGCATCCCTATGAAGTGATGGGACCAGATACCATGATCTTAGTTTTTTGAACATTGAGTTTTAAGCCAACTTTTTCACTTTCCTCTTTCACTTTCATCAAGAGGCTCTTTAGTTCCTCTTCACTTTCTGCCATAAGGGTAGTGTCATCTGCATATCTGAGGTTATTGATATTTCTCCCAGCAATCTTGATTCCAGCTTGTGCTTCATCCACCCCTGCATTTCACATGATGTACTCTGCATACTCCTTGGAAGGAAAGTTATGACCAACCTAGATAGCATATTCAAAGCAAATACATTACTTTGCCAACAAAGGTCCATCTAGTCAAGGCTATGGTTTTTCCTGTGCTCATGTATGGATGTGAGAGTTGGACTATGAAGAAAGCTGAGCGCCGAAGAATGAATGCTTTTGAACTGTGGTGTTGGAGAAGACTCTTGAGAGTCCCTTGGACTGCAAGGAGATCCAACCGGTCCATTCTAAAGAAGATCAGTCCTGGGTGTTCTTTGGAAGGAATGATGCTAAAGCGGAAACTCCAATACTTTGGCCACCTCATGCAAAGAGTTGACTCACTGGAAAAGACTCTGATGCTGGGAGGGATTGGGGGCAGGAGGAGAAGGCGACAACAGAGGATGAGATGGTTGGATGGCATCACCGACTTGATGGACGTGGTTGGTGATGGACAGGGAAGCCTGGCGTACTGTAGTTCATGGCGTCGCAAAGAGTCAGACACAACTGAGCGACTAAACTGAACTGAACTCTGCATATAGATTTCTCAGGTCAGGTGGTCTGGTATTCCCATCTCTTAAAGAATTTTCCACAGTTTGTTGTGATTCACACAGTCAAAGGCTTTGGCGTAATCAATAAAGCAGAAGTAGATTTTTTCCTGGAATTCTCTTGTTTTTTCTATGATTCAGTGGATGTTGGCAATTTGACCCCTGATTCTTCTGCCTTTTCTAAATCCAGCTTGAACATCTGGAATTTCATGGTTCACGTACTGTTGAAGCCTGGCTTGGAGAATTTTGAGCATTACTTTGCCAGTATGTGAGATGAGTGCAATTGTGCAGTAGTTTGAGCATTCTTTGGCATTGCCTTTCTTTGGGATTGGAATGAAAACTGACCTTTTCCAGTCCTGTAGCCACTGCTGAGTTTTCCAAATTTGCTGGCATATTGAGTGCAGCACTTTCACAGCATCATCTTTTAGGATTTGAATAAGGGATTCGGTCTAATAGAATTATGAGGTATAGAGTTATTTTTCTATTTGTACTATGATCATTTCAGTGGGACTTAGAAGGACTGGTGGACTTTCCTGGTGGCTCAGATGGTAAAGTGTCTGCCTACAATGCAGGAGACCTGGGTTCGATCCCTGTGTCAGGAAGATGCTCTGGAGAAGGAAATGGCAACCCATTCCAGTACTCTTACCTGGAAAATCCCATGGACAGAGGAACCTGGTAGGCCACAGTCCATGGGGTTGCAAAGAGTCAGACACGACTGAGCGACTTCCCTTAGAAGGACTAGTTGGAAAGCTGACTATTTTAGTTTAAAATAACTATTTTATTTTAAATGCAGGTTTTACAGAGAAGGTGCTTAGATAACACATATGAACCACAGTTATGAAAATGGAATGATGATGTTGTAGAAAAAATTGATTTTCAGCTGAGATAAACAAATCATGAGGATTTGTAATATCATAACAGGCTATCTTCTTAGGAACACACAAGAGGCTTCACATACATCCAGATGTTATAGACAGATGTGTTGTGACTCCCATTTTACAGGTGGAACTTTAACAGGACAAGGGAGATTAAAAGGCTCTTACAGCAGAGCTTCCCTGCCTATTGTCTTCATTCACAGAACCTGGATACAATGAGCAAATGGAAAACACAAAGTCCCTGGAAAAGTGTGTGCCGCCCAGGCCGCACTCAGGAAATACTGTATGTGCATATTAGCATATTACTAACTCCTAGAAGTCTCACCTGTGAAACCAGAACTGGAGAATACAAAGACGTATTCCACGGCTAGAAATCACAGCCTTCACGCTGGACGTACCTGCGGCAATGTAGGCGCCTCCCCCGGCTTTGTAGAGAAGGTGGCTGGTGAAGGGTGCTGCGCAGATGATCAGAAAGCTTGCAGTCACCACGGCGACCACCCCCAGAAGCATCAGGACTGCCCAGAAGCCGCGGTAAACTGCAGGTCCCAGGAGAAAAGGAGAAGTCAGGCACGCTTAGATCGTGAACATGGCAGACGGTCGCACAGTAAGTTTCTCTCTTCTCTGTGTTTCTAATTTCAGCCCCAGCACTGCTGGGCAGCCTCCCAGGCTGTGGTCCTGAGTTATCTTTGAAACGAAGCCTCACCAGATGACTTTGGATTCAATGATGCCGGACTTCTATCAACACAAGCTTGGTATTTACACCACGCACAAGCTTAATATACTCTGGGAGCTCTTTTTCTGACCAGCTTATCCATTTAGAAATGGGAACACTCAGAGTTCTAGAAAGACTCCTCTTGAGCAAATTCCCAGATGGGTCACACACAGGAGTTTACACCAAATGGACAAAGACATGAAAACGCATTCACATCCACAAACACTGCCTCTTACTTCCTGCCAAGATGATGCTTGTACTGCAGTGATCCCTGAGAAGCTGGTAACAGTCCCCCCAGTTTCCTAACAAAATAGTGGGCTCTTATTTAGATTGTGACTCTATTGGAAAATAGTCTTAAGGTAATAAAAATGACAAGTAAAGCCAAAAAATAAAAAGGTTTGTATAGACTGAGATTTAAAATAAGATATTTTTAAGACTCACTACTTTCTATTAATATTTGTTCTTAGAAAGATTTAAAATGAAAAGTTATAATGGTCTCTTAGTCAAGGGTCAGTAAGTCTGAATTAATGGATGCAGCTGGTGATAAATAAATAGTAGATTTGGTGACATATAGTAATCGAATAAAGAGGAATTCTAATGATCATTTTTGAGTGGGATCATTACTGATCCACTAAACAAATTCATCATTTCCCAAAGGCTAAAACACAAAAACAAATTCCTACATGTGTAAATGAGGGAAAGCGTAGCACCACATACTGGGGAAATTATACTTTTTTTATGAAAATACAGAAACTTCCTAAGAAAGTAAAGAATGATTTTTCTCAACAAGCCCACCTGGCCAAAAAAAAAAATACATATATATATATATATATATATATATATATAAATCAACTGGAATCTTTAAGAGGAAAGAAGATGGGAAGATGGAATATTGAGGAGAGGAGCCACTGCAGTTAAACAGGAAAAGGAAGTTTACATTTTGTGTGAGTAACTGGGTTTTGAAGGCAAGAACACAAGGGCAGGCTTTCACCTCACACGCCGATGTGTCTCGTGGGGCACGCTGCTGAGTTGACTGTGTAAGGAGGCACTCTGTGGTTGTATTCCAGCTCTTCGGGGCACAGAGCAGGAAAGTACTGGTCGACTTGACTGTAGGAAGTAAGACGGAAGGCTCTGAGACAAACCTTTGCCTTCCCTGTCCGACCAGAGTTACTAGGTAACAGAGGAGCCTCACAGCTTACACTTTCATGCACCTCATTTACTGCACTATTAGGAGGTGGTTCGGTGGCAAGCGGGGTGTAAATGTCAATAAGCAGTGGTCCGGGAAAAGTGGAGCATGGCAAATTATAAAGCATAGTACAGTAGAGAAACACAGCTTTTGGAATCAGAATGACTTGAGTATTCACCACTTACAGTTACTTAAACTTAGGTGTTAGTCACCCCACATCCTGTCCAGTGAGCTCAGGAAGTTAGTGACCCATAGGACACGTTCTGTACACACACAAAAACAATAATTTGTGGACCTAGCTTGACCATGCAGAGACAAGAATACTCGCCTGCTCAACCTTGAGGAGGAACTGCTGATGGAAGCATGACATCTATTCAAGAAAAACAAAGAAGCTCTTCTCCCCCTCCCCGCTTCTCCTTTGATTATGAAACTGTAGCCCAGTAAGTTCCAGGGTACTGCATTTCTCACTTGTCTGCTTATAAAGCTCACAACTAACCTATTCTAAGAAATCACTTCTTATCTGTCACTTTGCCTCTTGCTGAACTCTTTTCTGCACTGAGACTGAGTGCTCTGGGTACCGGAGCTCTTTGGAGCCCCTAAAATGACTCCTAACGATATCAGAGGGACTGCAAGAGAGAGAAAGCATCTGGTGAGGGTGAGAGCAAAAGAGAGCCAGAGGGAAATGGGGGGTAAATGCCCCCAGGAACTGCTGACCCTGAGACCTGCTACCTCCTGCCCTGGTTTGCTCTAGCACAACCGCCTGACTTTGGATTCTCAGTCCCTGGGAAAATGCAGGAGCAACAGACTGGTACTTCTTGGGGTCGTGGCTACCCAGAGAGTTGTGACCATACAGACACAGCTTCCAAGTGAACTTCCTTAGGGCAATCACCACAGCCTTTGTTTCTGCCCCCGCTTCAGTGTTCCGAAGTGCGCAACTCTCAGCCTATTTCAGAATTTCTTGGAACTTCCTGTTTCTTAGCTAATTATATTACCTAGTTTGCATATGTGGCACACTTTGATTCCAGAATGGAAATGTTTGGTTGTAATGAAGAATCATCTCGGAATTGTGTAGTTCCTTCACTGTCTGAAGTAAAACTGAGGCAATCCGAGAATTTTCAACATGAAGTGAATTACACTGCATGTGTTTTGAGCGATTACTAGCTGTGTGACTCCGATAGAACACAGTTTTCTAAACCAGAAAGCACTATCCTTCAAATAAGTTTATAGGGAGGATTGAAAACATACA
Source organism: Bos indicus x Bos taurus (assembly GCF_003369695.1). Taxonomy (NCBI): domain Eukaryota; kingdom Metazoa; phylum Chordata; class Mammalia; order Artiodactyla; family Bovidae; genus Bos; species Bos indicus x Bos taurus. The sequence continues at coordinate 7,407,841 of NC_040086.1, read as the reverse complement.
TGAAAAGTAGTTACATGCAGTAAAGAATCAAAAATATTTGTTCCTACTATTATTTTTACATGCTTTGTCATAAAATGCTCTTATCAACAATGTAGTTAGTATTTAAAAGATATCTATTAACCTCATGGATCTAGGATAGGGTAAGCTTTCAGTTCTAGTACATAGACACTAAAAAGTTTAAAGAATGTTCTTGTTTGGTTAGTGATTTATATATTGTTTAAGACTCCTGCTGCTGCTGCTAAATCGCTTCAGTCATGTCCAACTCTTCGCGACCCCATGGATTGCAGCCCACCAGGCTCCTCCGTCCATGGGATTTTCCAGGCAAGAGTACTGGAGTGGGGTGTCATTGCCTTTTCCGGTTTAAGACTCCTAGATCTTGAATGTATCTCTGAGAATACTTAATCTGTTTCCTTGTTCTTAATATGAGCCCATAAAAACTGCAAGTTCTGTCTCTGAAAGCTCTGAACTATGCCAAGTGAAAACATCTCTAAAAATCCATTTCTACCATTAAACACAATTCAAAGCTCAACTTAAATGATATTGAATTTCTATTAATTCCTTAGAACATGAAGCAAGATATACAATATGAATAGATTTACATGTAATCTACATCATCACAATTGGGATTAATTAAAGGAAAGCCTCATCTGAATCAATCTGTGAGAGGCCAGAACTAACTACTATATTCAAAGAAATGAAGTTCTGTTAATTCTAAATGAATTGGTGAACAAACCTAACAAAGTGGTCCTTGGTTGGGTGTTGTAATGAGGAGGAGGATGAATAATTAACAACAGACGTTGTTGTTAAATAACTAACAACAGACGTTACAGAAATGGTTCTCCTGAAGTACTCAGTTTATTTTCCTAAATCGATTAAACTTTCACACTTACAGTATTACTTTCACGGGCTTCCCTGGTGGTTCAGATGGTAAAGAATCCACTTGCTAGTGCAGGAGACTCAGGTTTAATCCCTGGGTCGGGAAGATCCCCTGGAGAAGGAAATGGCAACCCACTCCAGTATTCTTGCCTGGAGAATCCCAGGGACAGAGGAGCCTGGCGGGCTACTGTCCATTGGGCCGCAAAGAGTCGGACACGACTGAGCAACTTAACACACACACATCATTCCTGTAGATGGACAGCAAATGAACTGGCAGAAGAAAGGACAGACCAAGGCAAACAAGTGAAGCAGTTACTACAGCCTCCAGGTGGGGGCTGCGGCTGGGTGGGGACAGGGGAGGGCGGCAGAGGTACCCTGAGCTTTAGTGATTCTGCTGTTGGGGCGGTGAGAGTCCAGCAGGACAAAGGCTGTCTTTATGGCCGTGGTCTGTACCCCACACAGGCTGTTCAGTTAAGGTACCAAGACACCTCGACTGAGTTTTGTAATATTTTAATTTACACAACAAACCCTCTTGCATACAGAGTGCAGAGAGGGGAAAGTCAACCCAAATGATCAGGATTCCAAATCTATAGTGTTTTGATTAATTATTCTGTTGTGTCTATAAAAATGTAAATATTGTCTTTGCAGTTTCAACATAAACTTTAGTGGTGTTCATTTTCCAAAGCTTGCGGTCTTGCCTCAGACACCTCACGAAGCTAGTTCAGAAAGCCAGTCCTGTGTTTCGACACATCCTGGAGCACAGACAGTGTGAAGTTGCTATAAGCCCTTCTCAACAAGCCAAAAAAAAGCACTGCCACCCCCTCCCCATCCTCGTCGGCAAATGAGGGCCCGCGGCATATGCTGCGGTAGCTTCGGGCAAGCCGCTTCTGCTGCTCAGGCCAGCAAGCCGGCCCCGCATCTCCACACACCACTTGCCTTGGCGACGTCGGGCGGGTCTAAAAATACAGAGACTCGGGCACAGGAGCGGAAAGACAGGCTGCCCGGTGCGGCTGTGTCTGAGCGCCACAGTGGAGGACGTGCCAAGTCACGTGCTCTGCCCAGGCCGTGGATTTTCAGGACAAAGAGAACACTGAGAGGCCCGACAGTGTATTTACTTTCCTCTTGTAAACCTGGCTGCGAAGGAATAGCTGAGAGGCAGAAGGTGCCTCGGAGGGCGGGGCCCCTGCCACCCCGCTGGCGGCGGCTGTGACCTTGGGAAAGGCCCCGACGCCAACGCTGAGGAGCGTGGCTTCTCTCACCAGGAGAGCTGGGGCACACCCACGGTCGCTAGTCACTGTCTGGGCTGCCCTTCTGGCATCCTCAAGGTGGTGGTAGGGAGGAAGCCAAGGTTCTCAAAAGCCAGGTGAAGGACATCAGAACAAGCCACCCCCACACATGCCAGGCTGGTACCAGGGTTACTGTTAGCTGGGGTCAAGTGGGAGCCAATGCACACAGAATCAACACACACTTGCAGGAATTTTCCTTCTCTGACGGGAGGAAGGAGAAACTTCGGAGAAATGAGGAGGTGTTTTACGGTCACGAAAAAGACATGCAAGTCAGCATAACGATGGGTCTTCAGACAAACCTACCAAAACAACCCATCTCTTCCGTTAGTTTCTCTCATATATTTCTCCTGGTCACTTTCCCACAATTTACAACCCAGGCTCAAATTTCTTTTTCCTTTGTCTTGTCACATCTCCACGTTCATCACTCTGCTAAAAAGATATGTAAGTTCCCAGGCCTACCAGCTTCTTCAGGTCTCGCCTTTCTACGCAGGCCTCCGTGCCCACATGTAATCGTCAAGCTTTCCTCTGTCAATCTGTCTTTTCTGTCTCTATAATGTGATAACACTGACAGCCATCCCACCACGCCCTTAAGAAGACTGAAAAAGCTAATGCAGGTCAGCGTGGAGAGGAGCCTGGCCTGACACTCTGTCAGAGTTCCCGAAGCCTGCCCATCACTGGACAGCACTCTGCACTGTCCTCCTTTACAGTGCCACATCCACTGCTGGCCGGGGCCCTCCTGCAGGGCAAAGACTCAGTCTGGCCCATCTTTCCTACTCTAGGGAAAGCTTTATACCTGACACGCAATGGACGCTCAACAAAATGCGAATAAGCGGATGATTGCTAACTTATCACTCAGGCCCCACTGAAATCTCAATATATACAGTCAAGGTTGGTGAGATATTTAATGACCGTGGGAAAGAATGAAGCACACTCATTCACAATGGCAACCACTCGATGGTCTTGGCCTCTGATCACGATGACTGGAGGGGGCCATTATCACTGGAATCACTACTAGGGAGAAGTGGGCACAGGAAGAGAAGAGCTGAGCAATCAAGTGGGGAGATGTGAACACCTAGATGCTAGGAGCCCCAAGGACCGTGTCACTGTCCTTCCTACACTCCTCAACACCCAGGGCACAGAAATGATCAAGAACACTGGGAACTTCTGTAGGTGACCCTGCCGAACTCTAACAATGCCAGCAGAGAGACAGATTTCCTCATTAATGGATTCCCTCTTAAAAAGTCAGGTCTACTCCTGAGAAGACCTGCTGTCCTTCATATTGAGCCAGAAAAGGAACAATCTTAGGATCCCTTTATTCACATACTTTTAAAACATTAAATATGAACCTGTTTACCCAAAGCTTTGGGCAGACAATTGAAAATAAGTATAGCAAATCCTTGCTTACTTGATGGTGAATATTCTGTTGCAAGTTTCTTAGGACCCCTGAGCCCATATCTTTCAGATGATTTGCCTCCAAAAATCTGTAATACCCTAGACACACATTTCTCTGAGGAATTTTATGGGCTTTTGTCACAACTGTACATCCAGGAATCTTTCTGTAAGGGAGTTGACTCAAAAGTAGTTTCTCTACTTCTTTCTAAGAAAAGTTGGTTTAGGAATTGCACAGCACTAAAATGATTTGATATTTCTCCTCTATTTTTATCATAAAATACCAACAAAAGAAGCGATTAACAATTGAATTAAATTCCACTTTTTCTGTCACCCACGCTCAAACCCAGACTAAGAAATCTACTGTGTACCAGGCACTGTGCTAGGTAAGTACATACTGGTGGTGTGCCATGAAAAATGTCCAACATGTGCCACCAAGCAGTCTCCTGGGAGTGAAAGCCACAGTCAGATGACTGCAGCTGTGCCAAGTGCAAGGCAGGATCCCGTGGTATACCGCCCAGGAATAAACAAGGGCACGCGACCCAGTCTCGGCATATGACAGAAGGTTCCTTGGAGGAAGTGCCTCTTAAACGGGAGAGCAGGAATACAAGACATGGAGGCAGAGAGCAGAAAGCATGAACAAAAATCAAGGAAGAAAGTGCTGTGTGCAGGGAGCTTAGAGGGAAAGTGCTGGGGAAGTGGTGAGAGAGAGACGGCAGGAGGGAGGTCACAAGTGTCCTTGTAGAGCACGGCTGTTCACCAGGAGAACACTTCGGCCCACGTTACATGAAACTTTCCCTACAAACAATACAAAAAATCATTGACAAACTTAAATTAAAACAGGTGTTTTATCCATCAGATCAGTCGCTCAGTCGTGTCCGACTCTTTGCGACCCCATGAATCACAGCACACCAGGCCTCCCTGTCCATCACCAACTCCCGGAGTTCACTGAGACTCACGTCCATCGAGTCAGTGATGCCATCCAGCCATCTCATCCTCTGTAGTTTTAATCTATCAATAATCACACCATTGGCAAAAAGTTTGCGGTCTGGTTTTGGGGCGGGGGGGGCGTTGTTCAGAGAGAAAGAGAAACAAAGGCGGTAAAACACAAACTCCCTTCTCTTTATTTTATACATTTACATTTTCTTGATTTTTTTAAAAGTAAAATACTTAGAGATTAAGGCACCCCAAAAGGTCTAACAATACTTCATGGAAACTAGCCTGTCTTATGAGTAAAATGTAATGGCGAGAGCCCTTATCAAGCACCTGTAATAACAAAAGGGAGTTTAAAAGTTTCTAGGAAGAAAATAAAGGAATAGAGTTGAGAGCGCCCGTTGGCTACTGCGGTGGGAGGGCCCTGAAAGCAAGCAGGGGCCGGTCCCCGTCAGCGAACACCTTGGAAGAGTAGCTGGCCAACTTGGAACCCAGACCTGCTCGGTTTGGGATGTGAACCCGCAAGGGAGGAGTGCTAGCTCGCAGGTGTGAAATGACTATCTCCTGGGGACAGACAAGATGGCTTGTGTCCCTGGCAGGGGAAGCCTGCCTCATTCACTCCAAAACAAACTCTCACACTTTGCTTATTCACCAACAGACTGAGAGTCACAATTTCTCCACTGGTCTTCACTGTTCAAAGTCAGCATTCACCAAGGATCTAAACCCCTCTCCCCATCTCTCAGTGACTAGGCCTCTTCTAGGGTTCAGTCTGAAGGAACGGGGCAGAAATGCCTATTGGCTCCCCTGAGTCTTCTCCGACTTATCATCTATTTGCTACGTGCTTTGAGAAGTGATCACTATCCAGCCTCCCTGGTTTTCTGTTTGTTTCCTGATGATAAAAAAAGGTAGACCAGCAGTCTCAGGAGTCACTTCCAACTTCCCTGGTTAGAGTTTCAACAAGTGAATAGTCAATATTTCCCTTTGATAATGAGCTGCATAGACTGAACTTCCAACTCTTCACTAGAGAAGACCAGCCTTCTGAAACTGCACATTTTAGGCAGAAAACCATTGAAAAGATCAAACACAGCATTCCCATAGCTACTTTGTACATGGTGTAGTGGGGGATCTGGTCTTATTTATTTATTTTCAGTGATAAGATACATCTTTGGAAGACTTCCCTCTGGAGCTCCTCAACGCAGCAAGCGATGAGAGCAAATGCCCTTCATATTGTGTTGCAACAGCTGTTGCTTTGGGAACAAGTGAACACTTTGCTTTCCATAAGATGTGTCACTTCCCTTAACAACACTAGATCAATGCTCTATCATGGCCACATGCAGTCTTGGAGCAATGAATCTGAGTCCTAGACAAAGCACTTTATAAAAATCAGTCATGTTTTAAAATAACTACATTTAAAAATCACTTGAGTTTTATTTCTATAACCCCAAACTTGTTTGTAAAGAGCAATAAAGAGTAAAAAAGAAAAGAAAAAAACTCACATTGAGTCACCATACCAAAACTAAATACAGTAGAACTCACCAATTCTCTCCTAAATAACAAATAGATTTTGTTTTAAACTATATATTGCTTGTTAGAAAAATAAGGCATAATTCCCCTTACAGTGTTATCAAGAAGGCGACTATGGAAATGGAGGCAGCTCACTGCAGAGCTGAACTCTGAGTTGAGAAACCCAAATGCTCTCGGTTTCCTTGGCTTTGAAAAGGCAGCAATGAATTCTACTTACTTATGGTCTCAGGATCCAGGGAGGCAGTATTTGTAAAATAAAGTAGGTGGGTTTGTTCAATGACTGCACGTAATAGGAGCTTGTCACAGGAAATGGAACAAGTCATTTTGTTGTGATAGTAAAGATTTTTATATTTTTCTTCTTATATATTTGTCAGTAGATTAGTAGGTATTAATACGCAGAAACAAGACATATGGATATCAGTGAACAACTTTGAAGCAATGATGATGGTGTCTTTGAGCAATTAACAGCTGCAATAATTGATAAACTCACTGGATCTAATTAATCCCTCATGTCAGCACTGAAATTTATCAAGCAAGACTTACATGTATCATTCATATGCTTTCATTTAAAGGTAAAAGAAAGAAAAGAGAGATTACACAAAATGTGATGTATGTGTTAAAGGGGATATAAGGGTTGTGAGCCTGAGAAGAAATAAATCTAGATTGCAAAACACGAGGTCAAGTTGTTGTGGACAGCCTGCTCAATTCAAGGGTCAGACCTCCATCCACACCTCACTCTACTTTCAGGCAGCACTTGGCCAAGCGTATCACTCTCTTCTCTTAGAAAGCTCCCTTTCTGGTTTGCAGAACACCACACTCTCCTGGTTTTCTTCCCTCTTCCCTTGCTGACCATCCCCAGTCTCCTCTGTGGGTCTCTCCTCTTCTTCCTGACTTCTGAACAACAGATCATCTTAGGGCTCTGACTTCAGACCAACCTCCTTTCTCTCTATCTCACTCTCCAAATGGTCTTATTTTTCTTCATGGTTTAAATACACCCCCAAGCAATGTCTCCCAAATGCACACTTTCTGCCCAAAGGGCCACTTTTAACTCCAAACTCTGGAACCCCAAAGCCTACATAATATCTCCACTAGGTGTCCTGAATTCAACATGTCCAAAAACTACCCAAGCTTCCTCTTAGCAATCTATCTCACCCTTCCCCATCACTAAAAATAACAGCTTCATCCCTCCAGTTGCTAAGAAAGTGTCCTCATTCACTCTGCTCTTTCCCTCACACCTCACACCAGGCCATCAGTGAATCCAGTCAGCTGTGCCTTCGGAATGTAACTAGATAAAGTGAACTTCTGCTTCCAGGAAGATGAAGCACACGTATCTTCCCCTATTGCTTCTTTTAGTCACCCTGAAAATCCCTGGTGATCATCTATGAAACAAACAGAAGAGGCAGAAAGACGGGAGAGAAGAAGAAGGCCGACAGGGAAACCTGGAGTCCAAGGAATGATGTGATGGTGAGTTCAGGTTTTCTTTTCGCTCATTCATCCAATACTTAGAGCACAGGGACCCAGCAACTGGGAAACAGCAAGGGCCACAGCAGCAGACCAGCCCTCTGCTAGGGTCGTGGCAAAGAAGGAAGGGAGGCGAGGCTTTTATCACCACCAGGCAGTAACATTCACGGCATGTGGAAAAGCAAGCAACCCAGAAATGCCAACAATCACAGTCAAAAAACTTTCCAACAAAAATAGTTTGCTTTGATCCCTGGGTCGGGAAGATCCCCTGAAGAAGGAAATGGCAATCCACTCCAGTATTCTTGCCTGGGAAATCCCATGGACAGAGGAGCCTGGTGGGCTACAGTCCATGGGGTCACAAAAGAGTGGGACACGACTAAGCAACTAAACCACCACCACCACCAAAGAACCAGGTAAGGGACTGCCTATCAAAGCAAGAAACTTTTGGAAAATAACCACTTGACACAAGTCAAACACCACAGAGGACTTCTCTGATGGTTCAGTGGTTAAGAATCCTCCTGCCAATGCAGGGGACATGGGTTCAATCCCTGGTCCAGGAAGATTCCACATGGCGCCCGTTTACCACAACTACTGAGTCTGCACCCCAGAACCCACAGGCCACAAGTACTGACCCCATGTGCTGCAACTATTAAATCCCACGCACCCTAAAGCCCGTGCTCTGCAACAAGAGAAGCCACCACAGTGAGAAGCCTGCACACCACAACTAGAAAATAGCAGTCCGCTTGAGGCAACTAGAGAAAGCCCAAGTGCAGCAATGAAGGGCCAGTGCAGTCAAAAATAAAATAATTTCTTTAAAAAAAAAACCACAGAATAAAATGTTGGCCCCAACCCCACTCTGATCAGCAAAGACCCAGAGGGGAACCTAGTTTTTGACTCCCGAAAAGCTGTAGTAAGCTACCCTCTCCCCTCCACTCACATGCAAGGATGTAGAAGACAAAGCTGAATGTGGGGTCAAGACTTTGATTTCCATGGAGTAAATGGGGCCACCATTCACAGTGAAAGTGGAGACCATGTTGGGACCCCTGCAAGGTGGAAATTAGATATCCCTCCCCCTGGGGCGATACGAGAGGAGGCCAGTGGAGATTTAGGACTTTTCCCACCAACCACAGTAATGAGGCCTCCTTTGCAAACCTATCATGTAAGTGGAAATCATGGTTAAAGTTGTAATGATTCAGTCCTGCCCCTCCTGGTCAGGATGGCATCAACAGAAGCATAGTGGGAAGCCAGAACTTTCACTATGCCCCAGAAGTACCAAGGAGGGCTCCTCCTTATGTCAACACAGTCTAAATGGGGAACCTGAAATTCCATCCCACCCGATTTTATTGAGGCAGTGCCCACCCCTCCCCTGCAGGAGCAGTGTCAAAAAAGCCAAAAAAAAAAAAAAAACAGACGATCTCGCATTTACTAACATAATATGTCCAAATCCCTGGCTTCATTTTTTTTTCATAATTCTTTTTTATTTTTTAAATTGTGAAAATACGATGACACATTTATAGGAGATTTGGAAAATACAGAACAAAGTTACATAGAGTTTCACTATATATTACAATTGTTTTAAGTAGATAAATTAAGATTTCTTAGTTGGAGTTTCAATATCAAACTCTCAGAAGTTAACTGAATGAATGTACAGAGAAGTAGAAGAATATAGTATACCTGAAGAGCATTATGAACCAATTTGACATAATTAAGATTTATACAATTTTCATACAACAGTAGGATACAAATTCTATTCAAGTTTCCATAGACTTTAAACTAGGAGACACTGGAATATATCCAGAGACTTAAGACCAGGTGAAACAGACATTTAATTTCCAAACACATGGGACTTTTTAAAAGTATCTTTGATGTTAATCTCTCATTTAAATGCTTTCTTCTCTGCAATCACCCTCTGTGTTTTTTCAGTCTTCTAACTTTATTAGGTTTTCAATGGCGAAGTCAAAGATCTGGCTTCACTTTTAAATGAGGTCCTACCAAGAACCAGAAAAATCTCAACTTCAATGGAAAAGATCACTCAGCAGATGGCAATGAAGACAGAGATGTTAGAATTATCTAAGAAGGACTTTGAGCGACTCATGATAAAAATGCCTCAAAGAGTAAACATGTACATGCTTGACCCAAATTGAAGAGAAAACAAAAGTTACTGGCAAATAAATGAAAGATATAAAAAAGAACCAAAAGGAAAATTTAGAAATGAAAAACATAGTAGCCCCAAATAAAAATGCAGTGGACGATCTAGACAGTCAAATGGCGCAGAGAAGAGATATACTCTAAAAAAAACTCCAGATAATTCTAACGGAATGAAATTTTTTAAAATCCAAGTAACCCTTAGAAAGGCAAGGTAAAGAAAAGAGAAATGAAAAACAGAGAGAACAAACAGAAAATGAAAATTAAAATGACAGGCTTAAGATCAGTAAGAACGTTAAGTAAAAATAGTATGAAAAACAGTAGAAATGTTAGTCGCTCAGTCATTCTAACTCTTGCAGCCCCATGGACTAGCCTGCCAGGCTCCTCTGTTCATAGAATTCCCCAGGCAAGGATACTGGAGTGGGTTGCCATTCCCTTCTCTAGTGGAACTTCCCGATCCAGGGATCAAACCCGGGTCTCCTAAGTTGCAGGCAGATTCTTTACCATCTGAGCCACCAAGGAAGCCCCATACACTGTAAGTGTGGACTTTGCCTTAATGTGTATGTACATAGCAACAGAGTATTAGACTATGCGGGGCAAAAACTGATAGAACTTAAAAGAGAAGAGGATAAGAAAGATACACTGTTAAATTGGGAGACTTAAACACCTCTCTATCAGAATGGACAGATCCATCTGGCAGAAAATCAGAAAGGACACAGCCAGGCTCAACAAGGTCATCAATCAACTGGATACACAGTTGAAACCCTGGAACAACATGGGTTGGAACTGCATGGGTCCACTGATATGTGGAATTTTTCAATAAATATGCAGTTGTCCCTCCTAATCCATCAGGTCCACATCCATGGATTCAATCCATATGGGTTTACTGTTAAATTCTACCAAATATTTAAAGAAGAAATTATACCAGTTCTCTCTTTACAATATCCCAGAGGGAAAGAAGCAGATGTCATACTTTCTAACTCATTCTATGAGGCCAGTGTTATCCTAATACCAAAACCAGACATTTATAGGGAAAGAAAACTACACTCAGAATCTCTCATGAACATAGATGCAGAAATCATCAACAAAATATTAGCTAACTGAATCCAACAACGCGTAATTATACATGATGATCAGGTAGACTTTATCCCAGGTATTCAAGGCACCTTCAACATACAGAAATTAGTTAATATAACCCATCACATCACCTCATCAACAAGGCTAAAAAAGAAGAATCACATGATTGTATCTGTAAATGTAGAAAAAATATTTGACAAAATCCAACACCAGTTCATGATAAAAACTCTCAGTAAACTAGGAATGAGGGGGAAATTCCTCAAGTTGATAATGTATATTTAGGAAACCCTATAAGCACATACAGACAGCTAGTATCATTCTTAATGGTGAGAAACTGGAAAGTTTTCCACTAACTTTGGAAATAAGACAAGGATGTCTCCTCTCACCACTCATTTCAACTGCCCTGGAAATCCTAATTATGCTATTAGATAAGAAAAGGAAACAAAAGGTAAACATATGGAGAAGGAAGAAATAAAGCTGTCTTTGTAGATGATATGATTGTCTATGAAGAAAATCTGAAAGAATCCATAAAAAACAAAAATTGCTGGAGTGATTATAACAGGGTTGCAGGATACAAGGTTAATATACAAAAAAAAATTTTTCTCATTCCAGCAATACACAAGTGGAACTTGAAATTAAAAACTTATAATTTAAATTAGAGCCCTCCAAAATAAATATTTAGGTTTAAATCTAACAAAATATATATCAGATTTATATGAACAAAACTATAAATCTGATGAACAAAAGAAAGTAATTAAATAAATGGAGAGATGTTCCATGTCTAGAGGAGTAAGATAACATTATCAGGCTGTCAGTTCTTTTTAACTCGATCTAGACATTCAGGCACCCCACTCCAGTACTCTTGCCTGGAAAATCCCATGGATGGAGGGGCCTGGTAGGCTGCAGTCCATGACATCGCTAAGAGTCGGACACGACTGAGGGATTTCACTTTCACTTTTCATTTCACGCATTGGAGAAGGAAACAGCAACCCACTCCAGTGTTCTTGCCTGGAGAATCCCAGGGACGGGGGAGCCTGGTGGGCTGCCGTCTATGGGGTCGCAGAGAGTCGGACATGACTGAAGCGACTTACCAGCAGCAGCAGACATTCAGTACAACTCCAATCAAAGTTCCAGCAGGTTATTTTGTAGATACAGACAATTGATTCTAAAATTTATACAGAGAAGCAAAAGACCTAGAATAATAAAACACTGAAGAAGAAAATCACCGTGGGAGGACTGACACTACCCGGCTTCAAGATTTACCATGAAGCTAGAGTAATTAAGATAGTGTGGTACTGGCAAAGAAATAGACATACCCAGATCAATGACACAGAACAGAGAACCTAGGAATAGACCCCCAGAAGTATAATCAACTGACATCTGACAAAGGAGCAAAGATAATAAAATGGAGCAGAGAAATGCTGCTCAAACAAGTGGACATCTACATGCAAGAAACAAGGAATCTAGAATCAGACTTTACACTCTTCACAAAAATTAACTAAAAATGGATCACAGACTCACAGACCTAAAAGTAAAGTATAAAACTATAAAATCTTTTAAAGCTATTACAGGGAAAACCTTGGGTATGGTGATGACTTTTTAGATGTCCTTGGGTATAGTGGTGACTTTTTAGATACAACACCAAAGAAACAATCTATGAAAGAAATAATTGATAAGTTGGATTGCATTAAAATTAAAAGCATCTGATCTGTAAAAGACAATGCCAAAAGAATGAAAAGACAAACTACAGCTTGGAATAAAATATTTGCACAAGACAACAGATAAAAACACTGATCTAAAGTACATAATGGACTGTTAAAACTCAACAATAAGAAAACAAACACCTAAAAAAAAATGGTCCAAAGACTTTGATATACACCTCACATAACAGAGCTCATATCTCCTCCACCTCCGCACCCCCAGGCCCCTTAGTCTCCAGGTCCTTTCCCTATCTTACGTTTCTCTGGACACCTGTCCTCTTCCAATGTACTATAAAATTGGTTCCCTTTATGTCACTTTTTCTGCCTCCCCTCACTAGAATGGCAACCCCATGAGCAGGGATTTCCAACTCTTTTGTTCACTGTTGTTTCCCAGAACTTAGAACACTGAATACACACAGTGTTTGTTGAGTCCATTTTCATCAACATTGTCACATAAATAGTAGCCAATCTTGGCCAGTACATGTGGTAATATTAACTCTCATGTACTAGGATGATGGGGATCATGACATTAATAATGAGCTTTATTTATGAAGTCCTTATTCGTGACCAGAAACTGTACCAAATGCTTGATGTGGTCATACACACACACGCATGCACTCAGAGAGCAGAGAGCATTCCACTAGGGAGAAGCTAGGATGAAGTGACATGCCTTGGGGATGACTTCTTTAGGGTGTTGTAAGTTAGTATAGCATATCAAGAATGACTGACATTTATTGAATACCAAAGACATGGCAACCACTATGCTAAGCATTTGTACTATTCTCTCTTTCTATTTTAACCACTGTATGAGGTTGATATTAAGCTTATCTTCCTTTCACAGACAAGTGAGGTGAATCTGGGGGAGACCAGAGATAGGAAGTCACATCTCCAGACAGTGAACGCAGACATGCTGACGGAAAGCCCAGCTTGTAACGCCCACAGAACCTGTACCAAGAGCCAGTCCCTGTGCTGAGCACTCTGAACAGCATTTACCTAGTTCCCAAAAGAGGGGTCAGGAAACTGTGACAGTTTAGCTGGTGGCAGCCCCATTCAACTCAGAGCTGTCAACTCAAAACAGACATCACCTTTTCTGTGCAGACTCCCTCTCACCGCAGTTAATGCTGAGGTCCCCTCCACACACACTCTTTCTCCTTTTATTTCTCTCCAAGTATGTGACTGGTTTATTTTTTGCCTCCCACTGCAATGAAAGCCCCATGAGGGCAAGAATTTAGGGCTGGCTCTAGAGCACCCAGAACAGTGCCCAACATACAGCAAACACTCAACAATTTTTTTTTTTTCATCAAATCTACTTTATACTGTTTTCTCAAAAAAGCCTGAAGCCTGAAGCCTGAGGCAGAAGCGATGCTAGTTAAAGATAAAATCGAGGCCAAGATGGTCTTCTTGCTCCTTTCTGGTTTAAATATCCAATGTAAAAGAAGACAGAGGAAACTAAGCATTATTTGGGGTCCAGACTTGGAATTGGACAGAGTTTGGATAATACAGGTATAATTCTCAAGAGGAGCTTGGGCCCTGGGTCAGAAGTCTTGGGGATGAATGTCTAGAGTGTCCCAGAAGTTCTCACTGAGGGGGTTCTGTGCCCATCTAGATACCCCAGGACATTTGGCAATGGTTGGAGATGTTTTTGATGGTCACACCAAGAGGTACCTCTGACATCTAGTGGGTACAGACCAGAGATGCTGCTAAATGTCCTACAACACACAGGACTGTCCTTCCAGCACAGTCATCTGGCCCCAGTGTCCACATGCCAAGGCTGAGAAACCCTGGTCGACGGTGCCAGGAGGTGTCCTTTCATTAGAGGGGGTTTCTACTTGCGTGTGTAGCTGACAGCATCACAGATATTACCAACACCCTCTGTCCAGGTTGCATGCAGACTGTCCTCTGGGAAGGGAAGCCAAGGTACACTGATGTAAATGACCAAACAGTCTTGTTTATAGGGGCTTCCCACATGGTGCAGTGGTGAAGAACGCACCTGCCAATGCGGGAGATGTGGATTCTATCCCTGGGTTTGATCCCTGGGGTGGGAAGATCCCCTGGAGGAGGGCATGGCAACCCACTCCAGTATGCTTGCCTGGAGAATCCCATGGACAGAGGAGCCTGGCAGGCTACAGTCCATGGGGTCGCAGAGAGTCAGACACAACTGAGCAACTGAGCACAGAAGGTATTTCCAAATAACTAGGTACTTGACATTTGTGACCAGAAAAGAAAAAAAAAGAAAGACTGAATTGTATTTTCTATTAAACTTTGCAGAGCATGCTTTATTTTTCCCTACACAACTAACACAGAGCAGAAGTATTTAAAACTATCTTGTAAATTTATGACAATGTCCAGAATCATCATATACAAACAAAAGAAATGGCAAATAAGATACGCTATACTAGCGTACTAGAATTGCAAGTAGAATAGCCACACATCAGTGGCTATTCAAGGCCTCAGTGTCAGCACCACAGTCCAGTCTAGTTAGTGCAGACTCTCAAGAAATACTAATTGTACAAAAATACTCAGTCAAGAGTGGAAACAACGGTGAGTCAGACATAAAACGCATTACAGTTGTGGAGCCTAGAGTTCAATCGGGAAGGGGTATATGAACAAAATAATTCCGCAGTAAATATTTAAAATCTGTGCTAAAAATTATCAAATGAAAGCATGGGTTTTATAAAGGAGCACCTGGTCTAGCCTCCGTGTTAGAGGGGGCAAGGGCAGCAAGGAAGTCTTCGTAGGAACTGAAGTCTGAACTGGCTCGGTGGGTGATGCTGCTTCATCAAGGAAACGGGGAGGAGGGCGTGGGAGGAGCGAGGGCACCTGGGGAGAAGGGTGGACACCCTTGGGCCAGCAGTGAGATCACAAGTGCTACTTCTGAGCAACTCAAAGAAGGCCGTGCGGCCGGCCTGTGGCCGCATGTTTGTTCCAACTCACCAGGAAAAAACAGAAATTATGTTCAATATACTCTACTTCATAAGGAAGCCTTTTCCACTTGGAAGTAATAAAGTTAAAATAGTTTATCGCTGAAAATACAAACTGCAAGTTGGCATTGTCATGTCATACAAACGCTGAAGGATCTTCTAAGTATCTGGCACTATGCTAAGGGCTGGTGATACAAATATGAGTAGGTCACAGTCTGTGCCTTCGGGGAACTGCAATAAACAATGAAGAAACCGAGTATTTATGAACAGTTGTAGTTAGGTACAAGGAGCACCTTGGTGGGTGTGGTTAAAGGCCAAGGGGACGCCATAGAGAAATGACTGACTCACTCAAGGGTTGGGTTACCTTGAAAATTAATCTACGTTCAGTACATCATCACCCGATGTTAGCAAATTAATGGACTATGACTAAATTTAAGCATGAAACAAACCAGAAAATCTGAATTCTGACAGATATCGAGAGGTAATGAAATTGTTTAATGGACTTCGAAGTACACAGTCCTACTTCAGAAAACAATCCTGAGAATTAGATCAACCCCTCTAAGCTTGGGCAACCATCCAAATAACAAGATTTGAACATAACTGGATTTTAGAATATGCGTTTGAGATTAAAACAAAAATAAAGGAAACAGTGAATTAGACCAGACTGTACATACAAGTCAGGATCAAACAGAAAGGTAAAAAAAGCCAACGTAAGTTTACTTTGTTCTTTTATTGAGATCCAACTAAAAGACTGTACTTTAAAAGATTTAATAGTAAGAACTAAAATCAGCCTTTTCATCCACTGTAGTTGATAAGATCATCAATAAACAAAACCCAGAGGCTTGGACCTTAGGTTAGTTCTGCCAGTGATCAACTGTGTGAAGACAGAAATCACACGGTTTCTCTGAGTCTCAGCCCCCTTATCGTTAAATAAAATAATTTCATCAGTAATGTCCAGTAATTCTAAAAGAGTCTTTCCAGAAAACTATCCACCACTGTATCATTTTCACTGATTTCAGTATTAGCTAACTGTAGCTAGCTAATGGCAATTTTGCCAATAATTTGCCTGGCCACAATACATCAGATTTCACAAACAATGCTTTGAATTTTCCCAGGATAAGTTGACAAATGTACTGTTGTTGTTTAGTTTCTAAGTCATGTCCCACTCTTGGCAATCCCATGGACTGTAGCCCACCAGGCTCCCCTGTCCATGGGGTTTCCCAGGGAAGAATACAGGAGTGCCATTTCCTTCTCCAGGGGATCTTCTCAACCCAGGTATCAAACCTGTGACTCCTGCATTGGCAGGTGGATTCTTTACCATCTGACCATCAGGAAATCCCACCAAATGTATAATGCCTGATGATTATGAAGCTATGAAGTTGACAAGTAGTTCTGGAGTTTAGTGAAATCTCGTGGCTTTATCAACTAGGAAACACACACTTTCAACCAGATTGAATCTTTTTGATGAAGTCTGTATCTTTCTCTCGGATAAAAGAAACAATAAAATAATCACCCAGATATAATGTCAGGTATCATTGTACCAGCAGTAGGAAGATAAATGGAACTTGCATATACTATTTCTGTTGTAGGACATACCTCTTCTCACCTCAGTCATTTTTCCTTAGTGTTTTTGCTTAAAGTGAAGTAAGGAGTTGCAATATGTATGCCAAAGAGGAGTGTGACAACTTAAAAAAATGAAACACAGTTTTGTCACTTGATCCAAAAAGTGACATAGTAATTATATGTAACGCAGCATAATTCTAAACATAATTGCAGTGCAATCTCGCTGACATGCACTCACTACCCTTCCCCATCATTATTATGCATGGATAGCGTTACCTTGTTTTGCAAGTTCTCCACCATCTCCTTAGGGCTTCCCAGGTGGTGCTAATGGTAAAGAATCCACTTGTCAATGCAGAAGACTAAGAGACCTGGGTTCGATCCCTGGGTTGGGAAGATCCCCTGGAGGAGGAAATGGCAACCCACTGCAGTATTCTTGCCTGGGAAATCCCATGGACAGAGGAGCCTGGCGGGCTACCGTCCATGGGCTCGTATAGAGTCCGACACAACTGAAGCGACTTAGCACACACGCACTACATCTTCGAGGTGCAAATTTTTCAAATATGCAGATTCACTTTTAAGTATATGGAGCCTACCGCACCTATCTTATCACAGGACCCCAACACACGAGTATCAGCAACAGCAATATGCAAATATTTATGCAAATAGCTAATGTCCTAGAAAGAATGACAAGCAAGGGATAGCGTTTCCGTAACTCTCTGTAATGTAACTTTTTATAACATAAAGCAGTGTATCTGCCTTTTTCCCACGCCACGCCCTCTGTCGTCAGTGAGAAGGTCCACATCGTAAATGATATAAGAGAAGGTTTGGCAAGTGTGACTGAGATGACTGTTTTTTAAAACAATTATGAAAAGATGGGGGAACCGTACTTATCTATTTTGGGTTGCAGCCAAGCAGATTTTTACGGGAAAGAGCATCTGCACCACACTCATTATCAAGACCAGCAGCCACAGTCCCTCTAAGCACAGGCAAGTCTGCTGGACAAGCACAGCAGCAGGTGTGAAAAGGTGAACCCTTTTCCTACCCGATCCACACCTGCTCCATAACACATCATGTTAATAGTGTGATATAAGCAGATGCTATACCCTCTGACAAACTCAAAACAAAATTAAAATGTATGGAAATTCATATTTTACATAAAGATGAAAAAATGGATGACGGATGTAAAAGTTTATTGAGTTCTGTGATTGTTAATTTTATGTGTCAGCTTAGTTAGACGATGGTGCCCAGCTGCTTGATCAAACAGTAGCCTAAAAACAGCTATAAAGGCATTTTGATGTGTCAGTGTTTACAATCAGCAGACTATCAGTAAGGTAGATGATCCCACGGTATGAGGGGGTGGGCCTCATGCAATCAGCAGAAGGACTTAAAGAACAAAAAAAGGGTTTCCTGAAGAAGAAAGCACCCTCCTCTGGACTGCACCATAGAAATTCTACCCGTCTCCAGCACTCAGAGTCAAGACCTCAACATCAGCTGTTATTTGAATCTCCAGCTGCAGCCTTGCCCCACAGATTTCAAACTTAACAGCCTTTCAAGCAACAGCATGAGCCAATTCCTTAAAATCTCTCCCTCAATCAATCAATCAATTAACCTCAGTCTCTCTCTCTGTACACACACACACACACACACACACACACACACACACACACACACACACACACACACACACACACAATTCCTATTGATTCTCTGGAGAATCCTGACTAATACACATTTATCCAGAATTTTAAATGTTAAGTATTCTCTTTGAAAAACAGATTTTTGGGGGGCCCTGTTAATGACACCACTAAATTTTGTACCAACCCTTAGTTTTAAGCTTAGGATAAGCACTCTCTTATGAAAAACATCATGAAACCAGCTGAGAATAAAGTTGACATACTGAGCTTATGTACTTTTAAAAATTAGATTTATGTGCTAAATATTGTGTACTTTCTACAGAAACTAAGTTTATATACTTTCTATAGACAAAGTAGTATGAAAACATGAAAGAAGCTGGGCAATCATGATTCCCAGATAACAGCACAGGACTCTCCTTCTTCTGCGGAATATCACACAGTTTCATCACTTGGGAGAAAGACAGTAGCATAACAGCAGCACTAGTGGTCAAGAACCCGCCTGCCAGTGCAGGAGACATAAGAGACGTGGGTTCAATCCCTGGGTCAGGAAGATCCCCTGGAGCAGGGCATGGCAACCCACTCCAGTGTTCTTCCTGGAGAATCCCCATGGATAGAGGAGCCTGGCGGGCCACAGTCTATAGGGTCACAAAGTCGGACATGACTGAAATGACTTAGCATGCAATCATATTCTTATGTATGACAATGGCAAAAATGTTTTAAAATCAGGGTGTATATTACAGTGGTTTCCATTGTAGGACTAGTTTTATATCAGTTAAACTCTTATGGAGCAGTTCTTCCTGATGCATATGTCTCAACTGTGTCCGACTCTTTGCGACCCCATGGATTGTAGCCCACAGGCAAGAATACTGAAGTGGATTGCCATGCCCTTCTCCAGGGGTTCTCCCCAACCCAGGGACTGAACCTGGGTCTCCTGCACTGCAGGCAGATTCTTTACCATTTGAGCTACCCGGGAAGCCCATCCTCCTGATGAATACCATTATTTTAATATCAGAAAACAAACACACTTGTAAAAAATTATCATGATAAGCAACAAGCAAATGGGCTTTGATTTTGGACCACAGTTGCATTTTATTAAGATTATAAATGGTATTTTAAAAATGACATCTTGGGAATTCCCTGGCAGTCCAGCGGAGAAAACTTCACCTTTCAATGCAGGGGGTGCGGGTTCAATCCCTGGTCGGGGAACTAAGATCACACACGCCCCATGGCCAAACAAACATACAACAGAAGCACTAATGCAACAAATTCAATAAAGCTTGTAAAACAAACAAAAAAAGTCCACATCAAAGATAAATAAATAAATAAAAATGACATCTTACTTATTATTTTATACATGACTGATATTAAAAAAACACACACTGAAATTATAAATTAAATATCTTTTGATTGCCCACAAAGCTGCTGTGGGGGGAGTGTTTCAGAAAGACCACCCTTCTGGAGGCGCCCTGAGGACTGAGTACTTACTGACTGCAGAGTCGTAGGAGGTGGAGTTGTGCTCGCCTCTCAGGAAGGGGTATGGCGACAGGTAAGCGTGGGTGCAGTTCTTCCACAGGGGCTGATTGGCTGGGAAGGAAGGCAAGACAGAGCTATTTGTTATTGAGAGGCTGCCTGAAGACTTGTTCCCAGTAGAAGAGAAATACAGGCTGTGGGGGGTACACAAGCAAAATAAAACTACAGATCAACAAACTCAGAGAATTATTGAATAGGGAGGAACCTCCTTAAAAGTCTCATATGGAATAAATAGCACAGGAGACCTGGAAAGTGGATTCATCTAAAACATCTAACTCATGACCTAATCCAGTGGAGAGAATGCCCTTAACACCACCTACAGTTGAAATCACCGGATTTCATTCATTTTCACAACAGTATTCTCTAGTTCCTAACATGATGACCGGCACACACACACACACAAAGTTGTTGTTTAAAAATCTAATAAATTTAGATCTAACTATGATTGGTTCTAACGAATGCAAAATTTCTTCTATATTCTACTTTCAGGGAAAAGATGTAGATGATAGACCATACAAGTTAATGATTAAAGTTTATTTTTAGCATTTGAAGAAACCACAAGAAAGAACTTTAATGTTGTTTGAAATCTTGATGATTTCATCATATACCCTTTAAGGAGTAAAATATTTTTTCCTTCTCTAAGTCTTGGCAAACTCTTCCTCTTGCAAAGTCTGACCTACTTCACTTTACCAAAGCCTAGATCATTTTCATCGGCAGATTGCATGCTTATTCTCCTTCCCCAAATGACAATCAGAAACTCTATGAAATATTTCTCTCAAAACGCCATTTCATCATACCTTTGTTCCTTTAACATATGTCAATTTACTATTGGCCTGTCTTCTGTGATCTCAAATTTTTATGATATACTCCATAATCTTGACTTGTTTAAGTGCCATACTTTGATTTATCACAGGAGTAATTTTGATAAGACTAATAATTTCAACCCACAGTAAGTCAGAAGGTAATAAACAGTTCTTTCATTGTTGGATGAAATAAGATAAAGGCTAGCTATTTTCAGTGAATTGATTTTCAAAGATTAACAACAATATAGCAAATACAGTTGAAAGAATGCAACTGTATTTTTAAGGAGCTATTCTATTTCAAAAAAGAACTTAAAAGTTTCTGTGAGAGAATGGAAACATCAAAAGCAAAGCATTTCTTGATATTGTCCACAAACTTGGTTTAAGCCTTAATAGAGCAAGCTTTCATCTGTCACTGCTCATAATTGTTTCGTTACAAAAAAAGATATTTTTAAAAAATTTTGAAGTTGTTACTATAAAATAATACATCTCTAATTCTGAATTTTAAAATTTGTGACTTCAAGGATTTATAGCCCCCAAAATAAAAACATTTATTTGCAACATAGCAATAATAGACACTCCAAAAACACACTATAGATAATATTTGTTTTGTTTGTTAAGGATGATGTATTTTAAATGTGAGCAAGGAAACAGTGGATTGTCCAATTCTGCCATAAATACGGACTCCAATTTTATGTTAGAAAATAAAATAGTTATTTCTATAGCCAATTCTGTTTACTGAAAAGGAATCAGGAACCTTTCAAAGATATCCCATTGAGATTCCACAGCTAAGAATCCAATCCTGTTTTGTAAGTGACGTGCACCAAAATAAGAAACTGTTCTTTTTTATTGACAAGCCAGGGGTTGGGGTGGGGGGAAAACAAAGCTGAATTGTACTTACTGTACCAGAACTGCCAGATATTGGAATCATTCTCTTCCACAATCCCATTAAACCAACATCTCCAGAAGAATCCTTCATGGTGGAAAGTGACGTTTTCTATCTGCACAGAACACAAATAAAGTAATTGGTATCAACACAATCTGAATAATTACATCTGGGAAATTTTTTAAGCAACGTATTGTTTCCCAAATAATGATGATCATTAGCTTTCTACATATCTCTTCTGAGAAGAAACAGACATTCCACTGCTATTTTTGGATTCTCAGAAGATACATAAGGCTATCCTCATTACTACCAAGTAGGACAATATTTTGAAGAAGAAACGCACATTTTGTTCACCTGAACACTTTGCCACTTCAGTCGCGAGAAGCCAGTAATCTGATCCAAAAGCCACCAGAAAGAGTAAAACCCCCAGAGCACCAAAGAGAGCCCCAAAGAAGATGGCAATATTTAGTCTCATTTTCAGTTCACTGGTTTCTGTTGAAATAAAATAAGAAAATAAATGAGAGTGGACACCCAGATCCTCAGTTTAAAAAAAAGACTTCTGAGCAGGCAGGATCTTCTTGAGAAGTGGCTCTTAGTTGGTGTTTCTGTGGAGTCCCACTCACACGGGTGGTGGATTCGTGTTGCTTTTGAGCTCCCCTGGAGGGCCTCCAGTCCGGCAGCTGAGAATGGCAGGCTATTTTAGGACACTGACTGAGGAGTTGCCTCTCTCCCCAGGGGATCAAAAAATAGCTGACCTTCCCCTGACGGTGGAGGGGGTAGTATCAGGAACTGGCCAGAATCATCCTTATTGCTGTGGGGTAATCCAGAGAAGTGGGAAGATGACAGAATGGTGTGAGGTCACTGCCACACTGGCCCAAAGTCTTAAGTGTCTGAACAGGCTCCTCTTGATCCAGAATGACCATGACAACCCTGAAGACACTGAAGACCCTCTACAAGGGTAGATGAATCACAGGTGTAAAGAACCACAAAGACCTCTCTTGGATATAACTGGAAAAAAGGCGTGAGTAGTTCAATCAGTGGAGAAGGCAATGGCAACCCACTCCAGTACTCTTGCCTGGAAAATCCCATGGACGGAGGAGCCTGGTAGGCTGCAGTCCATGGGGTTGCGAACAGTTGGACATGACTGAGTGACTTCACTTTGACTTTTCACTTTCATGCATTGGAGAAGGAAATGGCAACCCACTCCAGTGTTCTTGCCTGGAGAATCCCAGGGACGGGGGAGCCTGGTGGGCTGCCGTCTATGGGGTCGCACAGAGTCAGACACAACTAAAGTGACTTAGCAGCAGCAGCAGCAGCAGTTCAATCAGTAAAGAATCCACCTGCAGTGCAGGAGACTGACAGCAGCACAGGACCTAGGTTCCATCCCTGGCTCTGGGAGATCTGGAGAAGGAAATGGCAACCCACTCCAGTATTCTTGCCTGGAGAATCCCATGGACAGAGGAGCCTGGTGAGGTCCTCTGAAGAGTGAAATTAGTTTCTTTTTGGATATTCTTGGAATATAAAATAGTGGGTCAACTGATCTAACATAACACCAAGTACAGTTCAGGTTCATAACCTAGAAATTCATAAGTATATTTAAAAGATCAAGAATATGGTAACATAAACCCTTAAAGTAGAACAAAATACTTTTACGTAGCACATGCTATGACATAAATTGCAGTTCCCAGACGTTGTACAAGGTATTCCAAATGATCATCCCCAAAGTAGACTCATGAAAAAAGTCTCAAACGTATATTATTTTCTAGATTAAAATGAGAAAATACAGCCCACATGTTCTTTTCTTTCATTTTAAATATTCAACCTCCTTAAAATAGGGAGTCTTACCTGACACCCATACAAGTCACCAAATAGCAATTTATCTACACATTCTTCATGTCTAGCATCTCTAGCTCATTTCTTTGTTTTCACTCCACGTCTAAATATGCCAGAGAGAATTTTTTAAGTATTTGTGCAATATTGAAAACTTTCACTGTCTCTAATGATTACTGTCTTTTGTATTCAGTGGTAACATGGGTCTCTGCATCTTCTGAAGAGGCATCTGACCTCTATCAGCTTCCTTCACCACTTCTGTTTGACATGGGATGGATCCTTAGAAACGAAATTGTGTGAGTGTGTGTCTGCATGTGTGTGTGTTCGTGTGCACGTTCAGTCACTCAGTTGTGTCTGACTCTTTGCGATTCCACGGTCTATAGCCCACCAGGCTCCTATGTCCATGGAATTTTTCAGGCATGAATATTGGAACAGGTAGCCATTTCCTCCTCTAGTCATCTTTCTGGCCCAGGGATCAAACCTGCATCTCCTGTGTCTCCTACATTGGCAGGTGGGTTCTTTACC
Source organism: Bos indicus x Bos taurus (assembly GCF_003369695.1). Lineage (NCBI taxonomy): Eukaryota > Metazoa > Chordata > Mammalia > Artiodactyla > Bovidae > Bos > Bos indicus x Bos taurus. The sequence continues at coordinate 7,383,761 of NC_040086.1, read as the reverse complement.
ACTGAGCCACCTTGGAAGCCCCAGATAGGCAGAATAATGGGTTCCCAAAGATGTCCACACTCTAATCCTAAACATAACCACATAGTCTATGAATACGTTACTTTACATAGCAATGACCTAGATTATACAGGTTGGCCCAATCTACACACATGAACCCTTAAAAGAAAAATAGAGAATCCTTCCTGACAGTGGTCAGAGAAAGAAATGTGACTCCAGAAACAGTCAGAGACTTGCCAGTTTAAAGACAGAGGAGAGAGGCTACAAGCCAAGGAATGTGGGCAGCTTGTAGAGCATGGAAGAGGTAAAAACAAAAAACAAACCAAAAAAAAAAAAAAAAAAGCCAGATTCTCCCCAAGAGCCTTCAGGAAGGAATGCTGCCTACCAACACCTTGACTTTGGGGATTTCTGACCTCTGCAACTGCAGAAAAGGAAATCTGTATTGTTTTAAGCCACTAACTTTGTATTGCTAGGTTTTTATGGCAGCAGTAGGAAACTATTAAAGATGCTGTTCTATAGTTAATGCAATATAAGATCAAATTAAGGGGTTTTTCTTGGGGGATGGGTGGGAAGAATGCATCTTCAAGAAGTGCTTACTGAGAGCTTGCGACTGTCCAGGCATTTTATTAGATACACAGGCCCTGACCATGAGGAGTTCATGAGCTAGTAGGGAAAAAATGATTCATTGGAATGAGGTACATAGAGGCTGTAGTAATAAGCTTCTGGTCACCCCAAACCCTCTCCCAAGATAACAGTAGTTGTGGTCATGCAGTTTTATTGTAGGTGACAATGTTGTTATTTGGAAAGGAAGAGGAATCTTTACAGGAAAATTTTACTTTATATCGTAATGGCTTATGATAAAAAACCTATGCATTAATACCAAATCTTTAACATATGCATTCACAAACACACAAATATATACAAACAACTAGATTGGCACCCCAGTCCAATACTCTTGCCTGAAAAATCCCACGGACGGAGGAGCCTGGTGGGCTGCAGTCCATGGAGTCGCACAGAGTCGGACACGACTGAAGCGACTTAGCAGCAGCAGCAGCAACAGATTTTTCAAATAAGTAGAAAAGAGTGTAGGATTTTGTTATTGCTACAATTCACCTCAATTTTGATCTCTGTCACACACGACATATCACCTTTCTGGAAGAGGTTCATCAACTAATATTTTTTTTTCACCATTTTTGGTTTATCCAAAAGTGAATAAGCATCATGATAAAAATGGATATATATATATATATATACATATATACATATATACACACACACACACACACACACACACGTTTGTGTGTGTACATGTATATCAAAGCAGCTTCTAATTAACCAATCTAATTGTTTTCAACCATTCATTCATGGGCAACTATTTGAGAAAAATACTAGTTCTGATTTCATAAAACTCCTTTAGCTCAGTTATCGTTACCCTCAGTGTTTATCATGGTGCTTGACATACATGGAGCACTAAAGTAAAATAAAAATCTTGTATTATGACTCTTGGCTGTGATGTAAGTACACAGCCTGAGCTATTTAACTGGTGATCCATCAGGAAGAAATAGCGCTCCTCTTGCCTGTTCTTTGTGAAACCTGTAGAGAAGGATTTTAGCAGGGTCTGTGCTTCCTCTGCAGATAATCACAAACCATCTTTTAAAAAATCCACCATCGATTCTTCTTTAGAAATAAAATATAATTTACCATCCAGGGGTCAAAAAGTTTCCATTTTAGAAAATTAGACCATTTGCCTTTCATTTGAAACGCCTAATTTACCATCATTCCTAAAATATTCCCAACGATCATTCAGTTATCTCTTCCTTGAGGTCTCTCAGCAGCTTAAAACGTTGTTTAAGCGCCCACGTAACTGTTAAACAGCTGCTGTGTTCCCGTGATGTCTTCACAAATTCAGACACTGGATCTTCTCCCTTTGCATCTCTTTTCTAGTGAAAGACCGGGAGATGCGGGGAGACAGACAGACCTTAGCACTGACCTCAGCTCACAGCAGTCCTATAGTGGGACAGCGCCATCACCACTGTGTGCGCCGTGCCTTAGGTGAACACCGAACCTATGTCACGTTGACACGGTGATCACAGTGAACCTGCAAAGGCACAAGCAGAGCGTCCCAGGTTCAATCCCTTGGGAGACCTTGACTGTCAGAGATGTAAACGGAAGTGAATAGTAACTGACATTAATGAGCATCTGCTCTGTGGCAGACACCATCCTAAGCATATTAGATGCCTTGAGTACCAATAAGCCTTCAGTTGGTAGAATACGAAATGATCCGTTTCCTGGGCAGGAATCTCAGCTTCTAAAGGTCTTTTGGGTGGGAGTTAAGGACCTTCCTGGTGGCATACAGAAGGCCAGAGGTAAGCAAGGGGAGCTCTGCATGGGGTCCTCCTGACTTCCTGGAAATAATATCCCACTGAGAGTCTCCTGTCTCTGAGAGAAATTATGGCAAAAACTATTTTTAAATTAATTTCTCAATCTAAAATGGTTTTTTAATCCATCTTTTAAAATCTTGAGGATACAAATATCATGAGCATTCCAAGGTAGTGTGGTAAATTCCTCCCTTGTTTTTTACAAATTAAATAAAACTTGACAACCAAAGGATAGATGGCCATAAACACTGGAAGACTTTGCCTGTTTTTATTCAGTGTCTTTTTATTTACTTAACTGTGTTTTTTTTAAAACCAGTAAACACACTACAAGTTAGCAGAAATCCCAAGTCATGTTTAGTTTGTGAGTGATAAGGAGCAAAACGTTTTTTCTAAGGTCATAATTTCCAATCTTGATATTGCAATAGTCTTAATTGTTTCAACATATCTACTGAAGCTATCTAAACATTCTACAAAAAAAAATTAATTCTGGTTTACTTTATTCTTAAAAAATACAGGAATGACAACGCTCAACATCCAAAAGTGCTGAACAAATGTGTAAATAAAGAAAGAAATCAAGCTTTCAGAAAGCAAAGTGGTTCTGTGGAGATCTGAGGGAAAATTCATTTTGGTCTTGGAATACTATGTTTTAGATCCACAATCTTTATCTGCCATTCCAACATTCAACATTTCTGAAAACTAAAAGCTTTTAGCAAACCAACCCTGATTGGCAAGAGGATGCAAATAAACTCTATTGTGAATTCTTACAAATTTGATTGCACAAGCACAAACGCGTTTGGTTACAGTGCTCACCAGGCTCCATGGGGGTGTGCTGGTGGGGGTGTCAGGTAATGTACAGTACACACATATTGCTGCTTTTCCAAAATCCCCCAAATTCTGAGTTCTAAACACACCTGGCCCTAAAGGTTATATTTAACGGTTTGTGGTCCTAAGTCCTAGACACAGACAATAGACTTTGAGTGATGACCCTAAAATCAATTGTTCCCCTTTGATCACTACTGACACAGATTTTTACTGCCCATGAACCGTCACTGCAGGTCTCTGTGGCTCTAATGGCCTCTTTAAGTCTGTTTTGTGTTGTGGTTCTTGGGTCTTGTATGTCGTCCTCCCTGCTCCCTCCCCCATCCAACACTATGGCAACAGGACCACGGTCTGTAATTTCATGAGATTACTTTTACATGCCTTCTCATCCTGAACATAGTATAGGAACAACAAATACACCCTGCGGGGATGATAGAGGTCCTGTCTTTGTTTACTGCTACATCCCTAACCCTAGCACAATGCTTTACGTAGGTTCTCAGTAGGTAGCTCAGCTGGTAAAGAATCTGCCTGCAATGCAGCAGACCCTGGTTCGATTCCTGGGTCGGGAAGATTCGTTGGAGAAGGGATAGGCTACCCACTCCAGTATTCTTGGGCTTCCCTGGTAGCTCAGCTGGTAAAGACTCCAACTGCAATGCGGGATACTTGGGTTCAATCCCTGGGTTGGGAAGATCCTCTGGAGAAGGGAATGGCTACCCACTCCAGTATTCTGGCCTGGAGAATTCCATGGACTGTATAGTCTATGGGATCCCAAAGAGTCGGACAGGACTGGGCAACTTTCACTTTCCCAGTAAAAACTTGGCTGACCAAATATCCATCTGATTGAGTTGAATTAAATTGGGTTGAACAGTGCCATCTGCTGGCCACAGGTAAAGTTTGCATTCCACGGTACACAAGGTCCACTGGGATTTTTATCACACAAATACTGCAGTGCAAGGATTTGCTGTTTTTAGAGTTTGATGCTGACAGCCTTAACTAAGATGGTGTCATCCAAGTACTAAGGCTCTGATAAATAGCTTACGTTGAACGTAAGCGAATCAGGATCCATCCACAGGCTCATTCACTCATTCATGTGGGCAGTTTACACTCCACTGAATTGAGAGCTACTTACACAAGGAACTCACACAAAGGGAGTTATATTACACAACTATCTTCCACACTGAAAAGGGGTCTGATGCCCAGCTCCAAGTTCAGTTCCCCAAAGAACTCCATTAGTGTGCTGAAGCGCATTAACTCTTGAAAGGGGAAAAAAACTTGAAACTCATTTTTTTTTAAACCTGCTTTTGACTAAAATCAACACACACACACACACACACACACACACACCACTTCAGAAACTAAACTGGGGACTAAAGGAGAAATTTTTTGATATATGAAAGCATAAATGAAAAAATGTAACTTATAGGAATGCATGTATTATATAAACAAATACAGATTTAATGATGGCAATTTTAACTTACTCATCCCTTTGTTTCCTTGTATTTCTTTCTGAAGGAATACATTATACTCCCTATACCAGAAGCCTTGTGAATGAGAAGATTCCCCTCTCTGGACCCTAGGCTGTGAAAGCGCTTTGCATGAATCTTGCATACACAATTTGAGTCTTAACTTAGAGAAAGACATTTTTATTTATCCTTGCCTCTGGGGTATGTTGCCTTCCCCTTAAAAACCTTTGTCACTGGGTCATTCTTTACCTATCAAGATGAATATGGACTTTTAAAATTTCCATTCCAAAGACTTTTCCAAGAAGAGACATATAAAAGGCTCAGATGAATCCAGGGTCTGTGAGCCAGTTCAAGTGGACCCGCAGAGGAAAGACAATCCAGTTCAGGAAAGGGTAGGGGGGCGGGGAGACACGTCCCTGTAACCTTAGTGTCCCCAGGTCTCTGTTGGGGAAACAGCTGGTGTTGCATTGATGTGAACACAGTCAGAACTGCTGCAGGTACTTCAGCCTTCTCTTCACGTCCTGCTCAACCAGGTCCCTGTTTAATCTGACCATACACGTGCTAAGGGATAAAGCTGGCTTCCCATGTGGCCCAGTGGTAAAAGTGTCTAGCTGCCTATCAATGCAGGAGACACAGGTTCGATCCTTGGGTCAGGAAGATCCCCTGGAAGAGGAAACAACAACCCACTCCAGTATTCTTGCCTGGAGAATCCCATGGACAGAGGAGCCTGGCAGACTACAGTCCATGGGGTCGCCATAGACTGAGTTAGACATGACTGAACAAAGGGATAAAGTTAGAACCCACCAGGATACTCAAATAGCACAAAAGCTAGATAACAACAATGACAAGAGCAACAAAACAGTAACACCCCGGGCACACACAGAGCACTCACTGTGTCCTAGGCACTATTCTAGGAGCCTTGGGCTTATTGATCCATTCACCTCCATGGACTTAGGACTTGTGGAAGAGGTAATTGAGGTTAAATGAAGTCATAAGGAAGGGGCCCTAATGTATCACCCCAGAACAGGGAAACAAAGTCAGGAGTGAGATGCTCTGGGCATATCTCAGCTCAGTATCAGTTGACAAATAAATAACACAATGTGACAAAATCAGTAAGACTTCCATTTCCATCTTGAAATTTAGAAAGCTGGAAAGAGCATTCTGCCACCTTTCCTGCAAGTAAAAGGTGAAGCAAACTGGCCCGCACCTTAAGCAAAAGGTAGCACTCGGGCGGTGCTTCCCACCTTCGGCACCACGGATGGCAGACACGGGGTGACTCTGTTGTGGAAGCTGGGTTGCTGCCCTGTGAGTCGCAGGATATTCAGCAGCACCTGTAGTCTCCAATCACTAGATGTCAGTAGCACACCCCGAATTCCAACATGCCCCAGGCAGTGCCAAATATCCCTAGGAGGCAAAGTCACCCTCAGGCGAGAGGCACTGAGCTAGAGAAATGTCGGTCCTATGGTGCAGTGGGGTAACCATGGCAACAACAAACCACCCTCACACTACCCTGGACCCGGTTAACACATATCCTCACATTGAATGACTAGCCGAAGGAAAAGTGTGTGTGTGTGTGTAGTATTAATAGCATAACTTCACTACCTACTATCCTATACAGCATGCCAAACTTTCAACAAAATATCACAGGACATGTAAAAAGCAAGAAAAACCAGCTTGAGCTCTATTTCCAGAATGGTAGCTTGGGCAGCTCCACGGATCCATTCCCCAGTGAAACTTGTGTAACTTGTGAAATCTATTTCAAACATCTGAACATTTAAAGTCTAAGGAAATTGTCTTAAAGGCAAATAGAACATTAGTCAAAAAAAAGACTACTTAGCTTTTATAAGCACACCAAGTGTCCTTGACGTTTTAGCCATGACCCACTCTCTCCTTATTTCACAAAATACACAAAAAATAATAATTCACAACAGACTACTGGCCTAAATGTAAGAATTAAAACCATGTAACGCTTAGAAATAAACGTGGGTATAAATATTCATGACCATGATTTAGGCAATCATTTTTTTATATAACCCAGGAAAAGCACAAGTAATACAAAAATTAGATAAACTGGACAATAATGAAATGAACTTTTGTTCATCAGTGGAAACTACCAAGTAAGTGAAAAGGTAACCTGCAGGGTGGGAGAAATATTTGCAAATTATATACCTGATAAAGGACTTGTATCTAGAATATACAAAGCACTCTAACAACTCAATAATAAAAAGATAAACAACCAGTTTAGAAATGGGCAAAGTGTCTGAACAGACATTTCTTCAGAGAAGATATGCAAATAACCCATAAGCACATGAAAAGATGATCACGAAATGCCACACAAAATCCTACACTCTTCCCGTCAAGGAAATGTAAATCCACCATCATTGGAAAATAAGTGTTGAAGAGGATGTGGGCACCCCACTCCAGTACTCTTGCCTGGAAAATCCCATGGACGGAGGGGCCTGGTGGGCTGCAGTCCATGGGGTCGCTGGGAGTCAGACATGACTAAGCGACTTCACTTTCACTTTTCACTTTCATGCATTGGAGAAGGAAAGGGCAACCCACTCCAATGTTCTTGCCTGGAGAATCCCAGGGACGGGGGAGCCTGGTGGGCTTTCGTCTATGGGGTCGCACAGAGTCGGACACGACTGAAGCGACTTAGCAGCGGCAGCAGCATATACTGCCAGTAGGAATATAAAACGGTGCAGGCACTCTAGAAAATAGTTTGACAGTTCCTCTAGTGTTTAAACATAGAGTTACCAAATGATCCAGAAGACCCACTTTGAAAAGAAAACATGTATTTATACAAAAACCTGTACACAAATGTCCATAGCAGAATGAGTCATAATATCCAAATACTGGGAACAACCCAAATGTCCATCAAAACTACCAATTTGGTAGCATGCAAATTATATCTTAATAATAAATCCCATGGACAGAAGGAGCCTGGTGGGCTACAGTCCAGACACGACTAAGCCACTAAACAATGATATTGTTTTGGAAAAAAAGAAAAAATGCAGGCTGGAGAGACAAAGCAATCATCACAATTAAACCCAGATTTGACAGAGATGCTGAAACTATACCACAATGGAATTAAAATAATTTTGATAAATATGTTAAAAATTATACTGGAAAAGATAGACAATGTGTAAGATAAGATAGGCATCTTTAGCAGAGATGTAAACTATAAGTAAAATATCAAATGCAAATTCTAGATGCCAAAACATAGTAACAGAGGTGGAGAATGTCTTTGACAATTTCACCAGCAGGCTAAAGACAGCCAAGGGACAAACCAGTGAACTTGAAGACAAATCAACAGAAATTATCCTAGCTAAAATGCAAAAAAGAAAAAAAAAAGGTGAAAGAAAAAAATAAACAGAACACATCATTCAAGGTCTAATGGGCAATAGCATTAGATCATGTGATCATATCACTGAAATCCCGGAAGTACAAGACAGAAAATGGGGCAGAAGAAATATTTGAAGAAATAATGGCGGAAAGTGTTCCTAAACTAGAGACACATCTAAGAACAGATCAAAGAAGCTCAGTGCAAATAAAGCAGGATTAAAACCAAGAAAGAAAAAATATACAAGTAGGCCGATCATATTCAAACTGCTGGGTATCAAAGAAAAAGATAAAATCTTTAGAGGCTGCCAGAGAAGAAAAAGTGGGTTTCCCTGCTAGCTCAGCTGGTAAAGGATCCACTGCTATGCAGGAGACCCCGGTTCAATTCCTGGATCAGGAAGTTCCCCTGGAGAAGGGATAGGCTACCCATTCCAGTATTCTTGGGCTTCCCTGGTGGCTCAGCTGGTAAAGAACACACCTGCAATGAAAGAGACCTGGGTTCAATCCTGGGTTGGGAAGATCCCCTGGAGGAGGGCATGGCAACCCACTCCAGTATTCTGGCCTGGAGAATCCCATGAGGGATCCCCGCCATGAGAATCCCAGAGGGGACTGGCAGGCTAGTCTATGGGGTCGCAAAGAGTCGGACATGACTGAGCGACTAAGCACAGCCCAGAGAAGAAAAAGACACAGAACACAGCAGATACATCATCACATAATACACAAATATGAAGACAACAGAGTGACATCTTTTAAGGACTGAATGAAGAAAAAACCACATTTCATCTCAGATTCTACATCCTTTAAAAGTGAAGGGAAAATCAAGCCTAGCCATACTATAAAGACAGGGAGAATTCATTGCCAGCACAGAAGATAAGAAATGTTAAAGCCTTCAGGAAGAAGGAATGTTATACAGGTCAGGGAGTTGGTTCTAAAAGAAGAAAATAAAATTGCTCTAACTCTGGTTTCCTACAGTGGAAGCACTTATTACTGATTTAGATCTTTCTTGTTTCTGACGCGTGCACTCAAAGCTGCAAATTTCCCTCTAAGTGCATGTTTGTGTTGCATCTGACAACTTGGACAAGTTGTATTTTCATTTTCATTTAGTTGAAAATGCTTCTTTATCTTGAGACTTCAGCCGTGACCATGTGTTATTTAGAACTGTGCTGTTAATCTCAAGATATTTCTGAGTGTTCCAGCTACTTTCCGATATCAAGTTTTAGTTTAATTCCATTGGGGGTATAGAGCATACTTTATGTTGTTTCTCTTTTTTTGAGATCGTTAATGCCTATTTTATGGCCCAGACGGCGGTCAGTGTGATCTTGATATGAACGGGTATCCTGCTGATCTAGCTGAATTCTAGATCCAGTGGAATGCTGACGCTGTTCTTTGGTTTTCTGCATTTGTGAATATGATGTATCTTATGTTGGCGGGGGGTGGTATTTATCCTGCTTGCTGTTCTGAGTTTGATGTACCTGTGTGTACAGTTGCCTGTCATTACCTTTGGAAAATGTGAGGCTATTTTTACTTTAAATAATTGTTCTCTCTCCCTTCTACTGGATATGATCTCAGGTGGCCTAGACCTACAATAGCTTGGAGTGGGGCTTGGGTTCCCAGCCAGAGACTGGGGTTGTGTCGGGGCAGTGAAAGCATCAAATTCTAGCCACTAGACCAGCAGTCGGTGCCAAGGTCTCTGGTGCTTCAGCTTTGCAGAAAAGAATCTCCATAAAGATGGAAAGTAGTGAAGCAAGTAAAGTATTTATTAGGAGGAAAATGAGAACAGTTCATGTGGACAGACACACGGGCACACTCAGAGGGAGAGTTCCTGAGCTGTGCCCTCGTGGTAGTCTGAATTAATTTTATGGGGCATTTCTTCCAGTTTCCTTTGGCCAATCATTCTGATTTGCCTGGTTCACAGTTCATATTGTGCTTCCCTGGTAGCTCAGTTGGAAAGAATCTGTCTATAATGTAGGAAACCCAGGTTTGATCCCTGGGTGTGGAAGATCCCCTGGAGAAGGAAATGGCAACCCACTCCAGTGTTCTTGCCTAGAAAATCCCATGGACAGAGAAGCGTGGCAGGCTACAGTCCATGGGGTCACCAAGAGTCGGACGAGACTGAGTGACTAAACCACCATCACAGTCCATATTTGATATATCTTAGAATCCTTCCACGGAGAAGGCAATGGCACCCCACTCCAGTACTCTTGCCTGGAATATCACATGGGTGGAGGAGCCTGGTAGGCTGCAGTCCATAGGGTGCTAAGAGTAGGGCACGACTGAGCGACTTCACTTTCACTTTTCATGCATTGGAGAAGGAAATGGCAACCCACTCCAGTGTTCTTGCCTGGAGAATCCCAGGGACGGGGGAGCCTGGTGGGCTGCTGTCTACAGGGTTGCACAGAGTCGGACACGACTGAAGCGACTTAGCAGCAGCAGCAGCAGCAGCATCCTTCCATGTGTGCACACACATCTCTCAGCCAAGATGGATCCTACTGAAAAGGCCTATGGGTAGAACATCACTTGACATGACTCCCCTTTGGCCTCCAAGAAGCCTTTTCTGTGTGTGTATGGCCGGGAAGGTCTCCCAACTTTGGGAACAAGAAATATGCCATCTGTGCAGGGTTCAGCCTCCTCCCTTAATTGTCCTGCTATTCCTGTCTTGGAGTTTCGGTCAATAGAGAATGAATCTCAAGTTGTTTTACCCTGGGTTGGTGGGGGGGGTCCATCTGCCTCCTGCCTTAGTATTCCAATTTTGTATATATGTTTTGAAATTGACTGACAATTCAACATTCTGATTAATTTTTTCTTTTTTTTTGTCTTTGCTTTGCAGTATGGGAATCTTCTATCGACTTATCTCAATCTCCATGATTTTTTCCTTGGCTGAGTCCAGTCCACTGATGAGCCCATCAAAAGCAATCTTAACTTCCATCACAATGGTCTTGCTTTCTATCATTTCCTTCTGATTCATTCTCAGATATTTTGTATCTGCTTGCATTACCCACCTGTCCTCATATCTTATCTACTTTCCATGAGAGTTCTTAACAGTAATTACAGTTATTTTGAATTCCCTGTTTGATAATTACAAGATTTTTGTCATATCTGAGTCTGGTTCTGATGCCTGCTTTGTCTCTTAAAACTATTTTTCTTCTAATAAAATTGTAATTGTTTTCCTGAAAGTTGAACGTACGTATTAGGTACTAAAAACTCAGGTGCTTGGGCTTTTAGCATAAGGCTTTATGTGAATATGCGTTGGAGCCAGGTGTTTAATATTTTCATAACTGTAGGTGCCAGTGACTTCAGTTTCCTCTTGTTCCCTTTTTTTCCCCCCTTCCCTGTTGCCTTTGAACTTCCCTAGAAACTTGTTTTAAAATAGGGTCTCTGTCTTACATCTTTCTCAGCTGTAGTTTACTGTCACTATAGCAAAGCCCTGTTTATAGTTTCCTAAGGTGGGGGGACTTTTATAACCTTATGATTAAATCTCTGTGTTTCAGTGAGCTTGGATGGTGACTTCCAGAAGCATTTCTTAGCTTTCTCCCTGCTTCCCACGTGAGACCAAAAGACACGCAAGGTGCTCCAGCAGTCTCATTATCCTTTTCCCAGGTGCCTGGTGGCTCAGACAGTAAAGGCTCGGCCTGCAATGCAGGAGACCCAGATCTGATCCCTGGAGGAGGGCATGGCACCCCACCCCAGGATTCCTGCCTGGAGAATCCCATGGACAGAGGAGCCTGGAGGGCCACAGTCCACGGGGTCGCAGAGTCAGACATGACTGAGCACACACTACTCTGGACTTAAAAAGTTACTGGTTTTCACTCTGTCATCTTTTTTTTTTTTTTTTTTTCATTTTAAGTGTGGGAGCTGCAACTGCCAAGCTCTTTACACATTGGAACTGAAACCAGAGTTCTCTAAAATCTTTACATGAATGGAATTATATAGCATATTCTCTTCATTTGGCTTCCTCAGTCAGCATAACTATTTTGAGATTCATCCATGATGTAGCATGAATTCATAGTTCATTTTTATTGCTAAGTATTAATACCACAACTTGTTCACTAATTCACTTGACAGATATTTGGGTTGTGTTTAGTCTAGGGCTATTGCAAATAAAGCTTGTATCAATTGTTGTGTACAAAATCTTGTTTGGCTATATGCTCCTTTATCTCTTCGGTAAATATCTCATATGCTGGGTCATCTGGTAGGTGTATATTTAACTTTTTAAGATATTTTCAATCTCTTTTCCAAATTGGTTGTGGCATCACACATTCCCATTATTGTTCCATATGCCACCAAATCTTGGTATATTCTTTTCATCTATAGATATTCAAATGACAAACAGTTGTATCCTAATGCAGCATACTATAAATGAGAATGCTAATCTTAATAATATTCAGTCTTCCAGTTCATGATCATGGTATACATCTCTCCATTTAGTTATGTACTTTTTCATATCTCTCAGCAATGTTTTGCAGTTTCAGTGTACAGGTTTTTGTTAAGTCTTTAATCTTACCCCGTTTAAAAATTAAGTTAGCTTACTACAGTTTCATAGGTGCCAGCAGAAGACACGCGACGCCTGCATCAGAAACAAAAGACTTTATTACTCATAATACAGTGAGCAGCATAAACATTAGCATGTTTGTGTCTGCTTCTCTTGCCTCCACATCCCATGAGAGTGATGTCCAGCTGCACATCTAGTGGATTTTCATTTCAAGTGAGAACACTGGGCTTAGAGTATCTATCATTTTATAATCTGTAAGTAAGCTTCATCTTTAACCAGTGGCGATATGCAACATCTTTCAAAGCTACGGTATAAACAGAACGGTTACAGGTTTCTTGGCATACCCCTAAGAAGGACAGGCACCAACTGGTCCAAAGAAAGAGGAATGTCTCTTTGCACATTTGTTGGTCAAATGTATCCCCATTTCACATGTCATGTTTTCAAAAGGATTTTTAAACTCGTTTCTAATTCCTTTTTGTAGCATTTGTTGCTATTGTTTAGTCGCTAAGTCATGTCCAACTCTGTACCCACCAGGCACCTCTGTCCCTGGCAATTCCCAGGCAAGAACACTGGAGTGGGTTGCCATTTCATTCTCCTTTATGGCATATGGAATAATATTATAATCTGTATATTGATCTTGTATTTTGCAACCTCATTAACCTTACCTTATGAGTTCTAGTAAAATTTTTTTGTAGCTTCCTTAGTGTTTTCTACATAGATGACCATGTGGTTTATGAATACAGTTTTATATCTTTCTACCAAATACAGATGTCTCTTATATCTTGTGCTTACCGACTGCATTCAGCTGGGAAACTGATGCAAATCACTGGGAGGCTACCAGAGCAGTGCCTGTGGAAATGGCCAGGAAATGACTAGCTGGGACACCTGGGAGGTTCTCCTGGAAACCAGCTGGGATGCCCAGGGAATGTGCTGCATGTCACTGAACCTTGCAGGGGCTAGGGACCACTAGATATCTAACAAGTCAACCACACACTGCAGGAACAAGAAGAGAGAAAAGCACTTTAGTGTTAGAGAAGCTCCTTCCCCATGCAGCGTCCCTCAGACAGAGTTTCACATCGTGCCAGCTAGCAAAGGAGATGTGTCTACAGAATCCAGCGCCAGGATCACACAACAGAGCAACGATGCATGTATTTGGAGCTGATACCAATAAATTGATCACCGGCACAGTCTGTTCTTTGGCTACTTGGTTTCCAAGTGCATCCTTCTGTTCACATTTCAATTTTCATAAAACAACTCCATGAAGGGAAAGTGTCGCAACAGTCATTGTACCCATTCTGGCTCTATACATTACTCCTCAAATTCAGTCTTACTGAATTTTCTGTTACCTAAAGACTAAATTAAGCTAAACTTACTAAAATTATTTAAAAACTTACTAAAATTAAACTTTAAGGACTTGTAAAGTTATACTTGGAAGAAGACAGAAGAAAATAGTGAGCAAGTGCCAACACCCACATGTACAACAGAAAACATGCAAAACTTCAACAGTTCTCACCCTGGAAGTAGCCCCAAAGTCATAGCTGGTATCTGTGGCTTCTGTCTTTATTTTACTACCTATTTCTTTCTTTTTTCTTTTTAAGGCTAAGGTTCTTTATCTAAAAGAGGAAACTTTTCTAGAGATTTATTTCAGAAATAGTAGTAACGTTAATGACCTAATTCAAACTGAGGACAGCATGATAATTAACATATAAACTCTTCATGTCTTTAAAAGAAGTCTGCAACTAAGTGTCCTTTAATCATCTTATTGCTGAAAACACCTCTTACAGGAATAACAAGAGACACTGATTTCATAAATGAGATTTTTTTGTTTGGGGCTTTTGTTTTTTTGTGTGTGGGTTTTTTTTTTGTTTTTGTTTGGGTTTGTTTGTTGTTGTTGTTGTTTGCTTTCTGCCTATTTCTTCTTTCCCTTGCCCTCAGCCTAAACATCAGCTGATCAGGGGTCTTTACCTCATGCAAGGATGAGTCTTTCTTTAGGAGTCCAGAAATTGATTCTTCCACAGTTCTATCTTCGTTTCCTTGTTTTTGGAACGTTCCACGCAGTCCTTCCTCACTCCACTGGACAACGATCACCCAACTTGCCCTCGGTACTCCCGGCTCCATCACTTCAGCTGGGAGAAGGTCCCTTTGGGCTTCCTGACGGTTTGGTGGCTTCGGGAAGCCCAACTATCCAGGTGATGGTCTCCCGGCCCAACACAGCAGAACTCCTGCTCCACCCCTCGTGGAAGGTCAGCCCTCCTGGGATAAAAAACCTCCAAACCAGGAGGCTCCACATTGCCAAAACAGACGGCAGCGAATGTTCTACAAGTGAGCCGCCCTCGCAGGTCCCAGAAAAAGCGCTGGGGCGGTGTTTGTATTAATATATAGACTCGTCACCCTCCAGGAGGCTGGTCCACACTGGGTCCTCCTGTGTTTCAAGTGGGAAAAACGAAGCTGGGAGGGGCCAAGGGTTCTTTCTCCAGGTCAGTCACTGACTACTAGGCACGCCCAGTCTGAGTTTCTTCCCGCCAAAGAACGATCCCGTCGGACACCCCGTCACTCCTGAGCTAAAAAGCTCATCCTCGCAATCCCCTCCAGCCAGGCAATGGGAGGGGGAAGCGGGCTCTTTATCCCCAGGGTGCGCAGAGCATCATCATCACCATCACAAAACTGGCGCGTCCAGCGCGCACACCCACTCTCTGGGTGGGGCGCGAACCCGCGGGGCCACGCGGATCCCGCCTCACTGCGCCTGCGTCGGAAACACCGCCCCTGAAAGAAGGTGAGCGGCGCGCGCGGCTCTGCGCAGGCGCAGCCGCTCGCTTCCGCGGGGGGAGAGGCCGACGCGCCGAGGGCGGGCCCCCCGCGCGCAGCCCCCCGCGCGCATGCGCATGGCGCCGGGCGACCAGACCAGCGGCATGGCTCCGGACCGGGGTTTGGTATCAGCAACACGGAGACCGCGGCAGGAGCCCGGGACAGGGACCCAAGAAGGGGCTCCTGGCCCCGGGGCTGTTCGAGCCCGCCGCTTCCTGCTCTGCCTCTACCTGGTAGGCTTCCTGGTGAGTAACTGCGGGGCTAGCGGGCTGCGTCGGCGACCTGGAACCCGACCAAGGTGCTTTTCCTTGCACATCCTGGGTGATCGCCAGGCTGTTCGAGGACTGGAGACCTGCGATACGCCTGATGATACCTCCCTACCTCTGAGGTCCCTTCTTGCCCCGCACTCCCCCTTCACGCTGCACCTGGCCACAGAGGAAGCTTGCCCCTCTCGCCCACGCGGGGTCCAGTTCGCCCTCACCCTCACCCCAGCCCCGCGATTTAAGACTCTCCAGCACCAGGCTCAGGTGTGACTCGGTGATCGAGCCACTCACAAGGGTGACCCCGGGTGGTAGATGCTGTGACAGGTGCGTCCCCCAGCAATGTGGCTACAGGTGTGGTAGGAACACACAGGCCCTTTTTACTAGGCCATGTAGGAAAGTCGCTGTTGATAACCCCGCTTGGGCAGAATTAGGTACATTTTCAGAGCTTTCCAGGTGGCGCTAGTGGTAAACAATCCGCCTGCCTATGCAGGAGATGCGCCTTGGATTCCTGAAAGGCTAGAGTTTGATCCCTGGGTGGGGAAGATCCCTTGGAGAAGGAAATGGCAGCCCATTCCAGCGTTTTTGCCTGAAAAATTCCGTGGACAAAGAACGTTGTAGGGTTATGCTCCATGGGGTCGCAAAGAGTCAGATACAACTGTGCTAAGAAGCATGCATTAAACTTTACAGACTGTTGAACACCTTGCATTGAGGTTGGAGGAGGAGAATGTCTTCCTGCTTCTCTCCTGGCTCAGGAGAGCTCAGCACCCTAACCTTAGTCAGGCACCAGACTGGAGAGTCATGGCAATGGTTGTAACACACTGTATATGGATTTCTCCATACCTTTAACCAGATGAGTGTATCTTAATGTAGAATGTAATTATGAGTTCTTATTTGCTCAAAAATTTAGATATTGTCCTTAAAAAAAATCAGTTTATAATCAGGATTCCACTTTGAAAATACCCAGGCCTCTGTTTCCAATTTGCATTAAGCAGCAATTTGTTGTTTAGGATTTGTTTGGTGTGAGCATGGTCGTCCCTTTACTGAGCGTTCATGTCAAGTCTCTTGGAGCAAGTCCAACGGTTGCTGGGATAGTAGGTAAGTAGGTTAATCCTGCACCTTTTCAGAGCACTGAATTTTAAGCCCCCTGAACTGAGTACCTGGAAACAAATCAGTCTTTTAGCTAAGTAATATCCAAAGGTAAAATGAAAAGCGTATAAGATGAATTTTCAGAATATTTCAAAGTCTGACCCTGGAGCAAATGTGATTCATCTTTTCTTGAACTACGTATATTCAGAGAGGTTTCCCGGTACAGTTCACCCCCATGCCCTGCCCCACCAGTGCCGTCACAGGTAACTTACTGAGTCTCTCCAGGGGTTCTGGTCATACCTGTTAATAAGTGTTAGGTATTGACGCCTGCCTACAGGGACCTGTAACCTAATGGGAGACCAGAGAGACATGATCTACAGAAATCACACCACGAGGAACAGATTGCTTACAGGCTTCCTTCACCACCACCAGAACACGTTAGAGAGCTTCTCTCTCTGTACAGCATAGAATCTTCATTCAGAAGTTGTCAATTTAGCCAGGGAACAGTGGGGGTAGGATTCTGCTAATTAGTGAGAAACTGATAAAAACTCACAGCCTTTGATCATTCACAAATGAGAAGAGTAGACGTGTTGGGGGAATTTTGTACGTAATATTTGGAAACTCCTGAGCCATGCTATGGCTTGCATTTCCCTGGAAAAGTTTATGTTGAGTTATACTGGCCCACCCAGCAGAGGGAAGGGGTCTTTGAAGAGCAGAAGGAATGTATTCTGTGATAGGATGGAGCTGAAAGCACTCCATAAAACTTTGTAAGTTCTTTACAAAGCAAGCATTTTATAAAACTGAAATGTTAGAGACATAGGAGGTAATGTTAACATTTTAAGACTTGGTCGAGACTTTGTGGGATTCAGATTTCTACTCCTGTGTACATGCCTCCCGCAGGGTAAGAAGCACTGTCTCAAGATCCCTAAGGGTGACTTCGGCCTTCGGTCTCTTTTCTGCTTTCCCTCAATTTTACTCTGAAGACCTGTGCTAAACATTGTATGACCTGACTCTTCCATCTGAAAAAAGTATGGGGTCATTTCCTTTTTAAAATGGTCTTTTTCTCCTAATGTTTTCTATTAATTTTATCCACCTTCTTGGCAAATCTAGCTTATTTTACGGATGTCACTTGTTTTTTGCAGGCTCCTCCTATGGCATTTTGCAACTCTTTTCCAGCACGTTAGTGGTAAGTTCCCTTCGTCTGGCAGCACATCCCAAAAGCCCCCATGCCTCTGAGGGCCATCCATCATGCTGTAGAAAAATCACGGATTGAGGTTTACCCAAAAGGAAGTGTGTGGATGGCGAGGACCTAAGTGTCCTTAGATCAAGAAAAACGCATTGGTCATCTCTCTCCCTTAGTCAACCTCTGAGAAGACATAGGCCTGAAGGGGTTGGATGGCTGAATCTGAAAGGACCTGGTTGAGTCAGAGTGAGTGCCTGCTTTTTAAATCATAACATGTTCTTCCCAGGATTCCTTTTTTACTAGGAGAAGAGGATGCAAACAGATGTTATGACCAGTCTTGTTTGTTTCAAGTAACTGACAGTCATCAAATCCATTCAGATCCTAGGATTCTATGTGAAGTTGTGCCTTTTGAATGACATGGCTTATCAGTTATAAAACTTAAGTGTATAGACAGAGGAGCCACTGGCAGTGATGGGTTGGACATTGACCACAGAAAGTAGAAAGACCCAGAGCTGATCTCGCCGACCCCACCCACTTCTTCTTTTATTATTGGCCATGCTGTTTGGGCGTGTGGGGTCCTAGTTTCCCGACCAGAGATCAAACTGGTGCCCCCTGTGTTAGAAGCTTGGAGTCTTAACCACTGGGCTTCCACAGCAGTCCCCACCACGCCTGCTTTTGACCGTGCAGTGGCTTGAAATTCAGAATCCTTCACTGATTCTGTCTGCCCTCTACATAACACTGGTCCTGGGGCCTCGGCCTCCGGAGGTTCATGCAGTTCAAACAGAGAAGTCAGGGACTGATCAGCTATGACCTTGGTCTAAATAACTGGTCTCACCTCGAGTGAGCACCAGCTGTACAGCACTGTGCTTCCCCAGAGTGGCTCATGTGTGAAATCTATTTTAACATCAAAGAACAATCCTGTGAGATTCCATTATGAATTCTCAGATAACTAAACAGCTCCTCCCTGATTTATCTTAGTTACAGTTTCATGCTTTAAATTGGCATAGTAGTAATAGTCATATTCTCATTTAATCATTAAAATGACCCAGGAAAGTAGTTAGTAGTCTGCCTTTTATTGAGGAGGAAATTAAAACTTTTGACAAGGTTATCTAATCTCAACATCTAAACTCTTCAGTGCTTTTTCTCTCCATGCCATCTGCCACTGCCTTAATGATCTAAAAAAGTAAATAGATAGCAAGTATCAAACTGTATAGGAAACCAGTGCATTTGCTTGTAGGGCAGCACGTCATATTTCATATTCTTTCTCATTAGAGAATAGTCTGGGATACATGTTAGTAAATATCTTTTCTGTTGTCTTTGGGAACTCCATACCAAAATATTTTATATGTGTGTATATATTGGCTTCCCAGGCGGTTCATTGGTAAAGAATCCGCCTGCCAATGTAGGAGACACAGTTTTGATCCCTAGGTCGGGAAGATCCTTTGGAGGAGGACATGGCAACCCACTCCAGTATTCTTGCCTGGAGAATCCCATGGACAGAGGAGCCTGGCGGGCTACAGTCCATGGGGTGGCAAAGAGTCATACACAACTGAGCATTCACATGCATGTGTATACTAGACCAGTTAAATGCCTTTCTCCTACTGGACTCTGACCTCCTTGAGGATACAGACCAGGCTTGATTTGTTCACGTGTGTTTATCAGCAGCCTTTATCAGAGAACCTGGAACGCAGCAGCGCTTTATGAGTTTTTATTGCCAGGCACGGCCCAATCCTGTTTTTCAGATTGATCCTTTGCTTTATGATAGTAGTGCTTACAAAGCACATTTCATAGATCTCAGCTGTCATTTAATGAGACCCTTCCTTAGACTGGAGAAGGCAATGGCACCCCACTCCAGTACTCTTGCCTGGAAAAATCCCATGGATGGAGGAGCCTGGTAGGCTGCAGTCCATGGGGTCGCTGGGAGTCGGACACGACTGAGCGACTTCACTTTCACTTTTCACTTTCATGCATTGGAGAAGGAAATGGCAACCCACTCCAGTGTTCTTGCCTGGAGAATCCCAGGGACCGCGAAGCCTGGTGGGCTGCCGTCTATGGGGTCGCACAGAGTCGGACACGACTGAAGTGACTTAGCTTAGCTTCCTTAGACATCCTTCAGTTAAAGGAATACCTACTTAAAGTGTCCTCTTTAACCACTACTTTTGTAAGTACATATTTTAATTAAAAGTTTTATAAAAACATTTTAATTTTAAAAATAAATATTTTCGAAGAAAAGGTTTGCTAAATCATGGGAGGTTTAATATTTTTTTCATATGTGTATTTTAATAAAAATGACCAGCATTTATTATCTGTGATACGTCAGGCTCTACTCTCAGCACGTTATTACATTTAATCTTCATAATAACGAGTCTCAACCACCAGTCTGGGAGTTGTGGGTTTTTAATGATTCATTTTAACTCAAAGCATGTAGCAAGTGTCGATGGGGAAGAGGAGTGGCTGAGGCAGATATGATTACTCCGACTTTATGGTAGAGAAACCGACCTCAGAGATACACCTGTATGTGTAATTACATTGACTGATGCTTGGGCTGTATGTGGAATGACGAGAGTTGGGAGCTGAACCCGGACAGCCTTGCCCATGGTGTTGACTGCCAGATTACATCATGCTTTATGAACACGGGAGGCCAGTGACCTCTCCCACGTTGAAAGAGGAGAGAATTACTAAAAAGCCGTTGAAAAGTGAGGAAAGATAAAAGCAACTTTTTCACAACATGAAATGATGTTCAAGATATACTGTTAATTGGAAAAGCATGTTCCAAAATGGAATGTATAGGATGAGCATTTTGTTAAAAACATAGGGGGCTTCTCTGGTGGCTCAGTGATGAAGAATCCACCAGCCGATGCCGGAGACACAGGTTCAAGCCCTGTTCTGGGAAGATCCCACATGCCGCAGAGCAACTAAGCCCGTGCACTGCAACTGTGGAGCCTGTTCTCTGGAAGCTGTGAGCCCCAGATCGTGAGCCTTGTACTGCAGCTACTGAAGCCCATGCCCTCGGGCCCGTGCTCTGCAACAAGAGATGATACCACAGTATGAAACCCGTACACTACAACTGGAGAGCAGCCCCTGCTCTCTGCACCTGGAGAAAAGCCTGTGCAGCAATGAAGACCCAGCACGGCCAAAAGTATATGTATAAATGTTTTTTAAAAAGTATAAAGGGAAGAAATGATCAGGTCTCAAGGGACTGTTAAAAAAAAATGTAGATTCAGGATTACGAGGTTTTATATTCATTTTGTTTTTCAGTGTTTTCTAAATTTCTAAACCATGAATATAGTTGCTAAGAAGTTAAGTTGCATAGTATTGAGAATGAAGACAAAACGAGGCTTTAGAAATTATCCTTCACCATCTCCACAGCCATTCTTTGTTATTAGGTCATCATAGATGCTTCCTTTGATATCTTAGGCTGTTGAAAAAACAAAACCGTGTTGTATTTTCCCATTCCACATGGGAAAGGCCGGAGAACATAACTTATGTGGCAAGGGGTGTAACAGAATTGATCTATGGATCTTAAGCCCGGTTCCCCTGTGATTTCCACGGGGTCACGTGTTGGGGCGTTTCCAGGGTGGCCAGGTGGTTTTACGAGGAGTCAGAGACTTTCTCCCGCCCCCCGTTCCTCAGGGCTGCTGGAGCGACGTCGTTGGAAGACGGTCTTCCTTACTGGTGTGCATCCTGTGCAGCGCCCTGGGTTACCTTCTGCTCGGAGCATCTACCAACGTGTTCCTGTTCACCCTGGCTAGAGTCCCTGCGGGTGAGTTCTCGCCCTGTGGCTGGGTGTCCGTCCAGAAACAATCAATTTATGCATCTGCATTGAGAGAGCCTGTTCCTGCCTAGCAGCGCCTCTTTGATCAGACTTTATTTTTTAATATTTATTTATTTATCTTTAGCTGCACGGCGTCTCTTTTCTCTGCACGGGCTCTCTCTAGTTGCAGAGAGTGGGGGCTCTTCTCTGGCTGGGGTGTGCAGGTTTCTGATCTCAGTGGCTTCTCTTGTGGCAGAGCATGGACTCGAAAGTGCGTGGGCTTCAGTAGTTGGGGCTCTAGGGCTTAATTGCCCTGCAGCATGTGGGGTCTTCCCAGACCAGTGATTGAACCCATCTCTCTTGTACTGCAAGGTGGATTCTTAACCGCTGGACCATCAGGGAAGTCCCTGGTTAGGCTTTATGTGCAGAGCCTATCATGATGATAGCAGTTAGGACTGTAACACCGGCAGCTGCTGTCAATCAAGCACTCGGCACCACCAGGCTCTTCTGACTGCTCTGGGATTACAGACCTTGCACTCACAGAGCTTCGAGCCCTCCTCGCCCCTCATCATGAACACACATGCCTCAGTCATAGGACCTGACTGCTGCGGTCCACCTCTCTCTGCATCCGGTCAGTAGGAATTCCCTACATGTCTTCGGCCAGCAGCACAGTTGCAGTTCTCTCCGTCGGTGAGCTTATAGTTTTGAAATTGGGCTTCCTGACCTCAAATTGAGACAGCAGCAGCAGTCAGGACCCCATATGTTGGTCAGGACAGTGGACAGCCTGTGGCTTTAGCATCCATCCACGTGTGAGTGTGTGTGGGTGTTCAGCAGATGGAGACACACATCTGTTAAATCAACTCAAGCTTGAGGGATGTAAAGTTGTTACATACATTGTCATCTCTCAATAAGGCAGGTCACAGCTTTCAGTTTGGCAACAGACTCCCAAGTTGCTTGTGGTAGAAAGTTGGCATTGGTTAGATGACCATATCTAGTGTTTTATACTTTTAGTCGCTCTCAGTCTTTCATACCCCTGCTCTGTTTCTCTTTATAGCACTTAACACCCTCCCGTGTCTGTGTGTGTGTGTAAAATGATATGTAGCCTCTGTGAGGACAGGGATGAGTGTGTTTTATTTCGGTTTCTTGCCCTCTGTTCTTTCCGTTATCCTCAGGGTCACGGTGAGTGCTGGGCTTTCAGAAGGCATGTGGGAATTGTTCATTTACGGAGCAAATAAAGAGTGGTCAGTCTCTACATAGAAACCACCATGAACTGCACTTGGACCGCAGACATGGCTGGAGACCCTGGAATGTCCTAGTGGGAGGTGGACAAGCTGAGGGCTCCAGGGGCTTGGTTCGGATGCAGGCGGCCCACTCGGGTCTGGGGCCAGGCCAGGAGTCCAGCCACAGTGGGATGGGACCTACAGGCCTTACAACAAAGGTCCCCAACCTTTCTGGCATCAGGGACAGGAAGATAGCTTTTCCATTAGGGGTACAAGATGAATCCAGGGTGATTTAAACACATCACATTTCTAATGTACTTTATTTCTATTGTTGTTACATCAACTCCACCTTAGACCATTAGGCATTAGATCCTGGAGGGTGGAGACCGCTACCTTAGAGGGTCACGAAAAACTGAGATCAGAACCGCATCAGGGACGAGATGAAGCTCAGGATCCCAAGTGAGATGCTTTTGGTTGGAAAATGTACAGACGTGTTTCTTGTCGCCTCACAGGTATCTTTAAGCACACACTCTCCATCTCAAGGGCCCTGCTCGCTGATCTGGTCACAGAGGAGGAACGGCCGGTGGTGCTGGGACAGTTCAACACGGCGTCCAGCATGGGCTTCATCTTGGGCCCAGTGGTCGGCGGGTATCTGGCTGAGCTGGACGGTGGGTTTTATCTCACGGCCTTCGTCTGCTCTTCTGTCTTCGTTCTCAATGCTGGTAAGTTGACATCAATCATGAGGAGGTGGTTTGCTTGATGTGATTATCCCAACCAGTCTTACCCACTTTCTCTCATTACAGTGTCTTCCTTAGAATGTATTGTGTTCGTGCTCAGTTGTATCTAACTCTTTGCAACTCCATGGACCAGGCTCCTCTGTCCATGGAATTTCCCAGGCAAGAATATTGAGTGGGTTGCCGTTCTTTCTCCAGGGGATCTTCCTGACCCAGGAATCAAACCCGCATCTCCTGTGTCTCCTGCATTGGAGGATTCTTTACCTAGTAAGCCATCAGGGAAGCCCTTTCTTAGGATAGACAGACTCATTACTCACAGAGGACAGTCAGGTCACATCGGCCCTGCTGGGGGCCGCTCAGTGGCTCCTGTCACGTGTGTGCCTGTGGGTCTGTCTGTCTGTCTCACGCCCACTTGGTGTGGGCCGGCCACCCTCTGCCTCCCCAACAAATGTCGGCTTCTTCTCGCAGGAGGACTCTAATCCAGTCTTTCCTCCACCTACAGTATTCTTTTCACGTATCTATACTGACTGTTTCTTGGCTGATCATTCAATTTTCAGATGTTTACTTCCTTAGACTGGCCCTCCCTGATCCTTGTCTAAAATAACTCAATTTTTTGGTAGCACTTCTGAAATCAGCAATTTATTTTCTTATGTTCTGTCCCCCCAGTACGTACACAGTTAGAAAATAAAGTCCACAAGGACAGGGGCATTCAGTCAGCATTAGTTGCTGTGATTGTGATCATTTTCTCATCATTTAAATTACACTCTTCCTCTTGGTTCATCAACAAGAGTCCTTTTGCACTTGTACCAAGATTCTGTGAAACGTCCAAGGCCCTTTATCAAGGATGAGGACAGATGAAAAGCCCTCACAGGCCCACGTTCTCTGTGGCTAGTTTTCTGCATGAATCAGTTGTCCCTCAGCTCCCAGCCCACTTACACTGTGTTTCAAGGAACCACAGGCATCAGTGTTGTTGGTGAGAACAGCCCCAGGCAGGTCTGAGCAGCATCGGTCCACGTGGTGATGAAGGGCTGAAAACCACGGGGATGAATTCAGAAAGATGTCCAAGAAGGGCAGGTTTGAGTGTGAAAGAAAGGGTCATTTGCTCAGTCGTGTCCAACTCGTTGTGACCCCGTGGACTGCGGCACTCCAGTCTTCCCTGTCCATCACCAACTCCCAGAGCTTACTCAAACTCAAATCCATCGAGTCGGTGACGCCTTCCAACCATCTCATCCTGTGTCCCCTTCTCCTCCTGCCTTCTGTCTTTTCCAGCATCAGGGTCTTTTCCAGTGAGTCAGTTCTTCGCATCAGGTGGCCAAAGTATTGGAACTTCAGCTTCAGCATCAGTCCTTCCAAAGAATATTCAGAGTTGATTTTCTTTCTTAAGGTGAATAGCAGAATTCTGATATCAAAATGGAGCCTAAGTAGCTGTGGGAATGGTTAAAAACAGGTTTCAAAAGCCACCTAGTAAGTGGACTGATACAGGAAAACAGAGTAGTGGTTCCCCCCGAGGAGGCCCTGCATGGATTCTCTGAGGCTCTAACATATCTTGTGCCGTGTTGACAGGTCTCGTTTGGCTGTTTCCATGGAGTGAAGTAAAACTCAGCGGTCCAGAGGATGACTTGCCACGGGGCAGGAACCAGGCGCTTTGGGAAAAGACAGACTCTGCCGTGCAGAGGGCAGCCAGTGCCCATGGGACCCCAGCCAGCCCCCAGGGGACCCCAGTGAGCAAGGGGCCGGCCAGACTGCTCTGGGCGGAGGTGCTGGCCACCCTGTGGGGCCTGAGGAGCCTGGTGCTCTCCGCCCTGTGGGTCGTGTTCCTGGTGCGCCTGCTGATGGCCGTGGCTGTCATGCTGTACTACAGTAACTTCGTCCTGGCCCTGGAGGAGCGCTTCAGCATGGGGCCCAGGGCTGCTGGCTATGTCACCAGCTGCGGCAGCGCCCTGGGCGTCCTGGCCGGCTTCGCCCTGGGGCCCCTCCTGCGGCTGTACGGCCACCAGTCTTACCGGCTCCTGCTGCACTCCAGCGTGCTCACGTCGATGCTGCTGCTGCTTTTCGCCTCGGCCCGCAGCCTGGATGTCGCGGTCGCCTGCTCCGTGCTCCTGTCCTTTTCCACCGCCATCGGCAGGACCTGCATCACCGACCTCCAGCTGACCGTGGGTGGGGTGCGGGCCGGCGGCAGCCTCCTGGGCATGGGGCAGTCGGTGACGGCCGTGGGCCGGGTCCTCGCCCCCATCCTCTCGGGGGTGGCCCAGGAGGTGAGCCCCTGCGGCCCTCCCGGCCTGGGGGCGGCCTTAGGCTTCGTGGCTGTTGTCATCATGTCACGAAACAGACCTCACTCTGGTGGCCAAGGGGGTGATCAATTAAAAAGCGAGTAGGTGGATTTAGACAGCAGGAAGAAACAATACCAGAGGTGTGTGGATGTGGGCAGAGGCCCCAAGATGGGTGCTATGGAAAGGATCGATGGTGAAGAGAAATGACTTCTCTCCAAAAAGAAGCTCTGGTCGTGGGTGTCCCGTCAGGCCTGCAGGACAGGTAGAATCAAAGCAGTACATAGACACGTGAAGACGGGAGCTGAGCTTGGCTGGAGGGGAGGGTAATCAGCGTTCCCCTAAGAGTCTGCTCTTCATCTGGCCGGTGAGCCCGGGGTTTTCAAGGGGAAATGGTGGTGGGCTCACAGAGCAGGACACGTGCCAGGAGGGGAGAGACCGCAGGGATTTCCCTGCTGAACAAAAATAAGGAAACATAAATGAAATGCTGGTCAGCTGGATGTGGATGTCAGGTGAAGTTCCATAAGCTCCAAGGAGGCTTTTCTGCCACCAAAATGCCGGAGACAGAAGAAGCTGCTCTCCTGAGACCAGTCCGTCCCTTCTTCAGGGCCTCACAGCGTTCCATCTGGGGAGCTGGCTCAAAACCAGAGATGCCCATCTGAGCCCGTGGACCCAGGCGAGGCCCTGGAATCGGGTGTGTTTAGTGAATCCTCTCTCCAGTTTCTCCTGGAGGTAGAGAAAGGCTCATTCCGAGACCTGCTGGTTTGGATTAAAGTAAAAGTCAGAGACTCGGTGGTTATTAATAGCTAACGCGTTTGGATTGTCTGTTAAAATCATGTGATCACATACAATGGGTTCCACGTCCCCCGGCTCTCGGCAGTCACACTGTATACCAGGGGAACCCAGTCCTAGGGGCCCTTCCCCTGTGCCCAGGGTCCCCGGGGCCCCCGCCCTGCAGAGGCCCGAGCCTGCCTGCAGCCACATCTCCCGGAGACCGGGCGTGATGATCTATCTGCTCCTGAAAGAGGGGAAAGAACCTGGTGGAGAAACCAAACCACTTAAATGCTTTTCAGATGAACGTCTTCAGGATAAGAGAGAGACTGGCCTCAGGCCGTGTCACGGGTGCTACAGTGTCTTTGTTGAAAATCATTTCCTCACTTTCATGTTGACATCACCCCTGAGAACAGAAGCGC
This sequence comes from Bos indicus x Bos taurus, assembly GCF_003369695.1. Taxonomy (NCBI): domain Eukaryota; kingdom Metazoa; phylum Chordata; class Mammalia; order Artiodactyla; family Bovidae; genus Bos; species Bos indicus x Bos taurus. The sequence goes on along the minus strand of NC_040086.1, from coordinate 7,356,768 downwards.
TGTGTTGACCTACAGGGAAACATTCTGGGCACCTCCAGGGGCCTCGAGCAGGGTGAGCACAGATGCCCGGGACACTGCAAGCACTCACTGACTCTCCAAGGTGACGTCAGTTACTGGTACAGACGGTTTAGGGGCCTCCTCTCTCCACACAGACCCCCAGAGCTCACATTCCTTTCGGTCCTTTTAATCAGTCTGCTAGGGTTGGATTCCAGTCTTCCACCTGATGTGTGTAATTATAAATGATGCTTTAATACACTAATTTGTTATAACTTTAATACTTGCGGAGCAGGAAAAAATTGTTCTGCAGCTGCAGACGTTGTGTGTTGAGTAAACTCAAATATTTATGATGAAGAATTAACTGCAGGTTTGAAGATTGTCCTTGTTCCTGTTTAGCTACAAGAAAAACGTCAGCTTCTTATTAAGTGTGAACTTTTGTACAAGTGCTTTTGAGGAAACCAAAATATGATATAAAATGGCCTCGCTCTGAGTAAGTGTACCAAGTTGTCACAGAGATTAGACTCAAACGAACAATATATAATCAAGGGTTTATGCGATGAAGGAGAATTTCAAAAGAATTTCTCCAAAGATTGTCTTTTCTTCACTCTCAGAAATAGGTTTCTGAGAAGCTCTTAAATCTAGCCATGTGTTTATTTTTTTAAACTGTAGCACTTTACTTTTGAAGTTAAAGCCTGTACACTTAATGAGGTTTTATAATGAACTAGAGACATAGAAATACTGAGAATCCTAAAAATTGATCTCAGTATGGAGAGCAGACACTTTTGTTATTCTCTACTACTACAAATTATAGTGTTTTGTTCCCGTGATTTTTTCAGATGTTTATATTAGATAGTCTAACATGTTGCTACTCGAAGTGTGGGCCAGGGACCAGCCACTTCCCGTCCCGGGAGCTCTTCGGACATGCAGACGCTGGCCCACCCCACGCCTGCGGGAGTCATTTGCACAAGACACCCAGCTGCTTTGTTTGCACAGTGAAGTTTGAAAACCACCACCAGTCTGATGGACACTCTTTGTTTATAATATGGCCTCAGGGAAATTAAATCTGCTCAAAGTTTGTGTTTTGTTTGTTTTTTTTAATTTTGAGTATCTTCTGTCATCTTTTGCAATGCGTTAGGTCAAGCCACATGAAATTGCAGTTTTTATATGTCAAAAATACCTGAAGTTTACATCTGGTTCAACTTAAATTAACTGTTATGATGACATGATGAAATCTCACTTCAGAGACATTGAATGTGCCCGAGAAGTTTGTAAAGGAAACGGCCCCCTGTCCAGCACTGTGTAGCAGAGCTGGTATATTCTGTGAAGCAGCACGGGGCTTGGGCGTCCAAAAGACTTGGCCTTTTCCAGAGAGGAAGGCGTGCCTGTGCGCTTGTCCACCTGTTCACATGTTCAGAGAGATGAGCAGGGAGGGAGTGGCGTGTGCCTGGCTAGCAGAGACATGTACCCGGCTCCACACCCAGGGACCTGTGGCCCTCCTGGATCCTGAGGTGTGGAGGGTTATACCTGGAGCATGGAAGCAGGGGGCTGGAGTGAGGGGCTCCTTTGCCCTGGTTCCATGTTCGAGTCACCTGATGCCCAGAGCCTGCCCTGCACCTCAGGGCAGCCCCAGGTGCTCAGTGCACACCCAGAGCTGAGCAGCACAGGGTTAAATCACCAAGGGCTTACCTGCCAGGCTCAGGGTAACCTTGTGTGCTAACACGACTGGGAGCCCTAAGCATTCATGCTGGATGGTGTTCCAGGGGCCTTCATATTCCCCCTCTGGCTGCAGGGAGGAGGACCAGCTGGAAGCAGGGGAAGGAGTAGTCTGGGCTGAGCAGCCAACGGAGAGCGGGGCGTGAGGCTGGAGGGAGACCGAGGGAGGGAGAGTCCCAGAGGCTTCAGGGAGACCTGGGAGGAGCTGCGGTGCCACTCAGGTGTCTGGTCTGGCGGAGCTCTGCCAGCTTTGAGAGGCTCCTCCGAAGTGTCCAGTACATTGTGCCCTTCCTGTGTTACCTGGCAGGGAACATTTATGGAACATTCAGAACACTGAGAAGGCGTCTTTTCCTGAGGATGTGTGTGAAATATGGAGCAATCTGTCTGGGTGAGAGGCAACCCACTTGGCGAAATTTTAGGCATCTGGAAGAGAAGAGCTTTTCATATAGAATCCACAGTAAAAGCCAACCTGAGCTTCCCAGGTGGTGCAGTGGTAAAGAATCTGCCTGCAGTGCAGGAGCTGAGGGAGACCCAGGTTCAGTCCCTGGGTCAGAAAGATCCCCTGGAGGAGGAAATGGCAACCCACTCCAGTATTCTTGCCTGGAGAATCCCATAGGCAGAGGAGCCTGGTGGGCTACATACCACGGAGTCGCAAAACAGACACGACTTAATGACTAAACAACAACATTCTAAAATACATCTTGATAGTAAAAACCACAAGCCCTTGGCTTGTAAACTGTATCATATCCAGTATATACATAATCTGAAATTTATTCTATACTGATGGTGAGCTGATTGTTTTCAGGTCATCACAGTAGAATTTATTTCTAATTTGATGTAAAAATACTAACTTACTTGGAAGTGAAAGTTGCTCAGTCATGTCCAACTCTTTGCAATCCCATGGACTGCACAGTCCATGGAATTCTCTAGGCCACAATACTGGAGTGGGTGGCCATTCCCTTCTCCATGGGATCTTCCCAACCCAGGGATCAAACTCAGGTCTTCCACATTGAAGGCGGATTCTTTACCAGGTGAGCTATCAGGGAAGCCCAACTTAATTAAAAACATTATTTTTACTTGAGATCTGTTTTTCTCAAGTATCTAAACTCACCATTTTACAGATAACTGAAAACAAAACTAACAAAATTTCTACTATGTTCTTGATTCAATCCATTGTAAGTGTGCCAGTGGATACTCTCAGATAGTTTTGTGTTGTTCCTCCAGGGGAAAAGATAATTATGAACATTAGAGATTGTTAACTATTACTAATGAACAGTATAAAAGTGGACTGTAAAGATCTTGTTAGAAAAAAGATTTGTATTTTGATTGTTGTTCAGTCGCTTAGTCGTGTCCAACTCTGTGTGACCCTGTGGACTGTAGCCTACCACACTTCTCTGTCCATGGGATTCTCCAGGCAAGAATACTGGAGTGGGTTGCCACACCCTCCTCCAGGGGATCTTCCCAACCCAGGGGTTGATCCAAGGTCTCCTGTGTCTCATGCATTTTCAGGCAGATTCTTTACCACTGAGACACCTGGGAAGCCCATTTATCCATATTTATTCTGGATATTCAGAGATTGGGACTCATGCTGCCAGTTATGGCCACAAAAATTAAAAAAATAAAAAAAATTAAAGATGACTTGAAAAAATAATTTAAAAAATAAAGTACCAGCAAGCTACACATTTTGCTCTAAAAGTGGGGAAAACCAAAACGGAAAACCCCAGAATACCAGTCAGGCTCATGAGCCTGACCTGTTCAGGTTGATGAAAGAAATCAATATTGAGAGTTCAGGCCTCAAGAGATAATATCACAGCTACTTCAACTGGACAAAGAAACCCTTCTCTCTCTCTTGAAAGAGTAAAGTATGCACCAGGAACTAATAAAACACTACAGTTCTCATGCTTGCTTGTGAAATGCCAGTTTTAACATAAACGTGATTTGTGTAACAAATGCAAAACATGCTGAACATGTAATAACCGTGCTTCTCTCTTTTTATATAAACACACATGCCCCCCTCCCCCCCAGGTAAAATGGTACGCCCCCACTACAAAGCTTAGCAAGAGCCCAAGGGAATTTCATTCCAGATGTTTGGGGCATATACAGCAAACGCATGTTTTTAAGAAGTGCCAAACTGTGGGACCCACTTTTAACTGTCTGCTAACTGACATAACTGCTCCCAGCTCCCAACAGCCAGCCTTAGCATAATATATAAAGAAATCGGCTGGGTGCTCCTGTGGTTAAGACTTGGAGCCTCCAATGCAGGGGCCATGGGTTCCATCCCTAATCAGGGAACTAAGATCTCACATGCTGTGTGGTGCAGTCAAAATATAAATTAAATTAGTTTAAAATTAATATATAAATAATATTATTTTATATATAAACAATATAGTATATATTTTATATATTTATATAATAATAATAAAATAAATCAAGTTAAAAATGTTCCCAAATCTAAAAAAAAAAAAAAAGAAAGAAGCCCTGACTTTGCATTTGTAAATAGTTCAAATTTGTTACAGCAAACACCAAAGACACAGCAAAATTCCACGGTCACATTGGAACATGATTGTATCGAGTGCTGTTTGAAATGGGAATTATTCATAAAGGTAGGAACGCTTCTGTACCACAGAAATTTAGATTGTTATGATATTTAAAGGGTTTCAACTCCATATATGCTCCCATAATGTCTAGAATTACATAAAAAGAAGTAGAGAGAAAAGTTAAATAAAGTCAAATTTATTTTTCATTAATTTTACCATTCCACAAATAAGGAAAAATGATATTAATTATAGATAAAATGACACGTGTTCATTTTTTTAGAAATTAACACAATACCCGAGGTTTTTTTAATCTTTTAATTAGTGAAAGCTGAATTTGGTCTATGTGCTTAACAAGAAGTATCTAATAAACATTTTTACGTTTTCCCCTTCAGTTCTAGAACATTAGATTCCTTGTGATATTTATTAATCTAGGACACCAGGAAAAATCAGGACATTTATTTTAAGGTTATTATTTTACATTTCAACTTTCCATTTCAGATTTCATAAACTGTAACTTACTCTTCAAATTCTCAAAAATATACATCACATCTCTTGATGAATCATAGTCCTATAATAAAGATTCTACATTAAAATTCAGCTTTATTTCCAGCAGATGAAATATATACTTTTTATATAAATATATTTCCATTTAAAATTAAGAATTTTGGCACAGAGTCCTAAGCGTGTAGTCTTCAAATTGTGTCTCCTTTGCTTTCCACCGATCAACCTGGGAGAGTTTGGGGAAGGAATCGTGCTCTTTTTACACATGTACCTTGAGTGTTTACCCTTCCCTCCGCCTCGTGCTTGACAATCCAGCAGCATTCAAGATTTTAGAACATGAGAAAAAAGGGTAGAAGATTTACTTCTCCGCGTCAGTGAGGGTAGAAGAAAGGGACGAGATCTAAGCCTGAGAATTTCTAAGTACCGGATCTTTTTGTTTAATTTATTCTTATTTTTCCAGCGATTATATGTGGTCACTTGTATCCTTTGTTATGTCTCCAAGGGAGAGACATAGCAACTGTCTCTCCAATGTGAGTCCATCGAGAGTGGCTTCATTTCATATCTAAACCCCAGAAATACCAAGTCTTGTCAATTTTTATAGAAAGGTTTTTTGGGGAAAAATGACAGGCCAATAAAATCTACAGTCTGAGCGATTCCAATATTAATCTTTAATGGTTATGTTCCATTTCTGGTCTTTCTGCTGTACTTTTAAAAAGTACTCAGATGAGTAGAATTCATTTTTATATGAAGAATTTGAGCTACTACTTTCTTGACAGGGGAGAGGTAACAAATTAGACTAGTGCAAAAAAAAAAAAAAAAATAGAACTCCCACATTCTCCAAAGTGCTTCCTGTATGAAATTCAAAACCTGAATCCCCACCAGTTTGTTAAGGGTCAGAATATCATTTATCTCAACCTTTATCCTTGTCTGCTTGGAGCCTCTGTCCTGGATTCAAAGTTCTAAAATGTTCTACAGAAAAATCCTAAAGCAGGTGGCCGCAGATGGGCGTGACAGGGGATCTCCTGCACCGTCCCCCCAGTATTGCACAAAACCCGCCAGCCAGCTGCAAGCAGGCACTGTCCTGTCACCCCTCACCCAGCATGTGAGGCCAAGCTCCGTCCCACGCTGGCCCTGAGTCTGTCATACAGCGTAAGCTGGTTCCACCCACACCTTCCACCTTTCTCTTGGTACCATTTAAACACAATGGGGAGATGGAATCTGTACATCGCCCACAAACACAGTAGAATGAGGAACACATTAAAAACCAGCCGACTCTCACAACTTCAGAGGACCTACAGTCTGGCAGCCAGGCCTCGTCCGCCCAGGTCTTCTGGTTGTTGGCGTCCTCAGGAATCTCTGCTCCATGCTGTGATCTTTCTTAACCAACAGCCATCAGCTCAGAATCGTCAGGAAACACCACCCCCATCCGGAGCTGATGACCTACCCCCTATCCTATGGAAGCTGCCCTGGACGCCGTGGAAAGGTGTTCTGAGTATTTTTAGTGCCATTCACTGAAAAACTAATTACAGATATACATATGTTTTCATAAATAAAATCTGAGGCATATATGTATATATTAAAACTTTCACCAATAAGGGTGTGTTAAAATTTTCAAGTTCTGTCCTTCAAGTTCAATAAAGGCACAAGTGTTTTTTGTTTTGTTTTGTTTTTCCTCTCTCTTTCTTCAGGCTTGCAAAGAACACAACTGCCAGCAAGTCATCAAAGACACCATAGGGGCGTTTTCTTTGATTTTCTTCTTCCTGGGGTGACCATTTGCCCCATGGATCACTGGCCACTGGCATGATTTCTACCCAAGGACAGTATTTAAATGCATAGAGGGTTTAAGTGGATTCCATTGCTGTGTCAGGTTGCTAGGTAACACGCCACAGCTGGGCGGGGCCGGTCCCCCCAGGTCTGCTTTGGCCATTTCCATTAAGGCTTCTCGCTCCCAAATCGACCCTTCCGGTTTCCAGGTTCCGAGGCCCTTCGGACCAGCCTGGGGGGCGGCTTGGGTTGGATGCCTTCGTGGACACGGTCACCCCGCACGGAGCCAAAGTGGCCTTTGGAGAGGAGGGGCTGGCAGAGCACACCCGGGGTCTGGGGGGACCCCTCTTTACTGTGGGCAGCTGGGGAGCTGCGGGGTTGATCCTGCCTGGAATCCATGTCCACCTCGTTCTTCCACTCCATTTTATAGGCCTGGGGGGCTTTCTTCGAGAACTGTTCTGGCAAGAAGCGTCTGGCCCGAGGCTGCAGGTTGAGCACCGTGGTCCCCGCCTCCAGGTCGGAGTCGCTGCTGTTGCCACCTACCAGGGAGCAAAAGAAAGACAGCGTGCGCAGGCATTTTAGGGAGAAGACGATACAAGCAACTGGTCCAGCACCTGCTTGGCCCTCCGTGGGGCTCTGGGCGTCACGCAGGAAGGCCAGAGGACTCGCCCTGACTCCATCTGAGTCCTTGGCCTGTGCATAAGCTCTGTGAACATCTGTGTCCACAAGTGTGCACACTTACTAGTTCTAAAGAGCTTCTGATGTACCAGCTGCTGTACTGAGCACTTTCAAATGCATTAACCTATGGAATCCTCACGATCACCCGCTTTACAGATGAAGTAACTAAGGTTCCGGAGATGTTAGTAAGGGGTGAATGAGTGTGCGTGTGCACCAAGTCGTGTCCGACTCTTTGTGACCCCATGGACTGTAGCCTGCCAGGCAGGCTCCTCTGTCCATGGGATTCTCCAGGCAAGAATACTGGAGTGGGTTGCCATTTCCTTCTCCAAGGGATCTTCCCAACTCAGGGTTCGAACCCGTGTCTTCTGCTTTGGCAGGTGGATTTTTTTTACCACTGAGCCTCCTGCTAGATGCCAAACAGACCATCTGGCAGCAGTTGCCTGCCCACTTGCCCCATCCAAACGGTCCCTGACTGCTCAGCTCAGTGTCTGGCACACAGTAGACAGATCAATAATTAGCTGCTATGATGTGGATTCTTGTCCTGATCTACAATCTCATGTGCAGGTTTATTTCCTTTATATTTTCATAAAATGGTCAAAACACCAGTATGGCTTGAAATCTAAATATAGATTACCATCAAATAAAGAGATACTAGCCTTCATGTCAAAGCTTTAATAAAGAGAGCTGGAAGTCAATTATATGGTTGCCTTTATGAAAATATATTAAAATTATGAACATTTAAATTAGAAATATAGTAAGAATTACAGAATTAAATGTAAACCTTTGAAGATGGACAACTTTCTATTTACCTGTTCACCAATCACACAATGACAATAGTTCCTTTTGCTATGTTAGATAGAATCATTATGGGATAAAATTAAATTATGTACACCATGCACCGAACTCTATTCCAAAAGGATGCAACACTAATAAAGGTCACCATGTCATTATGTTTGCAAATGACCGAACTCATTGTCTTTAATAAAGAAGAAAACATGGAAAAGTTTTCTATTTTATAAACATTGATAAATAAGTTTAAAGTCTTTTTGCTCCAACTGCCTTCATTACCTGCATTAGAAACATTCTTTTTCTTCTGTAGCTTTTCTGGAAGCTTTGTATTTTTGGGTAAGGATAAATATCGGGAGGTTGAAGTGGAAGCCTGTCAAAAAAATAATAGAAAACCTTATTTAGGTGTCACGCCATTTATTGTATGTTAGAAGTTTACAAGTCTACAGCAAATCTTGGTGTTGAAAATTAAAATCTTAGTTCTTGATTCCAAAACTACTGGGTGAGGAACTGTAAGGATGGGGAATAAAGTTCCAAGTGATAATCATTTGACTTAAAATGAGGAAAGCCTCTTTTAAAATATCACAGAAATCAGTACTATTAAGGAAAACAAATAAACTGGGACCCTTGGAACAGGATATGAAAACCTCTGGCTTTTCTTAAAGAAAAGCTACAGAAACATCCACTTATAAGAGCCTTACTAAAAAGACTTAAAACCTACATATATAGGGAGGAAGATATATGAAAAATGTAGCATGTTTAAGTTGTATTCACTTTAATAAATCTTGAAAATGACAGAATTAAAAATATCACTATAGCTAACTTGCTGGCATTTCCAATGCCATAGCCTCTGCTGCTGCTGCTGCTGCTAAGTCGCTTCATTCGTATCCGACTCTGTGCGATCCCACAGACGGCAGCCCAGCAGGCTCCCCCGTCCCTGGGATTCTCCAGGCAAGAACACTGGAGTGGGTTGCCATTTCCTTCTCCACAGTCTCTAGTGTCTTTAAATTTTTTTCTTTTGTTTTCTATTAATTTCTATTGGAGTTTAGTTGCTTTACAATGTTGTTGGTTTCTTCTGTACAACAAAGTGCACAACTAGGTCATATGTATACATACATCCCTTCTTTAGATATCCTTCCCTCTAGTTTCTTTAGCTTTTAACTGATGCTGCCACATTTCACACATAAAATGTAATACTGTTCAGACGTAACCATTTTGATCTCTAACAATGCAATACAGATCATTATTAACAATGAGATGCAGTGCGTGCTATATTAATCACAATATACTTTTTAAAAAATCATTTACTTTTGGCTATTCTGGGTCTTCATTGCTGCTTGTGGGGTTTCTCTAGCTGCAGAGAGCAAGGACTACTCTTTGCTGAAGTGCATGGGCTTCTCTTGCTTCTGAGTACAGGCTCTAGAGTACTCAGGCTCAGTAGCTGTGGCTCACGGGCTTAGCTGCTCCGTGGCATGTGGAATCTTCCCAGACCAGGGATCGAACCTGTGTCCCCTGCATCAGTAGGTGGATTCTTATCCATTGTGCCACCAGGGAAGTCCCAGAATAGCCTTTGAAAGTAGCTTCCTTATCTAGGACAGGGCCCTGGATCAAGTGGAGTGCTGAGCACACAGCATCTGAAACTCTCCCGACACAGACACAGGGCCTTCTGGAAGTTTCTACTCATACTGACTGGCTCACCTTCAGGTTGCACCCTCTCCGTGGAAAGAACAACCGTGACTCCCCAAATGAAGTCTGACCCCTCCATTCAGTTTAACGCTGCACACTGCCTGAGCCTTCCCTGTCTTCCCAAACCTCCCTCCTCAGCCCTTTCTGGCTTATTTTGTCCACAGCATGTATTGCCTCTAACCTAACAATTTCCTTATTTGGTCCGTTCCTGGTGGGCTTCTCCCCACTAGAATGTGAATTCCACCTGGGAAGGGAACTTTGTAGTTTTGTTCACCAACGTATTCCAAGTGCCCGGACAGCGTCTGAAACAGGACAGGTGTTTCAGAAGCATCTGGAAAGGAGTTACCATGGGCTCCATCCCAGGATTCCTGTGGGCCAGCCCCGCACAGCCCTGTCCTGTCACCAGCTCCCCCGGGATGGCTGCGGGCTCTGCTGATGGAGCCGGCCGCGTCCCAGACGCGTGAAGCCCCTTACCCTGTGCTCCCGGTTCAAGCTGCTGTCCTTCCGAATGCTCTCGCGGAGGCTGTGCCGCCGGCGGATCAGGATCTCCTTGGCCTGCCTCTCACTTGTGTCCGCCGTCAGATTATGTCGGTTGTAGGACAAGGTCTGAAATGAAGACGCAAGTGACATTTTACTAAAACGCTGATCACTGCCTGGAAGTTCCAGCGCTTCACTACATTTCTTTGGCTTTGCACCTTGAAGAGATATTTAACGATGAATGTACAGAGGGTGGGGAGGGGTGGAATAGAAGTTAACACTCTTTCAAATTTTGTTAACATTCAAAGGTTATTAATATTCATGAATTTTGAAAGAATTCATGGTCTATCAAATCTCAAATTTGGTAACAAATTTGGGTAACAATGGTAGTAATTTCAGCTTGTGTTGTTATGTTACTCGCTCAGTCATTGTCCAGCTGTTTGTGACCCTCTGGATTGAAGCCCACCAGGCTCCTCTGTCCATGGGGATTGTCCAGGCAAGACTACTGGAGCTGGTTGCCATTTCCTTCTCCAGGGATGTTCCCAACCCAGGGATCAAACTCATGTCTCTCGTGTCTCCTACATTGGCAGGTGGATTCTTTACTACTGCATCACCTAGGAAGCCCCACATACATTCAATAACTGTGTTTGACTGAACCAAATAAAATTCTCTACTTATGAGGAAAAAAAAAAAAAAAACTCATGTTTTAGTAAAAGTCAGTGCGCATACTTTTCATTGAAAAGTATGATCTTTATAAATTGGAAAATGATTGAATTCATCAAGCATCTTTGACTCCTTTGAAGTACCTTATATGTATTTACTCATCAGTAGCAGCTGGGGAAAAAAAAAATTCATACATTCTCTACTGATAGTAAGACTGGTAGGAAAACCAACCACTTTGGGCCACTTGGTGGTGCTATGACCCTCTAATTAACTTAAGAGCATTTCTTTTCAAATTGAGAAAAGTAGCTGTCTCCACCAGCAATAATCATATCCTAATATTTGAAGCCACACAACATAAAGTAGGGCTGTCCAGGGTATACATTTTTAGTTCTGTAAGCTATCAGTCAGTTCAGTCGCTCAGTCGTGTCTGACTCTTTGCGACCCCATGGACCGCAGCACACCAGGCCTCCCTGTCCATCAGCAACTCCCGGAGTTTACTCAAACTCATGTACACTGAATAGGTGATGCCATCCGACCATCTCATCCTCTGTTGTCCCCTTCTCCTCATGCCTTCAATCTTTCTCAGCATCAGGGTCTTTACCAGTGAGTCAGCTCTTGGCATTAGGTGACCAAGGTATTAGAGTTTCAGCTTCAGCATCAGTCCTTCCAATGATATTCAGGACTGATTTCCTTTAGAATGGACTGGTTGGATCTGCTTGCAGTCCAAGAGACTCTCAAGAGTCTTCTCCAACACCACAGTTCAAAAGCATCAATTCTTCGGCGCTCAGCTTTCTTTATAGTACAACTTTCACATCCATACAGGACTACTGGAAAAACCATAGCCTTGACTAGATGGACCTTTGTTGGCAAAGAAATGTCTCTTTTTTAATATGCTGTCTAGGTTGGTGAGAACGTTTCTTCCAAGCAGCAAGCATCTTTTAATGTCATGGCTGCAGTCACCATCTGCAGTGATTTTGGAGCCCCCCAAAATAAAGTCTGCTACTGTTTCCACTGTTTCCCCATCTATTTGCCATGAAGTAATGGGACCAGATGCCATGATCTTAGATTTCTGAATGCTGAGCTTTAAGCCAACTTTTTCACTCTCTGCTTTCACTTTCATCAAGAGGTCTTTTAATTCTTCTTCACTTTCTGCCATAAGGGTGGAGTCATCTGAATATCTGAGGTTATTGATATTTCTCCTGGCAATCTTGGTTCCAGCTTGTGCTTCATTCAGCCCAGCGTTTCTTATGATGTACTCTGCATATAAGTTAAATAAGCAGGGTGACAGTATACAGCCTTGGCATACTCCTTTCCTGATTTGGAATCAATCTGTTGTTCCATGTCCAGGTCTAACTATTGCTTCCTGAATCTGCACACAGATTTCTCAAGAGGCAGGTCAGGTAGTCTGGTATTCCCATCTCTTGAAGAATTTTCCACAGTTTATTGCGATCCACACAGTCAAAGCCTTTGGCATAGTCAATAAAGCAGAAGTAGAAGGTTTTTCTGGAACTCCCTTGCTTTTTCAGTGATCCAGCAGATGTTGGCAATTTGATCTCTGGTTCACTCTGCCTTTTCTAAATCCAGCTTAAACGTCTGGAAGTTCACGGTTCATGTACTGTTGAAGCCTGGCTTGGAGAAGTATAGCTATAAGCTATACAGAAATCCATTTCCTAAAATAAACTGTAGTCAGTAATTAAGTTCATTTTCTGATAGAATTAATGCATACTTCTTGGGAATAGTCTTATCCCCAGAACTGTATCAGACCTGGGCTTCCCAGGTGACTCAGTGGTAAAGAATCCACCTGCCAATACAGGAGACAAGGGCTTGATTCCTGGGTCGGGAATATTCCCTGGAGAAGGAAATGGCAACCCACTCCAGTGTTCTTGCCTGGGAAATCCCATGGACAGAGCAGCCTGGCGGGCTACAGTCCATGGGGTCACAAAGAGTCGGACACAACATAATGGCTAAATAACATATCAGATGTAGTAAAGATAAACAGAAGTACCACAGAACCACACTCATTTCCTGCTATCTAGTTGAGCATGTGAAACTAACAAAATAATATGAAATTGTGAAAAGAAATGCTAAAATGATGTGGTATGTAGGAGCTCTAAGTGATAGCCCATTCAAAGACAGGCCGGGGAATAATTTAGAGGGTGCTGAGGAAACCTTAAAGATTGGAGAATATGGATCAACTGACAGGAAGGAGTGGGGCATTTCAAGTGGAGATGCAGAAGACAGCAACACAGTCTGAGGAATTCCAGACCCATAGCTCTGTGGGCGCATGGGTGGGTGGGTGAGGGGCGGGTGGCAGCACGGCTGGTTAAGGGGGAACCTGAATACAGATCCCAAAGGCTGAAAGAACACTTGAGCCTGGAAGCCACAACTGTTTTGTCTCATTTTAAACAGAAAGATGCTTTATTAAAAGGGGCTTTAAGGGACATCTCTGCTGGTCCAGTGGTTAAGACTTCGCCTCCCAATCCAAGGGGTGTGGGTTCAATCCCTGGTTGGGGACCTAAGATTCCCATATGCCTCCAGGCCCACAAGCCAGAACATAAACCACAGAAACAATATTGAATTCAAGAACGACTGAAAAAATATTTTCTATAAATAAAAAGAACTTTAAGAAAAGAGTGGAACTGCCGTGATGTCAGATGGAATGGGATGGGCTGTGAGGTCAGCTAAGAAGCTCCATTAAAGCCCTTGATGTGAGTGACCAGGATCCCTGACAAGCACTGTGTCCATGTACCAGGTCACCTCATTGTGCCTCAGTTTCTTCATCCTTAAAATGGAGACAATAGTAACACCACTTGCTGGAGGATGAAGAGTTCAGATACACAACACACGGAAATGGGGGCTGGCAAACCGCACACACTAAGTGTCGGCTGTATTATTAGCAAACTATGAGAATGAGGCTCCGTGATGGAAATGGGTTGAAAGAAGTGGCTCGGAAGATACAGCAAAGGAAGAAATGGTTGCACTCTACAAACAATGAGGAAGGTTACATACATTTTGAAAAGTCTTCTAAGTGATAAAGCTATTTCATTCAAAAAGTTTAAAGAGCAATCAATTTACTTTCTTCACCATTAGATAACACGTGTTTTTATCTCCAAGTCTTTGGTAGCAGAACTCTTACCTCCCTGGGATTCCAGCCTCCAGCCTTGACCAAGGTGTCTGGGAGGAGAGCTGTATGCTAATGGAACAGGCCCCTGGGGGGTGGGAGGTCTGAGGGAAGGAAGTGCCTGGTGTGGGACCTGCAGAGGCTGGCACGATGGTGGCAACGGGCCCTGTAACTGAACAGCGTCAAGTCTGCAGGTACATTTTTAACCAAAGGCAAGTAGGTATGTGCTCAGTCACTCAGTCGTGTCTGACTCTTTGCAAGCCCATGGACTATAGCCCTGCAGGCTCCTCTGCCCATGGGATTCTCCACGCAAGAATATTGGAGCGGGTTGCCATTTCCTCCTCCAAAGGCAAGGACATATTTTGATAAATAAATTATTCTTACTCGCTGACGGATCTGATAGAGATTTCTTGACAATATTTCTCGGATTTCATCCATTTCACCAGGCGTGAGCTTCCTTACTTTTTCTTCACGGCAGTCACTGTGAACGTTTAGGAAAACACATTTTACTATTCAACAAGTATTAAATTCATCTATGTTCTTCCTTAGAGACGTAATACCATCATTTAACAAGAAGAAACTTAATGAATAATACTTAGGAATTATTTAGTAGTTTAAAATAATTCAAAAAATCTAAAACATTTATTTCAGTGTCAAAATCATTCACATAAGTTTAATCATGCACCAGTTCTTTCAGTCTGTTCATGCAACTATTTAAAGAGGAAAGACTAGAGTAGCTTGCAATGCTATCACTTTATTATTTCTAATGCTCCATAAATAAAGTAGCATAGGATTGTTCTATTTCCACAAAACTTAATGAGCTGAATTTTACTATTATGGCTCTATTTTTTAAAATACCTCATTAGAAATATTTACAAAGACACCATTTATACTACATATGTTCATACAGTTGGTCCTCTTTGTTCAGGGAGTCCATATTTGCAAATTCACTGACTTGCTACAGTTTATTTAAAAACACATTACCAGTACTCAGGGTACTGTCCCAATCATTCTCAGACACTTGCAAAGTGAGGTTTGCAAGGTTTGGAAACCTTGCATGCAGGTTTCCAAATGAGGCCAAATATGTCAACCCTTTGCCTCTTAATCTCCGTGTTCATACTGTTAAAAAAAAAAAAAAGGTCCTTTTCACCACCTAGTGGAATGTTCTTCACATTTTTGTGCTTTTTATTGGTGATCCTGTTGTTTTAAATGGTTCCCAAGTATAGTTCTGAAGTGCTGTCTAGGGTTCCTAAATGCAAGAAGTTCCTAAGTTTTAATTCTACTTTTTTAAAGGATATT
The DNA here is from genome assembly GCF_003369695.1 of Bos indicus x Bos taurus. Taxonomy (NCBI): domain Eukaryota; kingdom Metazoa; phylum Chordata; class Mammalia; order Artiodactyla; family Bovidae; genus Bos; species Bos indicus x Bos taurus. The sequence continues at coordinate 7,341,546 of NC_040086.1, read as the reverse complement.
TTAGCAGGATATGGAATTCTAGGTTCAGTTACATTTTTTGAGAATTTTGAAGCTACCAATAGTGTCCACTGGTTTTTATTGAAAAATCAGTGGTCAGGTTTTTTCTCTTTTGAAGAAAATAGGTCTCTTTTTTTCCCCTCTGAGTACGTTTAAGATTTTCTCTTTGTTTTTTTTTGTTTTGTTTTGTTTTTTTTTACTTTCAGCAGTTTTATGAACCTGTATCTACATTTGGTTCTCTCCTTATCTAATCTGCTTGAGGCTGTCAGAACTCATGTCTTTTATCTGTTTGAGGAGATCCTCAGTAAATATTCTTTAAGACATTGCTTCTACCAATTTCTCTCTCAACTCCTTCTGGAGCTTTTCAGTATATATGAATCTGTCCCATATATTTCTCACTTTCTTTTTCATCTTTTTTTTTTTTTTCATACTGTTTTTCATCCTGATCTTTCCTTCTGTCCTATCTTTCAATTAATTCCTTTTCTCTTCAACTTTATCTAGTCCACTTTGATAGCTGTCAAAGGAGATCCTAAATTTAGTTACTTTATTTTCAGCTCAAATCCTTCCCTCTAGTCTTTTTTGTTTATATAATCTCCATGACAATGCCAAAAGGGTCAATGCCACTTTCTTTCCTGAAACATGTTTTTATTTCTATTTTAAAGTCCCTGGCTGACAATTCAATGATCTGAATCCCTTTTGTGTCGACTATTATTTTATATTTTGTTGATTGTTTCTCAGTGTTTTTTCAGTCACATTTCCTGTCTACTCATACGCTTGGTTATTTTGGATTGAGTATTAGACATATATAAAACAATCATGGGGATACTTTAATCATGGGGATACTCTTTACAATCTTATTTTCTTCCAGAGAAGATTTAAACTTACTTCTCTTGAGCAGCTGAGATAGAGGCAATCTCAGTCTCTGATGGTTTAAACAATCAAGAATTGAGATAATTCTAGGCTGGGCTTCTTTCCCTTGAGGGTTAAGGTGTAGGATTTTGAAGTAAAAACCTATAGCTGAGTACATACAAATGGTCCTCCTTCTTGGTAGGTTCTGAATTCTAATTTTATTCTCTAAGACCAATTAGTCTGTCAAAAACCCTGTTTTAGCTTTTTAGACTCTTAAGACACGTTCTCCAAATTCCAGACAGAAAATAGCAATAAATGCCAGTTCTATCCTCTTGAACTTCCCTCTTTTTTTGACTTCTAGCCAAGAAATTCCTCACTGTATGGATACTGTCCGGCTTTCCAGCAGATATTTAAAATACATTTTGTCCTTTCCCTCTAGTTTTCTCAGTAGTTTGGTCTGGACTCAGTTAATTATTGCCAGAAATATGATGCCTTACTGCCTGTCTTTTTCGCTTCTATCCTCCTCCAAAGGAAACACTTCAGAAGAGGTGGAATGGTGAGCATGGCAATCATTTACCCACGTAAATGATATGTAATTGTCCATCACTTTTTGTTACCCCCTTCCCTAACCTTAAACCTTTGCCTTTACTCCACTTTCGACTGGCTTCAAGATGAACTGTGAACAGAGGTAGAGCTGAGATCTCCTTCTTCTATGACCACGAAGTCAATGACTCCCTTTTGAGAAGCTGGATAGTTGAATTATTTTGTGCTGCACCCACAAAAGGAACAGTGCCTAAGAAAGATCATAAATGGTGAACCTGGAGTAAACTTCAAGGAGCAAGTATAGCCCCATTTTCTACTTGAAGAAACTCAATCTCAGGGAAACAGATGCACCTGCTTAAGGTCACACAGTGAGTGATTTGCAGAGCTGGGACTATAAATCAGTCATTCTGCTCAATCACCACTATCTCCAGTGCAATATAATGCCTTCATTTCTGAGTCATCCTGACCACCACTACTTTTTATTCTGGATTGTGTAAACTGCAATAATTTTTATAGGGGACTATCATCCTAGTGAAAATCGGAGTTTATATGGTTGGGTGTGATTTGGAGTTTCTTTCATTTCAACCCTTCCATAGCTAGCATTTTAATTTAGGTGACACTTTGCTGAAATGAGCTTCAAGCTCATCAATGAAAGAAGAAATCATTGTAACCTGAAATTTGTCATGTAGAGGAGGAATGATGCTTACGTGATAAACTCATTTGCTAATTTACTGACAGTATTTATAAAGTTGGCTTAAAGCTCAACATTCAGAAAACGAAGATCATGGCATCCGGTCCCACCACTTCATGGGAAATAGATGGGAAAACAGTGGAAACAGTGTCAGACTTTATTTTTCTGGGCTCCAAAATCACTACAGATGGTGACTGCAGCCATGAAATTAAAAGACGCTTACTCCTTGGAAGGAAAGTTATGACCACCCTAGATAGCACATTCAAAAGCAGAGACAGTACTTTGCCAACAAAGGTTCGTCTAGTCAAGGCTATGGTTTTTCCTGTGGTCATGTATGGATGTGAGAGTTGGACTGTGAAGAAGGCTGAGCGTCGAAGGATTGATGCTTTTGAACTGTGGTGTTGGAGAAGACTCTTGAGAGTCCCTTGGACTGCAAGGAGGTCCAACCAGTCCATTCTGAAGGAGATCAGTCCTGGGATTTCTTTGGAAGGAATGATGCTAAAGCTGAAACTCCAGTACTTTGGCCACCTCATGCAAAAAGTTGACTCATTGGAAAAGACTCTGATGCTGGGAGGGATTGGGGGCAGGAGGAGAAGGGGACGACAGAGGATGAGATGGCTGGATGGCATCACTGACTCGATGGACGTGAATGTGAGTGAATTCCGGGAGTTGGTGATGGACAGGGAGGCCTGACGTGCTGCGATTCAAGGGGTCACAAAGAGCTGGACATGACTGAGTGACTGATCTGATCTGATCTGATTTATTATTCTGCTACGGATTTGCTATAAGTGTTTAAGTCACTTTACATCCTGGGTATTCATCTTCTCGTTTTTAAAATTAGGGAGACAGACTAGGTCAATGCATCTCAATACTGGACTCCTTATTATAAACTTCTGTAAGTTTAAATATATTTTTATTAGAATATAATTGCTTTACAATGTTGTGTGAGTTTCTGCTGTACAAAATTGTGAATCAGCTATATGTGCACATATATCCCCTACCTCCTGGACCTCCCTCTCACCACCTCACATCCCACCCCTCTAGGTCATCACAGAGCACCGAGCTGAGCTCCCTGTGCTACAGAGCAGCTTCCCGCCAGCTATCTATTTCACACATGGTCGTGTATATAGTCAGAGCTACTCTCTCAATTCATCCCACCCTCTCCTGCCCCCTCTGTAGTCACAAGCCCATTCTCTACACTGGCATCTCTATTCCTGCCCTGCAAATAGATTTATCAGTACCATTTTTCTAGATTCCATATATACTGGCTAATATGCGATATTTGTTTTTCTCTAACTTAACTTGATTCTGTATGACAGGCTATAGGTTCATACACATCACTTATATATAAAAAACCTATACCTGAGCCTCAACACCAGAGATCCTGATTTTATTGGTCTGGCTGGGGCCCAGAAATATGTGTTATTGAAATGCTCCTACAGTATTTCCAATGTACAGCCTGTGTTGAGCACCTCTGCACGAGATCGCCACTAAATGTTCTTTCCAAGCCTTAAGTTATGACTCTGTGAATAATCCATGAGGAAATAGCTGTGTAATTACATGCATCTTTATAATTGCAAATCATAACACACCTTAAACTATTCCATTTCAAAATGCTTGCTAAAGAGGCTTTACTTTCAGAACACACTGAACTGTCCAAAGCAAATACAATAAATACGTAATCATCCTAAACATGACCAGGTACTTTCTGACTGGTCCATTCTACAATAACACAACATAACGTGACATGATATAATAGAAAATAAAGGACACACTTCCAGGTTTTCACATTTTAACCAGTAGCTCTTTCTGCTGTGAGGTCTTAAGGATTCATGTTAGGACATAAGTCAAATTTCTTATTATTACTGGTTTCACAAAACTATAAACACCTACATAGCAATAAGTTGCTCAGATGCTCAGTCGAGTGCGACTCTCTGCAACCTCATGGACTGTAGCCCACTGGGCTTCTATGTCCATGGGATTTTCCAGGCAAGAATACTGGAGTGGGTTGCCATTTCCTCCTCCAGGGGATCTTCCTGATTCAGGGATTGAACCTGTTTCTCTTGTACTGGCAGGTAGGTTCTTTTACCACTGAGGTACTTGGGAAGCCACATTAACTTCTATTTTCAAAATAGGACTTACTTTAAAGATGCAAAAGAAGGAACAGTGCTTATCATCCCAGTTTCTGCCATCTCAATGGCATGTTTTATTTCAAGCTTTTTGTATAAAGACACAATGCTTGACTTCGGTTGGTTCTCCCGAATCAAAAGCTTCCTCAGGTACTTGTCATCAAACTTCTTAAACCTGGAAATAAGCAAAATCAAAACTTCAATTAATTAACATGACACTGAATAAGAAAAAAAAAATCTGTTTTTACCAATAAAATAATTTCCACTACTCCCAGGGGGAAAAAATAGTAGCAGTGTTTAGTTAGTCTGATCATTGTATTTATTTTTGTAGGTGCATACCTTAATATATAGAGAGAGCACATATTAGTATATTTTTGTTTTAACCACAATATACTTATATCTAATGGGGCTTCCCAAGTGGCCTTAGTGGTAAAGAACCTGCCAGCCAGTGCAGGAGACACAGGAGACATCAGCTTGATCCCTGGGTCAGGGAAGATCCCCAGGAAAATGGGATGCCCTTCCCCAGTATTTTTGCTTGGAGAATTCCATGGACAGAGGAACCTGATGGGCTACAGTCCATGGGTTCACAAAGAGCCGGACATGACTGAGTGACTAACATTTTCACTTTTCATGCCCAAGACTCCCAAATGTGTCTCCAGCTTCAACTTCTCTCCCAAACCCCAGAAATGAGTATCTAGACTCCTGCTCAACCTCTGCACTTGGACATCTCAAACTTGGCATGCTCTAATGGATCTTCTCCCAAGTCATCCCCATTTCAGTTAGCGACAACTCCATTTGGTCAAAAACCCTGATGTCATCTCTGATTCTTTGCCTTCTCTGATATTCCACATTATAGCCTGAACTGTGTTCCCCTCAAAATCCATATGTTACAGTCCTGGTCCCCAGGACCTCAGAATGTGACCATATTTGGAGATATCTGATTAAGTTAAAGTGAGGTCATTAGTGGGCCTGAATCCAATATGACCGGTGTGTGTATTGTAAGAGGAAATTCAGACACAGACATGTAAATAGAGAAGATGATGTGAAGAAGCAGAAAAAAGAAGGACATCCACAAGCCAAGAAAGGATACCTGAAGGAGACCCTTCCCTCTCAGTTCCAAAGGAACCAGTTTCACTGACATCTTATTCTTGGACATCCAGCCCCTAGAACTATGAGAAAATAAACTCCTATTTAAGGCACAGACATGTGGTACGTTGTGACAGCAGCTCTGGCAAACGAATACTCTACATCCACTCTATCAACAACTGCTGTTGGTTCCAGCATTACCATACACCCAAAATCTAATCATTCTCCTGCCATCGCCCTGGGCCCAGCATTGCGTGCTAAGTCGCATTAGTCATGTCCAGCTCTGTGCAACCCCATGGACAGTACCCACCAGGCTCTTCTGTCTATGGGATTCTCCAGGTAAGAATACTGGAGTGGGCTGCCATGCCCTCCTCCAGGGGATCTTCCCAGCCCAGGGATGGAACCCACGTCTCCTCTGTCTCCTGCATTGGCAGGTGGGTTCCTTACCACTAGTGCCACCTGAGCATCACCATCTCTCAATGGGTTGTTGCAACAGGCACCAAATTGGTTTTCCTGCTCCTGCCACTGTGTTTCTATAGCCTATCCTTGATGCAAACCAGCTGCTGCTAAGTCACTTCAGCCGTGTCCAACTCTTTGCAACCCCGTGGACTGTAGCCCACTAGGCTCTTCTGTCCGTGGGGATACTCCAGGCAAGGATACTGGAGTGGGTTGTCATGCCCTTCCCCAGGGGATCTTCCCGACCTAGAGAGAGAACCAGAGTCTCCTACGTCTCCTGCACTGGCAAACAGGTTCTTTACCACTAATGCCACAGGGATCCCATTAAAGTGTAAATCAAGGACTTCCCTGGTGGCCCAGCGGTTGAGAACCCGCCTGCCAATGCAGGGGATGTGGGTTCGATCCCTGGCCAGAAAAGGTCCCCCGTGCTAAGCCTGTGCGCTACAAGTAGGGCTGGGGCACTACTGAGCCCAGGCACTGTAACCATGAACACTAAAACCCCTGCACCTAGATCTCGTGCTCTGCAGCAAGACAGGCCACCACGGTGAGAAGCTCACGCACCAACGAGAGAGCAGCACCCACTCATGGCAAGGAGAGAAAGCCCACACAACAGTGAAGACCCAGCACAGCCAAAAATAATAAATAAATAAAATTCTCAATAAAAAAGAAGTCAGTCAAACCACGCAACTCCTCTGCCTCTCACTGAGTACAAGTACAATGACCTGGAGGCCCTACACCACTTGGAGCTGCCTGCTCAAGGCTGTGATGCTCTAGCTCAGGTCCAGCCTCTCTGAGGCCGCCCGTCCCAGAAACGTGCCAGCCCTGCTCCCACCTCGGGGTCTCTGTACTTACTACTCCTTCATTCAGGAACAGTCTTCCCCAAATACCTGCAGGGCTTGCTCTCAGAGTTCCTTTAAGTCTTTTCTTGAAGGTCATCTTCTCACAGAGCCTTTCCTATCTACTGCACTAGAACTGCACTCCAGAACTTGCTCTTCTTCTTCCCAGACACATTTTCCTCCATTGCAGTCAGCATTTTCTAATAGGCTATCCAATGCTTATTTACTGATTTTCTTCCCTGAGCGTTAGAATGATCCATGGGCAGGCCGTGTTTTGTTTTGTTTTCTGGTTTTCCTGTCTTCCGAGTGTCCAGGACACTGCCAGGTGCTTCGTAAGCTTAGAGGCAGACTGAATCATCCGGTCCAGTTCCTCCCTGGACCCACACCCTGTAACAGACCAGGTTACTTGGTGATGCCCTTCCACCATGGCTGAAGTGACCTGCTCAGTCCTGCTTCCTGCCACTGAGATCAATAATGTCACCTGCTTTGGTCAATGGGCAGTTAGGAGACATGATGATGAGAGCAGAGGCTATGAATGGGCTTGCTCACTGGAGCTCACTTCTTACGCTCCCACATGGCAGGAGAAGGATGTACATGGAGTGACTCCTTGGTCCCAGGACAGAGGTGAATGTCCCATGGAGCAGAGTTAAGTGACCCCACTTACATCAGAGAAGGCCGGCCAGGATCAGCCGAGGACCCACTGATGCTCTGAAGCTGGAGCAAGACCTGGCCAGATGAGCTGACTCTCTGCCTCCTAACTTAAGTACTTTGTTTCCTTTTCCTGCTGCAAAAAGACAATGTATTTCATTTTATTTTTCCTATACATTTTCTTAAGCAGCATCATAGATTCTGAAGACAACTGTGCAGCCTGTTCATGTGGTGATAGAAGAGGAACGCTTTCTGCATATGTCACCCTGAACTTCGTTCTGTGTGAAATATTGAACAATTTTTTCCCTCTGCTTTTGAGGGTTTTTTTTCTTCTTTATTTTTTAATTGGAGTATAACTGCCTCACAATGCTGTGTTAGTTTCTGCTGTACAACAACATGAATCAGCTATAACAAGTGACTGCTCCTGTAAGCAGTCAAATATTGAGTTGGTTTGTCTATAACTATTATGCCAATATTCAAGTGAATCAGTATGCACTAAATATTTGATGAGAAAAAATTAATGTGTTACAATGATCACTGTAAGTCCAAGGTGGTTTATAGGCACACCTGTGCTATGAAAGTGGACAATGTTAAGCTATATTCATGGTACTACTCCTTTGTTCCAAATACAGGAGAGCTAAGAACAACTGCAGAAAGCTATCTTGAAAGAGTTTTGCTACTGACTGGTCTCCACACAAAACACTAGGCCTATTTTTATCCAAGTTTATTTTGAATTTCACGTGAAGCTCACTGAACCAGGACACCTGGCAGCAACACAACACCTTTCCAAACCTGTATTAATATTATTGTTGTTGTTGTTTTAGTTTTCTTTCTTTCTTTTTTTTTTTGCCCAGCTGTGTCCGACTCTTTGCAACCTCATGGACTGTAGCCCTCCAGGCTCCTCTGTCCATAGCATTCTCCAGGCAAGAATCCTAGAGTGGATTGCCATTTTCTACTCCAGGGGATCTTCCTGACCCAGGGATCAAATCCGCATCTCCTGCTCTGGCAGGTAGCTTGTTTACCACTGTGCCACCCGGGAAGCCCAACTAGAGACTCACAAAAAGAATGAACATTGAAGACAGTGACATCTGCTCTACGCAGAGTAGGATTTATAGCCTCTATTTGCTCTATCTCCATACTTTTCATTTCTCCGCCAAGCTACACGTACGTGGCTTTTTTACTATCATCAGACAACTTCTGCCAAACATGAGAAACATCCTTACTGCATGACCCTTTCATTTCACTTTCAAAGGGGCAAATGGCTCAAGAACTCTCTGGAAGGACCATTAGAAATTTACAGTAAAAGGATTTCAGAGGGAAGAACAGGATACCCAACACACCTAAAACAGTTGCTTGTTTTTTATGCCATTTTTGTAACATCCACCATTATGTACAGACCAGAAATGAGACCTGAGAACTCATTTCAAGAATGACCTGTGTCAGCGTCAAATCCCTTCACACAAACTTCTCTACTCTACCTGCAGTGCACACTGTGCTTGACAATCCAGAAAATTATTTGTATTTACCTGGAAAACTTCATGCATGCAAATATGTAAGGCTTCATAAATTTCTTCAGTGAAGTATGTACACTGCAGAGAAAGTGTCACGTTTGTTGCAATATTACCTTCCGGACATGAATCAAGGTTGGCTCCACCATGTTTTATATTTATCATCCAATTAGCCCAGAGCTTACAGATGTGTGCCCAGAACAGACTCATATATAGAGATGAAGTGTTTTTGCCTAGAAGGCAGGATGAAGCTAGACTTTCTCTAGTCCTTCACCTTCTGGACCAAATCACATGATCACAGGGCTCACCTCTTCCATCACCTACCACTGCCCCAGGGCCAACCAACCTCATTCCTGCACCATATCTATGTTTCCTTCTGTTTGGACGTCAGGGGAGTGAGATAAATCTCTAGTTCAGTCTCCCCTTGGGAAAAGGACAAACTGCTCTGGATTACCATGCTCACTTATCACTTCAGAAAAGGATTGATACAATGCGAGAGAAATAAAAGTGGTCGGGTTCAAAGGGATGCTGAAGATGGATAAAGGCATGGGGCTGCCCTGGTCGCTCAGAACGTACAGAATCCATCTGCAGTGCAGGAGACCTGGGTTCAATCCCTAAGTCAGGAAGATCCCTCGGAGAAAGAAATGGCTCCCCACTCCAGTGTTCCTGCCTGAAGAATTTCATGGACAGTGGAGCCTGGCAGGCTACAGTCAATGAGGTTGCAAAGAGTCGGACACGACTGAGTGACTCTCTTTCATGCCAACAACAAAGAACAAGAGGCAGAAAAGCCTGTATCATGGGCTTGGCATAGACATCCAGAGACCTAAAGCAGGATGATGGAGGGAGTTACAGCAGGGTTCTCTGCTCTGCCTCCTGCTTCCAAAAAAGTGAATACCACCACGACAACTGGCCTTTTGTTTCATGTTTTTACAACACAGATTTTAATTCACTTTATTTTATTACTAAGTGCTCCCATCTCGCTAATCAAGTACTCTGTTCATACAAACAAAATATTTTTCCTTTAGTTATGAAGGAAGGCTCTGTCCAGGGGCCTCTGAACATTAGCAAACAACATGGTCAGGCTTGTGAAGGTTGTGCCAGCACGTGTAGTCTCCGTAACTCATTACTTAATGATGTCACACACACCCCCCCGTTTGCTGTGTGACTGCTTAGTTGCCTTTACTATATTGCAAAGTTCTAAAGGCCCAAGTCTATGGCTTCTATTGCTCCTGTAGTCCACTGTCAAGTCAGAATATGTGAGCAAACAGGAAGCACTCAAAGATGTACTTATGCTAAATTATGTACATTGGTAGGTTGGGGAACTTCATGTAAATTTGCAAGGAGGGGGAAATCTGCTTGCAAGTTAGGAAAGAAAAGACAAGAGGTTGAACAGGGATCCACCAAATATATCTTGGGACCTGTCTGCCTCTCTTCAAGGACCAGCGGAAACACCCTCCTTCAAAAGTCTTTCCCAGACAGTGATGTGCCAGCAAATTTAACACATGTACGATTTGTAGCATTTGTCAGTTCCCTAGTTCACTCCCCCCATACCTGAGTCAAGACACCAATGTGGAAGGCATTGACTTAGATACACACAGTCAGCTCCCACCTGCCCAGAGGAGCGGCTTCTGTACCACACAGGTCCTAACCCTGCTATTAGAATTAATCCTTATTTCTTGATCCCGTAAGTCTGTTTTTCAGTATATGTTAAAGGGTGCACCTAATTGTGCCTGGTAGGGTACCACTTGCATTTCAGCAATAAGATCCTTGAGAAAGGTTCTGAATCTTTAATGTCACACATGTATACACACTGTGTGAATCACAATAAACTGTGGAAAATTCTGAGAGAGATGGGAATACCAGACCACCTGACCTGCCTCCTGAGAAACCTGTATGCAGGTCAGGAAGCAACAGTTACAACTGGACATGGAACAACAGACTGGTTCCAAATAGGAAAAGGAGTACATTAAGGCTGTATATTGTCACCCTGTTTATTTAAGTTCTATGCAGAGTGCATCATGAGAAATGCTGGGCTGGAAGAAGCACAAGCTGGAATCAAGATCGCCAGGAGAAATATCAATAACCTCAGATATGCAGATGACACCACCCTTATGGCAGAAAGTAAAGAGGAACTAAAAAGCCTCTTGATGAAAGTGAAAGAGGAGAGTGAAAAAGTTGGCTTAACGCTCAACAATCAGAAAACTAAGATCTGGTCCCATCACTTCACTGGAAATAGATGGGGAAACAGTGGAAACAGTGTCAGACTTTATTTTTGGGGGCTCCAAAATCACTGCAGATGGTGACTGCAGCCATGAAATTAAAAAACGCTTACTCCTTGGAAGGAAAGTTATGACCAACCTAGATAGCATATTCAAAAGCAGAGACATTACTTTGCCAACAAAGGTCCGTCTAGTCAAGGAAATGGTTTTTCCTGTGGTCATGTATGGCTGTGAGAGTTGGACTGTGAAGAAGGCTGAGTACTGAAGAATTGATGCTTTTGAACTGTGGTGTTGGAGAAGACTCTTGAGAGTCCCTTGGACTGCAAGGAGATCCAACCAGTCCATTCTAAAGGAGATCAGCCCTGGGTGTTCTTTGGAAGGAATGATGCTAAAGCTGAAACTCCAGTACTTTGGCCACCTGATGCGAAGAGTTGACTCATTGGAAAAGACTCTGATGCTGGGAGGGACTGGGGGCAGGAGGAGAAGGGGACAACAGAGGATGAGATGGCTGGATGGCATCACCAACTCGATGGACGTGAGTTTAAGTGAACTCTGGGAGATGGTGATGGACAGGGAGGCCTGGTGTGCTGCGATTCATGGGGTCTCAAAGAGTCAGACACGACTGAGTGACTGAACTGAACTGAACTGATACACACATATATGTGTGTTTATACATATATATATATATATATATATATATATATATATATATATATATTTACATATAAATTATATATTAGCTTAGACAGTAAAGAGTCTGCCTGCAATGCAGGAGATCCAGGTTTGATACCTAGGTTGGGAAGATCCCCTGGAGAAGGAAAGGGCAACCCACTCCAGTATCCTTGCTTGGAAAATCCATGGACAGAGCAGCCTGACAGGCTACAGTCATGGGGTCTCAAGAGTCGGACACAACTTAGCGACTAAACCAGCACATAAATTATATATACATAGAGAGAGATACACATTTATGTGTGTGTGTGCATGTTTAGTCGTGTCCAACTCTTGGTGATCCCATGGACTATAGCCCACCAGGCTTCTTTGTCCCTGGAATTCTTCAGGCAAGAATACTGGAGTGGGTTGCCATTTCTTCCTCCAGGGGATCTTCTCAACCCTGGGATCAAACCCATTGGCACACAGATCTTTACCTCTGCGCCACCTGGGAAGCCCACACATCTATGTAAATGCACGTAATTTTTCAGAGAAGTGTAACTTTAAAAATATTTGCTATTTTTGCAAGTCTATGTATCTCCTCAGGTGCTCTGGAGCTCTGCCTTTGACAAAGCCCCTCAACATGTGTGGAAGAACAGACAGTAATGGAACCCCCAGTTTTAAACCAAACAGACTGCATTCCTTGGCCTCCCCCACAGTGAGAAATGCCCATATAATCAGTCCTGGTCATGCAAGGCCAGGCCATGTGATTCAACTGGAAGAACTGAGTGAGGCCTCTGATAACTTTGATTAGGCGGAAGCTAGGACATATTCTTTGTCTCTTTGTTGACTTTCTTCCTGGAATGTGCACGTAATAGCTAGTGCCACAGTAGCCACTTTTGGCCTGAAAGGCAACCTTGGAAATGGAGGTTCTTGGTGGAGGAAGGGTCCTGGGACCATGAGGAGTCAGTGGAGCATAATTCACCTGTTAACCGTACACTGCCTACCTGATACTTACGTAAGAGAGAAATAAGCTGCTACCTTGTTAAAGCTACTATTGTTCTAAGCCTCTATGAGAGCCAAATCTTATCTTAAAGGACAGACTATGGCACAATAGGAAAGATCTGAAAGTTTGAAAAAATAACACAAGTCAGTATGTCCTGCTCCCAGACTGATCCAGAGCCACTTAAAGCCTTCTTACTTGTCTCTCCAAAAGTTGTGACCCCAATGACCACAAACATCTTCAATCCCGGTCTTCACGTGATCAAAAAACTAAAACAGAAAAAGCCAGCTGGTTGATTAATTTTTACCCGAAATCAGTCATTTCTGTTTCTATTTACGAAATTATTAATTCCTACTTATAGAAATGATAGTGATTATTTCTGTGTGTAGAAATTATAACTATAGAAATTTACAGAATTCTAATAGAAATACTACTACTACTTCTATCACGCCTAAACTTCAAAGATGCTGATACTTTTTGGTTTTGGTTTGCTTGAGTTTTAACTGAAAACAAATAAGACAATTCATCTTCAAACAAATTCATGAGATGTTTGTCATATTGATAATTAGAATTCATAACACAATAGTTTGTACTTTTGGAAACTATGAAATATGGTCACAATTTTCCAGTAGAAACATTTCAGGCTGAAGTAAGGGCTAAAAGGGGATTCCTTGGCCCTGCATTCCTGCAGGTGTGTAACCTCCATGGGGGGCTATGTTCATTCTACCCTCAATTCAGCTCTTCCTCAGCCCACCCCCCACACCCCATCACCCTCTGCCAGTTACCTCTTCTTCAGGAAATGAGACCATGGTGTCAAGCTGTCTGACTTAATCCCATAATTTTCCCTGTGACCACTTAAATTGATCTGCTACATTAACACCTACCCGACAATGGATTTCCTCACTGACAGCTTGCTGCTTCTTATTGGACCTCTTAACATCAAGGAACTCCACCAGTGGTCGGATAGTTATTCCCTGCACAAAAGAAGCGGGGAGGAAAACCGTATAAAATTCAAGAATAACTTGTAACCTCCTAATACTTGATAACCAACAAAAGATACCCTGCCCCCAAGACTTAACGGAGCATAAGTAACATTTTGTTCATTTTTCCTTCCTCTTTAAAAACTGGCATATTTTCAGAGGGCCATGTCCCAAAAGCTGCTACTACAAAAAAATGTGGACAGGATGCAAAAATTGAAAATGTGATGCTCTGGAATTCTAAGAAAAGGAAAATCCTAAGAAATAATAAAGGCTCATCCAGTTCAGAGGAATAGTCTACTTGTCTTATTCACAGAAAACATTTCAACTATTCATTCATTAATCTGTTAAACAATCTGAATTGAGCTTTTACCGTGTCCATGTCAGAGGCTTGGGAATCGGGGACTCAGAGATGGACAGTTAAGAACCTCAGCTTGAGGACATCATAGTCTTGTGAGGAGAAGGATACACACAAAACAGTTAACAAAGTAGAAGCAGGAAGAGAGGGATACACAGGGAGCAGGTCAAGGGGGGCTCTGTGGAAAGGTAACCCTGGAGCTGAACCTTACAAGATCTTGTGCTGCTGTGCTGACTTGTGTCCGAATCTGTGACCCCATGGACCATGGCCCGCCAGGCTCCTCTGCCCATGGGGATTCTCCAGGCAAGAATACTGGAGTGGGTTGCCATTTTCTCCTCCTGGGGATATTCCTGACCCAGGAATCAAACCTGTGTCTCCTGCATTGGCTGGTAGATTCTTTACCACTGAGCCACCTGGGAAGCCCATTATATACATAATATTCTACTAAATATATATATAATTATATACTCTCTCTGCATATGCATGAAATACATAATCCTACTTATGAAATGCACAAAACCTTTACAAAGAGAACTATAAATGTAATTAAAGGATATGAATTTTAAAAAGACACAATTCCTAGATAGCACTATACAACACCATCATGATGACAATTTTATCTCAATGTATATGCAGTACAATTCCAGTTACATGTTCCAAATGATTTTAAACAGAACTTGAATATTTAGAAGTCAAGAAAATGTTCAAAATTAACCTGGAAGAGTAAATATAACCAGAGAAATTCAGACAAAATAGAATGGTGGTGACCTTACAGCTACCAAAATAGCTAATATGTTTAAAATTATGTGATATGGATACTAAAATAGGCCAGGGTAAGGACGGGGTGAGAATGTGGGGTCAAGGAGGATCCCCAAGTTACTCGCCTGGTTGGCAGATGGCTGCTACCACTGGGCATGAAGAATTCACAGGGTCACTGGACTTGGGGAAGGGGTGAATATGTTAAGGGATGCTCCCTGACACGAATTTGATTGCTATTTCATCTCTCTGCACATCTTTAAGTCTTTCCTTGGTGGCTCTGACAGTAAACAATCTGCCTGCAATGCTGGAGACCCAGGTTCGATCCCTGGGTCAGGAAGATCCCCTGGAGAAGGGAATGGTTACCCACTCCAGTATTATTGCCTATGAAATCCCATGGAGGGAGGAGCCTGGCAGGCTACAGACCACAGGGTTGCCCAGAGTGGGACATGACTTTGCAACTAACACTTTCATTTGATAATATAAACTGTGAGACACAGATATCTTAAAGGAGGTCGTTAATTTTGTTCCATCAGTCCAGCTTCAAGCATTTTTCAGCTTTAATTTTCTGAAGCATGAGTGATTTTAAGCAAACCTGGAATAAGGCACACCTTGCGTTCTACCTGTATTTCCATCTGCCACTTTGAAATAACATAGGTGGTAACAACCATTTTTCAATCAACACATAATCTGCCATTTTTAACTTATGTGATTGAAAATAGGTATCAGCACGCGGTTTGCAGTGATGGGTGATTTCATGAGTTTCAGATTCCATGAAGCCTCAAGGTTAATAATAGCTCTAGGGGAAAAAAATCAACAAAGTCCATGCTATTTATAAAATGATATAGTGTGTTCTCAGTATGCAAAGTGCTGTTTCATATGCTTTTACCTACCAGTATCCATTCAGTTAATAAGGCAGTGTCTTACATTTATAACAATAATGTACTGATGAGATGCAATGGAACATTGACACTGTCTTTTTTCTCACTCCCTAACTTTATTTTTTATTTTATATTGGAGTATAGCTGATTGTTGTTGTCGTTCAGTCGCTAAGTCGTGTCCATCGCATTTGGATTCCGTGGACTACAGCACACCAAGCCTAGAGTGCTTCCCTGTCATTCAGTTCAGTTCAGTTCAGTCACTCAGTCGTGACTCTTTGCGACCCCATGAATCACAGCACGCCAGGCCTCCCTGTCCTTCACTATCTCCCAAAGTTTGCTCAAATTCACGTCCATTGAGTCGGTGATGCCATCCAACCATCTCATCCTCTGTGGGCCCCTTCTCCTCTTGCCCTCAATCTTTCCCAGCATCAAGGTCTTTTCCAATGAGTTGGTTCTTCACAGCAGGTGGCCAAAGTATTAGAGCTTCACGCTTCAGCATCAGCCCTTCCAATGAACATTCAAGGTTGATTTCCTTTAGGATGGGCTGATTTGATCTTGCAGTTCAAAGTGAAAGTGAAAGTCACTCAGTCGTGTCTGACTCTTTGCGACCCCATGGACTGTTGTTGATGGAATTCTCCAGGCCAGTATACTGGAGTGGGTAGCCTTTTCCTTCTCCAGGGGATCTTCCCAACCCAGGGATCCAACCCAGGTCTGATGGGCTACAGGAGCCTGGCAGGCTACAGTCCATAAGGTCACAAAGAATCGGACACAACTGAATCAATTTAGCATGCACTTAGCACACATATTCTAGTTTTATATACAGTCTCTATTTTTCATTAGTCTTCTGTAGGTGTTTATGTTTTCTTTTTTAATTACCAAATGGGATGAATTTGTGTATGTTCATTTTATGTCTAGCCATGTGGGTTAACAAATAAAGAAATCCCTTCGTTTTCCAACAAACCACTGAAAGACATATTTACAAAGCATAAGTTAAATTTTCATACTTTCACGCAGCTTTGTTGCAATAAACACAACACCCTAGAGCCAGGCCTGGCAGAGAGGAATGGTTACGCAGTGGCCCCAGGGAACATATCAGCTCAGTGAGGTTTATTTTTCCCCTGGGCTTCCCAGACGTCTCTAGTGGTAAAGAAACCGCCTGCCAAAGCAGGAGACAAAGGAGACAGGATTTTGATCCCTGGGTGGGGAGACCCCCGGAGGAGGAAATAGCAGCCCACTCCAGTATTCTTGCCTGGAGAATCCCATGGACAGAGGAGGCTGGCGGGCTACAGTCCATGGGGTCACAAAGAGTTGGACATGACTGAAGTGACTTAGCATGCACACACGTGCCATCTCTGCTTTCTGCCCACCCTCAAACCCTCACTCTTCTCCTCCCAGCAAAGTGGGAAAGAAAAAGGAACTGCTGTCTGATTAAATAAGGTACATTCTTTGGGTTTGCAGAAAACTTTCAGAACTTGAAGAAACTGTTTTCATTCATTAAAAAATATTATTATCATGCTATCCTGTATAAGGCTTTCTCACATTCCAAGTTTGATCAGAGAGATTCATAAATACAGTTGTGCATACAGTACTTATTTTAGAATAATAAATAAATCCTACTTACCCCATTTTAGGATGAGGTAAGTAGGGTGACAATCATAAAAGTGTTCAAGGAGGAGCCTGTGAACTTGCAAATCCAGGTACCTCACAGTTCCAGACAATGTCTTAACAGCTGGTTATGAAACCAGTCTACTATGGAGGCAAAATGAGGCTCCATTCTTGCAATTCCTGTCAACCATGCTCCTTTATGGACTTCTAGTTAATAACTGAATGAATTCGCAGAATTGTGACAATCTGCTCTATAATTCTAAGGACTAACTGAATAATAATTATTGGGCTCTAAAATACATTGAAAGGAGTTGAGTTTTCCTTTTTTTTTTTTTAATATCATTTTACTTAATGTTATGATGAAGACAGAGAAAATCCCCAGGTTGAACACTGGCATCAGATATTGTGTTTACATACATATTTCCTCCGTATTGCTTGGGAGGGAGGTTCCATGATTCAGATCTTACAGCAAAGCAAACAGAGGCTCATGGAGGCTGTTAGAACACCGACCCAGAACAGCTTTACTCCAAAACCTGCACTTTCCACTACTGGGCTCCAGCTCTTCTCAATCTGGATGATCATTTGAAAACCAGAGAGACAGGTTATATTGTCTATGTCATTACCAACCTCATTTAAATGAAACTGAGTGTATTCACACGAGCAATCAGAATTGTTTACTCATTCAATGTTCTGGGTCAGATGGTAAAGAGTCTGGTTGCAATTTGGGTTCAATCCCTGGGTCAGGAAGATCCTCGGGAGAAGGTAAAGGCAACCCACTCCAGTATTCTTGCCTGGACAATCGCATGGACAGAGGAGCCTGGCAGTCCATGAAGCCTCAAAGAGTCAGATACGGCTGAGCACAGCACAACACAGTTGATTTACAATGCTGTGCTATTTTTGGGTATACAGCAAAGTGTTCCCATTATACATTTACATGTATCTATTCTTTTTCAGATTCTTTTCCCATATAGGTTATTACAGAGTACTGAGTTCCTGTGTTGAGTAGTTCCTTATTGATTATCTTATTTTTATATACATAGTAGTGTTTATATGTTAATTCTAAACGCCCAATTTATCAGTCCCACAATGAACTTATTTACGGACACACTGCTCTTTTTTAACTTGACACATTAAAAACTTTCTTAATCAGTGTTAACTGCTGATATACATGGTGTTCATTCAAAGTGGATGCTCAGTCTTCTAACATGAAGAATCAAAGCCTCACTTGCATCTTTTGATTGAGCTCCAATTCGAAAAAATCCAAAATACCAAGACTGAGTAATAATACCTTATATTAACCACCTATGCACACACATTCAAAGAGTCAATAGTATAAATTTATTGTAACATTCTTCTTTTTCCTATTGATGTCTGTTCTGATTGTAGAAGGGCAATTCTCCATCTGTCCGACCTATTCAATAGTATCTAAACTCTGAGCTTGCATTTTGTGTGTCCTCTCTCGGGTTACATCTTTTTATTCAGCCTTTTTTATCTCATTTTACAAAGGCTCACCCATGGTGTTGGGGCAGGGGGCTGTTATTACACTGTGGATATTTGCGTAGATAATAAGAGCTGATGGATTCATCTCCAAACAACCCGGCTGCTAGTTGCTCTAGACTGACACGGTTCTATTTTTGTATTTGAGACTCAGACATGACACCTTGAGCTCTGAGAGTGTGGAGAGGAGTCCGGAGCATTGACTCAGCCTGGCCAGGGCTTCCGGTGGGGCGTAAGGACAGAGCAGCAGGCTTGGGAAGAGGAGGAGAGTGACACCCTTGGTCTGACCTGCCCCCTCAACCACTCTGCCCTAAGCTGCTGTTGCAACACTAAAACGCTCAAGGCAAAATGGATTCACTTTCTTTTTCAAATTCTTTTCCTACTTAGGCTGTTATGTAATATTAAGCATCGTTTAGAAAAGAAGAGTTACGTGTATAACTGCATCACTTTGCTGCACACCTGAAACTAGCACAGCACTGTTACTCAACTACACTCTGATATAAAACAAAAAGTTACACGCATGGATGCAATATATATTACCGTATTTAAATAGATAGCCAGTGGGAATTTGCTGTATGATGCAGGGAGCTCAAACCCAGAGCTCTGTGACAACCTAGAGGGGTGGGATGGGGTGGGAGGTGGGAGGGAGGCTCTAGAGGGAGGGGATATACATATACCGATGGCTGATTCATGTTGATATATAGCAGAAAACGATGCAATATTGTAAAGCAGTCACCCTCCAACTAAAAATAATTTTTAAAAAATGGATTCATTTCACAGCATCATCTCCCTGCTACTCTGAGAGCAGCTACTTGGATGCTTGTGCCAAGGTTCCTGTAAACACAGTGTGAGCAGATGGAGACAGGGTCTCTGCTTCTCTCCACCCAGAGGCTCCATGCTGTCTCCCTGCATTTAGGATAGGAGCTCTAACCAAACCCAGATGTCTGAACTCAATTAGTATGTTAATCAACTGAACTATACCTAACCATAACCTGGTAAAGACTGTCTTCTCTCGGGGGTCAGCAGAACCCCAAGGTTCTGAGCCTGTCTCTGGAGACAGGGTCCCTGGCTCACCCCCAGCTTCCATCACTCACCAACCTGTGCCCTGATCAGCTCGCTCTCCCTCTCTGAGCCTCAGCTTCCTCAGCTGGGGGAACCGCTGGTCTCCTTCACCAGGGCTTGTTTGGAGGATGAAATGAGATCGTGCACCCAGGATAGCCCTTGTCTCAGTTTCAGTTCAGTTCAGTCGCTCAGTCGTGTTTGACTCTTTGCGACCCCACGAACCGCAGCACGCCAGGCCTCCCTGTCCATCACCAACTCCCGGAGTCCACCCAAACCCATGTCCATCAAGTCGGTGATGCCATCCAACCATCCCATCCTCTGTCGTCCCCTTCTGCTCCTGCCCTCAATCTTTCCCATGCCCAACACAACAAGGAAGAAGTCACTGGAAGGCTCTGCATGGCAAAGATGCTGGTGACAAGGACCTTGGGGGACAGTGGCCATTTCTCCACTCGGGGAAGGATCTCCCCAGGCTTCCTCTTCCCGTCCTCCCCAGGATTCCTTAGCCTGAACAAACTACCGTCCACAGTGTTGGCAGGTATGAGTGAGTGAAGGATGAACCGCTACATGGAGAGGTAACCAGAAGGAGAAGAAATGCAGGACATACAACACACTCACTCTGCACTGGCCACTCTAGCAGGTACTTCATTGCTTTATTTTTAAGGATTTTTTTTTTAACATGGACCATTTTTAAAGTCTTTATGAATCCGTTACAATATTGTTTCTGTTTTATGCTTTGGTTTTTTTTTGGCCATGAGGCAGGTAGGATCTTAACTCACTGACCAGGGATGGAACCCACATGTCCTGTACTGGAAGCCAAGAGTCTTAACCACTGAACCACCAGAGAAGTCTCGCAGGCACTTTTTTTAGAGTTAAGACCAAACTGCTCTCGACCCCCGTGAGCCACCCTTTCCTGGCTGTGTAAACCTGGGGGAAGGTCTTCACCTGGGCTTCAGTGCCTCAGCTTCCCTGTCTATGAAATGGGAGCAAGGACAGTGCTTCCTCCCATAGTGTGTGCCTTAGAACAGTTATGGGGATTTAAAGAGCTAACATCAAAGGTGCTTACATCTGAGTCAGGCACCTAGAAAGCATTCCGTGACTACCTGGCAAACAAAATACTTTTAAAAAAATCAAACAAAACATCTCCTGTGTTCTTACGGTGAGTGTCACTCATCACACTTCCCTGGCCTCCTCACCTGCCTTGTCTCCTCCCAGGGTCTTAAGGTTGGGCTGCCCCAAAGCCCAGGTACCGGTCCTCTCTTGGTTTCCTCAATGGATTTTCACCCCCTTGGTGATAACTTCCAGCTTCCCAGCTGTGGATCCCAGCCCTGTGCTGCTGACCCAGCTCCTTCCTGGACTCCAGGCTCAGGTACCGCACCCTCCTGTTCATCACCCCCACCCGCAGGTCTCACAGCCCCCAACCCCTCCCACCGCGCCACCCACAGCCCGCCTCTTCTCATGTGGGGCCAGTCAGTCTGTATAGTTCGGTCCCTCACGGCTCCTTTTCCCGACACCCCACACTGAACCCATTGGGGGTCCTGCAGGTTCCACCTTCAGAAGTCAGGTGGAACCAGGACCCCAGCCCTTTCGCCACCTGGCTGCCATCCTCCTGCTTTGTCTGCTGACCGGCTGCACTGCCCCCCACCCCATTCCCTACCATACTGCTCATCCTCACTGTCCCTCCCCACAGCGGCCCGTGGGATGCTCTTACAAAGTGAAGCACACCCACAGCAGCACCAAACTTCCCATGCTGCTTCCATTTCACCTGGAGAAGAGCCCATGTCCTGACAGTGGCCCGCCTGACCCCACATGACCCAGGACCCCAGACCCTCCCTCACCTCCTGTGTCCCACACTGCACTCCCCTCCAGCCACGTGGGCCATGACCACACTGCCTTCAGATCTTTGTCTTTAGCCCCCTTTGCCTGGAATGTCCTTCAGCTTAGCTAATCCCTTTACCTCCTGCAAACCTTTATTCAAATACCACATTTTTCATTGTTGCCTTCTATGACTATTCAATCGAGAATTATAACCCTGCTCCCCCCTCCCCTGGCTTGAGCCCCACTTTTTTTTTTTTTTAATTATTATTATTTTTTACTGCACTGGGTCTTTGCTACTTGCATGGGCCTTCTCTAGTTGCGGTGACTGGGGGCTATTCTCTAGTTCCAGTGTACAGGCTTCGCAATGCAAGGTCATCTCTTGTTGTGCAGCACAGGCTTCAGGGCATTCAGACTTCAGCAGTCGTGGCACGTGGCCTCAGTAGTTGTGGCTCCCAGGCTCTGGAGCACAGGCTTAACAGTTGTGGCACATGGGCTTCACTGCTCTGTGGCATGTGGGCTCTTCCTGGATCAGGGATCCAACCTGTGTCTCCTTCGTTAACAGACTCTTTACCACTAAGCCACCACCACCAGGGAAGACCCTACTGTTTCTTACAGTCCAGCATCTTTCACCTTCTCACAGACTCTCATTGCCTCAACTACCAGATTGACTTTCACTGGAATAGAACCACCACAGGGTTGGGGATATTTCTGGATATTTTGCTCACTCTTGGATTCTAAAAGCCCAGAGCTCTGTCTGGCAAACAGCAGGAGCCCTGGGCATATTTTCTAAATGTGTGTGTGTTAGTCACTCAGTGGTGTCTGACTCTTTGTGACCCCATGGACTGTAGCTTACCAGACTCCTCTGTCCATGGGATTCTCTGGGCAAGAATACTAGAGTGGCTTGCCATTTCCCTCTCCGATTTTCTAAATGAATATCCACAAAATAGAATCTCTTAAGAGCTGGATGATTAACATAAAGTGAAAGTTGCTCAGTCATGTCCGACTCTTTGTGACCCCACAGACTATATATTCTATATAGTCCATAGAATTCTCCAGGCCAGAACACTAGAGTGGGTAGCCATTCCCTTCTCCAGGGGATCTTCCCAACCCAGGGATTGAACCCAGGTCTCCTGCATTGTTGGCGGATCCTTTACCAGATGAGCCACCAGGGAAGCCCAAAGTGAAAGTCGCTCAGATGATTAACCTAAAGAGGTTGGTAAACTTGCAAAGTCAGAATCCTGACTCAGGCCCATGCCCTCCTACCACACTCTCTGCCCCTCCCCATGTTAAACTTGCACTCACCCCTCCCTCCGTTCCATGCACAGCTCTACAGTGAACCTACATCCCAGAGCTGCTGGAAGGTCAGAGCACAGCTAGCATTAACACGCACCTTTAGGAGGTCAGAGAGGAAGACAAATGCCAAGGATTAGCAAGGGCGGTTAATAAGTTTCCAAGAGGAAGCTCAGCTCACACAGCTGTTTCCTTAAATAGTAATTCTTCTGTGCTGGCCAAGTGACCAAATTGGACTTTCTGAGACTGCTGCACAATCCAGCGACCTGATGAAATACTGTCTCTCTCCTGTCCTAATGACCAAGCCTCAAGTTGTTGCTGTTGTTCAGTCACTAAGTTATGTCCAACTCCCACAGACTATAGGCCTGGAGAATTCCATGGACTATTCATGGGGTCACAAAGAGTTGGACAGGACTGAGCAACTTTCATTTCTTCTTCATAGCCCACCAGGCTCCTCTGTCCATGGGATTCTCCAGGCAAGAATACTGGAGGAGTGGGTTGCCATTTTCTCCCCCAGGGGATGTTCCCAGTCCAAGGATTGAATCCATATCTCCTGCATTGGCAGGTGAGTTCTTTACCACTGAGCCACCGGGGAAGCCCACCAAAGCCTCAAGACACCTCAGCAACATGGCATCCTATGAGAGAAGTTCAAGGTGACCCTCCAAGTGACCCTTTTTCCTCCTGGTAACAGGAGGGACTCTGCTGGGAGACAGAGCTCTACTCACCAGGATGAAGACAGTGAAGAATATGACCACGATTGCTGCCGTGATGAACAACTTCTTCCGGGGGAACACTGAGGACGGAAGGAGAAACACCAGCGCGAAGCAGATGGCCCCCCGGAGCCCCCCGTAGGCAATGATGAACTGGTCCTTGAAGGTCAGGGGAATTGTCCGGAACCAGTTAATGACCTGAGTCAGGACGAAGACCCCTGAGAAGGCAAACAAAATCGAGGGGAATGGAATGCGTCAGGCCAGGACACGGGAACAGGAAGGTGAGTTTTCTGTTTCAGGGCAAAGTACAGTTAAGTCCCCAACACAGGAACTTTCAGGTGTCGAACTTTCAAAGGTGTGAACATCTGTTCCATGTCTAACCACATAAACGAGTTCACTTGTCTGGCTTACACTGTGACTTGTCAAGTTTGTGCATTCTCTACAAGTGGCGGGGGTTTTGTACTTTACTGTATAGCACTCTACAGACTGGGCTTCCCAGGTGGCTCAGTGGTTAAAAAAAAAAATCTGCCTGCTAATGCAGGAGATGTGGTTTCAATCCCTGACTGGGAAGATCCCTTGGAGGAAGAAATGGCAACCCACTCCAGTATTCTTGCCTGGGAAATCCCATGGACAGAGAAGCCTGCCAGGCTACAGTCCATGCAGTCGCAAAGAGTCAGACACGACTGGGCGACTAAACAACAACAACTCTGTAGAGTACAGTTAGTGTAGTATCTTCATTTTAAGCCCAGGATGTCATTTATGACGAGATAAAAAGAGCTACCACCTAGAAGTTTCAGGATCATTTTTGCAAGAGGGTACATAGAATTGAACACAGTAAGGAACCAGAACACGTGCAGTCAATGTCAGGCATGAGTGAAGTTGCAGCTCGCCCTTCGTCTCCTGTTGCTGAGCATCTTTCAGCTCTACCATCTCTCACCTCCTCTCCCTCCTCCAGGAAGTAACTCTTCGTGCCTATTCACTCGATGCGAGCCCCTGGATACCAGCTGCTGTATTATCACTACTGTACTTTTCAAGGTAGAGTAAGATTAAAAATCTATTCTTTATTTTTTGTGTTAGTTTTTTATTAGTACTGTTTGTGTGCAAAGTATCATAAACCTATTATAGGACAGTACTATATAGCCGATTGTGTTAGTTGGGTACCTAGGCTAACTTTGTCAAACTTACTAACAAATTGGATGTATGACCATGCTCTTTGAACCAAATTAGTTCATACACAGAGCATCTACTGTATTTCAGAAGAAGCCCTTTCCTACCATCCTGGCTCACATCACTGGGTTCTGAGCCCTGTGTTGTTCCAAGACAGTGAGTGAGAACATGGAGTCAGAGACACCAAGAGAGGTTAATTCCACTTAAAGTAAAAGCCATAAAAATACTCCAGGAAGAAAAAAAATATGTCAGGATGCAGGGAAAGGAGGAGGAGGAGGACATGGAGAACAAGGAGGAAGAGGAGGAGCTGGACGAAGGAGATAAGAAAGACAAGAACCTAAGATGAAGGGAAGTAACAAGAGCAACCACAAAGCAGAGGGAAAGAAGGAGGGACCAGTCCTCCAATGCCAGATTCCCAGGCCCATGGAGGAGACACGTGCTCATTACCCAGTGCCCTCCAGATCAGGCAGAAGGCCAGGGTGAAGCAGACAAAGGCCCAGTTCCACTCGTGGTTCTTCCCCACTGTGGACACGCCCATGAAGATGAAGATCAGGGTCTCGCTGACGCTGCTTAGCATTTTCATGAAATACTTGATGGTCGTGTAGGATTTCTGAGACACGTTCTCTTCCACGTACTTATTCATGGTCATCGCACAAGCCGTGATTCTGCAAGAAAAGATTAGCTTCTGTTTAAACAGGATAATGGTCCCAATCAGAATATGAGTCAGCAGGTAGCTGACTAGGCTGGCTCTACCCTTCTGCCCACCACTACATCATTGATTGATTTTTATAAGTGACTATAATTTGCATCCTTGGAAACCCTACTGTTCCTGGAAGTCTTCATCAATATCCAAGGCTCCAACTTGGCTCTGCCCAGCTTTCTAGTCTCTGGATGTGGACATCAGTACATCAGCTAGTCTGCCAGCATCAAAAATAAAACAAGCTCCTAAAAAATTCAAAACCCATTATCTTCCTATAAAGCCAGTTCCATCTTCTTTTTTCCTCTAGAGCCCCAAATGCTGCACTATTGCCTAAAATCCTAAATTTGAAACTGTGGTCACACTGGACTTCTCCCTGCACATCCTGAGTGCCCCTCACCATTTGTCTGCTCACCAGTCATCTTCTGTCCCTCACCCTAAATCTCCTGGACCTACTCACTCACTGTGACTCTGATGCCTTACTTCTGGTTCTCATTTCTATTGGGTTAGCCCAAAACTTTGTTCAAGTTTTTCCATTAACATCTCATGGAAAAAATCTGAAAGAACTTTTGGACCAACCCAATGCTTATCTACTATATTCACTTCTGAGAAATTCAAAATGTATTCATAGGCTCTGAAAATTCCAAAAGGAAGGAAACTGTTTTGCTTGTTTTCCCCACATTTCCAAAACTCTGGGCCCACAGAGCTCTTTATGCTCCTTCCTCTTGACCTCTGTGGTCTTAACTTTCTATTCCGTATTGGAGTATAGTTAATGAACATTGTGGTGTGCGTTTCAGGTGTACAGCAAGGTGATTCAGTTATACATATATGTGTATTTATTCTTTTTCAAATTCTCTTCCCATTTAGGTTGTTACATAATATTGTGCAGAGTTCCCTGTGTTATACAGTAGGTCCTTGTTGGTTGTACAGAATTTTTTAAAGTTTTTTATTGGAGTAAATAAAACATAAAGATGGCCAAGAGGCACATGAAAAGATGCTCAACATTACTACTTACTAGAGAAATGCAAATCTAAACTACAATCAAGTTGCATCTCACATCAATCAGAATGGATATCATCCAAAAATTTACAAACAATAAATGCTGGAGAGGGTGTGGACAAAAACAAACACTCCCACCCTGTCACTGGGAAGTAAATCGGCACAGCCACTATGGACATCAGTAAGGAGGTGCCTCAAAAAACTAACAATCGAGTGGCCGTATGATCCAGCAATCCCACTCCCAGGCATATATCGAGAGAAAACCACATGTCAAAAAGATACACCTGAGTGTTCACTGCAGCACTCTTTACAACAGCCAAGATGTGGAAGCAACCTAAGTATCCAATCAGTTTTATTTTTAATAATAAGCCATCAGCTACAGAATTGAAGAACCCACCAGTGCCTCAGCAGTAAAGAGTACACCTGGCAATGAAGAAGATGTGGAGTTCCATCTCTAGGTCGGAAAGATTCTCTGGAGAAGGGAATGGCAACCCGCTCCAGTATTCTGCCCGGGAAATCCCATAGACAGAGGACAACGGCAGACGACGGTCCATAGGCTTGCAAAGAGTAGGACACGACTTAAAGACTAAATAACAATGGAGTATTGAAGCTCCTACTTGTCTCATACTAACCCTATTTCCCTCAGTACCACTTGGATTTGGATTTTTTCTTTATCATTCAAGAAGTGAGTTTTGAAAGGTTAACGAGAGTTTTTTTGTAAAAATGTTATTTATTCCCCTCTGAGATCATCCTCACATTCATTCACTGGGAAAAATATAAACCACACAGGCGAAGAGTAATCTTCAGTTCATTCAGGGAGCGATTTAACAAAAATTTCTATGCAGAAATTATTGAAAACTACAGCTTTGCTGTAGGAATAAAAGAAATACATGAATTTTACATGAATGTTCACAGGATCATTTTCCATTGCTTTGTGTCCTTAACATGACACCGAGTAAGGCTTCTGTCTGCCAGACACCTCCCTGCAACTCTACGCTGCCTCCACCAGCACAGATACGACCCTCCAGGGTGAGAAACAGCCTCGGTAGGTTCCAGGGACCCAGAGCCCACGGCGCCCTTGTTTGGGAAACGTGGGCATCTTCATGATGTGGACGCACTGTTCAGGCTGGGGACGAGTGTTCCAAGGGTCACGTTCTAGTCTGTCATGTACAGGTCAATGCACACGACCTCTCAAACAAAGGCCAGGAGGTATTGCACTGCAAAGAGGGATCTTTTTTTGCCACAGGGTGTGCTAAGCCAGTCAAACCACCTCCCCTTCAATAACACCCTATGTACACAAAACTACAAATGAGCGTTGTTGTTGTTGTTTGGTCGCTCAGTCGTATCTGACTCTCTGCAACCCCATGGATTGCAGCACTAGCTTCCCTCTAATTAGGGAGGCACACACATGACATACCTAGACAGTGTAATAAAAAGCAGAGACAAAGATCCCTACAGTCAAAGCTATGGTTTTCCCAGTACTCATGTACAGATGTGAGAGTTGGACCATAAAGAAGGCTGAGCACAGAAGAATTGATGCTTTTGAACTGTGGTGCTGGAGTCCCTTGGACAGCAAGATCAAACCAATCAATTGTAAAGGAAATCAACCCTGAGTACTCATTGGAAGGACTGATACGGAAGCTGAAGCGCCAATTCTTTAGCCACCTGATGCAGAAAGCCAAATCATCGGTAAAGACCCCGATGCTGGGCAAGATTGAAGGCAGAAGGAGAAGGCGGCAACAGAGGATGAGATGTTTTGATAGCATCACTGACTCAACGGACATGAGTTTGAGCCACCTCTGGGAGACGGTGAAGAACAGGGAAGCCTAGCATGCTGCAGTCCATGGGGTCGCAGAGTCAGACATGACTTAGTGACTGAACAACAACGACACATGACACTCTTATATTGAATATGTGATGCTTAAGAGCCTATTCTATAGGCTGAAGGGGAAAATACGAGATTATATCTTCAACCATATAATTAAAGTTTATCTCCACAACCCAACTGGAAGCTTCGTGGGGGAAACAGTGTCATCAATGCTTATCACCGTGCCTGGCACCTCGTTAATGTATTCTCAGCCAATGACAACATGGATCCAAGGATGCCTTATTCATGGGAATGGTGGAGTATCATCAACAGATCTGTATTTCAGAAAGAAATCATAAGTACACATGCAGGACAGATCTGGATGGGCACGACCTAAAGACTAGAGTCACCTTCTTTCCCACAATGGTTGTTGGTTTTCAAAATCTACTGCAGCACTTGGTCCATACAATCTCCCCAAACAGGTCCACCTTTGAACAGGTCTTAGGTTCTATTCCATGGGACCACGTGGAGGGAAGGTACGTATAGAATTCACCAGTGCCCTCTGCTTTGTTAAACCCATATTAGGGTTTAACATATTATCACCAATTTAGAGATGGAGAAGCTAAAGCACAATAATTAGTGGTTTTTGGATTCACCAGCAGTTGAGATTTTTTTTCTTCATCACTGTCCCACTCTCAATGCAGTATAGAAAAATTTCAGGCCAGCTAATACTGTCTCAACAATCATCAGGGAGAAAACAGACTTTCTATTTTGATAATCTGTCATTGGACTATTTTCTGACTAGAAAACTCCAGCCAACACTTTTTTCCTTACTGTACTCCATGCCTCCACCCTGGATGGTCAATGAAACAATGTTCGCTTCCTTTCCACCAGCACGCAGGCTCTCCAAGCCGGGGTTGGCCTTCTTCCTCCACCGTGGCTCCCTGCACGCAGTGCTACCACGCGTATGCTCACCTGCTGCTGGCTGAAAGTGAAAGTGTTAGCCACGCAGGCGTGTCCAACTCTTTATGGCCCCATGGACTGTAGCCCGGCAGGCTCCTCTGTCCATGGAATTTCCCAGGCAAGAATATTGGACTGGATTGCCATTTCCTTCTCCAGGGGATCTCCCCAACCCAGGGATCAACCCAGACCTTCTGCCTTGCAGGTGGATTCTTTCATCTGAGCCACCAGGAAGCTGCTGGCTGAGTCTAGCTTAATGGAGACCCAGAATCCTTCACTAGGCAGCTGGCAACTGTACAACCAAAGAGAAAGGCATCCATACAGACAGTGGGCGGAGAAGGCAGACTTCTGGTTGTGAAGATAAAATACGTACACACCTTGTCTGTGTTTACCTACATACTGTGTAGCCATGACTCAGTTCATTCACTTTATGAATACAAGCGCTTTTATGTTTTTCAAGAGTGATCAATTCTCTCATTTCAATTGCAACATTGGGAGACCTGTTTAGAATTGAACTGTTTAGAATTAGAATTGAACAGATAGAAAGGATGTTGCAAAAGTCTTTGGTGTCCATGCCATGCCTGTGTGTGATCTTAAAATGTATGGATTCAGTTCCAGGAAAAGACAGCCCAAACAACAGCTGCATATTCTCCATAAAGTCTTCATCAAACATAAAAGCCTGCTCCACTAATCAGAGCCGAGCATTAGCAAAAACGAAGGACAATTAACAAGCTTTCTCTGCACTGATTAAAGCCAGGTCTGCGGTGACTCAGGGTACACTGCATGTTCTCAGAATAAAGTACTCACTCATGTGAGGTAAATTAATTATTCCAGGGCACGGATTACTATATAACGGATCGCCTCTTCCAGTAAACCTGACAACCCAGAGAGAGTGAGTTTGACACATGAGAAAATGGAAAAAAAAAAAAAGTTTTGCAAAGAAATATCCA
Source organism: Bos indicus x Bos taurus (assembly GCF_003369695.1). Taxonomy (NCBI): domain Eukaryota; kingdom Metazoa; phylum Chordata; class Mammalia; order Artiodactyla; family Bovidae; genus Bos; species Bos indicus x Bos taurus. Next base: position 7,311,402 of record NC_040086.1, on the reverse strand, counting down.
ACCACAAAAACTGAACCACCTTTCTTAAAATTTCCAAAATGAAATAAATTCCAGCAACTATAGATGCTTGGTTATTCATGAAGTCTTGTCCATTTCATGGATTTTCCACATCTTTTGTATTTTTCTCCTTTGGATGTGTTCAATTCAACTATTATTTATAGTTCATTTTCTGGCTCCTAAAGTTTGGTCCCTGGGTCGAGAAGATCTCCTGGAGGAGGAAATGGCAACCTGCTCCAGTATTCTTGCCTGGAAAATCCCACGGACAGAGGAGCCTGGCAGGCCACGGTCCATAGGCTCGCAGAGAGTCAGAGACGATTGCAGCGACTTAACACACACAAAGCCATCATGATTTTGTGCAAAAACACATAAGAGGCCACAGCTCATTGTCAAAAGTATGATATTAAATACAAGGCATCAAGGGACCCACAGTGTCCACGGACTCTAGTTGAGGACTGCTGATGTAGGCATGAGTGACAGGAAGACTGGACCAAGATCACAATGATGGAATTCAAGTTTTCCAGCTGGAGAACACCTGGTGGACATTGGGAGAGGGTTGTAGACAGGTGTGAGAATCAGCTGCTATGTGACAACCCTGCACCAGTGAATAGGCAGAGTGTTCCCAGGATTTAACCTGGAAGCACTGAGACCCTCATGGGAGGCTGCCACCTTCTGGAAGTCTTCCTGCTCATCACAGTAGTAGCCGAGAAGTATTTCTAAAAGTGTAGTTTGTAGACCACATGATTCTGAGTAGTCCTTGGAAAAATGCAAATACCAAGACCTCCATCTGAGACGTATAGACTCGGAATCTCTGGTGGGGCCCAGGGATTCTGTATCCATAGCAACCTTCTCAGGTGATTCCAAAATACATCAAAGTTTGAAGAAACCAAGGGAGCCCAGGAAGAAGGTTCAGATGAGGAAGAATGAAAGAGAAAAAGAGCTGACACTTGAATCCTGTTATTTAAAGATCTATTGGAGAGTGAAAACAAGGGCTAACATGAGATGTGAGGACTGCTGTGGATTTAATTACGCTTTGCCACCTGTTTTCCCTTCCCTTCTCACAATATTCATTATCTGCATCTGGGTGTACATTCCCACCTTCTCTTGCCTAGACTAGTATGCAGGCACCTTCGCTCTGCTGCTGGACACACACTCCCACGCTCCTGCCTGGACAGACTCCTTGTCTCTAGGCATCCAGCAAGCCTGCAGCCCTGCCTTCCAGCTGCCACCGCAGTTGTTGTTGTTCAGTCGTCAGGCTCCCCTGTCCTTCACTATCTCCTGGAGTTTGCTCAAATTCATGTCCATTGAGTCAGTGATGCTATCTAACCATCTTACCCTCTGCAGCCCCCTTCTCCTCCTGCCCTCAGTCTTTCCCAGCTTCAGGGTCTTTTCCAATGAGTTGGCTCTTCACATCAGGTGGCCAATGTACTGGAGCTTCAGCTTCAGCATCAGTCCTTCCAATGAGTATTCAGGTTTGATTTCCTTTAGGATTGATTGGTTTGATCTCCTTGCAATCCAGGGGACTCTCAAGAGTTTTTTCCAGCACCACAATTTGAAAACATCAGTTCTTCTTCAGTGCTCAGCCTTCTTTATGTTCCATCTCTCACATCCATACATGACTACTGGAAAAGCCACAGCTTTGATTTTACGCAGAGGACTATTCAAACATTATCAGTCCTGAGGGATGGTGTAAAAGGGTTTAGAAGCTCTCCAATCATGGATCCACTAGAGAGCAAAATCAGAGCGAGTCACCTCCCTGCTTACAGTTTCCAAAGGCTCCCGAGTGTCTACAGAACAACATAGGCCAAGACTAGGCATCTGCTGGGGGTGGGGAAAGAACAGAGTGGGAGTTTGGGATTAGCAGATGCAAGATTTTATATATAGGATGGATAAACAGCCAGGTCCTATTGTATATGATTAAGCTGGACTACTAAATAGCTTAGATATGGAAGCAACCTAAGTGTCCATCAACAGAGGAATGGATAAATAAGCTGTTGTCCATATATATAATGGAATACTGCTCAGCCACAAAAAAGAATGAACTAATGCCATCTGCAGAAACATGGATGGATCTAGAGATGATCATACGAAGAGTTTGGGATTACCAGATGCAAACTATCATATATAGAATGGATAAATAACAAGGTCTGACTGTATAGCACAGGGAACTATATTCAATATCCTGTAGTAAACCATAATGGAAAAGAATCTGAAAAGAAATATATATATATAACTGAAATATGCATATATGTATAACTGAGTCACTTCATTGTACAGCAGAAACTAACACAGCATTGCAAATCAACTGCCCTTCAAGAAAAAGGAAAAGTAGGCATGTACCTCTCTTACAACCCTAGACTCAGTTCTTACGTGTAGGTGGTCACTTCACCTGGGGGCCTTCTCTCTCTCCCCAGAATGCCCTTCTCTTCATCACTGAGGCTTCAACTCGGCACCACCAGCCCCACCCCCACTGTATTATTTATATGTTTTATTATCAAGGATCAACTTTCCCTTAATGACGTATAATCGACACAGGTGGAGACGGCCATCTCTCCCAGTGAGTTTACTCTCACTGCTTGCTTCTGCTGCTGCTGCTGCTAAGTCGCTTCAGTCGTGTCCGACCCTGTGCGACCCCATAGATGGCAGCCCCAGGCAGAAGAAATTGTGAAGGAAGGACTGTGATTGGCCCAGGGATTTGGAGAACTGTGATTGTATCAGCCTGTGTCTCATGACCATCCCGTCAGCTGGTCATGAGACACAGGCTGATACAATCACAGTTCTCCAAATCCCTGGGCCAATCACAGTCCTTCCTTCACAATTTCTTCTGCCTGGGGCTGGCAGGGTAGATCTCTGTTGATAGGGACGAGGTTTTAGAGACAGAAAGCCCAATGTATCTGTGACCTTTGTTTGATGAGAAGGTAGTCATCACACGGAGAAAGACAAAACTGAAAGAGAAAGAAGGTCCAGGTGGCCAGGTGACCTGGAGTCCTGTTACCATCACACCAAGGCCAGACCTACAAGAATTTATTTATATGAGCCAATACATTCCCCCTTTATGGTGGAATCTGGTTTGATTTGGAGTTTGCCTGATAGCTCAAAAGGTAAAAAATCTCTCTGCATGTGCGAGAGACCCAGGTTGAATCCCTGGGTCAGGGAAGATCCCCTGGAGTAGGGAACGACAACCCACTCCAGTATTCTTGCCTGGAGAATTTCATGGACAGAGGAGCCTGGTGGGCTACAGTCCATAGGGTCGCAAAGAGTCAGACAAGACTTAGTAACTAACACTTTCACTTTACTAACCCAGAGCCTCCTTCTATTGTTTCAGCTGGGCTTCTGCTTACAGAGTTTCTTTGATGGCTCAGCAGTAAAGAATCTGCCTGCCAATGCAGGAGACACAGGTTTGATCCCTGGGTCGGGAAGATCCGTGGAGGAGAAAATGGCAACCCACTCCAGTATTCTTGCCTGGGAAATCCCATGAATAAAGGAGCCTGGTAGGCTGAGGTCCGTGGGCTTTCAAAGAGTCAGACATGACTTAGCAAGTAAACAACAACTGGTTTTGGAAGCTGGATCTGCACCCATAGCTGAATTCCCTGCTCTAACGCTCTCGTGAAAGGAATGAAAATGTGACTTTAATCATGTGTTCAAACCTGTCATAGTCAAAAGTGTGAAGTGAGTGGTCCCTGTACACTGCGTTTCACTATGAGTTTTCTGAAAACAGAAATGGGAATTATTTCTCAGCAATTATATCATATTTACATTTCTGACTATAACCTTGTTTTGCACCTTGGCCTACATAGACTTATAGCAAGTCTCAGACTCGAGAGTTTGAAAGAGGAAAATGCAACTTTAAATTGTAAGCTCTAGGGCTTCCCTCGTGGCTCAGTGGGAAAGAATTCACCTGCTAATGCGGGAGATGCGGATTTGATCTCTGATCAGGGAAGATCCCAAATGCCTCGGGGCAACTAAGCCCATGCACCACAACTACTGAGCATGTGCTCTAGAGCCTGGGAATCCCAGCCACTGAAGCCTGTGTGCCCTGGAGCCCGTGCTCTGCAACAAGAGAAGCCACCGCAACGAGAAGCTTGTGCACAACTAGAGAGGCGTTCCCGATCGCAGCACTAGAGAAAGCCCACGCAAGAAGACTCAGCACAGCCGGAAAAAAAAAAAAAAATTTGTTAAGCTCTAGACCAAGAGCCATCCAGTGATGACTTGATCAACAAATCAAGTTATTTTCTAAAATTTCCATGAAGCATAGACCTGAAGCAATATAATCATTTTCAGGTAAAGACAAGACAAGAAACAGTTGGAAAAGCAAAGGAATGGCACAATCAGTATTATCCAGTTGTGTGAAAATTGTTAGGTCATTCAGTCATGTCCGACTGTTGGTGACACCATGGACTGCAGCACGCCAGGCTCCTCTGTCCTCTACTCTTTCACTATGGCAAACTTTCCTTTCACTATGCGAAAATATCCATCCAATAGATCTCAGGGAAAGAGTTCTTAATTCAACAAACTGTTACTGTTTCATGAAACTTAAATTTACCAGGAAAACACTAGATATTTTCCTGTCTAAGAATTCTAAACCCAGCCTAAAACTCTCTCAATTAGCTGCACTCACTGAGAAGAGCAGTGGCGGATTGGTCCTAAAGAATAACCAAAAAATTACCCACAGTCGGTCTTTTAGGTAAATGTCATTCTGAGAAGGTAATGAATGGGTTTTCACAAGCTGCTTAAATACAGCATTTACTGGATTGACTATAACATGGTACTGATTCTTCCTCAGAAATTTAACTTTTCTGTTTGTGTTTCATATAAACTAAAATTATTTTTCCTTCAGCACAACTAAAACACAAGATTCCAAAAACATCTTAGGAGACGGGGAGAGACTGAGTAGCTTTAAAAATCGATCCCTGATCATCCGCAACAATGGGGTACTTTATTTTACTTAGGTTTTTTTGTTTTGTTTTTGCCTCCACCAAAATCAAATCTTTTTTGAGTCTACCTGGAATAAGACTCCTTGAAAATGACCCACTTCAGAAGCCACCACAAACCTTGGATGAGAAAGGTCCCAAATTATATCGCTTTATTCATTTGGACTTAAATAGAAATCTGTAAAATATTGTTCACAAAAGAAAATGCTCTCTGGGAGCATTTATTACGGCAGCTATTTTAAATTTTTGTTTTCTGTTTTTTAACTACTACTATAAATACCCCATATACTATTTCTTGCATTCTTAACATACCTTAAAACACCTAATTACAAACTGTGTAATTGAACCACATAGGACTCATATAATTGAAATTTCACGGACTGCATTTCCCATACAGACCAAAATATATAGTTGCTATTGATCTTAGTCTGCAGATCAAACACAGACAAAAAGAGAGATTAAAATAGTGCTTGAAGGGTTGTTTTACCTCTAAGAAAATGGGGTGAGAAAATGTATTATTCTGAATATTACATATCGGATAAGTTTGCAATTTTAGTTCATAAAAAATATGACATCTCCAAACATAGGGAATCTGTTTTACAAGGATTTTGTTCATCCCTGTATTTTGTGTGTGTGTGTGTGGGTGTGTGTGTGTGCATGCTCAGTTGTGTCTGACTTTTTTGCAACCCCATGGACTATTGCCCCCCAGGCTCCTCTGTCCATGGAATTTTCCAGACTGGAGGTAGGAGGTAGGTTGCCTTACCCTCCTCCAGGGGATCTTTTCAACCCAGGGATCAAACCTGGGTCTCATTATGTCTTCTGCATTAGCAAGTATATTCTTTACCACTGGGCTACCTGGGAAGCCCATGCTTGTAGGAATGACAACTTTTCCTCAGAGAGAATCCCACCACTGAGCCAGATGTTGAAGGTCTTTATATCAAAACCCCTCCTCATACCGTTCACGGGGTTCTTGAGGCATGAATGCTAGGGTGGTCTGCCATTCTCTTCTCTAGTAGCGAAGGACGGGGTAGCCTGGTGTGCTGTAGTCCATGAGGTCGAAAGAGTCGGACATGACTGAGCGACTGAACAACAGCATAGCAAAACCCCTAAATGCAGGTTTGGGGCAGCAGTTTTCATTTTTTATGGTGGCTTAAATTTGACTTCTTAATAATCTCAAGCTGCCTCAGAAGACCCCTCCACTCTCCCTTCAGTGATCTTCCCCTTCCTTTCTGATCTCCCTGTTCTGAAATAAAGGTTCTTTATAAACCACACTGTTCCCATTGATGGAGAAATTGCACACCAGCTCTATTTTCCCCATTTTTTTCACACCCTCATTTTTTTTCTTTTACTTTATCAAAGGGAAGAAAACACATTTCAACAAATCTTTAAATATCCAAGTAGCAAAGCTAACACTGGTAATGTATATGTTCCAGTGCCATTCTCTCAAATCACCCCACCTCTCCTCCTCCCACTGAATCCAAAAGTCTGCCCTGTACCTCTGTGTCTCCTGTGCTGCAGATGGGGGGACACACGTATGCCTTGTCAAAGTCGCTTAGTTGTGTCTGACTCTTTGTGACCCCATGGACTATACAGTCCATGGAGTTCTCCAGGTCAGAATACTAGAGTGGGTAGCCGTTCCCTTCTCCAGGGGATCTTCCCAACCCAGGGATCGAACCCACGTCTCCCACATAGCAGGCAGATTCTTTACCAGCTGAGCCACCAAGGAAGCCCGTATATGCCTATGACTGACTCATACTGATGTATGGCCAAAACCATCACAGTATTGTAAAGTAATTATCTTCCATTTAAAATAAATAAATACATTTTAAAAAGAATATGTAATAAAATCTCTAAACGCAAAAAAAAAAAAAAATAAATGAATGCTATGCAACAAAGCTAACAGAGATGGGATACAAGCAACATAAGTAATCTTCAATTTCCTAGTGGTCACTGTTAAAAACATAAAAATAAACCAGTGAAGGCAACTTTCATAATGTATTTATTTAATCCAACAGATCTAACACATTTTCATTTCAACATGCAAATGAGCAATATAAAAAGCATTAATGAGATACTCTACAGTCTCTTTCGACTAAATCTTAAAAATCTGGTGTATATTTTATACTTAGAGCCCACCTCAAGTTAGAATGACTACATTTTAAGTGCTCAAAAGCCACATTTGGCCGATGACCATAGTACTGGACAACACCCAAGGGAAAAAACAGTGACAGCCCACCAGTTTTCTTCCTCCTCCAAAAAAAGCCAAGCAAACGCTGGAGCTCGCCAGCTGGAATGAGTTCATTAAAGTCTAAACCATCAAAACAAGTGAAAATAATTTCCCAAATCACTTACACTTTGCTGTTTCTGTTGCTCAGTCGCTAAGTCGTGTCCAACTCTTTGCGACCCCATGGACGGTACCACCCCAGGCTCCTCTATCCCCCTGTCTCCAAGTGTTTGATCAAGTTCATGGCCACTGAATCAGCAATGCTATCTAACTATATCATCCTCTGATGCTCCCTTCTCCTTTTGCCATTTTTTAAAAATAAAAAACAGTATTTTGGGTGAATTTACACACTTTAGGAAAATAGAATATTATTTCACTCACATCTCGAATCTTAAAAAAAAAAAAAAAAAGAGCAAAGTCACAGAAACAGTGTCAGCTGGTGATTGCCAGAGGTTTGGAGAGGGTGCAAGGGGAAAGGGGAAAATGGATCACAGGCTACACATTTCCAGTTATAAGATAAGAACTTCTGGGATCTAAGGGGCCGTGTGGTGACTGGGCCATCCTGCACAGGATGGTACATTCGGGCAGTTAATGGTGCTGCATGGTGCACTTGGAAGTCCTCACGACACACACACAGGATGGGGAACTATGTGAGGCGATGAATGTGCCTCTTAATTTCATGGTGGTGACCATTCTGCAATACACACCTATTATCTAATCATCACATTTTATACCTTACATTTATACAGTGACGTGTGCCCTTCACATCTCAGGAAAGTTAGAAAAAAACAGGTTATAATTTAAAATTTCTCCCTGCATTTTCTAGTTTTGCCATGTAGGTGAGGGAAAATTATACAAAATAAAACAAAAGGTAGGTGAGTCACCATTAAAAAATAATAATGCAGTTTTGTTTGTTTCTTTTTCAAACTTTTTTTATTGAACAGGGTCAGAAAATTAGGGGAGATATGATTGGTTTCTCTATTATTTAACGAATTTCCTGCCTCATTCTACTGTCTTCCTCCCCTCCCCCACTCCTCCACTCCATTCAGTGATAGAGGTGGTAATAGAAGATTTTTTTTTAATTTATATTTTTAATTGAAGTTGATTTACAATGTTTCTGGTGTATAGCAAACTGACTCAGTTATATACTTATATATGTATTCCTTTTTTAATCAGAGTATAACAAGAATATACAGTGGAACAGACAGCCTCTTCAATAAGTGGTGCTGGGAAAACTGAACAGTTACATGTAAAAGAATGAAATTAGAATACTCCCTTATACCATACACAAAAATAAACTCAAAATGGATTAAAGATCTAAATGTAAGACTGGATAATATAAAATTCTTAGAGGAAAAACAGGAAGAACACTCTCTGACATAGATCACTGCAAGATCTTTTTCTGACCCACCTCCTAGAGTAATGAAAATACAAACAAAAATAAACAAATTGGACCTAATTAAACTTAAAAGTTTTCACATAGCAAAGAAAACCATAAATGAGACAAAAAACCCTCAGAATGGGAGACTGCTAAGTCACTTCAGTCGTGTCTGACTCTGTGCGATCCCAGAGACAGCAGCCCACCTGGCTCTGCCGTGCCCAGGACTCTCCAGGCAAGAACACTGGAGTGGGTTGCCATTTCCTTCTCCAATGCATGAAAGCGAAAAGTGAAAGTGAAGTGCTCAGTCGTGTCCGACTCCTAGCGACCCCATGGACTGCAGCCCACCAGGCCCCTCCAACCATGGGATTTTCCAGGCAAGAGTACTGGAGTGGGGTGCCACTGCCTTCTCCGCAGAATGGGAGAAGACATTTGCAAATGAAGCAACTGACAAAGGGTCAATCTCCAAAATATACAAACAGCTCATGAAGCTCAATATCAAAAAAAAAAAAAAAACCTAAGATTTTAACGAGGTCTGTTTGGATCAGTCTAGGATATAACTGAAGGTACCAAAAACATCCCCCAAAATAAAGCTTTTATTTGCCGAGACAACATAAGGTACAAAGACACAGTGAACAGAGCAGGAGACCCAGAGCCATAGATGGAAGCCTGTGTTATGGTCCCCTCTCTCCTTCCCTCAACTGTTCTTTGAGATTCAGTGGGTTCTTCATGATTCAATGGTTTCTTCGATTCAATGCATTGATGTAAACAGGATGCTCTGTCTTTGCGAATGCGTTTACAGTGTGGCAGGGATTCACCCAGCAAAACAAAACCTTGCTCACAGCCTCTTAATACTTCATCTCCCTCCCCACCTCCCCCATCAGAGGAATTCCCGTCACAAATGCCCCGTGCTGATCTTGGAAAAAGAGACACCTCATCTGCAGCAACTGCAGCCTTTAGACCCTGAGGCTCTTCCAAAAGCATGCTCATGAATACTCCAAGCATCAAAGTCTAAAGAATTTTCTCTTCAAGTTAAAACTGGGTTCTTACTCATTCTTACGACACAGCCCATGCCACGTGCACCAGGGGCTTCCCTGGGACTGCTCTTTGGGGCAGTGGTCATAGGGGTGAGGTATTTTGGGAAACTTCAAGATAAGCCTATATACCAGAGGCCATTGCTGGTTACATTTTGGATCTTTATAATCGCTGATATTCTGTAGAGCAAGTGTTTCTTTGTTCATCTGGACTTAATGATGTTAGAAATGAGAGTCTACCTTGCATATTTATCTATTTATTATTTTTTTCTGACTGCACTGGGTCTTTGTTGCTGCGTGGACTTTTCTCTAGCTGTGATGAGCACGAGCTACTCTCTAGTAGCCGTGTGCAGGCCTCTTGTGACAGCTTCTTTCATTGTGGAGCTCCAGGCACACACAGCCTTCAGTAGTTGCGGCTCCCGGGCTCTAGAGCACAGGCTCAACAGCTGTGGTGCACGGGCTTAGCTGCACCATGGCTTGTGGGATCTTCCCAGACCAGGGATGGAACCTGTGTCTCCTGCATTGGCAGGCAGATTCTTTACCCTGAGCCATCAGAGAAGGCCCAGATAATTGTATCCTGAAGAGATGGTGGGCAAACCATCACCAAGAGGAACCAGGAGAGAAGCTGCAACATGGCAAGCAAAAGCACAGTTTCTTATTGTTTTCCAAGTTTTCAGTAGATGACAATCACCGTCTCGTACAAAGGAAAACAGGAAGGAAAGGGAACATGACCTTCACACCCCAGCAGTGACTGCCACAGTCCAGGGACATCAGCCCAACACTTGACTTCATCCCTGAGCCTATCACTCTGGAAATCTTGTTAAAGTCTCATTTTAAAATGTCATGGAGAGGATTTCCCTGGTGGTCTAGTGGTTAAGAATCTGCCTTCCAGTGCAGGAGATGCAGGCTTGATCCTTTGTTGGGGAATTAAGATCCCACCTGCCATGGGCAACTAAGCTCCCACCACAATGAAAACCCAGCACAGCCAAAAGCAAACAAACAAATGGCATGGAGAGGTGCTCATTTTTTACTTTTATTTTACTGGACACATCCTGGGTGGGCCTGATACCTGTAGATGCGGGGTCCAGGCCTCACCCTACAGCCAAGGATTTTGCCCACCAGGGCCTCAGTTTGCTCATTCCTAAGATTTGTTGTTGTTCAGTTGCAAGTCATGTCTGACTCATTGCAACCGCATGGATTGCAGCCCACCAGGGTTCCCTGCCCTTCACTATCTCCTGGAGTTTGTTCAAAACCATGTCCATTGAGTCAGTGATGCCACCCAACCATCTCATCCTCTGTCGTCCCCTTCTCCTCCTGACCTCAGTCTTTCCCAGCATCAGGGTCTTTTTCAGTGAGTGAACTCTTCTCATCAGGTGGCCATTTCAGCTTCAGCATCAGTCCTTCCAATGAATATATTCATAAGATGGAAGTGGCCATTAACATTTCCTACTTTCTTTGCAATAATGCTGCTAAAATCACTGAAACAACAGATCAAAAATATTTTGTGTGTGCTGTGCTTAGTCGCTTAGTCATGTCTGACTCTGCGACCCCATGGACTGTAACCTGCCAGGCTCCTCTGTCCATGGGGATTCTCCAGGCAAGAATACTGGAGGGGGTTGCCATACTGGATCTTCCCCACCCAGGGACAGAACCCAAGTCTCCTGCACTGCAGACAGATTCTTTACCTTCTAAGCCACCAGGGAAGCCCAAAAGCATTTTAAATGTCCTCTAAAGAAGAAAGACTAAGGAATTATTAATCAATGAAAACAAAACAAGAATATTGGGTGCCCGCCATCATCTCAAAAGGAGAACTTGAACATTTTCTGAAATTCTTAGAGCATAGCAAGAAGAAGTCAGTAATTGACCTGCAGGCTGCTGGCTGCCATGGGAACCAAGCATTCCCTCCTTGGACAGGGGGTTTTCAGCATCCCACTGGCTGGATCCCAAAGCAATACAAAGGTACAAGGTGAGGACCAGAAAGGGGTGATGTTCACAAGGGGGAACAGAGTCCCAGCTCAGTTCACATCCCTGTGGATCTGATTTAAGGAATTACATTAGGCATCTGTTAGTGTCCTTGGGTAAGAGGGACAATGGGAATTAACTCTGAGCAGTTTTCTGAACATAAAGTTCAAAACATATGAACAAAGGCACGAATTTCTAAAATCAATGCTGTGAGTCCCTTCTCCATCCCCAGCAATAAAGCTACAGTACTCGAGGGTCCCATGCTATGGCAATGTGAACGTTCATGTTTAAGAGACTAGAAACTTTTCATTAACCTTAGCTCCAGAGCAGTGGAAATGCACTCTGAAACACACATACACAGACATACACGAGTATGCACCTTCCCTATTTCAACGACTCATCCCAGCATAGAATGAGCAGGAAGGTACCAGAAAATTAGAAAACAAGAAACTAGCTAACTCTTAATGTCTGAATTGAAAACTCTCCTGAACACTTGGGAACCATGATGTGGCCCTAATTTGTCCCTAAGATCCTAGTTCCCAGAGCAAGTACAGCGCTGATCCCACCCTCGCAGAAGGTCAGGTACCTGGGGCATCACCAGCCTTCTGAGTTCTGTGGACTCCAACTCCCAGACACGGCTAAGCAGAGATGTACCAGGACTCTACCCCGGTTAGCACTTCACCTGTCCCCCTCACACTCAGGATCTTCCCATACCAGTTTCTGCTTTGAACATCAGGAAAGTTGACAAGCATATCTAGATAGCTCCGTGGATGTTCTAGAACTTTTACATATGCCCAGGGTCAAAATGAGAGCTTCCCTGGTATCTCAGTGGTAAGCAATCCACCTGCCATTGCAGGAGATGCAGGTTCGATCCCTGGGCTGGGAATATGCCCTGGAGAAGGAAATGGCAACCCACTGCAGTATTCTTGCCTGGAGAATCCCCTGGACAGGGGAGCCTGGTGGGTTATGGTCCATGAGGTTGGAATAGAGTCAGACACGACTGAGTGACTAAACAACAAGGGTCAGGCTCTATTCATATATATACGTTATACACGTTAAAGGTTCTTTCACCAACCATTGCAAGGACACTGCTGGGAAACTAGATGCAAAGTCCCAGCCCTGTCATCTTTGCAGAGACCTTGTCACCAGCTGATCAGACACCTTCAATGACACGAGTCAAAGAACAGTGAGGACACTGGAGGTCATACAAATGACATGAATAGCCACCAGGAAGACGCTGCCCCTTTCGTTACTGGGTCAGACTGGATTAGTTTGGTGCTTTATTTAGGTTCCCTGGGATACAGACCATCACATGACTTCCTAATGCATGGCTTTCATTACAGTGGGTGCCACTCTCCTTGTGGAGAGAGACGAACCTCACTGCTTCTGCTACAAAAGTGGTGATATGGGCAGAAAATAAACAGTCCATATTCAAAGCATCACCGGAATCAGACTGCAAAAGAAAACTCCAAGAAGAACTAGACCCACGTTTACAACACAAACCCTAAACATGGATAGCAGACCCCAGTAGAGAACCTGGCATGTATTAAGCTGTAAATAAATATTCGTCAAAATTAAAACCTTTAAAGGCATTCTATTACAAAGCATTTCACACTGGCCCTCTACAAGTTATGGCCATAATATAATAGGTTTATTTTTGGAAGCTGCAAAACACCCACGCCCAACAAGTAAACTCTGTCAAAGTGACCCTCCTAATAGGCTAACATTGGACCCAAATGTAACCATTCTTCAGCTACTTGTAGAGCTTTTTGGAAACATCCTTCTGAATTAGTTAGTGGGTGACACACTAGCTAGTGGATAACTAACTATCCACTCTTGCTTTATAACCATACTTCTTTCAGCTCAAAGGCCAGGATGGTGTGCCTTATTCATTGAGTTTTGCTTTGAATGATGTAAAGCTATAACCTCAAATCGAATATATCACACAGAGTGAAGGTTTTCTACTACTAATGTTGTTCAAATGAATATACAGAAGCAATTGCAGAACTCCAGACTCAGCTTGGAAAACAACCTTGTTGGAGTAAGCTGACCTGGGCAACACTAAATGGTCATCAGACTCAGAAAATTCTTGGTGCCTCACCATCCGCCCCAACACTTTCTCGTCATATTTCATGAGACCCAAGAGGTCACTTGTAAGTACTGTTCCATGTCAGCACTAGATTACTTTAGTACAAATCTGGCTGACCCATACTTTCATTTCTTTGACGCAAAAAGTAAGCAAAATCTACTTTTAATTTTTTCTTAAAAGAATTCAAGAGCATCTACTCTTTTTACATAACGTGTAAAACATAGCTTAGAACACATGAATTCCACGAAATGCCATCGTGTGCATGAGTCAAATACTTACGCCATGATGCCGGAGAGATGGAACATCTCGGCCGTGATGTAGGACAAATAGCTGTACAGGAAGACGAAGAGCGGCTCGATCACGCGGATGTTGTGTGTGAAGCGCGTGGTAAACGCCGCTATAAAGCCCAGGAAGATACCGATCAGCACCCCACCGATCCCCACGACAAAGAAATTCGCGATGCCAGCAAACACGTCAACGGTCTCAATGGTCTTCATCTGGCAGAAAGACTTGAACAGGTTGTACAGGACCTGTGGGAGACGCAGAGGGAGGTCAGGACCTGCCAACTTCCCCATCATCCACGCAGCCCCTGCCTCCTAATAAGGGCGTATCTTCTGTGCTCCAAAGTGGACGACAAGTGGGAGAGACTGGGCATCTCTTTATCTCACATTTTAACAGTACATTTAATTGTTGTGTTTAGTTGCTAAGTCACGTCCCACTCTGCGACCCCACAGACTGTAGCCCACCAGGCTCCTCTGCCCATGGAATTCTCCAGGCAAACATACGGGAGTGGGTTGCCATTTCTTTCTCCAGGGAATATTCCTGTCCCAGGGATCAAACCCACATTTCCTGCTTTGGCAGGTGGATTCTTTATCACCAAGCCACCTGGGAAACCCGGGCATTCAATAGCTTTAAACAAAAAGTGTTGATGAAAGCGTGTCATCAGGAAATCTATTTTCAGACGTAAGAGAGAGGAGACTTCAAAATTATTTATATGACTTACTCCTAAAACATTATTTTTTAGACCCTAAAAGATTATTTTAAAAGATTTGGTCACCCTTCAACACGCCCTGCTTGTGTTCCCAATGCCCGATGAGGACTGTGTCACAGAGAAAGCTTGTGGGTGTTGGCTGTGAATTCAGTGACCTTTCAAGGCCCCCTTGGGGGGTCAGTCTGCCCATCCATAGTGGTCTCTTCCCTGAAGACATCCTCCCGCTCTGTCACTGAGGTCCTCCCTTGGTCCCTGCCTCCCTGCCCCGCCCACCCACATACCTCTTAGGAAACACAAGACCTGATCAGGTTTTCTTAAAGAGGCAGCAACCACTGCATGTGCGTGTGTGTGTGCTGTAACTTCATACACATCTGTCCTTCCGAAGTGATGGGACTACACTGGTGCTCAGTTTCTGAAAAATCTACAGTCTTTCACATAGTTTAATTAAGTATTCCGAAATAACAGGCATTCACACCTGTTTTCAAACATGTTTCTAAGGATCACTGAGCACACGGCACTGGAAACAATGCCTCACTCCTGAACATTTGTTGTTTTTTTTTTTTTTCCACAAAACCAGCAAGTGACATACAGATGGGCACATGCTCTGCTTCTTTTCGTTGTGATGTTTGCAGCCAGAATCTCCAAGAAAGTCAGCTGATGGGACATGGGGGCAAAGACCTTAAGGGTACAGTCCATGTGACACCTTCCCTGGGTTTCTGAGAAACTCAGAATTAAACCCACTTATCCACAGGCAGTCAAAATACCAGAGGCGATACCAGAATCCAGGTATCCCACCTCTGGGTCAGTTCTTCAATTTGAACCACGAGAATGAGGCAGAGACTCTTCCAATCAGGGTGCATCCCAGCAAATAGCCATTTCACTCTTTTCCTCCTCATTTAAGGTCCTTTATAGCCTACACTTTACAGGTTTCAGGGAACTTTGCCTCTTTCTTATGCCATCATAGGGATTTCCCTGGTGGCTCAGTGGTAAAGAATCCACCTGCCAATGCAGGAAACACAGATTCTATCCCTGATCTGGGAAGATTCCCTGGAGAAGGAAATGGCAACCCACCCCAGTATTCTTGCCTGGGAAATCCCATGGACAGAGGAGCCTGGCAGGCTATAGCTCATAGTGTTGCAAAGAGTCAGATACAACTGAGCAGCCAAGCATGCACACAAGAGAAGAAACAAGCAACTTACAAACCCAAGGACTTAAATATCCTGAAAGATTATCCTTTTCCAGGAAGGAACTGGCTTTAAGTCTTGCTGCTTCCTACTATCACCCAGAGCCTGCCACACATCAGATTTCATCCACATCAACACACCATGATTGCTTCCTGAGAGTGGATCGGAGATGCGCTGTATTTATCCATTGCTTCTAAATAACCAGGCCAGAAGCTGATGGTCACCTGCTGCCCGGGGTGAGGGACAGCTTTCCCAGGTGCCAGCTCTGCATGGACAGCCCCCCCACCCCGGGCCACTCAGGCTCTGGGGTCTGTTCCCAGGCGCCATGGCTTCCTCTGCCCTGCTGCCAGCCTGCACAAGCAAACTGCATCACTCATTTGTGCAGTGCTTCCTGGAGCCACCACAAGACTCACTTCCTTTAAATACTGCTATTCCATTTCTTGGGTTTCCCTGGTGGCTCAGATGGTAAAGAATCCGCCTGCAATGCTGCGGACCTGAGTTCAATCCCTGGGTCAGGAAGATTGGCTGGAGAAGGAAACTGCAACCCACTCCAGTATTCTTTTCTGGAGAATCCCATGGACAGAGGGGCCTGGTGGGCTACAGCCCATGGGGTTGCAAAGAATCGGACACGACTGAGCATTGTTCCATTCCCCACTCTCCAATTTAAAATTGTTGGCTGCCTGACTCTGGGAAGAAGGCTGAATATGTCTGATGCATTTCTATTTTTGTCTGCACCATGGCAGCATGTGGGATCTTAGTTCCCTAACCAGGTATCGAACTTGTGCCCCTGAATTGGAAGAGTGGGATCGTAACCACCAGACCACCAGGGAAGTCCCCACCTGATGCATTTTTTAAAAATGCATTATAACACCTGCAGTCTCGGACAGGGTCTCATTACTGCTCCACAAAGCACAGTGTAATTATGCACCCCTGCCCCTGGCTTCTCTTGGCTGAAACCCAGCCTGCAAACCAGGGGAAACTTTATCTGTCTCCCATGGCTCAGCTGAAGCTGCTGTTCCCCTCTGGCCTTTCTGGACTCCAACAGTCCTTGCAAATCGTCTTTCCCTCTGCCCTCCTGCATCGCAGGTGACCCCCCAAAGCATTCAGCATCTGGAGACGAAGCTTCCTGTGTTGTTGGTGCTGTCTCTCAAATGCTGACCTCATTTTCTCTGAGGAATGAGAACCTCCTTGTGCAAAGAACTTGTGACTTCTCCTCTTTCAATCTCATCTCCCCACCCCACCCCATCTAGACACGGATGATGTCTCCAAAGGAAGTCAGGTGCTCATTCCTAAGGATTAACTCACTGGCAACACCCTAAACTTCCCCAAGCGATTCTCCTGGCAGCCCCATCCATCACGATATTTAATGCATATTCTGTATTTCATATCCCTGTAGGTTTTCCAAAGTGTATGGCTGAGTCACGGGCTCCCCACGTTCAGTGAGCTGGCAGAAGCTCCTGTTTGATCATTCAACTTCCTCGGATGCTGGACCACGTTAGGAGAAAGTATCTTAGGTAGAGACATTACCTTGACAACGAGAGAGCTTTCCATAACCTCCTGCCTGTTGTACACTGAACCTGATACCTAGCGATCAGCACAAGATAAAATTCTTTTAGGTACAACCAGCCATAACCCCATGGTGAGTGCATTCCAGTTAAATCTTTTCATTTTACCACAAAGGAATCTATACAGAAAGGTGCTTTTGAAGCTATAATTTATATACAGTATATGTATACATATTACATATGTGGCTACAATTATGTCTCTAGCTGGTCTGTGCAAAGTTGACCTCAACTTGACAACTGTATTTTTAGAAAACTGAAAAGCCAAGAGTGCCTGTTTGCTCAATTCTGAGATGGGCTAATGTGAAAACTGGGTACTTTCAAATGTTTCTATTCATTGTTATTATTTTAAAAATACTTGTATATATTAACATTTGATATGTTCTGTTTTGAGTCAGTCCTTGTGCTCAGTCATGTCCGACTCTTTGTGATCTCATGGACTGTAGCCCACCAGACTCCTCTGTCCATGGGATTTCCAAGGCAAGAACACTGGAGTGGGTTGCCATTTCCTGCCCCAGAGGATCTTCCCCACCCAGGGATCGAACCCACATCTCCTGCATTAGCAGGTGGGTTCTCTACTACTGAGCCACCTGGAAAGCCCCCAACATCTCTGCCTCAATTCTTTAAGGATACCTGACTGGGATGCAAAATTGTAATTTTGTACATCATTTTCTAATTGTTCCTAATACCTGGTTAATTCAACCTACTATTCAGCCAGCCCACCTTCTTCTCCTGCTGTGTTCACAAATCCATTCTCTATATCTGTGTGAGATCTGATTCTTTTTTTTTTATTATTTAATCAGAGGAAAACTGCTTTACAATGCTGTGATGGTTTCTACAATAGAAAAACGCAAATCAGCCACAATTACACATATATCACCTCCCTCTTCAGCCTCCCTTCCCTCCCCCAATCCCAACTCCTCTAGATCATATTAGCACATATTTATGGAATCTAGAGAACATACTTGTGGACACAGTGGAGGAAGGAAAGAGAGAAAGTAGTATAGATCTGTATCACTATCATGTGTAAAATAGAAAGCTAGTGGGAAGCTGCTGAATAACACAGGGAGCCCAGCCTGGCGCTCCATGAGGTCTGATTCTTGACACACTCAAAGACTGGACCACTGAGGTGACTGAATGTGAAATCTCAAAAGAGAAGGGACAGCAGTGTAAAGAAGTGGCAGGTCATCCTGAAACAGACCTGATGATGCTCCCCTATTCCTAAAAGTAATGCATCAGGATACTATTATCTCTTGGTGAGGTTTTCTATACACTAAATAGACCCAAGATTGTCAACTAAAATTTCCAGTCTCCCTGGTAACAGTGTATACATCGAACATCAGTCAGCAAGGAAAACGTGATGCCTCCAGAAATTAGAATGAGTTATAAAACATCTTCCGGAGAAGGCAATGGCACCCCACTCCAGTACTTTTGCCTAGAAAATCCCATGGACGGAGGAGCCTGGTAGGCTGCAGTCCATGGGGTCGCTAGAGTTGGACACGACTGAGCGACTTCACTTTCACTTTTCACTTTCATGCATTGGAGAAGGAAACGGCAACCCACTCCAGTGTTCTTGCCTGGAGAATCCCAGGGACGGGAAGCTTGGTGGGCTGCCGTCTATGGGTCGCACAGAGTCGGACACGACTGAAGCGACTTAGCAACAGCATAAAACATCTTCATCATTAGGGCAGTTTCCCACTTAAAATTTAATACTGGTGAGTGAATGACTAACCACTATTAATGAATAATGGAATAAATGAAGTGGATTTTGTTACTTGAATGAGGTGACTTCACTGTCTCAAAATAGCTCTCAGCTATTCTAAAAATTATGAGATGGATAGACAGCATCACCAACTCAATGGACATGAATTTGAGCAAACTCTGGGAGACAGTGAGACACGGGGAAGCCTGGTATGCTGCAGTCACTGGGTCAAAAGAGTCAGACATGACTTAACAACTGAACAACATTCTAAAAATGGGGTTTCCTTAACAGAAAATTATTTTTACATAATAATATCCACACAGAGTTAATGAATAGCCTTAAAGGTGATATTTTATTCAGGTCAAGGGTGTGAATACAGGTTAACAGAGAACAATGTTGGTTTCTATCTTAACTTATATTTTGGATGTCATATTATTGTAAACTTTAACTGAATTATTAAAAAGATAGTCTCAGTTTGCTTCTGAAGCTGATCACAGTAACCTATCTTTGAAGAGCCGATGCCCCGTGACCTACACACAGGATACTAAATATTGTGTGCGTGTGTGTGTGTGTGTGCGCACACGCTCAGTCATGTCCAGCTCTTTGTGACCCCATGGACTGTAGCCCACCAGGTTCCTCTGTCCATGGGATTTCCCAGGCAAGAACACTGGAGTGGGTTGTCATTTCCTTCTTCAGAGGATCTTGCCAACCCAGGGATCGAACCTGTATCTCCTGCATTGCTGGCAGACTGCTGGCCACTCCACCACCTGGGAAGCTCAAACATACTAGAAAAGATATTATTTAAAGGACCCTCTCTCCAACTCAGATGGAGGGACTCTTTCCAGGTACACAATAAAACTGAAGGGAACTGATTTTCTTTCCTTGTAATCTATGTGAACTTTTAAACAAATCAAGAATGCCATTTTAATGATAGGAACTAATAGAGGGGGTAAAATAACCTACTTAACTTACTTAAATACACTTTACTTAATATTTCCCTCAATTTTCCTATCTGCAAAATGGGAAGAATACCTATTTCATAGGCTGCTATAAAAACTCTGGACACAAGATATACATTCACAAAAGGCTACTGACTCTGATCCTATCACCATCTCTGCTACAGAACCCTGGCTAACATAAAACAGCATCACCAACATTCACTGACTGGTTAGCATACCCAAGGTCACCTGAGCGTCCCTGACTGGTGGAGAAGCTCTGTGCAGCTGTGTGGGTGAGGAGAGAGGCCTCTTGCCTGAGCTCGGGAAGCAGGTCAATTCTGCTCACATTAAGCTCATAAGAGCCTCTGACTCTAATTATGTATCAATTAGTGAGAATTAAAAACAATTTGCATTTTCTGAATTAATACCCACCTATGGAAAAATGAGGACCCAAAGTCTGCTGGCTGAGTAGGAATAGGAAGTGAGTTGGGTAACAAAAACTTTGCTTCAAATCAGGAAATAAAAAACACAGCATCCACAGATGGAGAGCGGCACTCAGAGGGCTTGACCATTTCACTTGTACAACACATGTCACAGGCTTCTCTGGTGGCTCAGATGGTAAAGAATCTTCCTGTGATGCAGGAGACCCAGGTTCAGCCCTTGGGTTGGGAAGATCCCCTAGAGAAGAGAATGGCTACCCACTCTTGAGTCCTTTGAATTATGATCAAAGACCATTGTTGCTGAAACTGCCAGTGAGAAACCCCAGTATACACAACTCATAGTCACGGTGAAGCTCCTCTGGCAGCAGCAAAGCTGTGCAAACAGGATGAGCCACACAGCTGGTGTGATCCAGGCAAATGAAGATGAGGTGCCTTTATATAATCACGAATAAATCGTTGTTGTTGCTATTGTTGTTTAGTCACTCAGTCGTGTCCAACTCTTTGAGACCCCATGGACTGTAGCCCACCAGGATCCTCTGTTCATGGGATTCTCCAGGCAAGAGTCCTGGAGTGGGTTGCCATTCCCTTCTCCAGGGGATCTTCCTGACCCAGGGATCAAACCTGTGCCTCCTGCATTGGCAGGCAAATTCTTTACCACTGAGCCACCCGGGAAGTCCATGAATAAATAACAAATAATAAAGGTATTGAGAATTTTAAGACAGTGAGAACAGTCTGGAACCAAGCAAGGGGCCCTTCCCAGCACTAGGGCTGGGGACCATTCAGATGCCCACTCTGTGCACAGGACCAGTAGGTGGGGCCCCTGCCTGGTGGAGCAACACTGCAGGAGCTTGTTACTCACCACTGTCACGGCATCGTTCAGCAGGGACTCTCCAAAGACCAGGATGTAGAGCTGCTCGTTGACATGGATGTTCTCAAAGACGGCAAGCACGGCCACAGGGTCCACAGCCGAGATTAAGCTGCCGAAGAGGAGATTCTGGAGCAAAGTGATGTCACTCAGGCCAAAGGCTTCGATCTGGCAGATCCCGAACAGCGACACCCCAATGCCAATGGAATTCCAGAGTGTGCCGACCACAGCGTACCAGAAGATGGTGCCAATGTTCTCAAAGAATGGGCGGGTGGGCATGAAATAGCCCGCGTCCAGCACGATGGGCGGGAGGAGGTACAAGAAAAACACATCAGTCTTCATGGCCGGGGGGGACTTCTCATCCACTCCAAAGATAATCCCCCCTAGCAGAATTCCCACCATGATGAGCAGGCAGCTCTCAGGCACTATGGTGGGAAGCTTGTGATACAGATGGAATCCTGTTCAGGAAAACACAGGGACAAAATTTGGGTTATACAGGAATTATGGGGACTTCCCAGGTGGCACAGTGGTAAAGAATCTGCCTGCCAATGCAAGAGACTCAGGAGACGCAGGTTTGATCCCTGGGTTGGGAAGATCCCCTGGAGAAGGAAATGGCAACTCACTCCAGTATTGTTGCCTGGGAAATCCCATGGACAAAGGAGTCTGGTGGGCCATAGGGTCACAAAAGTATCCCTATGTAGGTATCTTAATTCACATAGCAATCAAATATACATTTCTTAAAATAAAATTGCAATATGCAACAGAAACAGTGAGAAAATACCATTTTGATCAGACACATCAACAAGCTGCTATTACTGCATGATAATTCTAATGGACAAAGAGCAAATAAGAGAATTTAACTCTAAAAATAAATAGTATCAGTGTAGACCTAGTGAGGACCAGGGACTCCCATGGCCATGCAGCAGTGATGAGCAGACCCTCAGTGGGCAATGGAAACGAAGTGGGGAACTTGAAAATCTACGCCTACCTGGCAGTAATGATAAGGTAGCCCTTCCCCATCATACCCCAACCAGAGTGGTGCCATAAGAAGCCACCTAAAACAGAAGGTATAAATAAGACCTTTGGTCTCATAATACCCCAAATGCCTGTGTTCCAACAGGAAGTCATTCATCATACCAGGAACCAAGAAGATGGCAAGCTGAATAATAATAATTTTTAAAAGATACCATCATAATGGCAGAGATGTTAGATTCATCTGACAGAAACGTTAATACTGCCATGATAAAAATGTTGCATGAGTAATGACAATCACACCGGAAACAAATTTAAAAAATGGGAAGCCTGAGAAAAGAAATTTTAAACTTGAGTAGGGAAATACATGATACAAAGAAAAACCCTATGGAGATTTTAGAATTGAAGAATATAACAATTGAAGTCTTTAAAAATTAAATTGTATTGGCTCAAAAGCAGATTATTAATAAACTGGAAGTATGAATTAGTAAACAGAAAAGAATTAATAAACTAGAAGATCAAATGAGAGAAATTAACCAATCTGAATGACAGTGAGAAAACAGACTTCTTTTTTTTTTTAACGTGAGAGACCTGAAAATCTGTAGCAAAAGACTCAACATTCATGTCATTAGAGTTTCAGAAAGAGAAAAGGAAAAGGGTGGAAGTGGAAAACTACTCAAGAAATAACGGCTAAAACCTTCCAAAATTTGGCCCAAAATACGTGTGCTTAGTCGCCCAGTCGTGTCTGACTCTTTGTGACCCCGTGGACTGGAGCCCACTAGGCTCCTCTGTCCATGGGGATTTTCCCGGCAAGGATATTGGAGTGGGTTGCCATGCCCTCCTCCAGGGGATCTTCCCAACCAAGGGATCCAACCCAGGTCTCCAACATTGCGGGCAGCCACCAGGGAACCCAGGGCATAAAATATAAACCTACAGAATCAAGAAGATGAGTGAGACCCATACAGGAGAAACCCAAAGAAACCCACTTCCAGAGAAAGTATACTCAAACTTCTGAAAATACAGAAGAAAAAAAATCTTGATAGTAGATAGTGAAAGGACACCTTACCTATGGGTGAGAAAACAGAATTTGAGCAGATTTCTCTTCGAAAATTGTTAAGGCACAGTGTTAAAAAAATAAATGCCAACCCACAATTCTATATCCAGTGAGACCACCCTTTGGTAATGAAAAAGAAATCAAAACATTCTCATTTGAAGAAAAACTAAGAAAAATGTGTTGCCAGCAGACCTGCCCTAAAATAATGGCTAAAGGAAATCCTCAAAATGGAAAGCGATGGAATTTTGGAACATCAAGGATTAAGAAAACAGAGGGAAAGAGTGAAAATGCAAGCAAATTCAATACGTTTTCTTTCTCCCCTTGAATTTTCTAAATTCAGCTTGGCCACTGAAGCCAAAATTACAACACTGTCTGATGTGGTTCTCAATGTATATAGAGAAAATGTTTAAGACGACTATAAGTGGGGAAAGTAAAAAAAAAAAAAAAATTCGGGAGAAAGGTTTCTACACTCACAGGGGTAAGTGATAACAACAGTAAGCTGTTATTAGCTATATGTATCTACACTTTGTAAATATACATATATATGTATATATATCAATATATGATATAATACTTGGAGGAATCACTAAAAAAAAAAAAAGCTATACAAAGCTCAAAAACACTATCAATAGATGGAAATGGAGTTACAAAAAGTGTTCAAGTAACCCACAGGAAGACAGAAAAAGAAAACAGAGAGATGAAGAGCAGAGAGTAAACAGAGAGGAAAAAAAAAAGTGGCAGATTTTTAAAATCTCAAACAGCACAGACACACCAATAGTTACCAAAAAATGTAGGTTATCTAAATGCATCAATTAAAAGACAGCTGTGAGCAGAATATAATAAAAAGCATGACCTAACCATATGTTGTCTTTAAAAAACTTTTACTCCATATGCAGTGGGGTAGGCAGGTTGAAAATTAAAGAATGGAAAGAGTTACATCATTACGTGTTAGTCGTATAGTCAGTCATTCAGGGTTAGTTGTATACAGCTCTTTGCTGTATGGGCTGTAGCCCACCAGGCTCTTCTGTCCATGGGATTCTCCAG
The DNA here is from genome assembly GCF_003369695.1 of Bos indicus x Bos taurus. NCBI lineage: Eukaryota > Metazoa > Chordata > Mammalia > Artiodactyla > Bovidae > Bos > Bos indicus x Bos taurus. The sequence continues at coordinate 7,287,035 of NC_040086.1, read as the reverse complement.
GCGAGAATGCTGGAGTGGGTTGCCATCTTCTTCTCCAGGGGCTCTTCCCGACCCAGGGACTAAACCAGGTCCCCTGCATGGCAGGCAGATTCTTTACAGTATAAGCCACCAGGGAATACGTCATAAAAATATTAATCAAAAGATCAAAAGAAAATGGGATTGGCTAATATCCAATAAAGTAAGCTTCAGAGCAAAGAAATTTCCCAGAGACAGGGAGGGACATTGGATAATTATAAAATGGGTCAATCCACCAAGAAAACATGGCAAGTCGAAATGCATATGCACCAAACAACAGAACTATAAAACATACGAGACAAAAACTGATGGAATTGAAAGGAGAATTAATAACTTCAATACTTCCTCTCTCAATAATTGCTAGATCAACAGCCAACAGGATCTAATCCTATAGAACAGAGGTCCCCAACCTCTGGGATCTAATGCCTGATGATCTGAGGTGGAGCCGATGTAATAACACTAGAAATAAAATGCATAATAAATGTGCATTGAATCACCCCAAAACCATCCCCCCGTCCTCAGTCCATGGAAAAATTGTCTTCCAGGAAATTGGTCCCTAGTGCCAAAAGATTTTAGACCACTGCTACAGAAGACCAACCAACAAAAGCAGATAGATACACATTCTTTCCAAGAATCCACAGAGGATATACCAAGACAGAACATTTCCTGGGACATAAATGTCAAAAAAATTAAATTTAAAAGAACTGAAATAATATAGAATATATTCTTTGATCACAATGGAGTCAAAATGGAAATCAGTAAAATATGGAAAATTAAAAAAATCTCTAAACTTGGAGACCTAACAACTCACTTCTAATTAATCTGTGGGTCTCACACCCACCAAGATGGCTATAATCAAAAAGACAGAAAATAACAAATGTTTTTGTGGGTGTGGAGAAATCAGAACCCCTATACGACAGTGAGAACATGAGTTGTGCAGCCATTTTGGAAAATAGTCTGTAAGTTCCTCAAAAAGATAAACAAAGACATCATTTGACCTAGAAAATTCACCCCTAAGTATGTAAGAATGAGATGGTTAGACAGCATCACCCACTCACTGGACATGAATTTGAGCAAACTCAGGGAGATAGCTGAGTACAGAGAAGCCTGGCGTGCAGCAGTCCATGGGGTTGGGTTGCAAAGAGCTGGACACAACTTAGCAACTGAACAACAATCACTTTCCTACTTCCAACTTTTCTGTCTTCTTTAACCTTTAACTTTTCTCTTTTATTTCCCAGTGTAATGCACGGCCCACTGGTTTATACCTGATTACACTAAAGGTTTATTTGCACCTGTCTCAATTTTGTTAAGGTTGTATGAAAGTGAAAATGAAGTTGCTCAGTCGTGTCCGACTCTTTGCAACCTCATGGACTGTAGCCGACTAGGCTCCTCTGTCCGTGGGATTTTCCAGGCAAGAATACTGGAGTGGGTTGCCATTTCCTTCTCCTACACTGTAAAAGTAATATCTTTACTGTCTCCAAACACAAAAGAGCAAATACTGCATGATTCAACTGATATTGACTACATTAAACAGTTGATTTCATGGAGACAGAAAGCAGAATAGAGGTTACCCAAGGCTGGGAGGAGAGAGGCGAGGACTCATTGGTTGACATGCAGAGTTTCTGCTTGAGAAGATGCAAAAGTTCTGGAAGTGTGATGGTGGCACAACATCGTGAATACACTTAATGTCGCCAAATTGTAACTTAAAAGGTCTGATGGTCAACCAAGTGTCATAGGCATAAGAAGGATGTGCTGGCCTCTCGATGGCCACCCCAGCACTGTTTGTATGCACAGGGTCCTTATTCAAAGGGTAAAACATGAAAATGTCTCACACACAAATTCCATAACAACTTCCCATTTTCATCAATGGTAAGAGTATGTCACCATCTGTACTGACTTATTTCTCTCTTTGTAACATGATCTCACTCTGAGAATGGCACTCATTTTGATTATTATTACGTTGAATCAATGCAAAGAAATAGAGGAAAACAACAGAATGGGAAAGATTAGAGATCTCTTCAAGAAAATTAGAGATATCAAGGGAACATTTCATGCAAAGATGGGCTCGATAAAGGACAGAAATGGTATGGACCTAACAGAAGCAGAAGATATTAAGAAGTGGTGGCAAGAATACACAGAAGAACTGTACAAAAAAGATCTTCACAACCCAGATAATCACAATGGTATGATCACTCACCTAGAGCCAGACATCCTGGAATGTGAAGTCAAGTGAGCCTCAGAAAGCATCACTACGAACAAAGCTACCACTAGCTACCAACTGGTGATGAAATTCCAGTTGAACTATTTCAAATCCTGAAAGATGATGCTGTGAAAGTGCTGCACGCAATATGCCAGCAAATTTGGAAAACTCAGCAGTGGCCACAGGACTGGAAAAGGTCAGTTTTCATTCCGATCCCAAAGAAAGGCAATGCCAAAGAATGCTCAAACTACCGCACAATTGCACTCATCTCACATGCTAGTAAAGTAATGCTCAAAATTCTCCAAGCCAGGCTTCTCCAGCAATATGTGAACCATGAACTTCCAGATGTTCAAGCTGGTTTTAGAAAAGGCAGAGGAACCAGAGATCAAATTGCCAACATCCGCTGGATCATGGGAAAAGCAAGAGAGTTCCAGAAAAACATCTATTTCTGCTTTGTTGACTACGCCAAAGCCTTTGACTGTGTGGATCACAATAAACTGTGGAAAATTCTGAAAGAGATGGGAATACCAGACCACCTGACCTGCCTCTTGAGAAATCTATATGTAGGTCAGGAAGCAACAGTTAGAACTGAACATGGAACAACAGACTGGTTCCAAATAGGAAAAGGAGTATGTCAAGGCTGTGTATTGTCACCCTGCTTATTTAACTTCTATGCAGAGTACACCATGAGAAACGCTGGGCTGGAAGAAGCACAAGCTGGAATCAAGATTGCCAGGAGAAATATCAATAACCTCAGATATGCAGATGACACCACCCTTATGGCAGAAAGTGAAGAGAAACTAAAAAGCCTCTTGATGAAAGTGAAAGAGGAGAGTGAAAAAGTTGGCTTAAAGCTCAACATTCAGAAAACTAAGATCATGGCATCTGGTCCCATCACTTCATGGGAAATAGATGGGGAAACAGTGGAAACAGTGTCAGACTATATTTTTGGGGGCTCCAAAATCACTGCAGATGGTGACTATAGCCATGAAATTAAAAGACGCTTATTCCTTGGAAGAAAAGTTATGACCAACCTAGATAGCATATTCAAAAGCAGAGACATTACTTTGCCAACAAAGGTCCGTCTAGTCAAGGCTATGGTTTTTCCAGTGGTCATGTATGGATGTGAGAGTTGGACTGTGAAGAAAGCTGAGCGCTGAAGAATTGATGTTTTTGAACTGTGGTGTTGAAGAAGACTCTTGAGAGTCCCTTGGACTGCAAAGAGATCCAACCAGTCCATTCTAAAGGAGATCAGCCCTGGGTGTTCTTTGGAAGGAATGATGCTAAAGTGAAACTCCAGTCCTTTGGCCACCTCATGCAAAGAGTTGACTCATTGGAAAAGACTCTGATGCTGGGATGGATTGGAGGCAGGAGGAGAAGGGGATGACAGAGGATGAGATGGCTGGATGACATCGCTGACTCGATGGACATGAGTTTGAGTGAATTCCGGGAGTTGGTGATGAACAGGGAGGCCTGGTGTGCTGCGATTCATGGGGTTGCAAAGAGTCAGACACGACTGAGCGACTGAACTGACTGACCGACTGACTGAAGTTGAATACACAACAAATTCCAAGTAACCCTAACTGTCCCAGACGATAGACAAAACTTCATGTAACATGAAAAAGTCTGGACCAGAGGTTGCAAACTGACAGGCCATGGGCTATCATGGCCTTCAGGGCTATTTTGTTTTGTTCATCTGATGTTCTAAAATATTGAGCTAATATCTGGAAATTGAGTTTGCAGGTAGAAATTCTCTTGTCTGGTTTATCCTGGAAAATCAGCAGACTGGGCCCTCTGTCCCTCACCCATATCAATGTGTTCAGGGGGACAACTAGCTTTAGCCAAGGCAAGTAGTGGCCCTTCAGCTCACCTGCCAGCTTCCCCCATCCCTGCCTCCCTACTCACATCTCACCAGTGCCCTCCCTACTCATGCACCACTAGGGCCACCCTGTCTGCCACCTGTCAACAGCTCAATTCCAAAAGTCAGCCTTAAGATGCAACTAAGACTGTAATGAAGATGAGGTTGGGAGGGGCCAGGGGAAACTTTTATTCTATATCTCCTCACTGATCTTTTTAGCCATGGGTGCAGGCTCAGTTGCTCACTCATGTCTGACTTTTGCAACTGCATAGACTGTAGGCCGCCAGGCTCCTCTGCCCACAGGACTGCCCAGGCAAGAATACTGGAGTGCATTGTCATTCCCTCCTCCAGGGGATCTTCCTGACCCAGGGACTGAACCCATGTCTTCTGCTTGGCAGGCAGATTCTTTACCACCGAGCCATATGGGAAGCCCATATGTATGTACATATAAAGACTATTATTTCTCTGGATTTCAAGAAAAATCACAAATTGAAAACAATAACAAGCTATTCCTTCAAATGACAGAGTTTCTTCGGCCCCAACCTTGGAGGTGCCTGGGAGGAACCAGGCTCTGACCAGGGCTAGGGTGGCCAGGAAGATGCTCCTGGAACTGGATCCCTTGGATCACAGGTCCTGGGGGTGCGGGGCTAGCAGACACACCCAGGGCCGGGGGGGGGGCCCACGCTTCTGCTGCCCCAATCAGTCCAGGGCAGGCAGGTCACAAGGGAAGTTCTCTGGGCTGCTAAAGTAGCTAAACCATGGTGGTGAACTCAGGAACCACAGGGCAAAATAAATAGTCCACTGATACAGCCCCCTCATTCTGTGCCTTGTGGTATTTCTAGAACCCTCTAGAATCTCTTTAAAATCTATTCCAATGAAGGGACAAGCTTGGGCCACATCTGCTAGAGGGCTACCTCTGTAGTCCAAGGGGGTCACTCTTTGTCCAGGAATTGTCCAAGAGACTGACATGAAAGAGACAGCTAATAGAGTCTATGTAAAGTACACATTTTATATAATGATCTTGTCAAAAGCAAATTGATCTCTTCCTTTCCAAGATAAGAATTGTCCTTGAAGTTGGAGGAAAGAGAAGACAGTAAAGAAATGGTAAATAGATAAACAAATAAACACACACTGTACTTTTCTATAATCCTATTTCTCATTTCTCACTTAGAGTTATTCATGGTTTTGAATTTTATATTCAATTGTTTACCACTAACTAGTTTTCAAAAAACCAAAACCAATTATGTACTTGAAAGCCTTGATTACTTCCTGCCAAGGAAGTAGATTACTTAGAATGCCCTGGTAATGGGTCACATTCTCCTTTTTGAAGCTACAGCTGGGAGGGGACAGGGGGATGGGTCCCAAGGATGTTCAGTTCTTGCTATCAGCACACTCAGGGTCTAGGACAGCCAACAGAGGAACAATGTGAGGCTTGTATCATATCAATTCGGCAAAATACTCTGTGAGCAAAATGCAGTCGAGGTGGAAGACACAGCCCGCACCATGCAGACAGCCTGGAGACGTCCACCCCACAGCCCACCTGGCTTCCCTGGTGGCTCAGCAGTAAAGAATCCACCTGCCGATGCAGGAGACACGGATTCGATCCCTGAGGTGGGAAGAGTCCCTGGAGAGGGAATGGCTACCCACTCCAGTATTCTTGCCTGGAGAATCCCATGGACAGAGAAGCCTGGTGGGCTGAAGTCCAGAGTCTCTAAGAGTTGGACACGACTGAAGGGACTGAGTACACAGAGCCCACCAAGGCAGCAGCTCTGCCCCAGGAAATAAGTGACACTGGACAAAGTATTTCTGCAGATGCAATGCCCTGGGATGAAATACATGCCTCCCAACACCAAGTAAACTGATCCAGGGGCTTTCTAACACAGCCAGGTAGGAAACAGGATCCCTGATGGCAAAACGCTGAGTGTGAGCCCTGGCCACACTGAGTACTCTTATTTAGACAAGTCTTCAGGTTATGTTTCATGTGAACCGCAGCACTAAGTCATCACAGAACGTGCTCTGCATTCATTCTGCCTGCCCACTTATACTGTATGGCTATGAAGCAGATCCCAAAGCCCTTATTCTATGCTGGGCATTTTTTTTTATTTTAATATTTATTTACCGGACTGTGCCAGGTCTTAGTCATGTTATATAGGTTCCTCAGTTGCCGCATGCGGGATCTAGTTCCCCAACCAGGATTGAACCTGGGCCCCCTGCATTGGGAACACAGGGTCTTAGCCACTGGACCACCAGGCAAGTCCCTCCACATCTTTAATTTTACTGAGTTTCATCTCCTTGTGACTCTGGACCCTCATTTTTCTCTTTTCCTTTTTCTTCATTTTCCATTTTAGTGATAGAAGGGGGATGATCAAGAAAGGATCAGGTCTGAACAAATCATTCTGATGGTAAAGACTTTCCAGTGTGCAGTGATTGTGTAGGGGGAATTTCAGAATTCAGGGACTTAGTAAGTTCTGGTGACTGTTTACAGAACAGACCCTTTGCAGAGCCTGCTAGACCGGAGCACAGAGGGAGGAAGCTCTGGGCTGGGGGAGAGGTGATAAGATTCTGTAACCTAGATTCAAAACTGTCCGTACAGGCCAACAGCTGAAACCAATTTTTATTTTAACCCCCGTGGGTTAGATGTTAAATCCTGGCATTTGTCTTTTAGCCCATGTGTTAGTAAATGATTGATGCTGCTTTTGGGTTTTGCCGTTTGCCCACTGTCATTGTTAAGCTCTACGAGGCTATTCAGGAAGCCTACCCCACCCACCCAACCACCTTGTGCCCGGGTTTTATTTTCTGTTTGGTTTTTAATCCTTGAAGAGCCCGCCTTCTAAATAAACTGACCACTTGCTTAAAATAAGTAGATCAAAGGGTAGGAAAGGAATCCACAATTGCCAGTAATTGCTCCCTGATTTCGTTTTTCAATCAAGTGGTTGCTCGTATTCAATCACCAGTGATTTGCATGGTGGGGACCTATGGGTACACTGGAGCCTTGGGCTAAACTAAGAGACTTCCCTATTTGGTAAATTACACTATTTTCCAAACCATCTAGAATCATAGCACGTTCATCTACTTTGCCTCCTCTCTGGCTTCGGATTTTTACCAGCTCTTTGCACAACCAAGTGTCATACCATTTGCCTTTCATTGCAAAGACCGCCAGGGTTTCAAGGAACATCAAGACGTTTGCATCTTAAGGATCCTTATGTAGAGTCTTACCGCTCCACCTTCTTCATATATTATGTTTCATCAAAATAGCAGTCCAACCTACTAACACACTGAGGGGGGAAATGGAAGACTGGAGTCCTGCCAATGATGCACTTTCATCCACAGATTTAGAATTAGCAACAACTCCCCTGGTGTCAGGGACTTCAAAACTCAGAAGTGAAAACAGCAAGATCAAATGAAAAAAAAACAGCAAACAAACAAAATCGCTGGGGAGTGAGTGAGGTCATTCAATACATACATTAACTATCCAATCAACCAGTCCTTTCGGCAAAACCAGTAGCACTCTTGAGACAGGTTAAGAATAAGATAAAACACAATAAAGACTTCCAGGAAAAGCAACATGGATGATAGATATGAAACAACTGAAAATATAAAACAATGTAGACATCCTAAGTTTTATCTCTGAACACACCAAGCTCCACAGAGGTAGACAAACACAAAGATACATGGTTTCCATCTCAGGAGACTGTACCCTGAGGAGGGAAGGACACTGAGTCCAGCCTAGCCAATAAACAGCCATCTGTCAGATAGTGACACAGAGCTCTGCAGAAACTCAGCCGGGGCCACAGGGCGCAGAGGGACTGGGGCTGGAGCTTGCGTGCAGGCGTATGTGTTTTCTAATTCCCTGAAAAACATAAGCTCAAGCTAGAGGCAGCATCCTCCCTGCCTTCCAGATAGTTCACCAGAGAAGTCTCAAAGAAGGATGCTCATTCTCCCAAGTGAGAACAGCTGGTACCAACGGTATCCTTCCCCATCCAGCACAATGGAAACTCCAGTCAGATAGGAAAGAGGGGGCTGGGCTGGGATTTCTTATCGTTCCTCCTCCTCACCATTTTAGTGTTTTCTTAGAGAAAATGTACACTCAGCCAATATGCGATTCTGCCTGAGGATGCTGGTGATAGAGAGGGTCGTGTGCACGCTAAGTCATTTCAGTTGTGTCCACCCCTTTGTGACCACATGAACTGTAGCCCGCCAGGCTCCTCTCCATCTGTGGAATTCTCCAGGCAAAAATACTGGAGTGGGTTGCCATGCCCTCCTCCAAGGGATCTTCCCAACCCAGGGATCGAACTCACATCTCTTTATATCTCCTGCATTGGCAGGCAGGTTCTTTACCATTAGCACCACCTAGGAAGCTGAGAGAGGGTCGGCGGGTGGTTTTAAAATTGCAGTAATGACTCTGAGTAGCACTTTGTTTTAAAACTCTTTCCCATCCAGATTTCTAAAGGAATACTATTTGTATTTGTACAAATAGTATTCCTTTAGAAAGGGACTTGAAAATACGCTGAAAAAACATGTTTCCCCTGCCCGTGTGTGAGCAGACTTGTCTAGGGACCTTGATGACACTGTAGACCCAAAAGCTCAGGGGGTGTCAGGAGGAGGGTAGGGAAGACAGGCTGCTGATGCAGAGAAGGGCTCACCTGACTCCTGACACTGGGCGTTGGGTTTCAAGACAGGAACCTGGGATAAAATAAAGAATTTTCTCTTTCCTTGCAAATTAGCTTACAAAAGCAGCATGATGGTTTTTTAAGGATAGGCAACATTGGACATTGAAATACACACAATTTAGAGAGAAACCTACACATAACACCAGCACCTGGAGACAGGAATGTCTAGGCAATCTGACAACTGGCTACAGAACCACTGGACAGAGAGACCTCTATGGCGTAACACTGAGGCTCCAGAGAAGGAAACAGGGCGTCTGCTCTCATACAAAGGCCAACCACATCTCAAGGTCTCTCAGGGAGCAAGTTTTCTTAAGTGGATAAACTCTGTCTCAACAAACCAATCAGGAAGCTACAGTAAGTCTCCTACATACGAACTGTCAAGTTGTGAACTTCCAAAGATGTGAACGTACGTATGGTCCCAGCAAGGAACCAGAAGCTGTGCCATTAACGTCAGGCATGAGTGAAACTGCAGCTCGCCCTCCGTCTCCTGTTGCTGACGATCCTTCAGCTCTACCATCTCCCACCTCCTCCAGTCAGTGACTCTTCTTGCCTGTTCTCTCGATGCCAGCCTCTGGATGCCAGGTATCAGGCTGTTACAATGGTACTTTTCAAGGTACTGTACTGTAAGATTAAAAATGATTTATTTTTTGTGTTTGTTTTTTTATGTATTATTTGTGCAAAAAGCATTTATAAAGCTGTGGCAGTACAGTACTGTATAGTCGATTGTATTAGTTGGGTGCCTAGGCTAACTTTCTTGGAGAGAACAAACTGGGCTTATGAACGCTCTCTCAGAATGGAACTTGTTTGTATGCAGGGGACTTACTGTACTGTCATTATCTACAGATGAAATAACTGAAGTTAGAGAGGTTCATTAACTCACCCCTAAATCCACAGCTAGTAAGTGGGTGCACTCAGGTTTGGGGCAACAGAGCCTAAGGCACCACTCTGAGCTGGTGCAATAATAGCAGATGCATTGTAAGTGGGGTGACTGAGCGAACCACCATACAAACTAGTATATTTGAGAAGGAAAGGGCACAGAATTAAGACATGCGCTAGGGCAACAAACAAACCACGGACAGTTCAGGACGGATGATTCCCTTCAGGACCACGTGATTAAAGTGAGCAGAAACAAAAGCATCTCTGAATATTACTTAGTTATTTAAACAACGATTGTTTATTGAGTACCTACTATGAGCCAGACATTGTTCTAGACAGGGAGTCAGTAAGTAAACGCCCTTCCTGCATGACGCTTACGTCCTGAAGTGTCGTTTACATGTGCACGTGTGCAGGTACATGTGTACGTGTGTCTGATTTAGTAAGTATGTATGCATGTGCAGCGGTGAAACAGATTCATCATCTTTTCTCCTGTAAACCCGTTGAAACAGAACTTTGTCCTATTAACATTTACACGGTGGCTCAATTTATATGGGTTGAACCTCTAACCTATGAATCTCTAACATGTTAAATACATATTAATAAATAGCTTTTATTCAGAGACTTCACATATTTAAAGAAATGTTCTACTCTTATGAAATTCTTTTTTTTTAATTTTTTCTATTGGAGTATAGTTGCTTTACAATGTTGAGTTAGAGGGGCTATATGTACACACACACACTCACACACACACACACACACACACACACACACACATATATCTCAAAAGGAGAAGCAGGTAACAGATCATGAGATGGTTGGATGGCATCTCCAACTCAATGGACATGACTTTGCGCAAACTCTGGGAGGTGGAGGAGAGCCTGGTGTGCTAGTCCATGGGGTCACAAAGAGTTGGACATGACTTAGCAGCTGAACAACAATGTACACATATAGCTGATTCACTCTGCAGTCCAGGAGAAACTAAATACATACTTCAAACACACGTTCAAATTCTACAATCCCTGAGTTAGGGAGGTGGAGAAGGCCAGACCAAGATTCAGTTAGGGAGGTGGAGAAGGCCAGACCAAGATTCAGGAAGTCTAGACGTACGTTGAGGAATTCTAGACACACATCGAGGAATTCTAGATGCAAGTTGAGGAATTCTAGGGTTACGGGGTCTGCCTTGTCGTAGTTTTCTATGCTAACTCAGCGAGTCACCATGTGTCACACTAACCTTAACTCTGCAGTCACAACTTGCTTTCATGTATCATTTCAGTTGGTTCCCCCAGTGATCCTCATTACTGTCTAATTTTACAGTGAAAATCTCAGACAGTCCACATGAGATAAAAAGGTTCAAGCAGGACCTCAGCGTAGGTCTCTGGGTCCAGGTTAAGGTTGAATGAAACCAGGCCAGTCAAGACATTCTGGACACCATGGGCAGATTTCCAAACTTCATAGCCTTCTCCACAGAAGGCAGGCTGCCAGGGCGAGACACAGGGGAGTGGCCAAGTACACTCCCCATGAACCCACCTCTCCCATGTAATAGCTGTGACACCTAAGCTCTCTAAACCTGTTTCCTCACCTACTTTTTGAAACTGGGGATCGTAATGGTGCCTGCCTCCAAGAGTTACTGTGAGGATTAAAGAGAATACTGGGTGTAAAGCACCTGACTCAGATTCCTGGCATGAAAAAAGGCTCCATCGTGAGCTATTATGACTCCATGAAAGAGGCCATCATACAGGGCCTATCAGCCTCTCCCATCTCCACCCTCTAGGCCACAGGGGAAGACACTGCCATGCTGGGGTGTGTAACACAGCTCAGGTGTCCCAGCCCACGCATTGCACGAAATAAGCTCACGAATCAGGAGTCACAGGATCAGCAGGGGCAGGATCTCAGGAATACGGCAGAGGGGTGCTTCTTGGTCCTGGGCCTCAATGAGGAATGTCCATGGTTCACAAACCCTTTAAGTGGCCTCAGAGTGCTTCCAATGCAGGGCGAGTATGTGTATGTACTCTGTTTCATTATCAGTCAAAATGCTAAGTTCAGTTGTGAATTTCGTTTCTCTTTCCTTGACACATGAGCCTCTGTAGGCCAACACTAAGGAATAACATGAAATTCACCTTTAAAATATGACTTCTGTCCTTGTTGGTTATCTATGTTATTAATATATATAGAAGTGCGTTATCTGTTAATCCCAAACTCCTAATTTCTCTCTCCACCGTCACCCACTTTGGTAACCGTAAGTTTGTTTTCTATGTCTGTGTTTTGTATAGTAGTTCATTTGTATCATTTTAAAGATTCCACACATAAGCAGTATCATATATTTATCTTTCTCTGTCTGGTTTACTTCACTTAGTATGATCATCTTTAGGTTCATCCACATTGCTGCTGATGGCATTATTTCGTTCTTTTTTATGGCTAAGTAGTACTCTATTGTGTGTATGGACCACATTCTTTTCACCCATTCATCTGTCAGTGGACGTCTAGGTTGCTTCCATGCCTTGGCTATTGTGAATCGTGCTTCAGTGAGCACTGGGGTGCATGTATATTTTCAAATTATGGTTTTCTCCAGATATATGCCCAGCAGTGGGGCACATGGTCACTCTAGTTTCCTAAGGATCCTCATACTTTTCTAGATAGTGGTTGCACCAATTGTACAGCACAGAGAACTATATTCAATATTTTGTAATAAGCTATAAGGGAAAAGAATCTGAAAAAGAATATGTGTGTGTGTGCATGCTCAGTTACTCAGTCCAGTCTGACTCCTTGGCAACCCCATGGACTGTAGCCCACCAGGCTCCTCTATCCATGGAATTCTCTAAGAAAGATACTGGAGTGGGTTACCATTTCCTCCTCCAGAGGATCTTCCCGACCCAGGGATCTAACCCAAGTATCCTGCATTGACAGGAAGATTCTTATCGTGGTGCCACCAGGGAGGCCCACGTGTGTGTATATAACTAAGTCAATCTGCAGTACACCTAAAACTAACACAACATTGCAAATCAACTATACTCCAATTAAAAAATCAAATTGAACTAAATTTGAAAATATGATTTTTTCATGACCACAAGGAAAGCTTGTAGAGGGATTCCCATGCCCTCCCCTGGAACTACTGGAGAGAGAAGAACACACACATCTTCAAACAGGAATGAATCTATAAAAATCAAGATCAGAAAGCCCTTGGACACCGATGAACAATGTGCAGGACTGTTGCAGGAAGTACATCAATTATGACTCATTACATTTAAAAGATGTAATTGCAAGAGAGTAAGCTGTAATTGCATATGTCTCATTTAGCAGGATAAGACGCCCATGTTCACACAGCTCTTTAATATAATGAACACATGTTTCTCTTGGCTTGTTTTCTTTTGCTGTAAAAAGTAAAATCTTTGTTACGAATATTTTCCTTCCCTACAGAGTCTTTCACGTTATCCCTATGGAAATATTAAACAGCCAGAAGCAGATACAGATCCCTACTTCTATCCTTAAATGCGAGAACCAAGTAGGTGAAGACCTGCCAGGATCACAAGACAATATTAATGGCAGAACTGCAACTGAATACTGTCTTTCTACCTCTGACGTTACTCTGCCAACAAAGGTCCTTATAGTCAAGGCTATAGTCTTTCCAGTGGTCACATACGGGTGTGACAGCTGGACCATAAAGAAGGCAGATCGCCAAAGAACTGATGCCTTCAAACTGTGGTGATGGAGAAGACTCCTGGAATTTCCCTGGAAAGCAAGGAGATCAAACCCATCAATCTTAAGGGAAATCAACCCTGAAGACTTGTTGGAAGGACTGATGCTAAAGTTGAAGCTCCAGTATTTTGGTTATCTGATGCAAACAGACAACTCATTGGAAAAGTCCCTGATGATGGGAAAGATTGAGGGCAGAAGGAGTAGAGGGCTTTAGAGGATGAGATGGCTGGATGGCATCACGGATGCAATGGACATGAACTTAGGCAACCTTCGGGAGTTGTTGAGAGACAGGGAGGCCTGGTGTCCTGTGGTCCATGGGGTTGCAAAGACTCAGAAACAATTGGGCTACTGGAAAAGAAAAGCAACAACAACAATCTCTGACTGGGAGACGTCTTTTCCAAAAGTAGGTCCAACACATCTTCAACTGCTGAGCTACTTCTCTTCAAGTATGGTAACTACAGGTCAAGAGAAAAGTCAGGTTAACTCAAAGTGCGATGAGAGTGACAATGAAATTCTCCTTCACAACCAAAGAGAACAGAAAGTAATGAAATAATACTTCCAGATGATAAGGCTTCCCCGATGGCTCACCAGGTAAAGAATCCGCCTGCAATGTAGGAGACACAGCGGACGCGGGTTCAATCCCTGGGTTGGGATGATCCCCTGGAGAAGGCAGTGGCAACCCACTCCAGCATTCTTGCCTGGAGAATTCCATGGACAGAGGAGCCTGGTGAGCTACAGTCCATGGGGTCACAGAGTCTGACAAAACTGTGTGACTAATCAGTAGCAGCAGATGATAAATGGCTATCATTTCAGCTCCTATAAAGCACAAGCTGGTATCAAGATTGCTGGGAAAAATATCGATAACCTCAGATATGCAGATGACACCACCCTTATGGCAGAAAGTGAAGAGGAACTAAAAAGCCTCTTGATGAAAGTGAAAGAGGAGAGTGAAAAAGTTGGCTTAAAGCTCAACATTCAGAAAACTAAGATCATGGCATCCGGTCCCATCACTTCACGGGAAATAGATGGGGAAACAGTGGAAATGGTGTCAGACTTTATTTTTTTGGGCTCCAAAATCACTGCAGATGGTGATTGCAGCCATGAAATTAAAAGATGCTTATTCCTTGGAAGGAAAGTTATGACCAACCTAGATAGCATATTCAAAAGCAGAGACATTACTTTGCCAACAAAGATCTATCTATTCAAGGCTATAATTTTTCCAGTAGTCATGCATGGATTTGAGAGTTGGACTGTGAAGAAAGCTGAGCACCGAAGAATTGATGTTTTGGAACTGTGGTGTTGGAGAAGACTCTTGAGAGTCCCTTGGACTGCAAAGAGATCCAACCAGTCTATTCTAAAGGAGATCAGTCTTGGGTGTTCTTTGGAAGGACTGATGCTAAAGTTGAAACTCCAGTATTTTGGCCACTTCATGTGAAGAGTTGACTCATTGGAAAAGACTCTGATGCTGGGAGGGTTTGAGGGCAGGAGGAGAAGGGGATGACAGAGGATGAAATGGCTGGATGGCATCACTGACTCGATGGACGTGAGTTTAAGTGAACTCCGGGAGTTGGTGGTGGACAAGGAGGCCTGGCGTGCTGCAATTCATGGGGTCGCAGAGTCGAACACAACTGAGTGACTGAACTGAACTGAACTGATACTCTGTGATATAATCATTCAAGAGAATACTCAAAATAAAGACATTTTCATACAAAGATCAGGAGAATTTATCAATGGAAGCCTCCCTTCCCAAAGTATCCACTAAATTACACATTTCATTAAAAAGAAAACAATCTGGAAAAAAGAGGAAACAGAAGAAGTAACAATGAAGAAAAAATGGTAAGCATGTTTAGAAATCTATGTAGACATTGTTTGCAAAAATTAAAAACTAAGTCGTGGAGGAAATTAACTACAAATCAGGTCTAAATTATAAGGTAAAAAGATATAATTCTGAAATTGGCAGATAGCAGGTAAAATTTTTTAATATAAATATTATTCATGAAGACAACAAAACAATAAGAAAACAGAAAATAATATGTTTACTGTGATCCCAAATGCAATTTTCACATTTTACATATATTAACAAACTTAATTCTCACAACAGCCTAGGACATGGGCACTTTTACTATCCCCATTTCACCAAAGGGTAACTGAGCTCAGAATTTCAGTTATGTACCAAAAAATCATACAACTACAAAATTATGCAAGAAAATGTTCCTGAGATGTGAGCCAAGGCAGACTGGACTGGGTCCTGTTTACTCAGGTATCTTATTAAAATTGAAATGTAACCACAAAAAATATGGAAAGAGAATATATGATAATATATTAAAAAATGAAGGGAAAACTTGACTCAGCGAAAATATGACAAGAGAACTGAAGAGACCAGGTAAAAGTGTAGTAAACAGACGGTAAAGTCTGAATATATCATTATGCACAACATACATAATTATGCTTCTCCTTAAACTGCAGATATTTGAAATTTTAAATTAAAGATAGAAAGTCTACTCACATGTGGTTTAACGAGATACAGCTAAAGGAAAATTACCCAGTTGATTTGATATGATAATTATGGTTAGGGAAAAAACATGTCTGGAAAATATAGGTGTGGAAAACATAGATACAGAAAAAAATACATGTGCAAAATGAAGTTTATTTTGAATAGCAATAGGGATATAAGAAAAAACAGACTTTGAGCCACAAGAAAAATGTTTAAAATAGGGACATTAATGAGTAACCTAATAAGTAAAGGAAGGATTTACTCAGAAGATTTTAACAATATTGAGCTAGTAGATACTTAATAACAAAGCATTAAAATATTAAAGCAAAAAATAACAAACTTACAAACAGCAATTGACATCACAGTCTTAGAGAGTGGTTTTAATGTACCCCCAGAAACTAATAGATAAAATAACCCAAAAAAATTGGTAATGCTATTTCATATCTGCACTCCATAATTTGAAATTTCATCTAGTCCTCTGCATGTATGCACATATGTGTGCCGGTATATGTGTACAAGTGCCTGCATGGAATAAAGAACACACAATCTTTTTCAATCAAAGCTTGAAATGTAGTTTTAAATGACCACCTATTAAGTCAGAGTGTGTGTGTGTGTGTGTGTGTGTGTGTGTGTGTGTGTGTGTGTATGTGCGTGCACTCAGTTGTATCTGACCCTTTGCAACCCCAGGGACTGTAGCCTGCCAGGCTCCTCTGTCCATGGAATCTTCCAGGCAAGAATACTGGAATGGGTTGCCATTTCCTATTCCAGAAGATATCCCCAACCCAGGGATCGAACACAAGTCTCTTGCGTCTCCTGCATTGGCAGGCAAATTCTTTACCGCTCACCCAGCTGGGAAGCCCCATTAGGCCACAGAAGATGTCTCAATCAATATAAAAAAACAACCAGGTCTATATAACCAAAATGGACTAAACTATGAATAAAAATTTAAAAATAACCATACATCTCAAAATGTTTATTACTATAACTCAAACTACAATCCTAAATACTTATTGAGCTACAATAAAAAAATCACAAGGAAAATGTAAAACACTGAGAATTGAGCTAAAGTAAAAACTCTATACGTCAAAACCATGCAAAGCAACTGAAACAGGATCAGAAGGATATATTTCTAGCCTTAAATACGTATATTACCATTCCTCTAAATTATAAACATTTGGATCATGAGAATTCATCTTTAAGAAGAGTTTCATTTAATATTCCTATTTCATCTCAGGAGGCATTTATTTGACTTCATAAAGACCAAACTGTATTTTACAGGTCCTGATGCATCATCAACAGTCATGTTTCCAGCTTTACCACTAATGTACGGTGTTAAGTTCTCCTCAGAATACAGATGGTTTGCAAGTTAAAAGCAGTAATGATTTCACACCAATTATTAGGAAAGTGCAATTTCATTTGCATCATCTCCCCGAATTCTTTAGTCTTTACCATTTTCTTTATTGCTATTATTATAACTTGCAATAGATAAATTTACATAAATTTAGAGTACCATGAATACTTTTTATTTTTATTTTATTTTTAAAAAGTTTTTATTGGAGTATCATTGATTTAAAATGTTGTGTTAGTTTCACGTGTACAGCAAAGTGAATCATATATATATATATGTCTCCACTTTTTTTTTAAGATTTTTCCCCATACAGGCCATTAGAGAGTACTGAATAGAGTTCCCTGTGCTATACAGCAGGTTCTTATTAGTTATCTATTTTATACATAGTAGTGTGTATATGTTGGGCTTCCCGGGTAGCTCAGCTGGTAAAGAAGCCACCTGAAATGCAGGAGACCCTGGTCTGATTCCTGGATCAGGTAGATCCCCTACAGAAGAGACAGACCACCCACTTCAGTATTCTTGGGCTTCCCTGGTGGCTCAGACAGTAAAGAATCCACCTGCAAAGTGGGAAACCTGGGTTCGATCCCTGGGTTAAGAACATTCCCTGGAGGAGGGCATGGCAACCCACTCCAGTATTCTTACCTGGAGAATCCCCATGGACAGAGGAGCCTGGTGGGCTCTGTGGGGTCGCAGGGAGTCAGACACGACTGAGTGACTCAGCACAGCACAGTGTGTATATGTCAATCCCCAATTCCCAATTTTATCCCTGTTCACCCTAGTCAAGGCTATGGTTTTTCCAGTAGTCATGTATGAATGTGAGAATTGGACTATAGAGAAAGCTGAGCGCCAAAGAATTGATGCTTTGGAACTGTGGTGTTGGAGAAGACTCTTGAGAGCCCCTTGGACTGCAAGGAGATCCAACCAGTCCATTCTAAAGGAAATCAGTCCTGATGTTGAAGCTGAAACTCCAATATTTTGTCCACCTGATGCGAAGAGCTGACTCATTTGAAAAGACCCTGATGCTGGGAAGGATTGAAGGCGAGAGGAGAAGGGGACGACAGAGGATGAGATGGTTGGATGGCATCACCGACTCAATGGACACGAGTTTGAGTAAACTCTGGGAGTTGGTGATGGACAGGGAGGCCTGGCATGCTGCAGTCCATGGGGTCGCAAAGAGTCAGACATGACTGAGTGACTGAACTGAACTCACCATATCCCCTGGTAACCATAAGTTTGTTTTCTACATCTGTGACTCTTGTTTTGAAAATAAGTTCATTAGTTACCATTTTTTTAGATTCTGCATATAAACAATATCATATGATATTTGTCTTTCTGTGTCTGACTTACTTCACTCAGTATAATAATCTCTAGGCCCACCCATGTTGCTGCAAATGGTTCTTTTATGGCTGAGTAATATTCCATTGTGCATATGTGCCATATTTTCTTTATCCATTACTCTGTTGATGGACATTTAGGTTGCTCCCATGTCCTAGCTATTGAAAAAGTGCCACAATGAACATTGGGGTGTATATGTCCTTTCAAACAGAGCAATCAACAAAGGATTAATCTCCAAAATAGAGTGTCATAAATGTTTTGTTTATAACATAGTCTCAAGTGTCAGTTTTCCACAGCTGTGAATTTAATGAGAATAAATAAATAGCCATATTTTGGACAAGATGATGACAAGAAAATGGCTCAGTAGGAGTTATAACAACTAAACTATTTAAATATCTTTGTCCACTTTAATAAGACTAATGTCAAATAGCCATGCCAATTGTGGAGCTTGTCAGTTCATAAAAGTATTCATCACTGAAAATATTGAAAGTAATGCTAATTATGTTTTCAATTGTAACTGTTTTTTCAGCGATTAATAATCCTTATAAGTTTGGAGTCAACATACTGGAAAACAAGTAACTTCAATAATTAATGAGGTAAACTTTCAATTCAGTAATTTTTTAAATAATGACAAAATACACCCTAATAAAGTAGAAGTAACTAAATAATAGAGAGCAGAAATTTATAAATTAGAAGCCAACCAGAATGCAATTCTTTGGAAAAGAATAAAATAAATAAACTTCTATGAATTTTGATCAAAGTAAAGAAAGATAAAAATAACAATGTTAGGAAAAATAAAGTAGAACTTAAATACAAATAAAGTGAAGATTTTTAAAATCATGAAAAATAGATTTCTTCCCATAAATTTAAAAATGCAAATGAAATAATGACTTTCTAGAACAATAAAAACAACAAAACTGACCTAAGAGGACATAGACAAGCCAACAGAACAACAAACTTTAAAGCAATTGAATCATTAGTGAAAATATACCCATACACAAACCAACCAATTCACCTGGTTTACAGGTAAGCTTTTACAAGCCTACAAAGTACAAATAAGTTTATACAAAAGGTTTTCTGTATACCTCTTTAGGACTTCAAGCTATGCAAAAGAATTCTGTAAAAGACAAAGCATCTCATTAATGATAAATATTATTCTCATTTTTAAAGTTGACCCAAAGACCAACATTTTTGGTAGGAAATCACCTGCTGTTATCTTAAAAAGTACAAAATTATATCTGTGGTAGAGTGCAGTGATAATTCTAGAAGACATGTGAAACGATCTTTAGAAAGACCCTTGAAGTCATCCTTTGGACAGAAAACAGGAAAAGTATGGTCGGCCCAATAGGAAGAGACGGTGGCTTTGAGAAAGTAAGAAATTAGACCTCTTCTTTGAGCTTTATCAGGAACAAACACATGTCATCAGGAGCACCTGGCTTTACAGGTGTGTTCAAAGTGAGACGTAGTTCAAATAATAAATGAAAGGCATGAGCCTCATCCACTGACCAACCAGTTGGTGAATACGCTTCAGGAAAACCAAATGTAACAAAGAGAAACAGATCAAAGGCAAGGATGGGTTTTTCCAGAGATCAAGATCTCAGTAATCAGGTGGATATTAACTAAAGAAACTCTCTGGTTTCATATTTAAATTCAGAACTGCCTGGAGCCCAGAGGAGAAACATTCATGCACCAAACTGCTTTGTCTTCCCCCTCAAATAACAATCCAAGTTATATCATTTCAAGACAACAGGATGAACAGAAGACAAAAATTGTGCATGCTAACCCAAGTTCAAGGGCAAAGGTGAGAGATGACACCTGGAAAAGGCAAACAGGCCAGCTTCTCATGACTGCAAGAGTTGACAGAGTGTCTGGAGATCCACTGAGACAAACAAGGCAGCTGTGCTGCTCTAAACAGCAGGGGACACACTGCTTTGTCCCAGGACCCTGAACAGAGTTAGAATGTATGCCCAAGTTCACCCAGTCTAGGACAAATCCACTAACCCACTTCTTGGGCAAGGAATTCAGAGGAGACAAGCTTAGAATGAACAGGTTTCCCAGGTGGCTCAGTGGTAGAGAATCCACTTGCCAATACAGGAGTCATGGGTTTGATCCCTCAGTCAGGAAGGTGCCCTGGAGAGAGAAATGGCAACCCACTCCAGTATTCTTGCCTGGAAAATCCCATGGACAGAGGAGCCTGGCAGGCTACAGTCCACAGGGTCATAAAAGAGTCGGACATGACAATGACTAAATAAGCAACAAACAATCTTAGAACACACTAGGAAATTTTTCCTTTCTTCATCCTCTGGCTACCTATTATTCCAGGCTGTAGAACTCCATCCCTGTGTCCAGGATTTACCAGGCAAACTGAGCAGTTATAACTGTTTAAAAAAAATCAAGTCACTCAAAATATAAACATCCAAAGTGAAAGAACAATTAGAGTTCAAATGCACAAGGATGTAAGTGAAAAAAATTTCGGGAGATCTTTCTTGCCAAAAACAAAACAAAACACAACTTTTCAAAGGTGGAGCGAATCTGCTGCATTCTTTTATTTACTTAACCCACTTCACACACACACATACACATCATCATCATCATCAATTTAGGAAACTTTTCAACTACAGAACTTTCTTTTTGATCAAGTCACAGGAAAGTGGACTGTCCCTGATAATCAAGTTGTTGTTCAGTTGCTAAGTTGTGTAAGACTCTTTGCAACCCCATGGACCAGGCCTCCCTATCCATCACTATCTCCCAGAGTTTGTTTAAACTTATGTCCATTGAGTCAGTGATGCAATCCAACCATCTCATTCTCTGTCTCCCCATTATTTTGCCTTCAATTTTTCCCAGCATCAGAGTCTTTTCCAATGAGCTGACTCTTCGTATCAGGTGGCCAAAGTATTAGAGTTTTGGCTTCAGCATCAGTCCTTCTAATGATTATTCAAGGTTGATTTCCTTTAGGCTTGACTGACTTGATCTCCTTGCAGTCCAAGGGACTCTCAAGAGTCTTCTCCAACACAGTTTGAAAGCATAAAGCTGGATCATTCAACACTACTAAAAATGCATTTTCTCACTTCTGATTGAAGTATTTCTAAGGTTACAGTAGACAGCAATCTAGAAAATGATTCTGAATTCACCACTGGAAATGATTTCAACCTCCTACAAATGCTATTAGGTGCCTCCGTGGGGGCAACCTGTGATCCACATTCAGCTTAATCACTAGCAATGTTCCTCCATGTTCTCTGGGGCAGGTAAGCTCAGGTACGCTAGGTACACACTAAAAAAACTGCCCCAAATGCAAACCGCGACATTTTGCATGAGTTAACACTCCCATTCCCCCATAGCCTCACATCTCCCTGCACTGACTGCTCAATTCATCACCCCACCCAAATATGAGTTAATCACATCATACAAGTCCTGCCAAAGTAATAGTCTTTCCAGAGTGTACATGCTAAGTCGCTTCAGTCTTTCCAGTGCAAAAGTTCAAGTAGAATCTGATTGACCAGACTACTGTTTAATGGGCTGTAAAAATGTCTTAGGTACCTGCACAGTCTTCCCTAAAGCCAAAAAGAAAGTTTAGGGCCTTGGGGACAGGGGGGCGGATCCCCGGGCATTTTATAGGTCTTCTAGGAACAGAGCTACAGCAGATGGACAGGGCTGGACTATATACTGGAAGAACCTAGAAAAGACCCCAAGCACTAGCTTGTGGCTCAGCTGGTAAAGAATCTGCCAGAAATGCAGAAGACTCTGGTTTGATTCCAGGATTGGGAAGATCCCCTGGAGAAGGGACAGGCTACCCACTCCAGTATTCTTGGGCTTCTCTGGTGGCTCAGATGGTAAAGAATCCACCTGCAATGCGGGAGACCTGGGTTCGATCCCTGGGTTGGGAAGGTCCCCTGGAGGAGGCCATGGCAACGCACTCCAGATTCTTGCCTGGAGATTCCCCATGGACAGAGGAGCCTGGCGGGCTACAGTCCATGGGGTCACAGAGTCAGAAACAACTGAACAACTAAGCACAGCACTAGCTTATCCTTATTTCTCTGAGAACCACACCCTCAACCCACCATCTCTACTCCACTCAGACTCTTCTGGCCAAGAGACATGAACATCATCTGTTTCCATCTGGATGCCGCATCACATGCAGAAAGGAAAGAGGAAGCTCCAAATTTGGAGGAGGCAGAGAGATGGGCAGAACAGCAAAGTGCCAGGGAATATAAACACATCTGGATGAGAAAACTGCCAATGGGAAGATAAATACATCCATGAGCTCACACAAGCAACAATGCCTTTTAATAAAACACTGTACAATTAACATGATAAGGTCAAATAAGATAGATAGATCATGACAGAAAAACAAAGCAAGTGTTAAAAGGCAACCTGAGATAAGAACACTTGGAAAAGGCGGAGCCTAAGACAGAAGCAGAAAAAGGGGAGAGGCGGCCCAGTCCAGAGGAAAAGGAACCATAGTGCCAGAAAACTGTCAAGAGTGATTTCTGCTTCTCTTCCACCACTTCTGATGGTGACAATACTCAGTACTCACTGCATGCCCAGCTGTCCTATGAAGGTTACACACATCTCTTCTCATTTAACCCTGACACCAAACAAGCCTCCAGGGTAGGCAGGAAGATGAGACATTGAGCAGAGCTGGGTGAAATTCTGGCTCACCATCTGGCAGCAAGGTAACATCTCCATCTCTCAATTGCCTTGCATATGATATGCGGTCATCATTTCTGCCCCGGATGATTGTTAAAATTAGAGATAATGAACTTAAGTGCCTACTAGCGGCTGTTATTAGAGTGAGTGATCAGATGAAGATAATCAAGAGTGAGGAACAGAAGGAAGAGCCACAGTTGAATAAAAATGGCAACAGAGAAGCAGTCATAGAAACAGAAAGGAAGCACTACGCCAGGGACAAAGATTCAGACAGAGAAAAAGAGAACAGAGAACACTTGGCTCTCCGCTTTGTGTGTCTGTGCAAACTGTCTGAGTTTTATTTTCCACCTCCACCAAGCAGGTATATACTATCTGCCCTTCCTACCTGGCAGGGTTGCCCTGAGGACCATATAAGGAGACGAGCACCTGCATTTACAAGGACAGGCAACACTTTTATGCAAATGTGCACATCTGCTTAATACATGGAGAAATCCTTTCCCCCTTATTCCATTTCCCAAGGGAAATTAAAACATTCAACCAGTTTTAATGTTAAAACCGGGCAATTACAGGCTGTAAAGTCTTCTTTGGGCACCGTTAACAGAATCTGGTTAATGTAATCTAACATCCAAGATTCGGCTTCTTCCCTGCAACTTGCACCATCTACAAACTTGTTTTGCGCTTCCCTCTCAATTTATGTCTTTGTTTATTCCTCTCTGGAATGTTGTTCCCTTTCATCTGCGATGGACCGTCTTCTAGTCATCCCTGAAAACCTAGTTGAAATGTTTGTCCAGCATGAGGAAGTGATTCTCTTCTCTCTACACTGCATATTATCTTTTCTGAATGTCTTACTCCATCTAGCATTTTTATGGATTATGATCACTGGGCTGTATGCCATCCCCTCCCCCCAATCTTCAGGTGTGAGGATGCCAGCAATGTGTCTTTTTATCCTTTATGTAGACCTTAGAGCATGGGTCTTTTCAAGGGGCAAATGTATAAAACATATGCAATAATGCATAAATTCTGTCCACCTAACAACTTTTTGGAATCATTACACCAGTAACTGCTATATTCTAAGATTAAAAAGTATATACATATAAAGTAAAAATAATATAAAGCACCACAAGCATAATAAAATTTAAGTGGGGTGAAAATAAATGAAGATGAATGAATAAGCCAACAAAGTCCTACTGTATAGCATAGGGAACTCTGTTCAATGTCATGTGGCAGCTTGGATGGGAGGGGAGTTTGGAGGAGAATGGATACAAGCATATGTACGCCTGAGTCCCTCCGCTGTCCACCTGAAATTATCACAACATTGTTAATCAGCTATACTCCAATACAATAAAAAAATTTTTAATTTTTTAAATTAAAAAAAAAGGTGAGAAAACAGATTTGGAGATATATTTCCAAATGAGAGTTTAAGGTAGTTTTTGAAACTTGGGTTTTTTTAAACATGCAACTGGCTTCACTGGCCTTAGTCACCAAGAAAATGCTTCCTGGAGAGCTGTCACTCTCCAGCCTTGGCCCAGAGGAGGGAAGGCACAGGGCCCCTTTCCCAGACACCCTGTCGTGCTGCAGGCACTCAGGTGCCCCTGATCCCCTTTTCCAGACACCGCAGCAGTCAGGTGCGGGCCAGGGTCTGCGTCGCTACCAAGGCGCATCCATCTCCAAGCATCAAGGGCTTCGACCATTCTAGCAGCACTGATGCCCTGCTCCCAGTAAGTGAGACCCAAAATTTCAGCCCACTCCCCTCCTCCCGCAATCAACAGGTCTCCACTTTGCCAGAGGGCTGTCACTCGGCATGCCAGGCAGAGGAAGCAGCGAATCGCTAAGTTGGTTACAGGTTGCAACTCCGGGGCTATTTCAAGGCCAAGTTCCACAAGAACCAAAGCATAAAGCTGCTCCCCCCACACCCCTCCCCCGGGGAGGGAAGGTCCCTTTCGGCGAGATGAAGCTGCTCTGTCGCCCCTGCCCGGGTCCCGGGGAGGCGGCCACGACCCAGAGGTCAATTCGCCGCGGCCCCTGCCCCACCCCCGCGGGTCCGGCGCGCTCACCGATCTTGGCCAGGGAGGCCAGCAGGATCCACAGGGTGATCTCGAAGGGGATCTGCACGTGGGGGTAGTCCAGGGTGAACACTGGCAATCGGCTCTCCTCGAACGGCGTCGTGCCCGGAGCCACCACGCTGGCGGGGCTGGGCGGAATGGAGCTCGTGCCCCGGGCCCGCGGCGCGTCCAGCAGGGTCTCGGCTCGGGCGCCCGCCGGCCCCGCCGCCTGCAGGAGCAGCAGCAGCAGCAGTGGGGCCTGCCCTCTCAGCCCAGGGCCCGCCGGCTCCATGGGCGCTGCTCCCCGCGCCACTGTAGCCCAAGCGGTCGGCCCTTCGTGCGCTCAGCGCATCGCCCCTGAGCCGGCAGCGCTGCCCGCCGCCGCCACGGGGCCGGGAGTCTGCGACGCACCGGCCCGGTCCCTGCTGCGAGCAGGCGCAGCGCCTGGCGGGCGCGCACGGGACACTCGAGGCCACAGCGCGGACCCTCGGCGCCCTCAGCCGCCCGCCGCCGCCGGCCGCCGGCCCATGTCCCGTCCGCCGCCCGCCGCGGCTGCAGGCCCGGCCCCGGGCGGCCCGCGGGCGGGGGCGGGGCGGGGCGGGCGCGGCGCCCGCCGCCGCTGGGCGGGAGGACCGGCCCGGGGCGGGCGCGCGACGCACCTGCCGAACCCGCCGGCGAAGCGGGGCCCGGAGCCGCGGGGGCGGCGGCCGCGCTCGCCTGGGGCCCACGCCGCGCGGCGAGACCGGCCAGCCCCGGAGCCGGGGAGCTCTGGGCGCACGGGCCGCGCCGGGCGCGAGGTGACCGGAGCTGTCCCCGCCCCGGAGGCCGCGTCGGGCATCCATCCAGGGAAGGGGCCGGCGCACCCACGCGGCGCGCGGGGGAGACCCGGGGCGCGCGCCCGGCGCGGAAGGTCTAGAAAAGTCTCCTGGGGTCCCTCTTCCAATACTTCGCCAGGTCGTGCCTGGGGCACTCTCTGTCTCTGTCTCGGGGCGCCGTGTTCCCGCGCTCCCACCCGAGCCTCGGCTTTTCTTTACCACCGAGCACGGCTGTCAATCGCCGGACCCCTGTCGGTTCCACTATTCTTCCCGCCCCCGTCACAAAAAAGGAAAACATCTCTGATTTCAGGCTTCGAGGTGTTCACGTCCCGGAGCAGCAGAACCATCATTATTTCGTGGAAAGCCGGTGATTTGCAGAGCTCAGATGAACCCGCTCCGCTAATTACAGGACAGGCTGTGGTCTGGAGAGTGGAGGCGAGGAAGTGCGGTTCCCCTTCTGGATCGGAAGGAGCCCCGTCTGCCCGCTCACCCGGTCGTCCTGGTTCTGAGATTCGGAGTGAGCGCAGCGGCCTCGCGGGAGTCGGCCTTGACCTTGCTGCCTGCCATCCGCTGTCGCAGCATCTTTGTCACCAGGAACTGAAGGCTCCCTGAAAGCAGACAAGTGGTCACTTCAGTACCTGAAACCGTTTTGCCTTCGTTAGGAAACCAAAATCTTTTCTCATTTTGTTAATGCGTCCAGACATGGCTCCTGCTGTTAAACGCCCTGAAGTTCAACATTCGAGGCAGATTTTACTTTCAAAGTTCTAACATAGGGAATCTGAAATGTCAGCAAAAAGGACAAGGGAAAAAAAAAAATTCCTTGACCTGAACAGCCGTTTTCAGACCTTGGAAGAAATGAGGAGAAACAAGTCCAGGAGAAAAATGGGAGGATTCTGGCAGAGGGCGCAGAACACTTCCCTTAATACTTGACAGAACATATCTGTTTAAAAAGTGCAACAGAGTAGAATTTAAGGATGGTCTATCCTCTGTAAAAAATAATAATAATAATTGAGCCATCCAGAAATCTGCCTCCCCCTCTCTATTGGAAATTGTCTGGAAATCTGCTGGAAATTTGTGTTAAAATGTGAACTTAGCATTTCCTTCTAAGGGAAGGAGCAGCAAATAACTGCTTTTAAAAAAGCAAAAGTGTATCTCCACATGGGAAGCTCAATGCAAGGTATTTTTTGTGTGTTGTTGTTAATCACCCTGAAAACCAAAGACATGCTATACCCATTGTACCCATTTTATGTGAAGAATTAGGATGAAGGAAGGTAAAAGCAAACAAGTAAAAAGACTTACTCAAGCAGGGGTCTGAAAGGAATTCCAGCCCAGGCCTGTTCAGGTAACACTGGTTCCATCCCACCTTCCACCCTGTGACTAGTTGCTCCCCAAAGAGTAGGTTACTTCCTTAGGGGCTTTCAAATAGAATAGTGGAGATTCATTTAGGAAATATCCCCGAAAGCTGTAGCAGAATAAAGTATTATTTCCAGTAAGCGAATCAGGCCAGTTCTACACATTGAGTGAAATAATGGTAGGCCAAAGGCACATTCTGACAGTAATTTCTAGGAGTCTGACTCACGTAATCTATTTAAGGATAATGTCACCCCAGAACCAGGATGATGAAGGTCAGATCTACGATTCTGGGACCTTCCTGCCCATGGGAGCTGTAATGACTTCAAACTCCAGGTTTGATCCCCGAGTCAGGAAGATTCCCTGGAGGAGGAAATGGCAATCTATTCCAGTATTCTTGCCTGGAGAATCCCATAGACAGAGGAGCCGGGGGTGGGGGTGGGGGGTGGAGTGGGGTGGGAGGGGAAAGTTTCAGTCCACAGAAGCACAAAGAGTTGGACATGACTGAGCGACTAACACAACACTGTAGTTGAAGGTTATCAACTTTTTCTTACATTTGGAAAAATGCTCTTTTATTTATTCTTATCCACGGAAGATGAATGTCTTGACTGTAAACACTCTTGCCATCTCTCAAACAAGAAAGGGTTAAATTACACCCCTTTGCTGACAAGGGCTTGGCTGAGCCATTTCTCTGAAGGGCCCCCTGACTAGGAACTCAGCCCCTAAAAGTGATAAAACATCACCTATTACTGTACCCATGGGAGGAATGAAGTCTCTGCCAAGTTAAAAATCCCTGAGTGGCTCCTCAGTACCTTCGGAAAGACAGAAACTCTGCAGTGACCCACCTAATCTGACCTTTGCCCTTTCCTCTTACTACTTCATTTCCGGGCCCCACCCTCAATGCTCTATGAACTCTGATCAATGTTCTAGGATCGCCCTCTCTTCAAGGCCTTTGCACACCAGTCCCTGTGCAGAGGAAACTTTCTGCCCTCTGCCCTACACTTTCCTGCTAGGGTCTCAGCTCAAAGGTAACTGGATCAAGGAACAATTACCTGGCACCTGCATTTCTGAACTAATTAGGGCCCTTTTGTGCCCTCTGATTCTCCCCCTACCTTTCTGTCTTAGCACTTCATCATTTTCCTTCTCTCCAACTAGACAGAAAGCTCCATGAAGGTAAGGATGACCTGTTTGGTTCACTTTTTTATTCTTAGTCCCTGACACAATGCCTGGAGCATAGTAAGTACCCACTGAGTATGTGCTGGGTGAATAAAAGTGGTCTGACCTGGAATGACTGTCCTCCAGCCTTGGGGACATGGGCTGCAGAACTTTCTCATGGTTGGATCAGTTTCAGGTTGGATGTGAATAGCTCCACGTGAAATGTTTCCTTCCAATGATCCTGGTTCATATTTTGGGGACTCACATCTCCTTTTCTCTTTTCTACCCAAATGTGAAAATCCAATCACATGATGTGATTTCTAAATAATTTCATACATAATAATTACCTGGAGAAGGAAATGGCAACCCACTCCAGTATTCTTGCCTGGAGAATTCCATGGACAGAGGAGCCTGGCCAGCTATAGTCCATGGGGTCACAAAGAGTTGGACCCGACTGAGCAACTGAGCACGCATGCATGCGGTCTCCAGATAATTGTTATGTTGTTATGTGTTAGTTGCTCAGTCATGTCCTACTCTTTGTGACCCCATGGACTGCAGCCCACCAGGCTCCTTTGTCCATGGAATTCTCCAGGCAAGAATACTGGAGTGGGCTGCCATTTCCTTTTCCAGGAGATCTTCCCAACCCAGGGATTAAACCCACTTCTCCTGCATTGGCAGGCCCATTCTTTCCCAACTGCACCACCAGGGAAGCCCCTTACCTGGAGAGAGTAGCACTGAGACACGCACTACCATGTGTGAAATAGACAGCTAGTAGGAAGTAGTTGTGTAAGGTGTGTAACACAGGGAGCCCAGCCTGGCACTCTGTGATGACCTAGAGGGGTGGGGTGGGGGGAGCGGAGGGAGGCTGAAAAGGGAGGGAATATATGCAGACTTATGGCTGATTCGTGTTGTTCTATGGCAGAAACCAATACAACATAGTAAAGCAATTATCCTCCAATTAAAAATAAATTTTAAAATATCAATATTTTAATATCAAAATTATCAAACCATCAAAATATCAAACTATGTAAAATATTTAATATTTTTGTAAAAATTTTATAGATATATTTTTTAAATTATAATTTATTTTAAAATTAATAATAAATTTAATGTTGAAAATTTTAATATTTATAATAATTACCTGATTTGAGATGAACCATCATGTATTAGCATAAGAATGCTACCTAGGAACATAGGAATCCTCTCAGAAAAAGTAGTAAATATCTTTTTTCTGCCTGTCCATCTAAAGTGGTCTATTAGAGGGACTTCCCTGGTGGTACAATGGTTAAGACTCTGCCTTCCAATGCAGGAAGCATGGGTTTGATCCATGGTCCAGTAACTAAGATCCCACATGCCGTGCTGTGTGGCCAAAAAAAAAAACAAGACCGAAAACAAACAAAAAAATAAAGATCTATTAGAATTTTAATGTAATCATATTAATGGATCTTTTAACAGGTATAACTCTACTGAAGACAGTATCTCTGGAATCACTAAAACTCATGAAGGATTTGGAACTTAGCTTAGGAGGAAGTATACCTTAAAGAATAAAAATATGAGCCCTGCAGAGGAGATTAGAATTATCACCAAGTCCAAAGCTGGTCTTAAATTCTCCCCACCCCATGCCCCTTGCCGTGGAAGGTTCTAGAGGACCTGAGATTTAATTTTGTGTCTTTCCTGGTGGCTCAGAAGGGAAATAATCTGCCTGCAATGTGAGAGACCTGAGTCAGGAAGATCCCCTGGAGAAGGGAATGACTACTCACTCCAGTATTCTTGCCTGGAGAATTCCATGGACAGAGGAGCTTGACAGGCTACATACAGTCCATGGTCTCAAAGAGTCAGACTCAACTGAGCAACTAACACTTTCACTTTCTCTTGCTACACAGAGCGCGGAGTGTAGAGATGTTGCTGTGTGTTGATCCCCCAGGAAGTGCTGTGCAAAAAGAACAAGCAGAAATCTTGGTCTCTGCACTGACAAACAGCTCCCGAAAGGGTGACTCTCCCAGCTCTGCTTATCAGATGCAGAGTGGAGAGTGGTGGAGGGGAAGCGATCTGATTCTAAATGGCAGTGTCCCCCTCCTCCACTGAGGGGCGCCAACACCCTCTCCACGGGTCAGTGACTCCCTGAGCGTCCAGCCCACTGGGTGAGCTTAATCAATAGCCAGGAGACAGAGAAAATCTTCATCATTATACTATTATAGTGTAATTGTCAGGAGAGTACATAGCAATAGTTAGATAATAGTTAGAACTGATATTTCACATTGTTTATTTTTTACACATTTTTATAATATTCATCCCTTAACTCGCCCATCTTTGAAATCTGCATTGTACAACCATGAACACTTAGATTCATAATAA
The DNA here is from genome assembly GCF_003369695.1 of Bos indicus x Bos taurus. NCBI lineage: Eukaryota > Metazoa > Chordata > Mammalia > Artiodactyla > Bovidae > Bos > Bos indicus x Bos taurus. The sequence continues at coordinate 7,256,182 of NC_040086.1, read as the reverse complement.
TATTGCAACTCAAAATATTTGCTTGTGAAAAACCAACACTTGTGGTACTGTTGCTTTTAGTGTTTTTTTTTTTTAATTTTTAAAATAGGTTAATACATTCATGTGTTCAGCACAATGAGAGGTTTGACTTTTAAAATATTTGGCTACACCGGGTCTTAGCTGCAGCATGGAGAATCTTCGATCTTGTTGTGGTATGCAGTTGATGATTTTATTGTTATGTTTGAAGTCAAAGTCTTAACTAGCTTTTTTAAAAAAAAAAAAAAAAAAAAGTTCTCAGCAAAAATCTAGAGCCCTGTTCTTAGAGTGCAGCCTTATGAAGGATTGTGCTGTGGTGTAAATTGTTTTATTGATGTGCCTGGAATTAAGTGCCTTTCTCTGTTTCTTTGTAGCCAGAGGTATTTGTTTCATTTCAGCAGAGAAATGTCTAGCTATGTGAAAAGCTACTGCCTGCAAATTCCAGGTATAAGAGTGGTGTTATTAATATGGAAATCTCCTAGTGTATTTAAAATGAGACTCTGCCTTGAGATATTCGACTGGGAAGTCTTTCAGAGCCTCAGTTTTCCTTCATAAAATGAGAGATTTGGAATAAGAAAATTTGTTTCTTTATAAAAGGCTTTACAGGTCTAGCATTGGAATCCAACAAGTCTATCGGAAGAGGACACACGCTCGCATTCCACCTCACCTTCCTCAGGGACCTCAATGTCACCTGTGAGAGAAGGTCACTGTCACCCTGTCCTTCACGCTTTGCCACGTTGGGGCTCTACCCTGATGTGCAATGCAGTCAGAATGCAAACAACAATGGATAGGACCTTCTGAGTAGCACTGCACTATTACATGTAAGGCACATCCATTCATCAATTCAACTTACATTTATAGAACCTCTGCAGTTTCTGGGCACCTGCAACTACAAGTTTCTTGGCATCTATGGAAACCAGTAAGTCAGAGTGCTTCAGCGGATTGTGGGGAGGAAAAGTAGTATTTCCTCCACCCTCCATAGTGGCCATAGTGGAAGCAGAGATACGACCAAGCCCAAACCTGGAAATAAAGGAGCCAGGGTTTAAAACACTGATCTTCTTCTAAGCGTGTTCCTTTCTGCATGTTCATCTAAGCATCTTCATCCACTTTCCACCCCCTTCCATCTTGAATAAATCCTTAAAGTTTTTTGAGTTTCCATTTATCTGTCCAAAGGTCGCTCTAAAAAGCATGCTTGTGCAGATTTTATTTAATAAGAGTTCACTCTCAGAAAATCTCGTCAGCTGCTTCTAGTGTGAATTTTGGTCCAAGCTATTCAAAGTGGACTGTTTCTGTGGTTTCCTAGTACTTCCCCAATGGGGAGGTGCAAAATCTAATCTATATACTTTGGTATTTCTGCATTTCCTATAGTCCTTGGACTCCTACTATTTTATGATCAGTCTTAAAACTTGAAAACAGCTTAAAGAGCCAGTATTAGTTTAAAACTTAGTGTGTGCTGTGCTTATCTTTGACCTATGTTTTCATCCACCCACCCGTTCATTTATCTTTTCAAACAATCAAACATCAAGTAAACTTTTTGAGAACCTAGTGTGTGCATGCATGTTAAGTCACTTCAGTGGTGTCCAGCTGTTTGCAACCCTATGGACTGCAGCCCACCAGGCTGCCCTGTCCATGGGATTCTCCAGGCAGGAATACTGGAGTGGTTGCCCTCCTCCAGGGGATCTTCCGGACTCAGGGATGGAACCCGCTTTTCTTACTTCCCTTGTATTGGCAGGCAGGTTCTTTACCACTAGCATTACCTGAGAAGCCCAGTCTATGTGGGGGGCGTTAATTCCTTCAAGAGATACAGAGACAAGATATATGAATCTTGCCCTAGAGAACTACACAGCATAGTAGAAAAGATAGAATAATAGCAAGGGCTACATTTACTGAGCACAATGAGACAGTCTGTCTTCAAACACTGTATTGTTCATCTCACTAAATATGTGTAATACCTTACAATTATATTATTATTAATGGTACAGCCCATTTCGCAAATGTGTAAACATGGAGAAGTTATGTAACGTGCCCAAGGTCACAGAGTTAGTATTTTAGTACAAGTCATTTAACCCAGAAGCTACACCATTAAACACCATGCTATAAGACAATGGAGGTGACGATGACAATGCTGGTGAAAATGGAGATGGTGTCTGATGGTGGTGGTGGTCGTGGTGTGCTGCTGCTGATGGTGATGATGTAACTACGATGCCAACATGAATTCAGAACTTTGAGGATGCTTTTGTTACTCACTGGAAACCATATGGTGAGCATTATTTCCCCTTGTTTCAATATAAGAAACCTAAGACTCCAAAAAGTCAAGAAAGTTGATTCTGCTGCTGCTGCTGCTAAGTTGCTTCAGTCGTGTTCGACTCTGTGCGACCCCATAGACGGCAGCCAACCAGGCTCCCCCGTCCCTGGGATTCTCCAGGCAAGAACACTGGAGTGGGTTGCCATTTCCTTCTCCAATGCATGAAAGTGAAAAGTGAAAGTGAAGTCGCTCAGTTGTGTCAGACTCTTCGCGACCCCATAGACTGCAGCCCACCAGGCTCCTCCGTCCATGGGATTTTCCAGGCAAGAGTACTGGAGTGGGGTGCCATTGCCTTCTCCGAAGTTGATTCTATTCAGTTGCTAAGTAACAGAGCTGATGCTGGACCAGGACTTTGTCTCCACTCTCCCAGGCTGTGCACACGTTACCGTGAAAGTGCCTTAGATGTGGCTCTTCCTTAATTTCCCAGGTCAGACTGTGCCTGAAGTGTGGTTGCTGCTGCTGCTAAGTCGCTTCAGTCGTGTCCAACTCTGTGCGACCTCATAGACGGCAGCCCACCAGGCTCCCCCGTCCCTGGGATTCTCCAGGCAAGAACACTGGAGTGGGTTGCCATTTCCTTCTCCAATGCATAAAAGTGAAAAGTGAAAGTGAAGTTGCTCAGTCGTATCCGACTCTTCTCGACCCCATGGACTGCAGCCCACCAGGCTCCTCTGTCCATGGGATTTTCCAGGCAAGAGTACTGGAGTGGGGTGCCATCACCTGCTCCTCGCAAATGGACCAGGTGAATCAAACCCTTGTATTTTAAATCTTAAAAATAGAAAAATTAGATCTTAAATGTATAATAATAATGGGAGATACAAAATGGATGAACCTGATAAATATAAAAAAATAAGGACCATAAGAAAGCAGGACCAAGGAAATGATTCTATGTGTTCCCTTTTGGAAATAAAATTGGAAATTAATGCAGAACCATATTATATTACATTTAATTTTATTAATATGCTACTTACATTTTCAATCTTTTACATTTTTAGAAAATAGTATACATTTCCTGCCTATAGCATCTCCGGGAAGAACAGTTTGCTTATTCTGGGTTTATAGAGGGCTTCCCAGGCAGGGCTAGTGGTAAAGATCCCTCCTACCAATGCAGGAGATGAGGGTTTGATCCCTGGGTGGCAAAGATCCCCTGGAGGAGGAAATGGCAACCCCTGCAGTATTCTCGGAGAAGGAAATGGCAACCCACTCCAGTGTTCTTGCCTGGAGAATCCCAGGGACGGGGGAGCCTGGTTGGCTGCCGTCTATGGGGTCGCACAGAGCCGGACACGACTGAAGCAACTTAGCAGCAGCAGCAGCAGTATTCTTGCCTGGGAAATCCCATGGACAGAGGAGCCTGGCGGGCTACAGTCCATGGGATCGCAAAGAGTAGGACACAACTGAAGCGACTTAGCACACACACATGGGTTTAGAGATTGAGATTATTCATTTACATTGTTTGCAAAGATACCTGGCACAACGTCTACACGAATTGTGTTTCAAATATCAAGAAAGTTTTACTCCCTAAAACTATGCACATTTTATGACGTGCATTTAATAGTGTCAGTGTTCTTTTCAGTTAAAATGCAGATTTCATTTTATGAAAACTACTGCAATAGCTTTGAAGAGATACCTATAATTTAGGCCAACTAACAAGTATATAGTATGCTGCATTGGATATAATGATGATAATAATAATGATAATAAAATTACTCTCTTATTGTATTTTAAAAATCTATGTCCAATAAAATAAACAGGCTATAAACAGCCAAAGAGGATTCCTTTATAAGAGGCAATATGGCATTATCAACATGAATGACTCGAATAGGCACAGCCACTGGCCCTGGAAATGAAATTTCACATCACTGTGAAGCTCCCTGAGAGTTCTGTTGAGGAGGTAAAGTCACTCTTCTATGAATAGTCATAAATAGTCCCTTTTCTAGAGTAATTGACCAAATATTAGACTTTTTAGTGCATATTATTATTACTATTCCTTTGATGACTCAAATTTTAAACCTATACTCACCATATTTTTGTCTTGAATTGCTCTTTAGGTGTGAGTGCCTTTTTATCCTAGAATTAGTTGAGAAAAGAGATGATGCACAGACACAATGAATGAATGGAAAGGAAACACGGTAGTTATCAAGCAGGTGAATGGTATTTGTGGGCACCCTTATGTGGACACAGATTTCTGCTGCTTGCCCAGTCTCAATTTCTATATTTCTTCACTCATGCTATTTAAGGAATATCGTCAACCATAGACAGCTGCTGTCAGAGTTGATGGGAAAATGTGTCGTCCAGCACCTGGCCTGTCTGCAAAGCATGAACACCGAATGAAGGTGGCTGTCCTTCCTACATGGCTCCCGGAGGTCCCTGCCAGCCCCAAGATTCTCTGTATCACAGGATGCAGTGCCTAATGACCATCCATAGTGGATACTTAGGTCCTATACGAATCCCAGAAAGAAACAGGAATCTATTAATATATTCAGAGACTTCATTCCACTTACCCAGAGGGTCCCAGTCTGAACTAGTGGGGCTGTAGCTCCTTCACAAGTGTAGATAGGAAATGAAATTTTTTGTCCTTATGATTCCAAGGGATTTAAATTTTCAGTGGTTCAAAATTAACTTGTAATCTTGCTTTTATATTTTGATTATGTAGGCATTATGGAAATAGTCATGAGGAAATAAAAATAATGGGGGTGGAGGGTATAATTGTCTTTACCGTGTACTGCATCTACCTTTGAAACCGTAGGTACTGTTTATCAAGAATGGTTAGATCCTGTTGGCTCTACAAATAAAAAATGTATTTTAGTTCTAAACTAGACAATTTCAGTTCTGCTAAGGTTTAAATTCAGGCTTTGAGTTCCAGATTAAATTCATCCATGTTTGGATTCACATCCAACTTCTTGGAAACTTTGATACAGTAATTAAGCTAACGAGTTAACTGGTCAAATATCCAGGAACACCGTGTAGTCCTTGAGGTTAAAGGCTAGCAGAAAGGACTTCCAACAATGATTTAAGAACACATGATTATAGCCATGGAGGCGGAGGTGGCGGGGGGAGTGCAGCGAGGGGGTGCCGGTGAAGTTACACTGGCCTGGGATGTTTCCCAGATGTTCGTGTTTTGTGGTTACATGATGAGCAAGGACCAGGTGATTCCGGCTGGTAAACTAACACCACGTGAATCCCTGAAGCGGAAAGGGCTCAGATGCCTCTTCAGTAGCGCTTACAGAGGGTGTGACTGTCTCCACAAAACGAAACAGTGGAAGAAACCCAGAAGGCGAAATGTCCGTAAGCCACTTCTAAGGAATAGCATGTTCAATGCCTCTCCTCTCATAAATGAATCTGTGGGCATCTGACTGAAAAGGATGAAGCTGAGAAAAAAAGAGCTACATTTTCCTCTTGTGGGGAAAGCCTAGACACAATCTTTTTCCATTCCAACACCTGCATTTACAGGTGAAGAGAACGAATGAGGTCCTAAAAGATGCACTGACGATGCAACTTCAATGCCACGTCCCAGTAAGGAATTCATAGTGAGATTCCACACTACTCAATTGTCATTTTAAAATACTATATTTTTATCAAGGTAGATGAAACTTAAGGGGGAAAAAGTGACCTGAGAGTTTGTCAAGGTAAGTGAGATTTGGGAGAAGAGAAACAAATAATTTTTCTGATCCCCAAATCTGCAGAGGGAAGCCCCATGGCTCAGGGGTAAAGAATCCGTCTGCCAATGCAGGAGATGCAGGAGACTCAGGTTCAATACCTGGGTCAAGAAGATCCCCTGGAGGAGGAAGTGGCAACTCACTCCAGTGTTCTTGCTTGGTAAATCCCATGGACAGAGGAGCCTGGCGGGCTACAGTCCGCGGGGTCGCAAAGACTTGGACGTGACTGAGCAACTGAGCGCAGAGAGCAAGTCTGCAAGATAAACTGGTCCATTCTCCTGACCAACAGAAAAGAATTATGGAAAGTTCTTGTTGATTCGCCATGAAAATACAGGCTCACTCAGAAGGTGAGGCCAAATCAGGCTAAACTCTTTAATAAATAAGAAACTGTATTTTGCAACACACATATGCACACACAGATACACACAGATACAGACACATATATACACACACAGACACACGCACACCCTAGCTCAGTGGTGGCCTGGCTTCTCAGCAGGAAAGCCAGGCAGGGCTTCACTGACATCAACACCTGCTGCCCTCCGCGGCGTGTTTTCCAGACGCCCACAGACTGGCCTGCCCCGCTTAGCGAAACAGCTGCAGAGAGGAGGCCTTGGTGACTAAGCAGAACTGTTCCCATGTGGTAAACCTTGGGAACAAAGGTCAGTTGTGATAAGAATCTCCATGCTTGTGGATAAGGAGGAAACAGAAAAGAAATCTCAACCCTGCTTTTCCTCTCCTCTGCATTTAGTCACTTAATAAGATCCTTACTATTTTTCAGACTTCAGGTCTACTGAAATTTTAAATTATCTGGATGAATGAAGCAAAAGGAAAGAAATGGTTATGTCAATGATCATGCTTTTTTCCCTAAATTACCTGTATAATTAGTTCTCTTCTCCATTTAATTTTTATGATGCAGGACTGGCCTCCAATATAACCCCAACAAAAACAGTCACTCCCCATCCCTATCTGACTCTCTCATGCTACGTATGGTCCATATTAGGAGTTGTGTTTAAATGTATAGCACACATTCTTAAATTTAATTATTTTTTAAATCAGTTCTGTATGCCCTAGTGGCTCAGAATCTGAATCTGCCTGCAATGCAGGAGACTTGGGTTCAATCCCTGGGTTGGGATGAACCCCTGGAGAAGGAAATGGCAACCCATTCCAATATTCTTGCCTGAGAAATCCCACAGACAGAGGAGCCTGGCAGGGCTACAATCCATGGGGTCAAAAAAGAGTTGGACACAACGGAGCGAGTAAGCACACATGTATGTTGGTGTGTTTCGTCTTTCCCTTTGCATTTCCACAAAAGCGGGTAGAGAAACTGGAATTACTCTTTAGGGTGGGCAGGGATGGTCCCCTGGGCATTTCACGTGTTTTCTCCTGGTGTGTATGAGAAAACCTTCCTACCCCAATCCTCTGTCTTATTCTTCTCCTCCTCTTTCTCTTTCTTTCCTTTCACACACATGTGCACACGTACACACGCACACATGCATACATACACACTTCTGCTTGAAGCCATGTATCGAGAATTAAATGGTTCCATCTGATGATAATATATCAATGTCCAGCTTGCTCTATCTATCCATCCATCTATCTAACTTCTCCCCTTCTAAACAGAAGGCACACTTCCTTTTCTTCATGATCCAGTCTAAATTTAACCTGCTCCAGGGTTTTTAGTCTATTTCAGCTGGTCAGAGAGCAAGCTCTAATTACTCTCAACATCTTCATTTCATTAACATCATTTGCTATGGTCCCAAGAGAGAAGATATTCTAGGATTTAGGCTTGTAAAATGACCAGGAAAATCTGGAAATTAGACTTCCAGAAAAAAAAAAAAAAGGATATGTCCAAGTAGTGGCTAGACTGTATTCACAAGAACAAATTATTTGGCTTATTGCTGAGTCATTTTTCATCACTGGTGTTGCCTGCTGCCTGAGCCATAAGAATAGCAAGACAATCAAAATGTATGGAATATTTGGCTCACTCACCTTGTGAATATTCAACTCAAGGCAAGAGTAAGTTTACTTTTGAAAAATATGCCCACAGTGCAGTCCAATTCTTACTATTTAAGAACCAGTTACAAACCTGTTCTTAAGACCTCTTGTTTAATTCACAGACATCAAGGAAAGCCGTAAAACCAGTTCTTCTGTTAGGCTGTTAACAAAAAGACAAGAACGTATTTCTATAACTCTTTTTATTAGATTGTGTAATTGTCTCTGTAAATAGGCCTATATTCTTCTCCTAGTCCGCACATTCCACCTTTTTAATTGTTGAATAGGTTGGGAATGGCAATGCACTCCAGCGTTCTTGCCTGGGAAATGGCATGGACAGAGGAGCCTGGGGCGCTCCTGTCCACGGGTCACAATGAGTTGGACACAACTGAGTGACTAAGCACTCATGCACGCCCCCCCCAACACACACATGCACGTGTGCACGCGTGCACACACACACGACTTGATCACAAGGGGCTTCATCACAAGTTTTGAATGTGATGGCACCCTCACGTTTTCCACCCACATTTCAGTGTGTCTCTATCCTAAGATGCATTTTCACCCTAGGAAATGGGAAAATACTTCGTCAATCATGGTTGTATTTTGATCTGAAAGGCTGTGGTTGAAACGATGCCTATTAAAACATATATTTCCTAGTTAGATGTATTAACATGTAAATTGTTGATCTGTATAAATTTTTTCAAAACTTTTGAAAGTATAGTGGTCAATTAGCATATTAATATACAGGCTTTTTCCTGAGGTATTTCTTATCTATACAGTCTATACTTCAACATCTGTCTATACTTAAATTTCTATTGAAAGGAATTTTATTTTCAACCTTGCTAGTAAATTTATATTGAATTTTGAGAAGTTGACAATCCTATTTACTTGGCTTTCTAGCTTAATGAATTTCTATATTAGTAAATTCATTATAAAAATGCAATATTAACAATTATCTTTGACTCTTTCCTAAATAATCTTTGGATATAGAGAATAAGAAAAGCTAATAAATTGATTGTGTCCACTGAAGTCACTTGAAAAGAAACTTAAGAATATAAATAAGAGACTGAAGGAGTAAGCATGCATTGTTATGGGAAAACCATTTTTGTTTCTTTACCATGGACTAAGCAGTTGATTATTTTTGAGTAGCATCAAAAAAAAAATAATAAATTCTGAATTTTTAAATCAATTCTAAGAAAATTAAAAAAAAATAAGCTGGGTTTGAGCAAAGTAAACCCAGTGTCCTCAAATCTCTCCCTGCGTTGTCCTTCTGCAGACACTGCACTTGGCAAACTCTTGCCTGGGTGAAGCCAAGCGTCTTCTCTGTATGTGGCCGCAGATGCCAGTGAAAAACGACACAGCCAGGAAGGCGTGGGCCATGATCAATTCGCAGTCTCCCACCATCCCTGGACCCTTCATTCCGCCAGGACTCTGACTAGGTTTTCTTAATTTTCTCTCCCAGTTTGTATTGTTTCATTTTTTTTTTTCAAACTTTCTCTACTTATCTCAAGGTTAGTAATTCACCTACTCCCCACACCATTTTATCCTTCTTAAAAACAGAAACCACGGGTGCGAACTCTCTCACTTGCACCAGATTAACTGCTTACTGGCTTTCATGGCCATCTTCTCTTTCCTACTGAAGCGGGCCATGATGCTGACCTAAATTTTGTTGTTCATATCTCATTCTCTGAGGCTTGGTATGGAGTTGCTGTCCTGATGATTCCCTAGCTCTTGGCTACTCAGTCTCACCTTCCAATCAAGCAGGGGTGCACTCTTCCCCTACATCCTTCATCCCGTGGGTTTGAGGCACTTTTTCAGCCTCTCTGGCAAGATCCTTACATCTGTCTTTTAACTGCTGAGCTTGCTTCATCTGTCTGTCCTCCTATTCTTGTATTTTCCATGAAAGTTTCCCCCCTCACCCCAGTGTCCAAATTTGCCAGTCTTGTGATACATAAATTGACCACAGCTCTAAACTCTGTGGGCTTCCTAGGTGGCTCAGTGGTAAAGAATCCACCTGCCAATACAGGAGACTCAGGTTCAATCCCTGGGTCAAGAAGATCCCCCGGAGAAGGAAATCACATCCCACTCTTATCTCAGAAGTCCCATGGACAGAGGGGCCTGGCAGAGCTACAGTTCATGGGGTCACAAAGAGTTGGACACGACTGAGGATGCACGCATGCCTAAATGCTCTCTGGAACTCAGATTCATATTTATTGCAGAACAATGCCTTCAGGGTATTTCACAGTTATTAAAAATAAGACAACAGCCCCAAATGGAATCACTTATCTAAGCTCCAAGTCACCAAATCCAGACTTGATTAAATTACAGTTTCAGCTCTCCCAGAAATGGAATCTTAAACCAGTTCAACAGAAATCACTTCGCCAGCACTAGCAAGGTCACCTGCCTAATAGACCCTGCCATTCCCCTAAAGGAAAGGAATCTTGCCATAACCAGCCCACTTTTTTTTGCCTAGTGTAACTTCCTTGTTTCTGCTCTTGTCTACCGATAAAAATCTCTCCTTCTGTGCACCTCCTCCGAGCTCCCTTCCATCTGTTAGATTGGCTGTTGCCTGATTAGAATCCAGTTTTGCTCAAACAAATTCTTAAAATAATTTAAGATAAAATACGTTATCTTTTCCCCTGGAGAAGGGAACGGCAACCCACTCCAGTATTCTTGCCTGGGAAATCCCATGGACAGAGGAGCTTGGTGGGCTACAGTCCATGGGGTCACAAAGAGTCAGACACAACTGAGCATCTAACAATATTACCACTACTACTAAAGTATCTTTTAACACAGGTAACTCAATATTTTTAGAATAAAGTTTATTATCTATTACTCCCATCAGTTCCATGTAACCTTTCCTCTAGGCTTTTCCAATGGCTCAGTGGGTAAAGAATTTGCCTGCCAATGCAGGAGACTTGGTTTCCATCCCTGGGTTCAGAAGATCCCCTGGAGGAGGAAATGGCAACCCACTGCAGTATTCTTGCCTGGGAAATCCCACGGACAGATGAGCCTAATGGGCTGCAGTCCATAGGGTCCCACAGAGTTGGACACACCTGAGCACTAAGCATGCACACTTCCCTCTAATCCTTGTTTCGTTAAATGCAAAACCATATGTTGATTGCTTAAGACATGTTGGCATTTCACTTGATTTCTCACTCCCCCTTAATCCTACATAGAATCAAACTCCATGACTCCTCTTGGTGACTCCAAATCTCACCGGAAGCCATTTCTATCCGTCCACCCCTATTGCATCCACCCATGTTTTCCACCATCACCTCTGGCCTAGATGACGCAGTAGCCTCCCTGCCACCTGTTGCTCCATACCTGAAATCCACTCTCCATTCTGTGGCCGTCCTACATCCAACTCTTTTAACTTCTAAGTCTTCCTGCCCTCCACTACCTCTTGCACATACTAACAGTCTTCTCCTCCTTTGTCTTTTTAATGCACGCTTACCTGTTAGGCTTTAGCCTAGATGTCATTTTCTTTGTAAAAACACTCCTTTACACCATGAATCCAGGTAAACAGCCCTTCCAGGGGCCTCCTGTAACATACTGTTGAACTGGAATTCCCTACTACGGAATTTCAGAAACCTTGCCTGTCTGGTTCACTGCTGTGATTCTAGAACCTGGCATACAGTGGCTGTGGCATAGAAGAAGTGTTCTACATGGCTCTTTAATTCATGAATTCCTAGATAAGTGAATTGTTTTAGGATTTGCTAAAGAAGGCAATGGCACCCCACTCCAGTACTCTTGCCTGGAAAAATCCCATGGATGGCGGAGCCTGGTCGGCTACAGTCCATGGGGTCGCTAAGAGTCGGACACAACTGAGTGACTTCCCTTTCACTTTTCATTTTCATGCATTGGAGAAGGAAATGGCAACCCACTCCAGTGTTCTTGCCTGGAGAATCCCAGGGACTGGGGAGCTTGGTGGGCTTCCGTCTATGGGGTCGTATAGAGTCGGACACGACTGAAGCGACTTAGCAGCAAATGGAAATAAATTGGTTTGAGGGAGGAAAAATCAAACAGTGAGCTGGTGCATGAGGGCAAAATAGTCTAAAAATCATTTAAAATGCCTGCGTTCTATCATTAGTGCTTAAAAACATATTTGTAAACTTATAACATTTACTTGTTTGTGACACATGCTGAATCTCAGCTGTGTCTGACTCTCATGACCCCGTGGACTGTAGCCCACCAGGCTCTTCTGTCCCTGGAATTTCCCAGGCAAGAACACAGGAATGGGTTGCCATTTCCTCCTCCAGGGCATCTCCCCAACCCAGGGATTGAACCCACGTCTCTAACGTCTCCTGCATTAGCAGGCAGGCTCTTTACCACTAGGGCCACTTGTGATCGATTTCCATTACTCTCATTCTCCTCTCCTCCCAGTATCTGTGTCATTTGTCACATAATTTTGCACAGGTCTCTAACTGTGGGCAGGAGACACAGTTTTCCCACCTCTGACTCTGGTTTCAACCACGATGTCTGCTTTGATTAATAGATTGATGCGAAGATGACCCTGTGCCCTTCTGAGTCTAAGACTCAAGAGGCTGTGCGTGTTTCTCTCTGTCCTTGTGTGCCTCAGCCTCACCCAGGAGAATATAGCCATGTTCACCCCCTGGCTCCAGAGGAGGATAAGAGACCCATGGAGCAGAGTTCCCCCAGCCAGGGTACTTCAGCTGACCTCAGCCTAACTCAGCTGACCCCAACTGACCTGGACCCATTGTTGTTATATAAAGGTTTATAGGCTTAAGTTATTGAGTTTCAGGATAGTTTTTTTTTTAACACTAAATTCTTGTAGCAGTCACTTCCTGATATGTCAGTCACTTGAATGTTTGGGTACAGCTATTCCAGAGAATGGTTATGATATAAACTTGCCCCTGTTTATTTTTAAAAATGAGCTTTTAGAAAAAGCATTTATAATACATATGTCTGACTAAAGAGTTGAATCCAGGATGTATCAAGAACTCAGGACATTTCTGGATTAGAACTCCGTGCCTCCACTGCACAGGGCATGGGTCCGATCCCTGGTCGAGGGACTAAGGAACTTAAGAACCCACACCCCCCCACCCCGCCACCACCACCAAAAAAAAAGAGAACTCATATCAAACGATAATAAAAAAGACAATTTAGAATGGCAAAAACAAACTCCCAAAACAAAAAATCCATCTCCCCTTGGGAGGAATATTTCACAAAAGAAGGAGTACAAATGGCCAGTGATCACATGAAAAGGTACTCACCATCATCAGCCATAGGGAAATGCAAATTAAAACCACAGTGAGATACTGCTTCACTCACACTAGTGAGCTCTTACCCCCAGACTTGACAACCCGACAGAGCAAATGTTGAGGAGCCTGTGAAAAACTGGAACACTCCTCCATTGCTGGTAGGGGTACAGCGATGCTCGACCACACTGGAGAACTCCTTTGACATTTTTCATAAGGATAAGCTTTACCCCATGACCCAGCAATTTCACTCCTAGTTATTACTCACCAGAAGTAAAGACTTCCTGTCCACCAAAAAAAAAAAAAGACAAAAAAACAAAAAAAAAAAAAACGTACAGAAGAATGTTTATTGTAGCCTTCTTCATAATTAGGGCTTCCCTGCTGGCTCAGATGGTAAGGAATCCAATGGTAAAGAATCCACCTGTAAAGCAGGAGACCTGAGTTTAATCCCTGGGTCAGGAAGATCCCCTGGAGAAGGGAATGGAAACCCACTCCAGTATTCTTGCCTGGAAAATCCCATGGACAGTGGAGCCTGGTAGGCTATAGTCCATGGGGTCGCAAGACTTGTGGACACAGTGAAGGGAGGAGAGGGTGGGAAGGATATAAAGTTTGCTAACAGCAAATTTCATGTTGGGAGCTTAAAACTTGGGACTCAGAAAAGTGAAGTGGTTGAGGTATCAAAACCAGTCAAAGTGGGTAAAGAATTTTCTCTGGTTTGCAGACTCCTAATCAGACTGCTAGTCCCCATTTTGTCCCAAGACACAACTGATCTGAGAGATGAGCTTTATTTTCTCCCTAAGAGCCAATACAAATTTAATTACTATTTTCCTTCAAAATTTATGGACTAATATTCAGGTCGCTTTGTAAAAAAACTTGGCACTAATCAACTTGAAAGAATTGACCCCTTCATGGGCCAGTATCTCAACAGATTAATAAACATTAAGAAATTTTATACCTCAAATTTTGCTTTGTGAATTCAATAAAATTCTTGAATGTCAAATCATTGATTAATTTTGAATTCTAAAGTATTGGGAGTGCATTTTATTATTACAGATAGAAAATTTTAGAAGGCAAACTTTTAAAATAATATTAATTACCTTTTATTTATTTATTTTTGGCTACACCACAGAACATGTAGGATCTTAGTTCCTCAGCCAAGAATCAAACCCTCACCCCCTTCATTGGAAGTGCAGAGTCTTAACCTGTCCCTAGAAGACAGATTTTTGAAAACTATCTTTAAATATATTTAGCGAGTTGAATGTGAAAAGAAAATTCCGTTCCCCATCTTGGTTATGTGTTTATGTGGATATGCTGAAACATGCAATACCTGATTTTTTTTCAGGCTAAAATTAGTAGAATAAGTTATCAAATGAATACAGTAGCTCCATTTATCCTTCTTGATATCAACAACTAACCATGATGAGGGGTGATCCATCTAGGAAAAAAATGAGGAAAACTCACCTGGCTTTGGTAACAGAAATTTTTTCCTAAGCATCTAAATTTAGTTTTAAAATGCCATACTCAATATTTCACTAGTGTTTAGAAATATTTCTAAGCTTTATTGTATCTGTAGCTAGATCTAATGCATTCAAACTTAAAAACACTTTTAAAATTGTCATTTTTGTCAAATGCATTTTCTTCTATTTTTTCTTTTGGAGTATAATTACTTTACAATATTGTGATGAATTCCACCATACATCAACATGAATCAGCCATAGGTATACATACGGCCCATCCCCCTTGAGCCCCGCTTCCTCTTCACTCCCATCCTGCCCCTCTAGGTTGTCACAGAGCACTGACTGTCAAATGCCTCTTTATCAATAATCAATGCTTAAAAATGCATTTGGGGCACTTTCCTGGCAGTCTAGTGGTTAAGACTCCACCTTCCAATGCAGAGGGTGCCAGTTTGATCCCTGGTCAGAGAGCTAAGATCCCACATGTCTTGCAGCCAAAAAATCAAAACATAACACAAAAGAAATATTGTAACAAATTCAATAACGTCTTTAACAAATGCTTGCATGCATGCTAAGTCACTTCAGTAGTGTATGACTCTGTGCGACCCTATGGATCCTATGGTAGCCCTCCAGGCTCCTTTGTCCATGGGATGCTCCAGGCAAGAATACGGGAGTGGGTTGCCATGCCCTTCTCTGGGGGGTGTTCCCGACCCAAGGATCAAACTCGCATCTTTTATGTCTCCTGCATTGTCAGGCGGGTTCTTTACCACTAGTACCACCTGGGGAGCCCCTTTAAAAAATGGTCCACATCAAAACAGCAACAACAACAAAAGCCTTTTAAAAAATGCCTTTAGGAAGTCTCATTCGTTTCTCATGCCCCATTGTATACATTGGAAGCATTGTTTTAAGGTATTAATCTATGTCAGTGGCCAGTGATTGTATATGGCACCGAACAGAAAAATAAGCAAGCAAAAACACAATTCCACAAACTGTAGGGGAGCAGTAATGACCTGCCTGTACAGTAGATTCATGTGCTTTCTAAAATGAAGTGAAGTCGCTCAGTCATGTCCAACTCTTTGGGAGCCTATGGACTGTAGCCTACTATGGCTCTTCTGTCCATGGGACTCTCCAGGCAAGAGTACTGGAGTGGGTTACCATTTCCTTCTCCAAAGGATCTTCCTGATCCAGGGATCGAACCCAGGTCTCCCACACTGTAGGCAGACGCTTTACCGTCTGAGCCACGAAACCTCCCGTAATTCTTAACAGAAGTGCTTTCTCATCAGATGGTATCACTTCTGAGCTCCTATGAATGTTTTTTCCCCTGGATACTTTACCTGGATACTGGATGACTAAGCTACCCCACTGATCTTGCTGCTGACCCCTGCACACACTCATTTTCTCTGATCAATACTGCAAACATACACAGATTAGGGATCTGCATTTCTATACGAGGCCACTGCTGCCAGATTTCACAAATAGTACAGGGTGCCAGCTAAATTCATATCACACTCAAAGAATCATTGTTTTATAAGAGTATTCTCCCCTGTCTATCTGGAATTCAAGTTAACCTGGGCACCCATCCAGAGAAGTAACTTAAGGAAAAGTCCTATGAAAGTTTGTATTAATATGTTGTTTATTTTACTGTGTAGTTTCTTTTTCATAGGGACAGAGCATAAGGTGTGTATGTGTGTGTGTGTGTGTGTTTTCTCCCTCTCTTGGTTTTAATATCAGGAAGCCTTGGTTGTCTTCTGTGAAATTCATTTGTTTTTATCTTAGAAGGGCTGCACAGGAGTCCTTGGTGAGGCTCCTGTTTTCACCTTGGCTGCTGAAAGGCTTGAAGACACAAAATTGTGGCCCATCCAAGTCTAAGAGACACACGGGTACCATGTTTATGCTTATTTTTAGCCTTTCTGGCCCCATCTTTGGTTTCCTTTCCTCTGTTGTTTCTAACTATGTTATTGTTATTTTCTCAGGTTTTGTATCTTTTTTAGCACTCTTCAAAAGCCTCAGGGACAGGGTGTGTGAGGAAAAACAAATAGGCCAAACCTGGCATCTTAGGCAGTCTTACAAAAATAATTTGATAATTTGATGAGGAATTTGTTGTTTTGAATTCCATCTCAAGTGGTTTTTGTGGCTAAAGATTTACTTATTGCTACATGGAGGTCTACAGCTTTGGCCCACAGTGAAGGGGGGTCCCACGGCTGAAGCCCTGAAGGTGGTGATGGAGTCAAGATTTAATGTGTTTCCCTTCCATCCAGGAAAGAAAGTTCACCTGTTCTTTTGAATACTCTTTCCTTCGCTGCTGCTGCTGCTAGGTCGCTTCAGTCGTGTTCAACTCTGTGACACCCCAGAGACGGCAGCCCACCAGGCTCCTCTGATCCTGGGATTCTCCAGGCAAGAACACTGGAGTGGGTTGCCATTTCCTTCTCCAATGCATGAAAGTGAAAAGTGAAAGTGAAGTCGCTCAGTCCTGTCCGACCCTCAGCGACCCCATGGACTGCAGCCCACCAGGCTTCTCCGTCCATGGAATTTTCCAGGCAAGAGTACTGGAGTGGGGTGCCATTGCCTTCCCCACTTTCCTTCGTTACCACCTCTAAAATGATCGTTTTGTTCAAATAACATCATTTCTATTAATATCTTATTTCCAGTCGAATAAATACCCTACCTCCTGTTTCTTTCTTTAACCTCTAAGTTATCAGAAGGCAATGGCAACCCACTCCAGTGTTCTTGCCTGGAGAATCCCATGGACGGAGAAGCCTGGTAGGCTGCAGTCCATGGGGTTGCACAGAGTCAGACACGACTGAAGCAACTTGGCAGCAGCAGCATCAGAAGGCAGCTAAGCCATATTATACCTCCTTGTTGACAGGGAAACAGAACGGCTGTCCATATGGTTTGCTTTATGTGTAGTTCCATCTGAAAGTTGAGTTAATTGGGCAGAAAGTTAAGGGATTCAGTCAGTCTAAAGGTTAAAATTCGAATACTCCATTGAGAGCTGAAGTCCAAGTTAACTCTTGGCTGGCTTGATACCCCCTAGCAGATGTGTTTATGATTGGTGTTCCCATTTTTACTTCTTTCATAGGATTAAAGTGGCTTACATTTAATTTATTTTTAAAAAACAAATACAGTCCATGGGGTCACAAAAGAGTCAGACATGACTGAAACGACTTAGCACACAGACACGTGCTTCTCCATCCATTCACCAGTTGGTGGATATTTAGATTGTTTCCGTGTCTTGGCATGCACTGAATTTCTGAAATGGCTTCTAAAAGCTATCACCTTGACACTGTTATAGGAAGCCCTCTCTTCCATTTCTATTTTCTCTTGGTTGACAGCGAGCAGTAGGAGTATGTAGGAAGTTAGGGGGAGCTGGGGACGTGGAATTCGATGTGTGGTTCCACCCATCAGTACGTAAACAATAAGAACACATAAAAATTAAAAGAATATTTTTTAAAGCTACCCTAAAGCATTGTGACATTTTCTTTTAAAATGTGGCAGGGAGTTTTTAAACTGCCTAAATGAAACTACCTTGGGTGGTTTATTTTTTTAAAACAATGCACAGTACAAAATGTTTAATTCTTTGAATGATGAAAAATTAGCAAAATCATTTAAAAGAGTGAATTCAAACTTGGGTCTCTGGAACGTGGCCACAGAGAGACAGAATCAGATAAGTTGTTAAGAAAAATGCTGGGCTGGTTTGCAGCTCCCAGCTCTGCTCACCGCATTGTCCTTAAGCTCATTCACCTCTGGTAACAGGTCCCGGCCTGACACGGGGAATAGCTCACATTTCAGCCTCAGCGGGACTCCTTTATGGAGCTTCTCTCACTGCACTTTCTGGTTTCATCAAGAGAGGTCACTGTGGCACTGCTACTAGTAACAGTCTCTCTGGCTCCCAAAACAATGGAAAAATGCCGTCAGTCAGTCAGTCAACAACCATGCGGTAGACAGACCCAGGCACCATGGCCAGCCAGCAGGGACAAGGAGGGGTGTAAAGGAGCTGGTCTGACGGCATAGGAACATGGAGCAGGAGCAACAGAGGATATAGTTCAACAGGCTAAACCAGTGCATACGGGCCAGATCATGGGGGAAATCATTAATGTCCTATTTACCTTTGGTAGGCATTGTGTTTGACAGCATTTCTGTAAGGAGATAGTGGAGGACAGAGGAGCCTCACACGCTGCAGTCCGTGAGGTCGCTAAGAGTTGGACACGACTTAGTGACTGAACGACAACAATGCAAAGCCTCAAACATGAAGAACTACTTTTTAAAAGATTTGACTAGCTTGCATCATTTTGATCCTGTCTCTATGTCAAGATACCTTGTAGGTATTTCTTTGAAACAAACAGGTTGAAACAAACCAAAAAAATCCTCATGAATCTCTTCCTTTGAGAAATAAACTACTGTGTTATTATCCATTTTTTATGAATAGAGGGCCCAACATGAGGGAACAGTTAAACGACATCCGTTATCCCCTAATGGGGCCTCCCTTGTGGCTCAGATGGTAAAGAATCTGCCTGCAATACAGGAGATCCAGGTTTGATCCTTGGGTTGGGAAGATCCCCTGGAGGAGGGTATGACAACCCACTCAAGTATTTTTGCCTGGAGAATTCCATGGACAGAGGAGCCTGGTGGGCTACAGCCCATGGGGTCACAAAGTCGGACACGACTGAGTGACTAACACTTTCATTATCCCCCTACTAGAGTGCTGAGGGCTTCTTTACGTAGTTGAGGGTCTTATTGAAATCCCCAGGCCAATACATCAGAACCTTGGGGGTGGGAGTGGGAACATTGATATCTTTTAAAGGCCCGGGAGAGTCCAGTGTGCAGCCAGGGTGGGGAGCCCCTGCAGGACAATGTCATCAAATTGGCTTCTCATCCAACACCGAAATGAGATTTTATAAATGATTGAAGAAAAAACCCATTTCATGGAAATGCTTGACAAATGGAGAGCCATTCAATTCTTCAAAAGCATTGTACAACCTGAATGTAGAGCTGGTACAGCAGTTCCTTTGGAAGAAGTGCTGGAGATGTGTGCTGGTATCCTTTTGAAGGCTGCCAACCATTATCATATGGTCTTTCCAGTGGTCATGTATGGATGTGAGAGTTGGACCTTAAAGAAGGCTGAGCACCAAAGACTTGGTGCTTTCTAACTGTGGTGCTGGAGAAGACTCCTGAGAGTCCCTTGGACTGCAAGGAGACCAAACCAGTCAATCCTAAAGGAAATCAACCCTGAATTGTCACTGGAAGTACTGATGCTGGAGCTGAAACTCCAATACTTTGGCCACCTGATGCGAAGAGTCAACTCATTGGCAAAAGCCCTGATGCTGGGAAAGACTGGGGGCAAAAGAAGGGGGGGTGACAGAGGATGAGATGGATGGATAGCATCACTGATTCAATGGACATGAGTCTGAGCAAACTCCAGGAGACAGTGAAGTATTAATAGGGAATCGCGGAGTCTGACATAGGGTCGCACACAGTCAGGCATGACTTAGCCACTGAACAAGAAAAACCGTCATTTGTGGGTCAGGTGAAATGAGATTTATGTCAATAGAGTATAAGCTGGTTTTTCTGTGCAGTTAAGCCCTTTTGCCTAGGTAAATAAGCAAACAAACGTGGGGCATCAGACAAGAGGGCTCCCTTTCCCTTAGTTTGGCCTCAAACAAAAACTGTGACTCCCACCTCTACCCTGGTTCTGTAATTGATTATAGAGAGACCTTTCTGCCCAGCATACTTACTGGTTCTCATCCCATCAAGGAAAAGAACATGACTTTATTTTTACTTCTTTCTTAAGTGAAACAACTACTCTTTTCACTGACATGCGCTTTAACCTATGTGAAGACTAACTGCAGGAAGAGAATCAGTTTTAGTTTAAAAAGCTTGTATAAAAATGTCATTTAATAAAGTTATTTTTAACTTTTATTTTATATTGGAGTATAGACTATTAACAATGCTGTGATAGTTTTAGGTGTGAAGCAGAGCAACTCAGCTATACATATACATGTATCCCTTCTCCCTATATGTGGCAATTATTTTTAAGGCATAAAAATCACTAAAATACTTTCTATTGCATTATGGACAAAGTATGGGGAGGTAAATAAAGGTGTGTGAGTCAAGTGAAAATTGTCCAATTGCATTTACAGTGGAAGATCTCAAATGAAAGCAACAATGAAGTTCCTGCATAATTTTAAAAATTACAGTATGTGGTTCTGTTGAACATATAAATGGAATTGGTGTACCTGTCCATTGCTGGAGACCACATGAAGTAGCAGAGAGAATTTGAAAAATAATTTGAAAATACTTTAAAGAGCTTTGAAGAATTCATACCCTAAGTAATAGCAAGCAAGTAATATTTCTATAATATATGGTGTTTGTAACATTATATTTAAACACAATGAGAGAATAAGGTGGCACGGTGGTAAAGAATCTGCCTACCGACACTAGAGACTGAGGTTTGATCCCCGGGTAGGGAAGATCTCCTGGAGTAGGAAATGGCAACCCACTCCAGTATTCTTGCCTGGAAAATTTCATGAACAGAGGAGCCTGGCGGGCTACAGTCCATGGGGTCAGGAAGAGTCGGATATGACTGAGTGACTGAGCACACACACATAGAAACATGTAAGAACATGTATCCAACATGCATAAAAGTCTCCAGAATGTTCTTAAAATCTCTAACATAATTTATTTGCTGATAATAAGTTGTTTATATTCAATACATCATTGATTGGGTCATACAGTTACCTTTCCCAAACCTTTTCAAGCTGTGATCAGATGTTTCCTTTAGGATTCAAGGCCAAGTGATGTTGTTCTTTCTCACATGTTTCTTCAGTGATTCTAAGAGGTTAGCAACCCCTCAGTCTCCATGGTACAACCAGTTCTGCCCTTCTGAATCTGGGGTGTCACTGGGCGATTGTTGACTTTCCAGATGGATCCCCATGGTACCAACCAGTTCTGCTCTTCTGAATCTGGGGTGTTACTGGGCAATTGTTGACTTTCCAGATGAATAGACACTGACTGATTTATTCTTCTTCATATGGAACCTTCTCTACCATTTTAATCTTACAAAGTCCAGTGATTTGATGCATGGAGCTTGCCCCCACCCACCCCCTATGCAGGGAAAAGAGCAGAACAGGCAAGGGTAGAAAAGGAAGGACCGAGGGGGCCCCCGCCATAGCCAAGACCAAGAAAGAGGGTGGGCTCCGTGGTCCTGCAGATAAATTACACCCTCTGGTTCACTGAAGACCCGACACTGCATACATCTGTCAAAATGCAGATGCCTTGGCCCCAGCACAGACCTCGTGGATCATTTCAGAGGACGTGAGAGGGAGAATGTGCCAATACTCATGCTTTGAACAAGTTTTGCAGGTGAGTCTTATGCATGATAAGGTTTGAGAATCATTAAGACAAAATGTTGGTAGGTGTGACTTGTCTGGCAGTCCAGTGTTTAAGACTCTGTGCTCCCAAGGCAGGAGCCAAAGTTCACCCCCTGGTCCGGGAACTAGATCCCACAGGTCGCAACTAGGGGTTTGCATGCCACAAATAAAAAATTCCACATGCCAGAACTAACACCCAGCACAGCCAAATACAGAAATAAAAGTTTGAAGATAAAATGTTGATATAAGCAAGCATTACTTTTGCATGTAATTATACTTGTTCTTAAGAAAATATTTCATATTTCCCAACATTCAGAAAATAACATTTTAAGCTTTCAACTTGTCTTCTATTGAAAGACCTCCCAAAAGAAGGCGGTTTAAACTTGTGTGGCAAAAACAATTTCATTTTCTTTTCTTTTCATATTTTCTTCAACTGAGCTTAAAGAGACACTCCTAAGTGCTCTCTGGTTTTCATTGCACTAAATTGGGCTGAAAGGGGTGACTTCATGTCAGTTTTGCACAAGGTCTGGTTCAGATCACTGTTTGGGTTTGTATACAGATCTGAGAATGTCCCACTTCTCTTCAGGAAGCTGTTATTCAGTTCAGTTCAGTTGCTCAGTCGTATTCGATTTTTTGCAACCCCATGGACTACAGCACACAAGGCCTCCCCGTCTATCACCAACTCCCAGAGCCTGTTCAGACTCATGTCCATCACATCAGTGAGGCCATCCAACTATCTCATCCTCCATCATCCCCTTCTTCTCCCACCTTCAATCTTTCCCAGCATCAGGGTCTTTTCCAGTGAGTCAGCTCTTCACATCAGGTGGCCAAAGTTTTGGAGTTTCAGCTTCAGCATCAGTCCTTCCAATGAGTATTCAGGGCTGATTTTCATTAGGATGGACTGGTTGGGTCTTGCAGTCCAAGGGACTCTCAAGAGTCCTCCAAAACCACAGTTCAAAAGCATCAATTTTTTGGTGCTCAGCTTTTTTTATAGTCCAACTTTCACATCCATACATGACTACTGGAAAAACCATAGCTTTGACTAGACTGACCTTTGTCATTTGTTTTTAGTTTATTGAATTTTAGTTATTTGAAGGAAAAAATTTATTTATTACCTATTCTTCACATGGAAGTAAATTCCATATGAATCCAAGAGTTAAATATAAAAATGGAATCATAAGAGTTAATTAAAAGAATGATTACAGAGTTTTCTGTATTATTCTGTGCAAACACATTTTAAAGCTTGGATTAAAATATAGATAAAAAGCTTCCCAAACCCAAAGGTGAATTTACCCGGCGAATCCCAAAAACTAACTTGAGATCAAGTAGGTGGCCATGTGGGAAGATCAAATTAAGGAATCTAGCATTCTATGTATGGGAAGATGCAAACCTCTGGGCTCATTTAATTCATTCCTTTCATATGTACCTCCGCTATCTGGGGTCCGTCGGATCATATAAAAAGCAAGAGAATACCAGAGAAACATCTACTTCTGCCTTATTGACTATGCCACAGCCTTTGACTGTGTGGACCACAATAAATTGTGGAAAATTCTATAAGAGATGGGAATACCAGACCATCTGACCTGCCTCCTGAGAAATCTGTACACAGGTCAAGAAGCAACAGTTAGAACTGGACATGGAACAACACACTGGTTCCAAATTGGGAAAGGAGTACATCAAGGCTGTATATTGACACCCTGCTCATTTAACTTATATGCAGAGTACATTATGAGAAACGCTGGACTGGATGAAGCACAAGCTGGAATCAAGATTGCCAGGAGAAATATCAATAACCTCAGATATGCAGATGACACCACCCTTACAGTAGAAATCGAAGAAGAATTAAAGAGCCTCTTGATGAAAGTGAAAGGGGAGAGTGAAAAAGTTGGCTTAAAACTCAACATTTAGAAAACTAAGATCATGGCATCTGGTCCCATCACTTCATGGCAAATAGATGGGGAAACAATGGAAACAGTGAGAGATTTTATTTTGGGGGGCTCCAAAATCACTTCAGATAGAGACTGGAGCCATGAAATTAAGACATTTACTCCTTAAAAGGAAAGTTATGACCAACCTAGACAGCATATTAAAAAGCAGAGACATTACTTTGCCAACAAAGTTTCATCTAGTCAAAGCTATGGTTTTTCCAGTAGTCATGTATGGATGTGAGAGTTGGACTACAAAAAAATCTGAGTGCTAAAAAATTGATGCTTTTGAACTGTGATGTTGGAGAAGACTCTTGAGTGTCCCTTGGACTGGAAGGCGATCCAACTAGTCCATCCTAAAGGAAATCAGTCCTGAATATCATTGGAAGGACTGATGCTGAAGCTGAAACTCCAATACTTCGGCCACCTGATGCGAAGAACTGACTCATTGGAAAAGATTCTGATGCTGGGAAAGATTGAAGGCAGGAAGAGAAGGGGACGACAGAGGATGAGATGGTTGGATGGCATCACCAACTCAATGGACATGAGTTTGAGTGAGCTCCGGGAGTTGGTGATGGACAGGGAGGCCTGGTGTGCTGCGATTCATGGGATCGCAAAGAGTTGGACACGACTGAATGACTGAAATGGACTATCTGGGGTCAAATCCTGTTTTCTTATTTGCCTTAAAGAGTGGCAGATGACTGCTTTTTGCATCAAACCCCCGCACCCCCCCCCCCCACCTACCACCCCATCACAGTTTTGGGAGCCCTCATTCACATTTGGAAGTCAGGAATCGCTGATGGCTGTGACATTTCTCATTTATTGATATGGCAGGAAATATTTCATTTCACAGTGAGAAGGAAGTCTCTCTTTCCTTCAAAAACTCTTTTCAACCACTTTGATGCCTGAAACTCATTTTTCTCAAGTGAGGCTTAAATGCTAGGACTCTGAAAGATCTAACATGCCAAAATGTGAGGTGCTCATTCAGAACTTTCTTAAAAAGGGAAAATTTAGTAAAAGGGGCAAGGGGAAGCCCAGAGGAGGGAGGAGATCTGCACAGCAACAAGAGACTGAAGTGTCAGACAAAGTTGCCCCCTTCCTTTTCCTGGGGCCAGCCTGCTGGGTTCCATTTCCTTCCCCTAAAGGGAAGGGACTAGCGATTGGGAGGCAATGCCTTGGGCTACCTGAAGCAAAACTGCCAGAGCTAAAGGAAGCCTAACTCTCAATTCTGGTCCCTGGTCTGAAAGGAACAGAGGCAAGCCCGTTTCACTTTAGCCAGATAATAGATCAAACCGGGGAGAACAGATAAATCCATAACAGCCTTTCACCCAGACCATATTTGCCATACAGAAAAAGAAAGGCGTTCTATTTCAGCGTCTCTGGGCCTCCTCCCGGAGCTGAGCTAATTAAGGGTCACTCCAGGATCTTCTGAGTTTTCTTTGGTGGCTTCAGAGGGGAAAGATAGGAGGTGGCTTTGAACAAACAGGAACCTCACCCATAAAGCCAATCTCAGATTTCAGCCTCAGTTCTTTTGCCAGCTAAAGCATCCACGTGGAGAAGGGAGTGGGCCATTCTGCCAGGGAACTCACCCTTAGGGAAAGACAAAACCCCAACAGCACAGAATAACAAAAGGTAATCTCAGAAACACGCTCTTAAGCCTTGGTCCCTTATCATCAAGACCAAACGTGGAGAACTGGATCCCTCTGGTGGAAGAGTACGGCATGTGTTTAGGCTTATAGGTCCGGGTTCGCCAAATTGTAGGCAGAGGTCTTCTGCGGTTTCTTGAGAAATTTCCATTGATTCCCAAAGCCTCCCCCGGTCCTCGCCTAGCTTAGAGCCTGGCAGTGGCCACACACACCATCCCCTCATCTGGTAACTCTTCACGGTCTTGGGGTGTCACCTTGGGATTTTGTCCTCAGCTCCAAACTGCCACCCCCAAGTCTGAAGGCATTTTCTAGGAGAATTTGAAGAACAGCCAAATGCAAAGTCAAACAGGCAGAAAGCTTAGCGAGAGATTAGTTCACATTAAATATGTGCGTTTTGGCGCCTGCAGGGCAATTTTATACTATTTATACAGGGCAGTTGGAAAAATTGTTTGGAGGTTTACTTTGCTTTTAAAAAGTTGGCAATAAATTCACCTGTGAGTGATTCAAGCTGATGTGTGGCAGAGGCCAACACAATATTGTAGACAATTGTCCTTCAATAATTGTACTTTGTTCTATACTTTTCAAGATTGTACAATTATAATCTTTGATAATTAAAAAAAAAATACACACACAAAGAAGCTGACAATAAATATATTAAAGTCACACCTTTTAAGTTTCTCTAAACATTTAAGGTGGATTCACATTCAAGGGGACTTCCCAAGTGGTGCAAGGTAAAGAATCTGCCTGCTAATGCAGGACATGCAAGAGACACAAGTTCGATCCCTGAGCGGGGAAGATCCCTGGAGAAGGAAATGGCAACTCACTCCACTGTTCTTGTCTGGACAGTTCCATGGACAGAAGTGGGCTAGTGAATCAGAACTTACAATTATTTGAGAAAATTAAATTCTCCTAAACTTTCCATTGCTATTTGTAATCTTGCCAAGATGTCTATTGAAAAATGATTTGACTGTTTCAAGCGCTTAAGTTTTCACTTTATACTGGAATTTAAGTTCAATCTTTTGTCTCTGTCAACTCAAAATCTCAAACAATAGAAGTATACAGTTGCAAACATGCACAGTTTCCTTAATTAAGATATCAGTATCACAGATTAGATCTCATAAATATTCTTTAAATTTAGTTTTAAACTCCGCCCCCCCCTCCATTGAAAGATGTTTATCCATTATGGAAACAATGATGTCATTTCACACAATTTGGGGATTTCTTTCCTATAAAATTTCAGGGGGTGCCTTCTCAACTTGGCAAGCTTCTTAATGGCCAGAGATTTCAGGCAGGACATGATTGATCCTTGTCTGATGCTAATGGATTATGCCTGACCACAAGTATGTGGTGGCTGGTCCATGGATCCATTATTCAAAGGAGGTCATCAGATAGTCCCAGACTTACAATTAATTATATAAGGACTGTTTGAGAAAGACATTCAGAAGTGGCACCATAATGCACAATTTTCATTAGATTGTCTATGTGGATCTTAAGATACATAGTATTTTTTCATTTCACTGTGAAGATCTTT
This sequence comes from Bos indicus x Bos taurus, assembly GCF_003369695.1. Classification (NCBI taxonomy): domain Eukaryota; kingdom Metazoa; phylum Chordata; class Mammalia; order Artiodactyla; family Bovidae; genus Bos; species Bos indicus x Bos taurus. The sequence continues at coordinate 7,229,069 of NC_040086.1, read as the reverse complement.
AGAACGGATAGAATCTCCACTTTTTCAAATATTTCTTCTACTCCTGATATTAAATGATCCTTGCTTGAATTCTGACTCTCCTCTCATGACTTGTCTGAGTACTTGATCATGGTGTTCACAGTTGCTCTGTTAACATGGAGATCAAGTTGAGAGCAGCATTGAGACTGCCAAGAGAGTTATTTCAGGCTTATTCACTGGAATATACGTGGACAATAAACTAGAGGGCTCTTTGTAAGAGTTGAGCAAGTTTTCTGTGCTATTCTCTTTTTTAAAAAAGTATAGTTGATTTACAATATTGTGTTAGTTTCATGTGTAAAGTAATTCAGATATATATATATATATATGGGCTTCCCTGGTGGCTCTGACAGTAAAGAATCTGCTTGTGAAGCAGGAGACCTGGGTTCAATCCCTGGGTTGGGAAGATCCCCTGGAGAAGGGAATGGTGACCCACTCCACTATTCTTGCGTGGAGAATTCCGAGGACAGAGGAGCCTGGCAAACTAAGGGTCCATGGGGTCACAGAGAGTCAGACACAACTGAGCGACTAACACTTTGATACACACACACACGTATGTACTCTTTTTCAGATTTTTCTCCATTGTAGGGTCTAGGCACAGACCCACACATACACACACACACAGTGATTTTTGATCTACATATTTAAGATCAGGTAGCTAAGTATGGAATCCATATAGCTGAACTGACGAATTCAAAGCTACAGAGTTACAGTAGTTGCACCCAACTGCAAGCGCTGGCGATGTGTAAGGGTGCAAATGTTTCAGTGACAAGTAACAGTGTCCTTAGGTAAGAAAGCCAAGGTTTTCAGAGTCTGTTCAACAGCAGACTCCTTCCCTACCTTAGCATACTTCATCTTTCACCAGAAATGGTTCTGTAATTCTCCTGGATAAAGGGAGTCAAAGGCTATGATTAGAGAGTACTTAAAAAAAAAAATGACAGTGTGCTAGTATTATTGAAAGGCCAAAGAAAGTTTGAAAAATGTCCATATTTTGTTGGGAAATAATCATAGGAATAACATGGATCAAGCAGTTGTTATTGCAATATCTTAAATGCCTCCCAAGAAGTCTATTAATTTCCCAAATCACATGGCCACTATCATCAGTTTTGAGATGAGAAAACCAAAGATTACTTGCCCAACATCATAAAACCAATCAATATAAGTGTGTTTTAGTCACTCAGTCATGCCCAACTCTTGGTGACCCATGGACTGTTAGCCCACCAGGCTCCTCTGTCCATGGGATTCTCCAGGCAAGAATACTGGAGTGGGTCACCATTCCCTTCTCCAGGAGATCTTTCCCACCCAAGGATAGAACCTGGGTCTCCTGCATTGCAGGCAGATTCTTTACCATCTGAGTCACCAGTATAGGATCTTATATAAAAAAATTAGGCAGTCAGACTCCAGAGCTACCCTCGTAACCCCTGGCCTATATCTACGCCCCCAAAACAAACTTTTTTGTCGCTTTTTCTCGGCATTTCCCTCCACATTTGATCTTCGCAATTCTTGTTACATTTCCCACTCGGACTATTTTAAAATAAACCCTAGAAACCATGAGGTATGTGTATCTGAGGATGCCTTCCTAAAATTCGCCAAATGTAGTTTCCACTTATTCACAGGGTTGTGTGTAATTGGGTTACTTGCATAATACCGAGGCACAAGTGCCCTAAACATTCATATCAGAAACACCATTCTCATTTTTTCTAGCCTCCTTTGACAAACACTTCCCCACCCTGTACTCAACCTGTTTTCCTTGTTAGCAGTCTATGCAGAGATGTACTGCTATATTTTCTGAGTATGACTGGTTACCTCTCTGAGTCATATTTACCATTATTGCTTCTTGGTTTCCATATTCTCCTTTGTATGAACTATCTAAGTTTCAGAGAAACTCGTGTTCATTTCCTTATCTTATACCAAACCAAACACTCTCAGAAAACCTACAGAATTCTTAAACAACCCTGATGGAGCAAGAACTTGATATGCCTGCTTCCTTCATATGAGTCTGTTTAATGTAAAGATGAAAATCGTTTTGCTAAGTGTTAGGAACGGGGGAGCCTGGTGGGCTGCCGTCTATGGGGTCACACAGAGTCAGACACAACTGAAGTGACTTAGCAGCAGCAGCAGCAGGTACCCTATTAGGCTTTCAAGAAATAAAAATGAATAAGACCTGATGATTGCCCTCAAGCAGCTAGTGAACGATTCAGTGGCAGACCATTAACCCTCGTGTGGAGCTAGAGAAAGTCTAGAGAAGAAAACCCAACCAGAGAAGCAAGAATTCTGACTCCCCAGATTGAGACCTCTCAACTGCAGGAACCACATTTCCATATAGGATCAGGTGAACTGGTCATTTGCAAAAACTAAATAAATATCAGTTGAAGGCATACCATGTGGAAGACTTTGTTTTAGGGACCTTTTATTTTTTAAAGTCTTTATTGAATTTGTTACAGTATTGCTTCTGCTTTATGTTTTGTTTTTTGACCATAAGCCATGTGTGATCTTACTCCCCAACCAGAGGTTGAACCCACACCCTCTGCAATGGAAGGCAACGTTTTAAACCTCTGGACCACCGAGGAAGCCCCTGTTTTCAGGATCTTCAAGGAGAATTTTTAAAATTCACCACAATCTCACAAAGTAGATAGTAACTATTATTGCCCCCTTTTCATAGATAAGGAAACTGAGGCACAGAAAAGTAGAGTGACTTTCTGGGGGTCACCTAGCTAGAGAAGATGAAACCATATTTTCAATTAAAAATAGTCTGACTACAGAATCTATTTTTATCGCCAATATCACATATTTTCACTAACTGGGTAGTCTCAGACAAGTTCTTTTTCTAAAAGTAAAAGTAGTATTTGTTCTACTTCAAAAGAATAATTACCATTAATTAACTGCTAGATTTCTAGCCAATGTAGGAAATTCGGGTTTGATTCCTGGGTTAGGAAGATCCCCTGGAGAAGGAAATGGCAACCCACTCCAGTATTTTTGCCTGGGAAATCCCAAGTAAAGAGGAACCTGGTATGCTACTGTGCATGGAGTTGCAAAGTGTAAGAAACGATTTTGCGACTGAACACACACATATTTCAAACACTAATTTTAGGTTCTAGAAAAAAACAATAGTAAACCTTGCACACGTTAGTGTGCACCACAGCAGACCATAAATCAAGAAGCCTACTTAGATGGTTTTGTTGACTTGCCATTGCGGGCACTTGCCATCTACCTCTACAAGGATAAAGCCATGTGCTCCTGCAGCTGGGGACCCTCAGCATTCCCTGAAGGAATTCAGGACAGATAGCAGAAACGAGGCAGTCTGTGCTTGCAGGGAGAAACTGGCAGGGCAGGTCTTCAGATAGTTAGATATTCTCAGGAGCTGACTTTATGAACCTGATTCCTGTATCTCCTGAAATCTAGAAAAATACTAAAATCCTTCATGGTAATGACTGTTCATGACTGGCAAAGTTTCATGAGACTAGTAGAAACTTTCTACAAAAAAATATGTGCTTAATTAAGCATATACTCTTCCTTCATCAAAACCACATATTACTGACCTCCCCCCACTCCCGTCCCCCTCTTTGGAGCAGTTTCTCAGAGATGAGGTGCCATCTCCCAGGCTGTAGTGCTCATGTTGCCCCAAATAAAACTTAATTTGCAACTCTCGGGTTGTACATATTTTTAAGCCGCAGTATTCATTCATTGATTTCTTCATTCACCCTTGCGAAGGTGTTTAGGAAGACATTAGCATTCAGATTCGTGGCATGAGTGAAACAGACAGTCCTTCCCTCTGTGGACGGACATCATCCAACCCATGGTGGCTTGAACTGAACTGAGAAGAGATGAATTCTGTCTCTTTGTCTGGTTTGAGCTGAGATATTGATTTTCTTTTGCCATTGGATTGAGACCTTCACCATCAGCATTCCTGGTTATCTTGCCTTTTGGGACTCAGTGGGACTGTACCGTTGGCTTTCCTGGATCTCCAGTTTGCAAAGATGTATACACACACACACACACACACACATATATATACATATATAATCTATATTAATATATATGAAATATAGAAAATATAAATACTATAAAATAAATAGGAGACACCCTGGTGACTCAGTGGTAAAGAACCTGCCTGCCAATGCAGGAGACCCAGGTTTGATCCCTGAATTGGGAAAATCCCCTGGAGAAGGGAATGGCAACCCACTCCAGTATTCTTACCTGGAAAATCCCATGGACTGAAGAGCCTGGAGGGCCACAGTCTGTGGGGTTGCAAAAGAGTCAGACATGACTTAAAGACTAAAGCAAACAGCAAAACATAAAATACATAAAATAAAAATACTATAAAATATATTGCTGTTGTTCAGTAGTGTCTGACTCTTTGTGACCCTGTGGGGTGTAACCGGCCAGGCTCCTCTGTCCATGGGATTCTCAGGCAAGAATACTGGAGTGGCTTGCCACGCCTTCCTCCCAGGGATCTTCCCCACACAGGGAAGGAACCTGCATCCCTTGCACTGAAAGCTGTGTTCTTGACCACTGAGCCACCTGGGAAGCCCTACTTTGCAAATACTCATTTTCATTCTTGTCATGACTGAAATGTAATGAATAGTCTTTGCAGATATTTTTAACAGAGAGCTGCCTGAAGTCTCAAGCGTGGTGTAGCAAAACTGCAAGAATTCCAGCAGTATTATCTAAATTCAGAACTTGAAATTCTGCTCCCAGGGTGTGGGTGGAAGGCAGCAAGCATTGTTTGCTAAATCCATGCTGGCTTGTGCTGCCTGCTCTGTGTGACTTTCCCGTGGGCGGGTCCCTGGATGAGGACCTGTCCTTTTGGCCTCTAAGAATACCTTTCCTCTTTCTGATTCGTTGTGTGTGTGTCTTTTTTTAACTCTGCATTTGTAACTTTGGGGACACCCTTGTCCCCCTTACACAGTCCCTTTTGAATACAGTATAGTTAAATAACAGGGTTGCCTCCTGAACCGGATCCGGGACAAGAACAAACTCAAAACAAGGGCAGCCTTCACCGGCGAAACACAACACCAGCGAAACCCAGAATCCGAGTTTCACTTGCTCTTAGTCACCCAAAAAAACTCCTGTGAGGAAACAAAATAAATGAAACCCCGTGGAACCTTCCTTCCTTTTAAACTGGTCCAGAGCCATGATGCTAGGTGACCCTTTATTTTATAAGTTTCTAACTGGCTCTATTTCTCATATTTCCTTGAGTTCAAAGATAATATGTCAATAGAAATAAAATACAGAAATACAAATAATTGCTTACAGGATAATTCACGTTTTCACTTCACTGTACTACTGAATGGGAGATGCACACTCCCCATCAGTAATTTGGCTCCAGCCACTGCCAGCTTCCCAGGTGGCACTAGAGATAAAGAACCCGCCTGCCAATGCAGGAGACAAAAGAGACCCAAGTTCGATCCCTGGGTTGGGAAGATCCCCTGGAGGAGAAAATGGCAACCCACTCCAGTATTCTTGTCTGAGACATTCCATGGACAGAGGAGCCTAGCTGGCTACAGTCCATGGGGTCACAAGTAGTTGGACACGACTGCACACATATGCATGTTGATCCCAGATCTGCATTGCTCTGCCTGAAAACAGAGTAGTGACCCCCTTCATTCGTTTTGCAACACGGTTCTCGTTTCTCTGCTGAGTAAAATGTCTGTGAGTAGGGCAGGAATTGTGACTTCTTACCTGTCATACTTCTTGAGCATCCTTGGCTTGGAAGCTGGTTAGAGTCTCAGAAAGAAAAAGAATTTATTAAATCAAATACTGTGGGCAGATGAAACAACATATCACTTGCTAATTAGAGGAGTGGCCAGCACTGAGGCGGGTGTCTCTTTCATTCCCAGTAGCTTATGGCCCAATTAACAATTAACACCCACTAATGTTCTAAGAAAGAGCTTTCTGTCTGTGTGGCTGGGTTTTCTCAGGAGGAGTTAGAAATAAGATACTTGACAGAGTTGAGTTTGGAAAAAACAATTAAAAACTCCAAGAAACCACCTGCATTATTTGTGGATAAAACATACTTGCAAAATCTTTAGACAACATCAACATATTTGCTGATTTTATTTATATAAAAAATGACTTTCCTAATTTATAAAGTTGTCAAACATACTAGGCTTCTCGGGTGGCACAGTGGTAAAGAATCTGCCTGTCAATGCAGGAGACACAAGAGACACGAGTTTGATCCCTGGGTCAGGAAGATCCCCTAGAGGAGAAAATGGAAACCCACTCCAGTATTCTTGCCTAGAAAATTCCATGGACAGAGGAGCGTGGCAGGCCATAGTCCATGGGGTTGCAAAAGAATAGGACATGACTGAGCTACAGCACAAACATACTAGAAGCAGTCTTATACCGCAGGTTGGGAAGAAGAGAGACAGAATGCTCCTCTCAGGTCACCTCCACCACAGCTGCAGAACCCTGAGTTAACATCATTTACAAAACAGAAATCCAGGATAGTAAGATAGCTCTTGTCAGCCCCTGGTGTCCACGTTTGTCCTAGAGAGAAGCCCATGGCCTCCTAGGGAAGCAGACCCTGAAGAGGCACCAGCCAGCTTCTCAAGGCCTCACTTTTGTCCCCTGGAAAATAAGAATGTCTGATATCACCTTCTCTAACGTCCCTCTAGCTCTGAGATGTGTTATGGACCACCGATGCTGTACAAGGGGCTTTCCTGGTAGCTCAGTGGCTTAGGATCCATCTGCCAGTGCAGGAGATGTGAGTTCAATCCCTGGGTCAGGAAGATCCCCTGGAGAAGGAAATGACAACCCACTCCAGTACTATTGCCTGGAGAATCCCATGGACAGAGGAGCCTGGTGGGCTATAGCCCAAAGGGTCACAAAGAGTCAGACACGACTGAGAAAGAGCACACACAGACATGAGCAGAGCCAAGGAGAATTACTGCCCAGTCCTGCTTATATCTCAGTAATTACACTAAGGGCACACTTGGTGAATACTTCCTGCGGGGATGGATGTCTGTCCTCTGCAGACAATTCAACTGTGAAGCACAGCTGAGAATATGGCAGAACCGGCAGGTGTGCTCCTGGCCCTCTGAAAAATCTCCCTTACAGAGTCTTACAGAATCATGTGTAATAGAGTCTTACAGAATCATGTCTTATAGAATACAGAGTCTTGCTGTCTAATAGCTTCCAAAAACCCTAACTCTCTCCAGACCTCTGAACACCCTGCTTTCAACATAATCAGCAGACAGTGGACTCTGGAAAAACCCAGAAACAATCCCGTGGACATGACACCACGATACTACTTTCTTTGGAGCAAAGGGCTGTGGGACACGTTGCAGTCCCCGCCAGGTCTGAGCTCCGATGACAGTAGGGACCCAAATGCTGGGGTCTCCTCCTCACTCTCCTCCTCGGATTCGAACTCCTCATCCACTGCGTGAAAGAGCGGTTTGGGCCTCAAGATCGCCCTTCCGCCCCTGCCCAGGTGCTCTTCTCGGCCAGCGTTTCTCCGGTAACCGAAGTGCAGTGGCGTCCCTGCTCCGTGTAAGCGCTTCATCGGGATGACTTCAGGTGTCCATCGTCTTTCCTGAATCGTCCCCGTTGGAGAGTGTGTGTTGAACGTGATGGGAGGGAGTTCTGAGTCACTGCCGTCGTGATCTGGGTAAGTATGACGAAAGAAAAAAGAACAGGACTTAATATCCGAGAGTGGGGACATCATATCCAGATGCAGGAACGAAAAGGGTGGCCTAGTCCTCCTGGTGTTTCAGCTCCTACGCTCACCTGTGGCATCAGGTGAAGTCACGTGGCTGGGCACCCATTGCCATGGTCCATCCATAGAGCTTGTTCCTCCTGTCCCAGTCTTCCTGGGCTTTAGGAGGGGTGTCCAGGCAGGACCTCTCTATTTATACCACCAAGTGGGCCCCAAAGGCAAAAGAACCTTGGAAGAATGTATGTAGGCCTCAATGCAGCAGGAAGTTCCTACACATCTAGGGAAGGGGTGTCCTAACCCAGGAGGACACGGACTGAGTAGGGAGGGACAGTGATCCCCATGTCACAGCCCCGTGAGCTGTGGGGACTATCTGCTGAATGCCCCACCTCCCTCCACGCCCTCCCCTAGAGCCCTGATGGGCATTCGCTGGCCTTGTTCTGTGGGATAAAGACAGATAAAGATTTGGGGAGAAAGTGAGTGCAAACAACTGTGCCCAGATACAGATGGAGAATTATCTCAAATATCAATTATCTGACATTTGATTACAATTCTCTGATAAAATTAAGTCCCACTTCACTACTTTTCCTTCTCAAATTTCTGGGTTACCCACTCCTTTTGCTCACCTAACAAAATTTAGAGGCACTTCTCTGGTGGCTCAGACAGTAAAGAACCTGCCTGTCGATGCAGGAGACCTGGTTCAATCCCTGGGGTGGAAAGATCCCCTGAAGGAAGGCATGGCAACCCACTCCAGTGTTTTTGCCTGGGAAACCCCGTAGACAGAGAAGCCTAGTGGGCTACAGTTCATAGGGTCACCAAGAGTTGGACACAACTGAGCAACTAACAACAAAAAAGAACCCATGAAATTTAGAACCAATTGAGCACATTTGAGGGAAAAAAAATTCACTGGGACTAAGATTTCATTTAGTGTCTAGATTAATTCACATTGAACTGACATTTTAAAGCATCATCTTCCTTTGAAGAACACCCCTATCTACCCAAGTCAAGACTTCTATGAGGTCCCTCAGTGGTAACAGTCATAATGGCTAATATTTCTTGCTTCCCAGGTGGCTCAGTTGTAAAGAATCTAACTGCTAATATGGAGATGCAGGAGACTCAGGCTCAATCCCTGGATCAGGAAGATCCCCTGGAATAGGAAACAGCAACCCACTCCAGTATTCTTGCCTGGAGAATCCCACAGACAGAGAAGCCTGGCAGGTTACAGTTCATTAGGTCACAAAGAGTTGGACACAACTGAGCACAAGCATGGATATTTCTTGCACACTTACTTGGTTGCAGGCATTGTTCTAAGAGTTTTATCTGTGCTAAATGGCTTCACTCAGGGCAACACTTTTCTCTGTGAGGGGTACCAACATTCTCCTCTTTACAAAGAGGTAATGAAGCATGGAAAAGTAGAGTTTTATGTTTTCTTCATGTAAGTCCTATATATATTTTCCTACGACTTTGTCATTTTTATTGAGAGCATATGTGAGATGTCTTTCAGGGCATCTATTGAAACAGCCGTTAGACCTATTTACCTGGTGAATAATGCAAATGCATTTCCAAATGTTAAACAAACCCCACCTCTGGGATAAGTCCTTTTTTTTAAGGTATAGTAAGCCTTTAATATTCTGCTGTTATTTTATTTATGACTATTTAAGATTTGTACATTAGTAGTTGAAGCTGCTATCATAGCTTGTGATATTGACATTCATCTCAAGAAATGACTGGAGACTGTCAGGCTGTCTATCATTCAAGCAACCTAACAGCACCAGCTGTTTGTACCCGGAAGAGTTTTAAAAATTAAACGACTATACACCCTATAGCTGCTGTTATTTTGTTTTGTTTGTTTGCTTTTGTGTGATAGCTCTTTTTATCATAAAATAATGCTACTTACAAGAGTGTGACCTGGGAATAGATGACTAGATCAATGATACAGAATTAAGAGTCTACAACTCTCTTTGGGCATGCTCAGTTGCTTAGTCCTGTCTGAGTATTTGTGACCCTATGATAATAGCCCACCAGGCTCCTCTGTCCATGGGATTTCCCAGGCAAGAATACTGGAGCGGGTTGCCATTTCCTCCTCCAGGGGATCTTTCTAATCCAAGGATCCAACTTGCATCTTTTGCATTGGCAGGTAGATTCCTTAGCAGGGTGCCATCTGGGAACCCCATGGGGCTCTCATATAATTGACTATCATTAAGTCATTAATATGATTACTAGGTTCCTATCTATTGACAGCAAAATGTTTCCACAACATAAGGCTGAGTGAACTGGACGATTCACAAAAATTCCCAAACAATGACTATCCTGTGACAATGTATCATGTAGTGCTATGTGTGATTTTTTTTTTTAAAGCAGGTTGTGGTAGGATAAGGACCAGAATGATGTAGGTAGAATTATAGAAGGATGCTTACCAAAATACTCTACAGTGAATATCTCTGGGTGCTGGGGTTTTCAAGTGCTTTCAACCTTCTTTTTTTATGCTTTTCTCTACTGGTTGATTTTTATTTTATATCAAACATGCTTTTATATCAGAAAAAGTTTCATTGTAAGGAATAATTATATTCATTCTTCAAATATTTAATTCTCAAATCCTATGTGTTTAGTTTATTTACATTTCCAATGTGATTTTTAGTCTTAAAAATTTTGTAATATTAGAACAGAGAACGTGGCATATCATATGTCACTTTATGCTAATAGAAAATCAATTTATATACATTTAAAAATAACAGCTTTTATGAGCACAATAGGCAATTTCAATAATTCTAAAATTCTATTTAAGTATTAGATATTAAGGGCTTCCTTGGTGGCTCAGTGGTAAAGAATCCACCTTCAATGCAAGAGATGCATGAGACACTGGTTTGATCCCTGGGTTCGGAAGATCCCCTGGAGGAGGTCATGGCAACCCACTCCAGTATTCTTCCCTGGAGAATCCCATGGACAGAGGAGCCTGGTGCCCCATAGGGTCACAAAGAGTTGGACACGACTGAGCATGCATTAGATATTAAATGGGAAATATCCAATAAGTAAATTTGGTGAAAGTATTTTAGTAAAATATAGCCAACTTTGGAGAATTCTTCTAATTTATAAACCACAGATGAATCCTATAACTTTAAAAAACTGCCCATTTTATGTTTCTCTAAGTCAAGGGTTGGCAATTGATGACCCCCAGGTATATCACCCTGCTGTATCTTTTGGTACAGCTCTTGAGCTAAGACTGATCATTACATTTCTAAATGGCTGAAAAAAATTTTAAGAATATTTCTCAATAAGTAAAAATTACACAAATTTCACTGTTTATCACTAAAGTTATTAATTCAATTAATAAAAGCTATGGTTGTTCCTGTAGTCATGTATGGATATGAGAGTTGGACCATAAAGAAGTCTGAGTGCTGGAGAATTGATGCTTTTGAACTGTGGTACTGGAGAAAATTCTTGAAAGTCCCTTAGACTGAAAGGAGATAAGCCAGTCAAACCTAAAGGAAATCAACTCTGAGTATTCATTGGAAAGACTAACGCTGAAGCTGAAGCTTCAATACTTTGGCCACCTGATGCAAAGAGCCAACTCATTGGAAAAGACCCTGATGCTGGGAAAGATTGCGGACAGGAGGAGAAGGGGAAGACAGAGGATGAGATGGTTAGATAGCAGCACTGATTCAATGGACATGAGTTTGAGCAAACTCCTGGAGATAGTGAAGACAGGGAAGCCTGGAGTGCTGCAGTCCATGGGGTCGCAAAGAGTCATGACTCAGCAACTGAACGATAACAACAATTGTGTTCTCTCTTGCTTGTCATGTGTATACTGATGTAATATTCTTGGTTTTGCCTTTTGACCTACAAGCCTGAAAATAAAGAGAAGCAGCCGTGGATGCAAGTTACCTGTGAATTCAGCCACCTTCATGTCTCTGCCTGCTGGCAGAGGCTTGCTATAGGGGAAGGAGAGGTAGCGGATGTTCTTGGTACCAGCCTGCAGGCAACAAGGAGAAATAAAAAGAAGAGTCAGCCCCTGTAACTGAGGGCATCACATGGCAAACAAGGAGGATACAGAGTCTTAATGGAGCATCCTGTTTGCATCACTGCCTTTCAGTTACTTTAGTTTAAGGAAAACAATGCTTCCACCTTCAGTATTTTTCCCTTCCCTCTCCTGATGGAACAGACCATGATAAACCTCTCCAAGTTCCTCCCGTGGCCCCACTGGGATCAGGGTAGAGATTAGGAGCTACTCCAAATTCAATGTTCATCCAGCGTCTCCTTTTAAGATTGCCTGGTGTGTGCTCAGTTGTGTCCAGCTCTTTGCGACTCCATGGACTGTAGCCCGCCAGGCTCCTCTGTCCGTGGCATTCTCCAGGCAAGAATACTGAAGTGGGTTGCCATGCCCTTCTCCAGGGGGTCTTCTTGATCCAGAGATCGAACCCGCATCTCCTGTGTCTCTTGCATTGCAGGCAAATTCTTTACTGATGAACCACCTAGGAAGCCCAAGATGTGGCCTCAAAAGGAGCAGTTAAGATGCACAGCTGGTGCCATGAAGATAAGGTCCAAGAATCTTGGCAAGAACAAATTCCTCCCTGTGTCTTCCTGGTAGAGAAGCAAGCTTCCTTATCCTTGGGTCCCCCATCCATGGAGGGGCCCCTGGAGTCCAGTCTCTGGCCACCATGGGAGCTCGTCTAGCCTCACAGTCCAGGGAGTATGTTCCAGTCACTGGCTCATCCTGAGCAGGTGCGGTTTGCTGCCCCATACCCCATGGACTTCCAGGTGGCTCAGTGGTAAATAATCCACCTGTCAATGCAGGAGGCCTGGGTTTGATCTCTAGATCAGGAAGATCCCCTGGAGAAGGAAATGGCAACCCACTCCAGTATTCTTCCCCGGGAAATCCATGGACAGAGGAGCTTGGTGGGCTACAGTTCATCGGGTTGCAAAAAGTTGGACACAGCTGACTGACTGAACAACAACAACCCCGGGGACAGTTCGGGCCCCAAAGGCCCCCTAGGAACCTGATTAAAAACAGACAATGGACAGCTAGCCTCACGTTAGTGTGGGTTGGAGCTTGGGCCCCAAAAGCCCTGGGCTGAGAGAAGGGGGTGTCTGCTGTCCCGTACCCCCTTCGCTTTGTCTTACTCTGGCACCAAGGGAGTGGTTGTTTGTTTAAACAGTGATGGGAGTCACCCGAGGAGGCCCTGGTCGGGGACTGGCCCAGCTCGGGGTGAGTTGGTGTCTGCCCCTTACCGGCTTCCCCCAGGGCAGGCTGTGCCCTTTCTTCACGCTCTCCCTGAAGGTGTTCCGACGGCGGATCAGAATCTCCTTCGCCTGCTTCTCGCTTGTCTGGGGTTGGAGGTTGTATTTGTTGTAGGACAAGGTCTGCAGAAAGAGGGGGCATCGAACATGTACTGACATCTCTGCACGGCTTCCAGCTCTGGAGACCATGGGAAAGTCATGCACAAAAACTAGTAGAGGGACTCCCTGGTGGTGCAGAAGCTAAGACTCCAGGTTGCCGATGCAGGGGACCTGGGTTCGATCCCTGGTCAGGCAACCAGATATCACATGAGGTAACTAAGAGTCCACTTGCTGCAACTAAAGATCCTGCAAGATGGAAGTGATGAAGATGGAAGATCCCTTGTGCCACAACTAAGATCTGGTGCACCCAAATACATATTTTAAAAAAATGATTAGTAGAAGGAGAAGGTGACACCCACGCCCTCTGAGCCTCTGCCTCAATTACAGAGATGCAATCTGCGGCTCTGGAGGAAAGGTCTGAGATCCGGGCCAGCCCACCAGGATGGAGCTGCAGTTGAAGCCCATGCCCCTGGCTCGCAGGGGCAGTGGCCCCCGCTGTGCTGTCATCCTGTGACCCTCAGAGTGGTCCTCCCAGAGGTACAGATGCCCAACTGTAGACGCCTCCTTTGTGACCATCCTCAGCACTGTAGAACGGTCAGTGTTGCTAATGGTCTTCCACTAGCAACGAGGTAGACAGACAGTTGTCCTGAACTGCAACCTTGAATTTTCCTTCAAGAGAACAAGAGAACTGTGGTGGAGGGAGGAGTCACGTGACCTATGTCAAGACAGCATGATAACCAACCAGGACCTCCTGTATAGCTCTTGGAACTCTACTCAGTATTCTGTAAAAAGCTAAATGGGAAAAGAATCTGAAAAAGAATGGACACATATAGATGTGTAACTGAATCACCGTGCTGTACACCTAAAACTAACACATCATTAATCAATGACACAAATAAAAAACAAAAATTTTTTAAAAATAGGAAAAAAATAAAGGAGACTTTAAGGGGAAAAATGTGGCTAATTCCAACTGCAATGTACTGTATTAGCTACATACTGATTCTGAAGACATTAATTTTTTAAAAAGAATATAAAATATCTTATTGGTAATTTTTATATTTATGACATGTTGAAATATTTTTGATGTGTGTCCATGCGTGCGTGCTAAGTCACTTTAGTCATGTCTGACTCTCTGTGACCCCATGGACTGTAGCCTTCCGGGTTCCTCTGTTCATGTGACTCTCCAGGCAAAAATACTAGAGTGGGTTGCCATGCCCTCCTCCAGGGTGTCTTTCCAACTCAGGGATAGAACCCATGTCTCTTATGTCTCCTGGATTGGCAGGCAGGTTCTTTTACCATTAGCTCATAAAGTAGGTTAAATAAAATATATTATGAAATTAAAGAAAAAAAAAGATGGGATGAGAAAGGAAAGACAGAAAGGGCAGGACAGGTGAGTCTCGTTCTCTCATGAAACATAAGTAGAAGCAAAAGTCGTCTCCGGTAGAGCCCCTGGATTTACCATGTATGTTCTCCCCACAGGACTCACTATCACCTATCTGCTCATCTCAGCAAGGAAGGGAGAGCCTACAAAGCTTAGAAGGGAGAAACCTGGAGGGCGACTGAATAGGCCCTGATAAAAGAAGAAGAAAGATGACTATCTAGGAACCTGATAAGAAAAGAGACGATGGACAGTTAGCCTCATTTTACGGTGGGTTGGAGTTCCAGTATCTCTCTTATTTCTGAGTGAGTGAGTGAAAGTCACTCAGTTGTGCCCGGCTCTTTGTGGCCCCATAGACTACACAGTCTGTGGAATTCTCTAGGCCAGAATACTGGAATGGGTAGCCTTTCCCTTCTCCATGGTATCTTCCCAACCCAGGGATCAAACCCAGGTCTCCTCCATTGCAGGCAGATTCTTTACCAGCTGAGCCACAAGAGAAGCCCAAGAACACTAGAGTGGGTAGCCTTTCACTTCTCCAGCAGATCTTCCTGACCTAGGAATCAAACTGGGGTCTCCTGCATTGCAGGCAGATTCTTTACCAACTGAGGACTTTCTCTAACCTCACTCTCCACCTCCATGGGGAAAGTCTCAGTACCAGGCACCCTTGGGGCTGTGACCCTCCCTAAGCAGGCTGGTGTTCTTTCAACCAGGAAATTCTACCTACTTATCTAAGGCAGAAAGTGATAGTCTTGTGGAAATGGTTTCACTTGGAAAGATTTGAAAGCTGCTGGGTTTACTTGACGCGTGCTATCTGCTGCTGACCCGCGTTCCTCCAGCAGGTGCAGGGCCTTTTGCTGACACATTCCCCTTGATCACTGACCTTCTCAAAACAGCAGCCAGAACACATTCACCTACCCCAGATCATGTAATTCTGAAGTCATGGAAAGAGCTATGGCTAGGCAGTTCGAAGACCTGGGTTCTTAACTCAAATTTGTTTTGTGACCTTAAACAAGTTAGATAACTCTCCAAGGGCTTCCAGGGTGGCTCAGTGGTAAAGAACCCACCAGCCAATGCAGAAGACTTGGGTTTGAGCCCTGGGTTGGGAAGACCCCCTGGAGAGGAAAATGGCAACCCACTCCAGTATTCTTGCCTGGAAAATCCCATGGACAGAGGAGCCTGGTAGGCTAGAGTCCATGGGGTCACAAAGAGTCAGACATGATGAAGACAGAAAAAAACAAAACAACTCTTCTAACCTCAGCATCTTCTACTTGAAAATGAGAAACTGTGACTAAATGATTTTGGGGGATCCCATGACATAGTCGCAAAAACCAAGGCCCTAGCAGTAAACTCACTTATAACCCTACTCAACAATTGGGATGTTCCACTGAATCCTCAACCTTAAAGAGCTCCTAATTAGAGGACATTGGTATACATGTCATTTGACTAAATCAAAATTTCAGAAGAACTCACCTGAATAGCCTCTATACCTTTTCCAAAACTGATAAATAGTACGCTTGATAGGTCTCTTTTGTGTGTGTGTGTGGGGGGGGGGTGGAAATAGATAGATAGATAGATAGATAAATAAATGTATATTGGCCAAGTGGCATGTGAGATCTTAGTTCCCAGACCAGAGAGAGAACCCATGCCTTAGAAACTTGGTGTCTTAACCATTGGACTGCTGGGGAAGTCCCTGATATGTCTCTCTTTTTTTTCCTCAGGCTTTCAGCACTGTGGTTTTGATATTTTAATCTAAACCATCCCAGTTTTCTAAGCTCTATTACAACCAATTATGCTGAGACAGCTCCATCACCACTGGCATCCTGGGGCCATATTTCTTCCCTGGTGGACAAGCTCCATCATCGGTCTGTCTCTGAAGGGGGAGGGAGCCCTGCTGATCCTGGAAAGCCAGGTCTGCAGGGTTGGGGCAGCCTGACCCCTACGGCCAGCAACTGGATCTGCATTTCTCTTTCTACCACGGGGGGCCAATTTTGCTGCAGAAACATAACAATTAACTTTCTGTTTTCCAAACAAAGCAGAGAGAAATTGCTCAGCAGGAAGGCTGCTTGGGAGAGGGTAACCCGAACAAGAACTGATATCTGGAGGACCGGTTCCAATAAGGGACAAGTCTTACATACACACCCTTTGTCGAACTTGATACATGTTGCGTGTCAGGATGTCCCTCATGGACTCCACGTCTTCAGGGGAAAGTCTTTTGGTTTCTTGTGTCTTCTGGACCCTGGAAACATCATTGGAGGGAAGCCAAGCATTATTCTTTCATCTTGGCAAGACAAGTACAAAACCATCAATTTACTTTTAGGAGTTCCAATACCCAGAACCCCTGTTTTTCCATAAGCTTTCTTATTGTTTTAGGAAATTTGTAGAAAATATTGGCACATGTGCCTTGACTTGCATTTTGAACATATAGTTTCTTTGTCTATAACTTTTATGTGAGAATTATTCTAACTCATATATATATACACATATAATTTTTAAAATTTTAATAGGCTTGTTTTTATTTCAATGTACATTAGGAAAAATTACTACCAGCATATCAAACCACGTATTTACATTAACAATATAAATTTCCTATTTTAAAATCTTACAAAATATTTTTGCCCATAAAAAATTTCTACTATATGTAAGGTGTAAAGAATAATATAATAATAAAGCATGCACACATCCACCATGCAGCATAGAAACAGAACATTATGAATAATTAGTGTTTCCTCCTCTTTGTCTCTCCCTGAACATTTCAGAAGTTTAATCAAGTCTGCGAATTTTGTAGTTGTCCCTCCATTGCCTAATGCATTTTTAAAAACTGGTGACAAACCAGTTATTTTTTCCTCCATATCTATTATGAACAGATATGTTTATAAAAAAATAAAAATCAATGATTAGAAAATACATTCTTAGAAAGGATGCCACAAAATGTAAATCAAATAATTCACTGTTCGAGTCAACACAAATTAGCTTATTCCTTGAAGGCTCACAGATAACACCGTGTAGTCACCACATCTGGAACAGCACTAATTTATGCTTCCCAGGTAGCTCAGTGGTAAAGACTCTGCCTGCCAGTGCAGAAGACACAGGTTCGAACCCTGGGTAGGGAAGATCCCCTAGAGAAGGGAATGGCAACCCACTCCAGTATTCTTACCTGGGTAATTCCGTGAACAAAGGAGCCTGACAGGCCCCAGGTTGCAAAGAGTTGGACATGACTTAGCAACTAAACAACAACAACCTATCCAGTATTAAAACTTTGAGTACATTTATCTTGGAATTCTCTCTTTAGGGATTTTATCTCGGGTTAAAGAATAATGGGAAGAAACTAAAATCATATTTTACAAAGAGAGTTAAACTATCTCCACCCAGGAAAACCAGCCCAGCTTGGAGACACTGGACCCTCTGAGATTCTAGAAGCAGTTGACTTCTGGCCTCCTTGACCATGAGCACCTCCACCCCCCACCCCCTCCTAAAAGGGCTCAAAAGCTAAGTCAGGGCCAGGTTAGCCAACAATGCACAATTGTCCTCGGAGGTTCTCAGTCATGACATCGCTATGTGCAGAATTCTCATGTGACATACATATTCAATTTCAATCACTTGAGTCTAGAGGTTGTAATTCCTAATAACTTACTGTATGAATCATATATGCTCACTGTAGAACATATGAACAAAAAAGGAGAGAACTAAGGAAAATTAAATCTATCTTTTAATACTGTCACCTCCCTTGACGTCTTGGTATAAACCCTTAAGGAGTTGTGATTTTTTTTTCTTTTCTAGCTGCAGTTTTTTGAAATGCACACGTGTGCTGATTTACTATTCTCCACGTATGCGTGCATGCTCAGTTGTGTCCAACTCTCTGAGGCCTCATGGACTGCAGCCCGCCAGGCTCCTCTGTCCATGGGATTTCCCAGGCAAGAATATTGGAGTGGGTTGTCATTTCCTTCTCCAGGGGATCTTCCCAACTCAGTGATCAAACCTGCATCCCTCGCATGGGCAGGTGGATTCTTTATTACATGCTTCTAAAGGTCTTAGGATAATTGATCGTAAAGATGAGTAGTTAATGCTTTCAATACAGGCCACTTTTTAAGTCCTTTCCCCCCTCAAACAGTAGCATCATTGTCAATAAATAGCAAAGACATTTTGTAAATAATGTACAACCGGTAAAAGGATTTCAACCATTTGAATCCTGAAAAACCACAGGACGCCAGCATTTACTTAGCAATGCAATCTGCCAACGGACTAATACCTTTCTATTAAATCAGTGAAATCAGTTTCTATATATCAGAGCTGAAAATATCAACAGTATTGGTGTTCCGTTACCACCCTCAGTGATTTAAACAATATTATCAGGCTATTTCAACCTAAATGTCCTTCAAACAAAATTCACTCTGATGTAGATACACCCACGTGTTCCCACAATCCGCATCTGCACACATTCCTTTATTATGGTGGAAGGAATCTATTGCTAAACAGAAACTACAGCTAATCAAAGAGTTCCACTTCCTGTGTTCATAATAAACTGACCAAAGAGGGAAAAACCATGGGTAAAGGAAATGATAAAGTTAAACCTGAGATAGGAGATCTAATTTGGCATTCTCCCCAGTTTATAATTAACCATTTTGGGAAGGATCAGATTGAGTTAGAGCCCATTTAGGTTGCTGGTTGGGTATATAATGCAGGGATCCCAGAGGCACTGCCTCTTATTAATCCACACTGAGAAGCTGTAGCTAGAAAATTATAAGGAAGAATTACTGACCCAAGCATGGTGATGCATACATTTTCCTACCTGCTACTTCATTAGCAAAATCACCCCTGAAATGATCATATCATGACCACAGAAAAGATAAAAACCACAGAAAAACTGAATGTTAGTAATCTCTAGGTCAGAAAAGTAAAATTATAAACTAAAAGACGCTTGGCACTGGAAGAAGACAGAAAGGAAGTCTTGATCACCTTAAAGAAAAGGTCACTGGTAATTTCATGGCCATTCAGATCAAACTGGGAAAACTGGGGTGTAAATGTGTTTGAATGAAAGGTTCAGATTTCTCTTAATCTTTTTAAAAAAAATCAGAGGCTCTAATAATGTAAAAAGAATTTTCAGGACTTCCCTGGTGGTTCAGTGGTTAAGAATCTGCCTGCTAATGCAGGGGACATGGGTTTGATCCCTAGGCCTGGAAGATCTCACATGCCATGCAGCAACTAAGTCTGTGCATCACAAGTACTGAAGCCTGCATGCACTCGAGCCGGGGCTCCACAGCAAGAGAAGCCGGTGCGATGAGAAGCACCACCACTGGAGAGTGGTCCCTGATCTCCACAGCTAGAGACAAGCCCACGCACAGCAAGGAAGACCCAGAGTGGTCAAAAATAACAATAAATACATAAATTTATTTTTAAAAAGAGGTCTCAATTCTAAACACAGCAATGTAGGTATGAAATCTAGTAGATGTTATATTCATGCCATAATCTGAAGTCCCAAAAGATCGAACATATCTGGATTTATCTGGAAGAATCCATGCTCCTTTAGTAGCTTTATACATGAAATCCAGGAAAATGTATGTTGACCAAAGGACGTGCTCACTGAGTAAACAGTGGTACCAACAGCTCTTCTCTGTGTGTGGCTGCCTTGTGTCTTTTCAGAAAGGTCACCAAAGTGGCCATCACTGAGGATGAGTGAGGACTCATCGTGGCCCCGGCTCCCCACAAGACGATATTCCATCACAGAAGTGAACACAGTGTGAGAATCTTCATTCTAGAGCCTTTGGTGTCAGCATGTACGACTATAAACCTATACCTGGCAATATGTGATCAATTGAAAAATTCTTAAATTATAATCAACCAATATGTGCTTTTTTTTTTTTAATAAATGACCTTATAAGTATTTGGGAGTTTTTAAAGACAATATTTGGAAGTCATATAGCTGTAGTGTTTATGCCTATGTGTTTATTATAAATATTTTAATATCTCTTTGTGTGCTGAGTTGTTTCAGCAGTGTCTGAGCCTGCCAGGCTCCTCTGTCCATGGGATTCTCCAGGCAAGAATACTACAGTGGGTTGCCATGCCCTCCTCCAGGGGATCTTCCTGACCCAGGGATCGAACCGGAATCTCTTATGTCTCCTGCACTCGTAAGCAGATTCTTTACCACTAGCGCTTTAATAGCAACCACATATTTTTTTAATCAGCTTGAGCCTCCACCCACTGATGTTTCTGAAGAGCTTACTGCTCATGGGTAAAGCAAGGTGCCTCATATTTAGAATCATAATCCAAATACATACTTATCTATGCAATAGAGTTGTTTTGAGACTCAAATAAAATAATGCATGTAAAAGTAACGGAATTCCCTAGAATCAGCATCGTCTACAGCGTGCCATACACAACTTCTGGGGGTAGTGTTCTCCTGAAGGTCACCGAGTTTAGAAATCTTAACCTCTTGGAGAACAATTGCTTCAACTTCTAAAGAAAAAAAATATGTGTGCGTCTTGTTGTTATGCTCTCATAGAGAATCACAAAAAGCGAGCTGAGTACACACTTCTTTTTCCTATTATTGTATGAAGGTTTGTTTTTTAAGAAATTAGCTGCTTTGATCTTAGGAGAGGAATTCCTCTTTGCTTGATGTCCTACAGATTTCTGATGAGATCAAATGAAGGCAATTTAAATACTAGACTTGTAGTAAATATCGATTTTAAAAAACCTCTCCCACCTTGGTTAACTAACTAGTTTGGGCTACAGGAGGGGGTATCTCTAAGCTATAAGGCTCTCTTACTAATCTTGAATGTCAGAAAAATAACTGACTCAATCCAAACACAGCCTCCAAATGAAACTGGATTAAAATTTGCCTTGAGGTCACCTGCTTATGAGCAATACAAAATAATACAGAGATCCAAAATATGTTTTAGCACACAACAGATTGGTCTCATTTGAGATAAGCACCCCTATCCCAGACAAGTCCTCACATCACTAGTGAGTAGATGTTTGAGGATGTTCCTCGTGATCTAAACTGCCTGCACCTCTCCTGTTGAGCATTAAAAGTGAAAAAAAGTGAAAGTGTTAGTCGCTTAGCTGTGTCCAACTCTTTGACACCCCTTGGACTATAGCCCATCAGACTCCTCTGCCCATGGGGATTCTCCAGGCAAGAATACTGGAGTGGGTAGCCAGCCATTCCCTTCTCCAAGGGATCCTCCCGATCCAGGGATCAAACTCAGGTCTCCTGCATTGCAGGCAGATGCTTTACTGTCTGAGCTGCCAGGGAAACCTCGGGTAAGGGGATGCCCAAAAGTTCAGGAATTAAGTGATGTAGGATTTGAGCGCAATGCTGTAGAAAATAAAAGTAAATGCAAAATTATCAGTGATGAATGAAATAGCAACATTTTAAACAAAGGCAAGATGAATATCTCCCACTTTTCTTCCTGTCTCAGGCTCTCATATGGCTCATCACGTCACTGCCAATTAATATTTGTCATCATCTTCTCATTTTAGGATCGGAAGTTTCCTTAAAGCTATGTAAAACCCACCAACAAACCAACCAACCACAAAAGCAGTCTCACCAAGAAATAAGGCAGAAAGCTTTCTGTTTATACCGAGACGCCCTCAGGGATGCTCCTTTAGATCTTTTCCCCAGACTGGGATTTTTCCCACTTAAGAAAGGTGATGGTTTTTCTGATTCATTAGCAAGTAAGGGTGAGAAATAACACTCAGGCATTGAGGACAAGTTGATTCTTATCTCTTGTCTGTTTGCTTTTCAAACATGAGGAGGTTAGGAGAAGGTGGATATTCCTGATCTTCTAAAGATGCCAGGGTGGAGAGGCTGGAGTCACTTATGCTAAATATACATCGTGACTACTTTCCCCAATTTGTGCATTGTTTCTTGGAGGAAAACTGGGCATCCTTGGTAGGGGGTGGGATAATTCTTATGACACTGAAGGGGTTCTTATAAATTCAGATCAATGTCAACGTGCTCAGTCATGCCCCACTTTTTTCCACCTCCTGGACTGTAGCCTACCAGGCTCCTTTGTCCAAGGGATTTCCCAGGCAAGAATACTGGAGTGAGTCACCATTCCATTCTCCAGGGTATCTTCCTGACCTAGGGATTGAACCCATATCTCCTGCATCAGCAGGCAGATTCTTTACCACCGCAGCACCTGGGAAGCCTCCATCAGAGGCCTAAAATTTCTACCAGCTCTTGGGACTACCGCCTTCCAGGTGCTCTGGCTGAAGCACCAGGTTTCAAAGGGGATCCTCTTATAATGATGCAGTATGTACCAGACTTACCTCTCCCTACACTGCCTCTTTACCAACTCCCTAAGGTCCCCTGGCCCCTCCATGCTCCTGCTCACAGCTGGTCTCACATAGACTCAAGCCATCTCCCAACTTCCCACAGATCTTTGCCTGAGACACAGTTACAAACACAGCCTTCTCTTTAAATATCCCACCAATCACCACAGCTCTTGCTCCTACCCCCTCATCCCCCAATCCCAGTTAGCATCCTAGGATGCAGACCTGGTCTTTCATAGAAGACAGGAAGAGACGACTCATGGGAGAAGACAATGTAAGACTAGCAGAGGCACATCAGCAGGGCTTAAAGGGTAGACATGTCTGACCAGGAAGAGAAAGACTTCTAAAATGTGCTAAAAATATTCTATAAACTAACTCGCCCCTCCCTCCCAAAGAAAGATGTCAAAAAACTCTCCTTTTTTTGCTAGAAAGTACTTTAGGTGAAATCGATGGAGCATGGACCAAGCTACAAGGAGCCAAGATGTAGACGTTATTCATCTCATTTTTGCTTTGTTGTATCTCTGCCTCTTCACTCCTAGGATCACCTTTAAATAGAACAATGAGCTACTGCTCTCTGTAACTCTGACACTGAAAGTCCAGATCAAGGGCAATGTCACTTACCGATGGGGGGTGGAAAAGGCTGTAGAACTTAGAACCCCCGACTCCACCATCTCAACTGCTTGTTTCATTTCCAGCTTCTTGTACAAGGAAACAAGGCTTGATTTTGGCAGATTGTTTCGGATGAGGATTTTCCGTAAGTATTTATGATCAAATTTCTTAAACCTGAAAATGAAAACCAATATTTTGGAAATCTTCAGTGTCTGTCATGTTATGTAAGTATATACACTTTTCTTGAAACAAACTCCCACTTAACTGTATTATTCTCAAAAACGCCAGGACAGTGCCTGGAATTCATAGACTCTGAACACTTTTTTTTTTTTAATCATAGAATTCATACACTTTTTTTTAAATAAAGAAAGAACGGCCAGATGGCCTGAATACATTGAAAATCAACCTAACTAAAGGAAGGGACAAGCTATAATCAGGGCAAAAAGTAGGCATTAGATGGGAAGCAGGAGAGACCAGTTCAGTTCCAGTTGTGGGAGAAGAAAGGAGGGGTTGATCGGGGCTTTAGTTGGCCCATCCTGGTAACTGTAACAGTGGCAGCTGCACTTACAGCGATGCTGGCCTATTCAGCCAGAACCCATACGTTTAAATAGCCTGGTAGTTACAGTAGTTTCATTCATTATGCTGCAGATCATTTTGAATCCTGCCAATTAGGTGGAGGCTGGTGGGAGAGCCCACATATACCCTGAATGATGGAGCATCTGAATAAGCCAGACGCTGATGGCCGCTGACCATTGTCTCAAAGCTCGGGCTGACCCATTAGACTCAGCCACTCAGAGAATGTGGGGCCTTCAGTGTCAGCCATTTGTTTGGAGGAGGAATTTTCAATACCTCCAGCCATCTTCCATTCAAAGAGTAATGTATCTGCTGCTTTATTTCCTGGGTTGCTGGAATGTCACCTGGTCTCCTGGTCTGTGGGGTGAATGGACTCTTAATCAGCCAAAGCTCCTCTGGATTGAGCAGGCTCTGACTCATGGGCTCTGTGATCTGTGTTTGGTTCATACCAGGCTCACTCTGGCTCCAACAGGGTCATCCCTCAGCCTTCTTCATGAGAAGCAGTGGTTTCTGTTTATTCCTCAGTCTATCGCCATTGGTCACTCAACTATCAGAACTTGTCTGAGTTTCTCAACCTGGGCTCACTTTGACTTTGTCCTGGTTAAGACCAGTGGTCGCCATTGCCCTTGTGCTGTTAGCCACTGGCTCCTCCTGATGGACGACTTGGTGGTCACTTCCTACAAACCCAGCATGTCCTACTTCCCTTCTAGCCTTTCTCATGACTTCTTCCCAGGCTCCTCTGTTCTTCCTCTCCCTTTCCTGCCTCAGAGGAAAGGAGAAAGGAAAAAAAGGAAAGCTTCTCCAACTCCTGTCCTCAGGGAGCTTCCCCTCTTCCCAGGATCCCAGTCATCTCAGCCACATCCACATCTTTGGGTACCAAATGCTGACAATTCACAATCTCTATCACAGTCACGATTTCCTCCTGAACTTGAAAGTCAGTTCCAAAAGGGGTTAAGTGAGTATGGGACACTTAAGCAGAATCTGCTATTAACTCTGAACATTCTTCTACAGTCTATAAACTTAACCATGACATTGTTACCTCCCTCTGCTCACTATCTGAAGATCAGATGGTCATTCTCATTTTTCCCTTGCTTCATCTTCCTTTTCTGATGTCATAGCAAGCATGTCTCCCCTAGAAGTATTTCAATATCCCTTCTTCTAATTCTTGACCTTCACTAGTCTGGAAACTTTGTGGCTCATTGAAAACAACAGACCTAAATGCACATCCAGGTTCCACTGTATGGCAGGTTAATTGACTTCTCAGAGTTGGTTTGCTCATCTTTAAAATGAGCATAAGAACACAGGACAGTTAAGGAGATCATGTGAGAGATAACTGGTGTGACAGATAATTCCCCTCTTTCTTTTTATTGGAGTATAATTGCTTTAAAATATCGGGTTAATATACTCACCATTCATATAGTAAAATATATCGCCTCCCTCTCGAGCCTCCCTCCCACCCCCGCATCCCACCCTCTAGGTCATCACAGAGCACCAGCCAAGCTCTCTGTTCTGCACAGCAGCTTCCCGCTGGCTGTTTCACACATGGTAGTGTATATCTGTCAATGCGATGTGTCTCCCCATTTAATTTTTCTCTTTCTAATCCAGCTTCCACATCACTGTGTAGTTTGCTTTCCGAAGTCCAAGTATGGCTATGCTCCTACTTAATAAATAGCCTTTTGATATGAGTCTTAAAGATGAAATTGAACTTTATAGTATCAATGGCTGTACAGAGATGCTGGACTCTGCACTGTAAAAGTGCATCCTTGTCTTTCCTATCTTTCACCTTGTCTCATCTTTCTGACCATATCCAAACCGGGACATGCTCTGCCTTGCCTTTGCAAGGGAGATACACTGCTTGGAAATACACTGCTATTGCTGATGCTTGGCAGGCTTGCATTCTTCTCTGCATTCTCTGCCTCACTTATTTTCCAAACGCACTCCCACATTATTATATAGTTTATGCATTTGCCTCTGTTATAACATGCCCATGCATGCTCAGTCACTCAGCCTTGTCCAACTCTTTGTACTCCATGGACTGTAGCCCGCCAGGCTCCTCTGTCCATGGGATATTCCAGGCAAGGATACTGGAGTGGGTTGACACTTCCTTCTCCAGGGGGATCTTCCTGAGCCAGGGATCGAACCCACATCCCCTGCATTGGCAGGTGGATTCTTTACCGCTGAGCCACCTGGGAAGCAGGTTGTACTAATTCTCTGTAAAGCACTCAGATCCAAGTTCACCGCCTCCACCCCCTGGGAGTCCACTTCCCAGGACTTCTTCCTGCTTCCTATATGCCATGACTCCCAGGCCCTTTGTCTTCCTGGCCCCCTTCCTCGGGGTTCTCTCGAATTTCATGCTCAGCTTCCAGGGGAAGCTTCCGCGGTTCCCCACGTCACAGCTACCCCTCCTCGGGGCTGAAAGCTGTCTCTTACTTGTCTCTCACTTGGTAGTGGCTCCACTGCCCACACACATCTTCAACTCCAGCTTTCAGGTGGTCCATCAGCTGACAACAAACACAGAAAAATGATTGCTAGTGAAGCATTAACCCTACAAGACACACAAGGAAAGTTAACACGCGGTGAAAAACAAAGGAGGCTTTGGTTTCCTAGCTCATATCTTCTTTTCTATCACTCTGTTGATAGAACCGAAGCTTACAATGCCTTTCCCAGTAATGCCACCAAGTTTCATAATTCAAAGGCTCTGTAGATAAGTTCTTCAATAAAGCATACGACTTCCAAGGAAAACAAGGTACTTGCTTTGCTATGAATACTATCTTTCTAGAATGATCAAGGAAGATTCTCATTACTGAAATGACATGGATATAAAGCCTAATAACCAATCATCGCTCTAATTTCATTGCAAAAAGAAAAGAAAATGCCAGTGCCTTTTTATACAGTTTCTAAAAATATAGTTTTATGGATATTCTATTATAATACCTCCTGGAGAAGGAAATGGCAGCCTACTCCAGTATTCTTGCCTGGGAATTCCCATAGGCAGAGGAGCCTGGTGGGCTACAGTCCACGGGGTTGCAAAAGGAGCCAGACATGACTGAGCAACAAAATTATAACGACAGAATTATATGTTTTTATCTGATCTTTTTGTCTCAGTATTTACATTTCACCATCCACGCCAGTTATACTCCATTTGCTTTATCCAAATTGTTTATAAGAATTTAGGGAAAAACACAATCTCTTTATAATTTATTAATTTACAAATAATCTAATTAGTGAAGTTTATCATGGCTTCTAAATTGTGGGGAGAAAGTAGATGAAAATATTCAATTAATTCTGAAACAATTATGCACTTTCTACCAATAATTATATCTTTTGTGATAAAAAGAGATAAATACGAAAGGGGTGAAATATCCAGGTTCTATTATTTTAGGTATACTATCTAATTTCTTAATGTAATGAATAGAGGGGATAAAGACAGAGACAAAAATCTTCAGTCAGGTTAAAGCACAGTTTTTTTTAAGTTCCATGTATTTATTATTTACTGTTGGCTGTGCTGGGTTTTTGCTGGCACTTGGTCTTTTCTCTGGCTGAGGCAGCTGGGGGCCCCTCTTTCTAGTAGCAGCGTGTGTTCTCATTGCGGTGTTTCTCTTGTTGCAGAGCACGGCCCCTAGGGCATGCAGGCTTTAGTAGCTGCGGCTCCCAGGTCTAGAGCACAGGCTCGGTACTTGCAGTGCACAGGCTCCTCTGAGGCCGGTGGGGTCTTCCAGGACCAGGGATGGAATCTGTGTCTCCCGCACTGGCAGGCAGATTGTTTACCACCGAACCACCAGGGAAGCCCAAAGCACTCGGGCTGTATTCCACTGTGTTTAGAGGAATACTTCTTTTAAAACGCTCACTCCTTATCCCCAGCTGTTAAATACTTCCAAATGGGCTTGGAAAATTTTTCGGTTTGGATTTCCTGGAATTAAAATTATCTTATTTTCATGGGTGACTTTGGCCATGAAATTCTGCGCTGACTTTGACTTCATCAGTTTTTCCAGCATCAGGGTTAAGGACTCTCAGACATGAAGGAAAACTACACATTATGTGGGTCAATGGTCTCGAAGCCTGTGGCTGGAAGCCTGAATCTCCAGGACAGCGCCTGTGCCGAGTGTCCCCCGGTTACTGTCTGTACTTCACCTGTGACTGTGCCGTACGAGAAACCACTGTCCCGATGCTCTTCATTAGGAACCGAAGCTTCTCACAGTGCATCGTCCGTGCATTAGTTCCCATTTCTATTCCCCAGAGCCACTTGTTGCTGTATAGTCGCTCAGTTGTGTCCGACGCTTTGCAACCCCATGGACTGAAGCATGCCAGGCTCCTCTGTCCATGGGATTCTCCAGGCGAGAATACTGGAGTGGGTTGCCATGCCCTTCTCCAGGGGATCTTCCCGGCCCGGAGATCAAACCTGGGTGTCCTGCATTGCAGGCAGATTCTTTACCATCGGTGCCACAAGGAAAGCCCATAATGGCCTATATGGAAAACAAAACAAAAAAAATCTAGAAAAAAACAGACCCTTTCCTAGAACCTTCAGAAAGAAAGTCAGTCCTGCAAGATCTTGATTTCATCCCAGTGAGACTCACTATGAACTTCTGACCTCCAGAACTATAAGATAATAACTGTAAGATGAAAGCAACTGAGTTTGTGATAATTTCCTTCAGCGACACTGCTGGTGGAGCTGGAGAGGGAAGAGGCCACGTCTAGTGACATATCCACACCTCTAAACCAACTCCCATAGGCGACCAAGAAGGCACGTCTTACTAACTTATTAATCATGACCAAGAGATGACTTACACGAGTATGGAGTTCTTCGTTGATGGATTCTTTTTTATTGGTCTTTCTAACATCCAGATACCTGACCAGAGGGCCAACTGTGATTCCCTATGTTGTAAACAACAAAATAAAGGTTTTGTTGTAGCAAAGATTGTCACTGTAGAGACCACGAATCTATTAGCAAAACTATGGGGACTCCCCATTTTTATAGCTTTGTTTTATACTAGTTTCTCCTGAATAAATGCTCCAGTGTTTACTTTAGTTCTTATTTAATGTTTTTAAATTCTGCAATAAAAACAGGTATTCTATTTTAAACCAAGGACATAGTTTCATTCTTTAAAATAAACTCCCATTAGTTTGCTAAGCACTAATTCCAGTTAAAATAAAAACTAGTACTAACTGGAATCTTATTTTCAGTAATACACATTAGAGGTGCTATCATTTACCTGTACCTAAGAACATTTTGATTTTATT